>NC_137049.1:22149893-22187393 GCF_032717465.1 Coenobita brevimanus | reverse complement strand
TCTTTATCTTCTCTTCATCCCTCTCTCCCTGTTGCATAATCTTTCCCTTCCTCTCTTTCCCAACCCTCATCCATTTTCCTTCATTTTCCCTTCCCTCCTTTTCATTCTCTTATTCTCCCCTCTTCCTCCCTTTCTTTTTTCGTCTTCCCTCTTCTTCCTTCATTTCCTCCCTTTTTTCATTATTTTCCATCCCTCATCACTCTTCTCCTACCATCCTTCATTTCCCATCTTTTCCTTTTCTCTCATCTTGTTCTTCCCACATTCCATCATCATCCCACTTCCTACCCTTTTCATCCCCCCTTCATCATCCTCTCTTCATTGTCATGCCTCTCTCTCCCTCCCTCCCTCCCTCTCGTATTGTTCCTCCCTTCATCGTCCCTCCTCCCATTCCCTCCCTTCATCATCATCCGTTCTTACATCTCTGCCTCTCTTCCTTCTCTCCTTCTCTTCTTCCCTGTTCCTTTCCACATCCTCCTCCTCCTTCTCTTCCTTTCTTTTCTTTTCCATTGTTTTCATGTTCTTTTTAGTACTCTCTCTCTCTCTCTCTCTCTCTCTCTCTCTCTCTCTCTCTCTCTCTCTCTCTCTCTCTCTCTCTCTCTCTTTCTCAACCTCCTTTCCCCCAGAGAGTTATCGGTTATCGACTACCCCGGCCCATCGCCAAATTAAAGCCAGCCTCACTCTCATTTTCACACTTTCTCAACCCCTCATCGATATTGCACCTCCGCCATCATCATCATCATCATCATCATCATCAAGCATCGTCATCATCATCATCATCATCATCATCATCATCATCATCATCATCATCAAGCATCGTCATCATCATCATCATCATCATCATCATCATCATCATCAAGCATCGTCATCATCATCATCATCATCCTTCTTCTTCTTCTTCTTCTTCGTGTAGTTCTTCTTTTCTTCTTCTTGGTCTTTTCTTCTTCGCCGTCTTCTTGGTCTTCGTCTTCTTTGTAATCATTGCTTTTTTTTTTTTATGCGAGGAAGAAGGAACCAAAGGCCATGAGCCCGCAGTAACAGTTCCCTCCAAGAGAAAAACAAAATACAATAGAGAGCCAAATTCAAGATCCGATCATTTTGAGATGCCTGGACACACTGCGTTTGAAAGACTGGAGATCATAGGCAGCAGGAAACACAGACAGAGGGAGACAGTTCCAGAGCTGACCTGTTGCATAAATGAAAGACTGGGAGTAACAGTTAACTCTTGCATTAGAGAGCTGGACAGAAAAGGGATGAGAGTTTGCTGCCAGACGGGTGCTACGCGCCCGTCGTAAAGGTGGAGGAATGCAAGCAGACAGTTCAGAGGAGCAGTGACCATTAAAATAGCGATAGAAAAGAGATAAAGATGCAACAGTGCGGCGAAGAGACAGAGGTTGAAGGGAGTCAGTAAGAGGAGGAGAGTTAATGAGACGAAAAGCCTTTGCCTCCACCCTATTGAGAAGAGCTGTATGTGGGGAGCCTCCCCACACATGAGAGTTGTACTCCACACAAGCGCGGATAAAACCCCTGTATAGAGTCAGCAATTTTGCAGGGGTAAAGAAAGAGCGGAGTCGGCTTAGCACACCCAATCTCTTGGAAGCAGATTTTACAAGAGATGTAATATGATCTTTCCAAGATAAGTCCCGAGTAAATGAAACCCCAAGCATGTTCAAGGATGATGCAGGATTAATCTGAATATTATTAAACATTAGTGGGTATACCTGTGGAAGATTTTGTCGGGTTGATAGGTGTAAGAACTGAGTCTTAGATGCATTAAAAACAACCATATTATTATTATTACCCCCCTTTTTTTTTTTTTTCCTTTTCGCTATTTTCCTTTCTTTTCTTTATTGTTTTGGGTTTCTCTCTCTCTCTCTCTCTCTCTCTCTCTCCCCCTTTATCATTCCTCTTTATTTTCCATCATCTGTGTGGCTTTCTTTATCTACTTCCTTCATTATCTTTTATCAGTATTATCCCTTCCATTATCATCCCCTCTCCCCTTTTCATTTTTCATTATGAATCATCTTCGCAGTTCAGGTTCCTTATCGATTCTCCTTTCGTTATCAGTAATCGATAGTGAGTCTCCTTAAGTTACTCTCCTCTCCTTATCGTCCTTCTTCGTCACTGTTATCTCTTCGTCGCCTTATCATTCGTGTGGCTTTTTATCATCATCCCTGTTTTCATCTTCCCTTATCTGTTGCTATCTATTTCGTCTATTATCGTCTCTGTTATCATTTCGTCTCCTTTCGTTATCTTTCGTGTTAGTTATCATCTTCCTTGTTTTTTGCATTCATTTATTTTTTTTATTGTGTTGTTTTGCCTTCATGCTTATCTTCTTTTATTTCCTCTTCAGTTCAAAAATTCTTAAGTTTAATTTTAAAAAATCTAATGGGAACAAGAGTAAATGAATGAATAAATAACTAAATGAATGAATAAACTTGTAGAAGTGAATGAATCAGTCTCCCTCACCCTCCATCTACACACCCTCCCTCCCTCCCTCACCCTCCATCTGCACACCCTCCCTCCCTCCCTCACCCTCCATCTACACACCCTCCCTCCCTCCCTCACCCTCCATCTACACACCCTCCCTCCCTCACCCTCCATCTACACACCCTCCCTCCCTCCCTCACCCTCCATCTACACACCCTCCCTCCCTCCCTCACCCTCCATCTACACACTCACCCTCCCTCACCCCTTCTTCATCCTCCCTCACCCTCCATCTACACACTCACCCTCCCTCACCCCTTCTTCATCCTCCCTCGTCCCTTGTTCCCTCATCCCTCCCTCACCCTCCTCCATTCACACCCCACCCTCCTTCCTCATCAATATTCTCCCTTCGTCATCAATCGTTGTCACCTATTATTATCTTTATTGTCTGTTTTTCTTTATTGCTTATGCCTTTATTTTTTGCCCTCTCCTTTATTCTTTTTTTTTTTTTCAATTTTGCTTTTCACTGACTTCCTTTATCAGCTTTATTGAATTCTTTTTTTTGCTTATTTTACGTATAACTGTATTATTTTATTTGTCATTTACTCTGTGTTTCCCATCATCATCATCATCATCATCATCATCATCATCATCATCATATCATCTCCATCATCAGTCAGTTAATCAGTCAATCAGTCAGTCATTCTTTCATTCATTCATTCATCATCATCATCATCATCATCATCATCATCGTCGTCGTCACTACATCTCGTTTAATTCATTTCCTCCCTTCCTTCATTTTTCCTTCATCTTTTTTCTTTCCTTCCTTCATTATTCCTTCATCTGTATTTCTCTCCTTCCTTCATTTGTCCTTCCTCTTTATTTCTCTCCTTACTTCATTTTCCTTCATCTTTATTTCTCCCCTTCCATCAGTTTCCCTTCATCATCTTCATTTTCTTCCCTCGCCTTCCTTCCTCGTCTCTCCTCTCCTTCTTCCTCTCCTTCGTTATTGCTTTCCTTCATCATTTTCTTCCTCCATCGTCCCTCCTTCATCATCTCTTATTGCCTCCCATTATCGTCTGCGGCCTTGTGCAGTAAATAAGTGTGTGTGTGTGTGTGTGTGTGTGAGAGAGAGAGAGAGAGAGAGAGAGAGAGAGAGAGAGAGAGAGAGAGAGAGATTAATAATACGAAGAATGAGTCAGGGAATTGCCTTTTTTTTTTTTTTCCCGCTGCTCAATTTTTTTTTTTCCTTCCAACCCTCATTTCCACTCATTTCCTCTTTTCTTATCCCATTCTCCGCTCCATCTCCCTTCCCTCCCTCTTCCCTCCCCATACCCCTCTCTCTTTCCCTTCATCAACTTGTATCCATCGATCTTCTCTCCCTCCTCTCCTCTCCATCATTCTCCTCTCCAGTTCTCTTTTTCCTCTTCCCCCTCTGCCAGTTTCCCCTCTCCCTCTTACCCTCCTACTCCCTCTCCTCTTTCCCCTCCCCTCTCAGTCTCCCCATCGCATCTGTCCTTCCCTTTCCTCTCCTTCTTTCGTCTTTCCTCATCCCTCACTCCCTCCTCTCCTGTCCCATTTTCTTCCCTCTTTTATTCGTCTCTTCCTCTTCATCCTCCTCCTCCTTTCTCCTTCCTCTCTCCCTCTTATCTCTCCCTCCCCCTCCCATCTTCCTTTTTCACTCCCCGCCTCTCTTTCATCTCCTCTTTACATCTTCCCTCTCCCTCCCCTCTCTCCCTGTCGTTCTTCCTCCCACTCTCCATTCCCCTCCTCCGCTCCTTCTCCATTTTACTCTTCCTCGTCCTCTCCCTCTCCCCTTCCTTTCCTCCACTCCAATTGGTTTTTTCTCGCCAACCATTATCTCTATTGCCTTACCATTCGTTCATTCTCCCTCCCTTTCATTTTTTCCCTCCTCCCTCCCTCCCTCTCACCCTTCCTTCCTTCCTTCCTTCCTTCCGTCCTTTCCCTCTTTCCTTCTTTCTTTCCTTCCCTTTCTTCCTCCTTTTCTTCTCTCTTCCCTTTCTCACCCTCTTCACTCCTCCTCCCTCCCTCCACTTCCCTTATTTCCTACCTCCTTAACCTCTCCTGACATCCCCTACCTCTTCTCTCCCCTCCTTCTTCTCCTCCCTCCCCTCCCTACTCTTTCCTCTCTCCCCTCCCTCCCTGTTCCTTCCTCTCTCCCCTCCCTACTCTCTCCTCTCTCCCCTCCCTCCCTGTTCCTTCCTCTCTCCCCTCCCTCCCTGTTCCTTCCTCTCTCCCCTCCCTCCCTGTTCCTTCCTCTCTCCCTTCCCTCCCTTCCTCCACTTCCTCTCCCTCCCTCCCTGTCTCTCCCTGTGGCTATATTTTTATCAACTTCACTTTTATTTATGGTTACTCTTCCCTCTCCCTCCCCTCCTTCCCCTCTCTTTATCCATCTCTTTCTCTCCTTTCTGTTTTTCCTTTCTCTTTTCTCCTTATACTTCATTGTGTTATCTCTTTCGGTGCATCCTGATTCTCTCTCTCTCTCTCTCTTTCTCTCTCTCTCTTTCTCTCTCTCTCTCACTCCATTTATCTTCCTCCACATCTCTCATTTTTTCTCTTCCATCCTTCACGCAGTCTACTTCCTTCCTTCCATCCTTCCTTCCTTCCTTCTTCCCATCTCCTTCATCCTTATTATCTCCATCATCATTTTATCTACATCCTCATTTTCCCTCCCCGTCTCCTTCTACCCCTCCACTTTCTCATCATCGTCTCCCTCTCCATCCCACCCCCCTCCTTCATCTTTCTCTCCTCCACCTTCCCTCCCTCCCCCCCCAATGCAGAGGAGGGAGGGGGTATTTGTTCCCTTGAGATGCGTTCACTCAGAATATTGACAACCCTTTCCTTCCTCACACACCTGTCTTTCTTCCCTCACACACCTGTCTTTCTTCCCTCACACACCTGCCTCTCCTACTCCCCTCCTCCTCCTCCCCTCCTCACTTCCCCTTCTCCTGCTCTCTCTTTCCCCTCTTCTCCCTCTCTCTCTTTCTCCTCCTACCCCTCTCCCTCTCACCAACTCTCCTCCCCTCCCTCATTTTCCCCCTTTCCCTCTTCTACCCCTTTTCCTGTTTTTCACCCTCTTTCCCTTCCCTCTTTCTCCTCTGCCTTCCTTCTATCCGACTTTCTCTTCTTCTCCCGCTCCCTGTTTCTTCTCCCCTCCCCTCCCTTTTTCACACTCATCTCCACCCATCTTCAGCAGCACCTCATTTCCCTCCATCTCCTACCCTCTCCATCCTCCTTTCATCCACTGTCCCCTCCTGCTGTTACTGCTTGCTTCTTACCTCTTCCTTCTTTCCTTCTCTTCCATCTTTCCTTTTCTTCCTTCTTTCCATATTCTTTCTCTCCATCTTCCTTCTTTTCTTGTCTTCCTTCTTTCCTTCTGATCCTTCCTTCCTTCTTTCCCCTTCCTTCTCTCGTCGTCCTTCTCTCCTTCTCTTCTTTCTTTCCATCTCTTCCCTCTTTCCATTTCTTCTTTCCTTCTCTTCCTTCTTTTCTTCTCATCCTTCCCTCTTCTCCCCCTTTCTTTCTTCATTCTTTCTTTTCCACCTTTCCATCTTCCTTCTCTCCTTCTCATCCATTTCTCCTTTTCTTCCTTAATTCCATCTCTCCCTGTCTTTCCTTCCCTCCCTCACTCTGCTTCCCCTCCCCTTAGCCGCAGGGTTTGTAAGAAGAGAGAGAATCCTGTTATTATTTTACTCTCATTACATTTTCCCTTCATTAACCAGAAGAGGGATGAGGGATGGGGGATGATTTTGGTTGGGAGGGTAACTGTTTGAGAAATTTTGCTTTATGTCCTCCACCCACACACTTAACAAGAAAAATAATTAAATAAAAATGCCATCGTACCAGCTTCATTATTATTATTATTATTATTATTATTATTATTATTTTGCATTTACATATACAGTAAGTGAGTATGTAATTTTTGTAATAAGACCTCTAGTGTAATGGAATTTCTTAAGTTAATTTTCTCCGTAATCAAGAGTGCTTTTAATACGTGTATGAAAATGGTGGAGCTTTTTTTTTTTTTATGCAAGGAAAAAAGAACCAAAGGCCAGGAGCCCGCAAATTGTTCCCTCCCAGAAAAAAAAGAAACACGATAACAGAGAGCCAAATTCAAGATCCGTTCATTTCGAGATGCCTGGAGACACTGCGTTTAACTGGAGATCATAGGCAGTGGGAAATATAGACAGAGGGAAACAGTTCCAGAGTTGACCCGTTGCATACATGAAGGACTGTGAAGTGTTGTACGTACATGTTATGATCTTCCTACAGGCCCGTCGGTTGAGGAAGCTCCCTAACACCTTATCCTGAGTGATTTATTTTGTTTTTTACACCTTGCCGTCCTCAACTCTGTCACATAAATCGTTTCAGTACCGCAAACTCTGTGTAAGTAACGTACAAAAGGATACCATAACCCAGCCGTATCCATAAATAAATCGCTAAGGAAAAGATGTTAGGGAACTTCTATACCCAATAAGAATTCGAGCCACAGAGTGATATAGTTAAAATTAGCCCTTATTGAGAATGAAATTGCTACGACATTCCATTACCCTCTTATTGCACGTAATGACAGGCCACTTAAAATAAATTACCTGGCCTGCAAGGTGTAATTATCTCACCTTTGGACTGGTTAATATGTTTTCTCGTTACACAGTTTTTCATGAGTTTAGATTAATATTTTGGATCGTAGGCGTATGTAGTTCCTGTTTAACTTCCGCTGCCCGGATGAAAACCGTAAGGATTGTTTAGGTTGTGTATCAGTGTATGTAATTAATGTGTACCTGGTTATTACACCTTTATCTCATTCTCACCTCTCTCTCTCTCTCTCTCTCTCTCTCTCTCTTACCCTCGCCTACCGTTCCCAGCTACTCTTCCCCCTCTCTTCCCTCCATCTCCCCTCCCCTACCCATCCCCCTCCCTTTCTCTTCGTTTCGTTTCCCTGTTTTAATTTCCCTTACCTTTTCCATCCATTCCTTTCTCACTCTTTCTTCGCCCTCGCACCCCCTCCCCTCTCCCCTCCATCTCTTTCACCCCCCATCTCCTTTCCCCTCTCGCCCCTCCCCCTCCTCCCCTCCAGCATAGAGGATGTGTCGCAGTGGGAGATAAAGGCTTCATTGTCGATAGGTGGGGAGGGGGGGGAGGAAGAGGAGGAGGGGAGAGAGAAGACATGGAAAAGGGGGAGGAGTGGGAAAGGGGTGGGAGGGAAAGGAAAAAGGGAGAGGAAGAAACGGGTGAGGGGAGAGGGAAGTATGAGGGAATGAGTGGAATGTAAGGGAAGAGAAGGGGAAAGATAAAGGGAGGGAATATAAGATTTGGGGGGAAGGGAGGAAGACAGGGAGAGGCAGGGGAAATTGGAGGGCAAGAGAGGGGAGGGAAGGGAAAGATTTAGGATGGGATGGGAAGGAAGAGGAGAGGAGAAGGGAGGGGAAGGGAAGGGCCCCATTGTGTGGTGTGTTGTGGTGTCTGTGGAAGGGAAACAGGCGTCTGAAATTACTAGGGAAAGGAGGAGGTGGAAAAGAAGTGGGAAGGGAGGAGGAAGGAGAGGAGGAAAGGTGGGAAGGAGGAAAGAGAGGGAAGGGAAGGAGACTGAAGAGGAAGGGGAAGAGTGGAGGGGAGAGAGGAGGAAGATAAAAGGGAGATGGGGGGAATAGATGAAAGGGAGTGAAGAGAAGGGAGATAAAACAGCGAGGAGGAAAGGGCAAGAAATGGAAGGGAGGAGACGGGAAAGGAAGGGGAGGGAGGATAGGGAAAGGGAAGGGAAAGGAATGCTGAGAGGGAGAGGAGATTAAGGAAGGAAGGGAGGAAAGAAGGAAGGAAAAGAGAAAACTGGAAAAAGAGTGAAAAGGAAAGAATAAAGGAGTGGTGTAGGCACGACGATGTTCAAAGGGAGAGGGGAGAGAAGAAAAGATGAAAGGAAGAATAATTGGAGCGAGAAAAGAGAGGGAGAGGGAGAGAAGAGAAGGAGAGAAAGCGAGAGAGAGAGAGAGAGAACTGATACTGTGAAAGAAGATAAGAGGGAATTGGAGGGGAATGAGAGAGATAATGTGAGAAAGTTGACAATGACGAAGATAACAGGTTAAGGAGGAAGGTGGCAGAAGTTTGGAGAGAGAGAGAGAGAGAGAGAGAGAGAGAGAGTATATTGTCCTTCTTGGGGGGGAGGGGGGAGTAAGGCCGAGAAAAATGGGTGTTATGAGAGAGAGAGAGGGGGGGGGGTTCTAGTAGTTTTATCAGTTAGGGAGTGAGGTAGAGAAATTAATTACAAGTAGGTTTGAGAGAGAGAGAGAGAGAGAGAGAGAGAGAAGAGTGAGTGATGTAAATTCAAGAGGGAGAGAAACGGTTTGGAAGAAAGGGAAGGATGCGATTGACGAGATGGGGGAGGGAAGGGAAGAGAAGAGGAGAGAAGAAAAGAGATGGATGGGAAGGGAAGAGAAGAGAAGAGAAGGAGAGACGAGAAAAGAAGAGAAGGAAGGGAAGGGAAGGGAAGGGAAAGGTAGAGAAGAGAAGGAAGGGAAGAGAAGGGTAGAGAAGAGAAGAGAACAGAAGGAGAGACGAGAAGGAAGGGGAGGTGAGAGGAGAGATAAGTAGGAGGAAGAGGAGGGGAGGGGAAGGAAGATAGGGGAAATGACAAGGATAGTAAAGCTGAAGATTTAGGAAAGTGGAGAGAGAGAAAAGCAAGAGGAATAAATGGGAAAGGAGGAAAATGGAGAGAGAGAGAGAGAGAGAGAGAGAGAGAGAGAGAGAGAGAGGAGGGGGATATCTAGGGCTTCTGATAGATTTATGGCTGTAAAGGATAAAGCCTGATACCTGGATAGATTGTTGTCCTGATAGATGTACAAATTGTTGGTTAAAGTTGTATAGGTGGGTAGATAAAGAGAGAGAGAGAGAGAGAGAGTTAAGATACATGTATGGAAGGAAACCTAACAGAATTAAAGAGATATAGTGAGAAATATTAATGAGAGAGAGGGGAGAGAGAGAGAGAGAGAGAGAGAGAGAGAGAGAGAGAGAGAATTATAACTATTATTTCTTATATAACTACCTTGTTAGTGAAATATGTGGGTAATTACCGTAGACTTTTAAGCAGGTAAATTTCTCTAAGGGCGAATTTCTCCATCCTTTACTTTGTCTTGTCGCCTTTAATTACTCTCTCTCTCTCTCTCTCTCTCTCTCTCTCTCTCTCTCTCTCTCTCTCTCTCTCTCATTTTCTGTATTGTTTCCTCTCATCTATTATTTTCTTTTTCTCACTTTCTCACTTATTCTTTCCCTCTTCCCCTCTTCGTTTTGTCTTTATCTCCGTCTTACATTCCCGTCTATTCCCCTCTTCTCACTCATTCCCCTTCCTGCTTCCTTATATATCCATTTCTACCTCTTCCTGGTTCTCTCTCTCTCTCTCTCTCTCTCTCTCTCTCTCTCTGTCCCCCCCCTTAATCTTCCCTTCTTCGTAATCGTCTTAGCGTCTTTCTCATAATTTCCTTCCTGCCCCCCTCTCTCTCTCTCTCTCTCTCTCTCTCTCTCTCTCTCTCTCTCTCTCTCTCTCTCTCTCTCCCCCACATCCCCTCCTTCCTCCCCTACCCCTCCCGTCCCCCACTCACTCACTCACTCACTCACCACTCACCCTGCCTGACCTTTCTCTGTCTTATCTTCACTCTGACATTTAGCGTGATGTCTGTAGCTCCCTCACACTCACGCCCCCGCCCCTCCCCCCTCTCCTCCCCCTCACTCTCTCCTCTCCCCTCCCTCTCATTTCTCCTCTCCCTCCCTCATCACCCTCTCTCTCCCCTCTTTCACGTCAGTCCCACCCCCTTCCCTCCCCTTTTCCCTTCCCTTCCCCCTTCTCTTCACACGTCCCCCTCCCCACTCTCCCTCCCCCACTCTCGCCCTTCCCCTCTCACACACTCTTTCTCCCCTCTCTTTCCCCTCCCCTTTTTCCAGACTCCCCCTCCCCTTTTCCCCTCATCTCTTCTATTGTTCTTTCCTTTGTACTCTTTCTTTTACAGTCTTTTGGATTCCTTTGTACTCACTTTTTCACCCCCCTCTCCCTCCCATATTACTCTCTCTCTCTCTCTCTCTCTCTCTCTCTCTCTCTCTCTCTCTCTCATACGTTGCATACTCCAAATATTACAGTTTCTGTATCGTTGTGTGTGTGTGTGTGTGTGTGTGTGTGTGTGTGTGTGTGTGTGTGTGTGTGTGCCTGTCTGTCCGTGTGTCGTCTCATTGTCAGCCTATCATTGTCTGTCACTCCCGCTTCCTCTCTCTCTCTCTCTCTCTCCCTCCTTCCCTCCCTCCCTCCCTCCCTCCCTCCTCCTCCTCCTCCTCCTCCTCCTCCTCCTCCTCCTCCTCCTCCTCCTCCTCCTCGTCTTCCTTAATTTCCATCACGTGTTCACATCTCTCATTCTCTTTTTCTCTCAATTTTTTCTTCCTTCCTTCCCTCCTTTTCTATTTTCCTCCTCCTTTCCTTCATCCCAACTCTTTCCTTCCTTATCTTCCTCCAGCTTCCTCCTTTTTATCCTACCTTAATTTTTCTCATTTTCACTTTCCCCTTTTCCTTCATTTCCTCCTTCCCTCCCTTATTTCCTCCCGTTCTTTCCTCCCCGCCCTTCCTTCTTTCCACTCATTCCTACCATTCTTTTCCTATCTTTCCTCCCCTCTTTTCCTCTCCCCTCTTTCTTTTCGTCCTTTGTTACCCTCCCTCCTTTCCTTCCTATCCCCCACTCTCTCTCTCTCTCTCCTTTCCCATTTTCTTCCTTTCCCTCATCCCTCCTTCCTCTTTTCCTCATCCTTTCCCTTCCCCCTTCCCTTCATTCACTACCTCCCTTCCCTCCTCTTCTTTCCCAACCTCTCTTCCACCTTCCCGGTCCTTCCTACTTGCCTTCCCTTCCGTTCCAGCCTTTCCCTCCCTACCCTCTTCTCTTCCTCCTTACCTCCCTCTCTCTTTCCCTCCCTACCTCCCTCCTTACGTCCCTCCCTCCCTCCCCGTCGCATGCCAGCCTCATAAAAACATTGGAATTTAGTCACATATTTCCCGTCAGCCTCTCCAGTTTAGGCCTTTTGCAGTTGTGGTAGCTGTGGTGGTGGTTGGTGTGGTAGTTGTGGTGGTGGGTGTTGTGGTAGCTGTGATGGTGGTTGTTGTGGTAGCTGTGGTGGTGGTTGTTGTGGTGATGGTTGGTGGTGGTGGTTGTGGATGGTGGTGGTGGTAGTTGTGGTTGTAGTATAGTGATAGTGGTGTAATTGGTGGGTGTACCGCTTGTGGTGGTTGTGGTAGTTGTGGTTATTGTAGTGGTGGTAGTTGTGGTAATTGTGGTAGTTGTGGTGTTGCTGCTTTACCGTTGCTCGTATTAAAGGTGTGCAGCGAGAGAGAGAGAGAGAGAGAGAGGGAGAGAGAGAGAGAGAGAGAAAGAAAGGAAAATAAGAGGCATATATTGAGAGGTGGAAGAAAATGACGCAATGAGGTGGAGAGAGGGAGGGAAGGAGGGAGGAATATTTTCAGAGGTTGAGGGAAATACACAAAAAAGGTGGAGAGATAGAGGAATATTTGGAGAGGTGGAGGAATATTTGGAGAGGTGGAGAGAAATAGCACTAAGGGAAGGACAGAATGGGAGTAATGGAGAGAGCAATATTTTGAGGTTGAGAGAGAGAGAGAGAGAGAGAGAGAGAGAGAGAGAAGACTGTATAGTGAAGTGGAAGAACGTATGGAGAGAAAGAGGAAGGAATGGAGGTAAAACACGAATGTGGGGGAGGAGGTGAGACAAAAAGGGGGGGGGGGAAATCGACCCGGAAGTCAGACGCCGTGTAAGTTATTCACGCTCTATCGGTGTGTGTGTGTGTGTGTGTGTGTGTGTGTGTGTGTGTGTACAGACTTAATGAGTGCGTGTGTATGTGCACTATAATTTCTCTCTCTCTCTCTCTCTCTCTCTCTCTCTCTCTCTCTCTCCCTCTCTCTCTCTTTCTCTCTCTCTCACTCTCATTAAACTGTTGTGATGGGAGGCATGATCTTGCGGCTTTTTCTCTTCCTCCCCTCTTTCCTTCCTCCCTTTCCTCCTATCCTCCCTCCTTTTCCTCCTTTCCTCCTTCCCTTCCTCCTTTTCCTCCTTTCCTCCCTCCCTTTCCTCCTTTTCCTCTCTCCATTTTCGCTTTTCCTCCCTCCCCATTGCCTTTCCTCCCTCCCTTTTTTTTTTCCTTTTCCTCCCTCTATTTTTCCTTTTCCTCCCTCCCTTTTCTCCCTTCCTCCCTCCCTCCCTTTTCTCCCTTCCTCCCTCCCTCCCTTTTCTCCCTTCCTCCCTCCCTCCCTTTTTCCCCCCTCCCTGTTGCCTTTTCCTCCATCCCTTCTCCCTTTCTTCCCTCCCTTTTTTCCATTATTCGCCCTTTTTCTCCTTCATTCTCCCTTATTTCCCATCGCTTCTCACATCTTTTTCCATCTTTCCCTCTCTTTTCTCTTCCTCTCCTTCCCTCTTCCACTCCTTCCCTCCCTTTTCTTTCTCTTTTCATCCCCCTTCCCTTCCACTCCTTTCTTTTTCCCTCCTCCTCCCCCCTCCTTCCTTCCATCTTATTCCCTTTCCCTTCCCTCCTCTTTCTTTCCCCTCTTCCTTTCCGCTTCCTCTGCTCTCTCTTTTATTCCTTATTTTCCCTCTCCATTTCTCTTCCTGTGTCCTTCCTTCTTTCCCCTCCCCTCCTCTCCCTCCCTCCCTTTCCTTCAAGTCACTCCACTCCTACCCTCCCTCCCTACCCCTCCTCTCTCTCTTCCCCTTCCTATTTTTCCCCTTCCCCCTCCCCTCTCCTCCCCTCCCCTCTAATTTGCCTATAACTACAGAAAACGGAAGAGTAAACATTGTCCTGTATAGTGGTGGTGATTGTGGTAGTTGTGGTGATGTTGGTAATAGTGATGGTGATGACGGTGATAGTGGTACTGGTGGTAGCACTACTCCACACCACATCAGCTACACTACCACAACACACCATCACCACACCATCAAAGCCACACTGCACTACCACAGCACCATACCACCACACTATCGCACCACCACACCACGCCACATACTCATACAACCACACAACACCGCCACACCACCACACCATACCACCACACCACACCATATTTCCGACAGGTGTAGTGGTGCTGGGGGGGAGGGGGGTCTTGGGGGGCGCACACCTCCACCTGTAACTCATCTTTACGCTCCCCTGATTTACTGCCGGGGGGGGGGGAAGAAGGGGGCAGATTTAGGAAGAGTTAGTAGAAGGGAACTGTGATGCAAGGTGGGGGGTCTGGGAAGGGGGAGGGGTGGGGGGAAAGGGGAGGGGGAATTTTGGGGGGAAGGGACCAGGAAGATGAAAGTGGGGAAGGGGAGAGAGGGGGGTCAGATTCAGGAAGAGTTAGTAGGGGGGGATGGTGATGTAAGGGGGTTGAGAGAGAGAGAGAGAGAGAGGGGGGAGAGAGGGAGGTGTATGAGGGGAGTCAGAAAGATGAAAGAGGGGGCGGATTCAGGAAGAATTAGTGTGGGGGGAGGGGACCAGCGAAATATAAGAAGAGAGGGAAGAAAAATCTAAGAGGGTTGTGAGGGAGAGAGAGAGAGAGAGAGATTAAGTCGGGGGGGGGGCATAGACTTATAAAGAGGGGAAGGGGGGGCAGAGTTAAAAAGGGGTTGTCATGTGGTGGGTGGGGGACGTTGGCAAAGTAATAAGGGGAGGGGGGAGGGCAGATTTAGGAAGACTTATTATGGAAGGGAGGAGGAGGGGGGAGGGGGAGATGTAGGGGAGGGGGGATGAAGGGGAGAGAGGGTGTAGGGGAAGTAAGGGTACAGAGTAATGAGCAATATTTTATACCCCTTCACTACGAGAGGCTTTCTGAAGGTGAATAAAATCGTCTGAAGGTGAATAATGTAAGAGCTTAAGAAATTACCTGATATTGTGTGTGTGTGTGTGTGTGTGTGTGTGTGTGTGTGTGTGTGTGTGTGTGTGTGTGTATACCTTCTAAGCTGAAAACTCGAGGGATAGTAGTTGTAGTAGTAGTAGTGGTAGTAGTAGTAGTAGTAGCAGTAACCCCAGGCTCATCTGAACGTGAACTCGGTGGACTGCAGGCTGAAGTTACATTTTTTGTGCAGTCCTTCCTTCTTTTGGGGGATAGGGAGGGAGTTGAGGAACGTTGATATAGCTGTGCTGCTCCACTGCCCAGGCATAGATAGATAGATAGGTAGGTAGGTAGATAGATAGATAGATAGATATTAACAGGAATAAAAATGAATAACAGTTTTTTGGAATCCAGAGATAACAGCACGAGACAACGGCAGTTTTTACACACACACACACACACACACACACACACACACACACACACACACACACAACCATCAGCTATTGCGTATCCCGTCACATCCATAACACCCTGCGTCACCCTGTAGGAAAAAACAAAAGAGAGAGAGAAAAAAAAAGAATCCTGTTTTACGAGCTTTATAAATCACTTGCCTAAATTTTTTCTGACCCTCCATAACGATAGCCGCATAACCCATACCTTTAGTTCAAAAAAAAAAATCGATCAAAAATGAATTTATGTTGTAGTCGGTTTGTTTTTTCTGTTATATATAAGTAAGTCCATTCTAGCTTAGTTTATGGCCAAGTGTTGTGTGATTGGAGGGTGAGTTTAACTAGTAACCAAGGAGACGCGTGCCTTCGAATTTTATACAGGCAGGACTCAATGAGAGTAGCCCTGTTCCATCAGATGAGAAAATAATCACCTCTAGCCACAAAATGCCTTCTCTTACTAAAACTTTGCCAAACTTTCCGTTACTGATGATATAAACCGCTGCCGGTGCCTACGGACGCCCATTTATCTAATTTAGGATGGCCTTTACCTTCCATGACTTTCATCTCATATTTGTATACCTGCCCTGAATGTCAAGATATACCTTTGGTGGTGGCGACCATCATCCATTCACTTGATGTAGTGCTGCCTGTTTCTTCCTTCGCCTTTATCATTCTTTTTCTGTGTTTGCCCTCATCTCTTCCTATTTCTCCCATCTCTCTTGTCACCTTTTATTACTCTTTTTTCTTTTTCAGGGGGCTTTACATTGAGTGACCAACCTAATGCTAGTGAGAACCTTATAACCAACCCACACATGTTCCTTACGTGTCAGCAAGTGGGTTGACGGAGGGTTAGTGCCCCTCCCCGTAAAACAACTAACTCAAAGTCAAATGTTACCCCATACGGGACTGTGGCATCATGCTATAGATAGATAGATTATACTACCATGTTATACTATGCTATAACTTTGGCTTAAAATTGCAATCTCTTCATTTTGAATGCCGAGTTGTATTATTAGATTAACACTAGAATACGATGCTGGTTACGACGAAGTGCTGTGGAGAAAATGTGGAGCCGTAGCATTGTCTTTCTTTTGCCACTGAGTTACGTGAAATAACCCACAGAAGGGCGAAAATCTGGGCCAAGTTTAGGTGAAAAGAGTATTGCCTGTGATGTGGAAGTGAGGTGCGTGTGTGTTGAGTGGATGGTAGCGTGAGGGACGGCACTAACAGAATGGCAGAGTGAGTTTAAGTGTGAGTTTTATGCTCTGTTGACAGTGATGGAGAGAGACATGATATGCACTTACTATACTCTTTCCATCTGAACTTGGCCCAGATTTCCTACGTTTTGCTGGTAATTTCACGTAGCTTAGAGGCAGAAGAAGACAGTACTACGGCTCTTCTTCCTTTCCATAGCACTTCTTCGTGACTAGTACCCTGTTCTAGTGTTAATCTATTGTTACAGCTCGGCATTCAAGATGGAGGGATGGTAATTTTAGGCCAAGGCAAAGATAGTACTCGTCTAATCTCTGGCTGGGTGAGTTTGCGTGTCTCTGCGGAAGGTAGTCTCTGTAGGGTGTGTGTGTGTGTGTGTGTGTGTGTGTGTGTGTGTGTGTGTGTGTGCGTGTGTGTGTGTGTGTTCGTGTGTGTGTGGAACCGAAAAGCAGTATGTCTTTCCTATTGATGTGATCCTTGGCTGGAGATTATTTTTTTGTGAAGATGATATGTATTTGTGGTCTTTGTACATCTGATATTAAAGCTTTTGTTCATCCTTTTAATATTTTCCACGATTCTGAGGTATGTGGTAAGATATGAGTAAGTTATTTAATGTCTTGCATATGATTTATTTAACTAGTTTCAATAAATTACCCGGTTAGCAGTATGTCACTCGCGCCAGGCTGAGTTACCGTCATATAATCTTCATTGTTATAAGGGATATATTTCGTATCGTATGTTGAAGGGGTATATGCTGTATCGTATATTGAAGAGGGTATTGTATCGGATATTGAAGGGTTATTGTATCGGATATTGAAGGGGTATTTTATCGTATATTGAAGAGGTATATGCTGTATCGTATATTGAAGGGGGTTTATGTATTGTTCATTGAAGGGGTATATTCTGTATCGTATATTGAAGGGGGTATTGTATCGTATATTGAAGGGGTATATGCTGTATCGTATATTGAAGGGGTATTGTATCGTATATTGAAGGGGTATTGTATCGTATAATGAAGGGGGTATATGCTGTATCGTATATTGAAGGGTATTGTATTGGATATTGAAGGGGTATTGTGTCGTATATTGAAGGAGTATTGTATCGTTTATTGAAGGGGTATATGCTGTATCGTATATTGAAGGGGGTATTGTATCGTATAATGAAGGGGTATATGCTGTATCGTATATTGAAGGGGTGTGTTTCCTTGCTTCCCATATCTCACTATGTAATTAAGACTTCCCCTTTGCAGACGCCCCTGAAGGGTTGGTCAGGAGGGAGGGGGACGAGAGGGGGGGAGGAAGCTCAGGAAGGCAGGATTGGAGGGGTGGAGAGCGGGGGGGGGGATGAAGGAGATCAGGAAGGGAGAGGTAAAGCAATTAGGTCTTGGTGAGGCAGGAGAACCCGGAGGAACGAGGCAGGCCGTACGTGACATGGAGGCAGGGTGAGGCAGGGGTAGGCAGGCTCAGGGGGGTCAGTTAGCTGAAGTAAGGGTCAGGTGGGCAGGCAGGGATAGGCGAGGTCAAATGGGGTCAGTTAGCGGAGGCAGGGGTCAGGCAGGACAAGGCATGGAGTGTGAAGCGGGAGAGACAGGGTGAGGCAGGCAATTTAGGGTTAGGCAGGGAGGCAGGCATGGGAGTTTGAGTGAGGTCTAGTTGCAGGAATTACATAAAGCCTTCTTGAACTGAGTGAAATCGTCTTGTGTTAGTTATATATGTTAATCCACTAGTAAAACCACAGCCATCCACTCAGACGATTAATCTCTACCATGAGCCTCCCCTGTACGGACTCAGATCGTCGAACGGTAAGGAGGATAAAATAAAAGCACATATATTCTAACTGAAGATTATTTGAAACAGAAAATTAACAGAGGAAGGAAAAACAGATGAAAAAAAAAAAAAGATATATATTCTTATGAAGGGTAGTAATCTCGTTCGTATATGTGACTCTCAGCACTAATTCCTTTCTATACTCCTTTTATCATAACTTGGCCCAGATTTTCGTCCCCTTGCAGTATATATTAGGTATCTCGGTGGTAGAATTAGTTTTGCGGCCCTACAACATTCTTTCCACTGTACTTCTTCGTGACTAGCATCGTATTGTAGTATTTATGTATCGTCACACCTCAGATTTTGCGACAAGGAGAGATGACAGTTTTGGGCCAAGTTAGAGTAAAATGAGTGTAGTGTATTTCTCCTTATGGCTGGATAATATGATGTCAGTACTAGCAAAACATAGAATTTGAAGGTATTACATGCAGAACACCCCATTAAAAAAAATGCTACAGTTCTTTCACCTTAACCTGGCCGAGAGAGAGAGAGAGAGAGAGAGAGAGAGAGAGAGATTATTTCTTGTAGGTAACTGGGAGGATAAAAATAATGCCACGCTTCTACGTCCTTTCCATAGCACTTCTTCGTAACTAGCATCGTATTCCAGTGTTAATGTCTTACTGAACATTTAAGTTGGAGTTATGGCAATTTTGGGTCAAGTTAAAGTGGAAGTAGTATAGTGAGCCTTCCAAGACCACGAGAGTAGACGTGGTGAGGCCCAGACATTGAAGGTGAGGTAGGGTGAGGCAGGGTGAGGCAAGGTTAAACAAGGTCAGGCAGTGTAAAACAGGGTCAGATAGGACGAAGCAAGGTTAAGCAGAGTCATGCAGGGTCAGACAGGGTAAGGCAGGGTCAGGCAAGGTTAAACAAGGTCAGACAGGGTAAGGCAGGGTTAGGCAGGGTCAGGCAAGGTTAAACAAGGTCAGGCAGGGTTAGACAGGGTAAGGCAGGGTTAGGCAGGGTCAGACAAGGTTAAACAAGGTCAGGCAATGTGAGGCAGGGTCAAGGAAAATGAAGTAGGACCAGACAGTGTGAGGGAGGGTCAAAGAGGATAAGGCAGGGTGAGGCAGGGTGCGCTGTATCAGGCAGGACGAGACAATTTTAAGCAGGATCAGGCAGAGTCAGGCAGGGTGTAATAAGGTCAGGCAAGACGAAGCAGGCTAAGGCAAGGTGTAATAAATTGAGGAAGGATGTAGCAAGTTTAGGCAGGGTTAGGCAGAGTTGAGCTGAGTTGAGTGATGCAGGCCAATCCCACGTCTTACCTCTCAGTCCCCCGCCGCTCCGTCTGGTGTTGATCGGGGGAGGGGGGAAGGGGGGAGATTGTGAGGGGGGCGTGTTGTTTGTGGGGGTAGAAGGGAGGAGGGGTATGAGTTATTTGGGAGTTGGGGTATGGAGTAATGTGATGTGGGGGAAAGGGGAAAGAGAGGGAATTGTGTGGGAGGCTGTTGTAGGGTTAGAGGGGGAAGGGGCAGTAGGTATATGGGTAGGCTGTAGGGGAAGGGGTTGGGGAGCGGTGGAGAGGGGTGATAGAAGAGTAGGGGAGGGGATTGCGAGGGGGGGGCGTGCTGTGTGTGGGGTTGGGGGGGAGGGGCATTAGTTATTTGGGGGAGGGTATAGGGAGGAGTGGTTGTGGGTAGTGTTGGAGAGGGGAGAGGGAGGGGGTTGTGGGGAGGGGAGGCTGTCACTGGGGAGGGGGGTAGAGAGGAGAGGGGGGTTATGGGGAGCGGGGAGAGGAGGGGAGTTTGGGAGCGGCTGGGGGAGCAACGATAAAGTGAAAGAGATAAAATAACACTGAGGAAATTAATGGATTTTCTTTCTGACATCTTCATCTTCTTAAGCCCCCCCTAAAATGAAGGAAATCGTCTAGCGGTGGAAGGAAGAAAATATAATGATGTAGTGATGAGGTTGATGGATGTGTGTTACCCCTTCACTACGAGAGGAAAGGGGGAAAAAGAGGGGAAAAGGGTAAGAGAGAGAGAGAGAGAGAGGTGGGAAGAATTTTAGTGGTTTGTTTGTTTGTAGGTTTGTAAGCGAGGGAGGGAAGGAAGGAGAGAGAGAGAGAGAGAGCGTGAAGTGGAACTGAAGAGGGAGGGGGAGGGGAGAAGGGGAGTAGAGGGAAGGTTCGAGGGAGGAAGGAAGGGAGATAGCCTGGAGGGAGGGGGAGAAGGAGTAAGGAAAGGGGCGGAGTGGAGGAAGGAAAGAAGGAAGGAAGGAAGATGGATTGGAGAGAGGAAATGTAGAGAAAGAGGGAGGAAAGATTAACTGAAGGGAGGAAGGGAGGAGAGAGGTAAGTTGGGCAAGAAGGAGAAAAGGGAGATAGGGTTGAGGGAGGGAAGTAGGGAAATTGGGTTTGAGATGAGGGAGGAAGGAAGGGAGATTAACTGGAAGGGAGAGAAGGTTTATTGAAGGGAGGGAGGGAAAGAAGGTAAGCTGCAGAGACTAAAAGCAAACAGGAGAGAGAGAGAGAGAGAGAGAGAGAGAGAGAGAGAGAGAGAGAGAGAGAGAGAGAGAGTTTATTAAAGTAACAACACAACAAAAGAAGTAACGAAGAAAAAATAAGAAAAAAAATTCTAGAAGGATTAGATGGGAAGGGAGAGGGAGAGGAAGGAAAGGTCAAGGAGTGGAGGAGAGGGGAGGAAGGGAGGGGAGAGGGAGATAAAGAGGGAGGAAGAGGCGGGGAGAGAAGATATCCGGCACGAACCTTGAAAGCAATAAAGCCGAGATGGTGGGGGAGAGAGAGAGAGAGAGAGAGAGAGGCTAAAGGAGGAGGAAGAAAAATGAAAGACAACAATTGGGTGTTAATGAAGTGAGGGTAAATATAAGGGAGAGAAAAGTGGGTGTGAAAAGGAGAAAGAAGATTAGAGAGAGAGAGAGAGAGAGAGAGAGAGAGAGAGTTGGGAGGAAATGAGAATGTGATGAGAGAGAAGGAAGGGGAAAAGGCGTGTGGAGGAAAGAGAAGGGAGAGAAAGAGAGGGTAAAAGAGAAAGAGAGAGAAATGATGGAAATGATATGAAGGGGAACGAGAGTGAGAAGACGAGGATCTGGAAAAATAGGGGAAAAGAGGAAAGAGACCATTGAGAGAGAGAGAGAGAGAGAGGAAAAACATTGGAAGACGAGGAAAGGGAGAAAGAAGAAAATCCATCGAGGCAAGAAGAGGTAAGGGAGGATGGGAAATATGAGAGAGCGGAAGTTATGAGGAAAGGAGGTGGTCAGAGAGAGGGGGGGGGGATAAAAAGAGGGAGTGTAAGAGGGAGGAAATATATTTGGAGAGTGGAGTGGGTCTAAGCCTTCGTTCGCAGCCTAGAGAGAGAGAGAGAGAGAGAGAGAGAGAGAGCAATGGGGAGTAAGTTAGCTTAAAAAATGATAAGATTAATGTCCCCCCTTTAATAGTGATAATTTTTACCTCCGTTATTGCTACCACACTTCCTCTTACAGCAATTCCTACCACAATTATTACCACTATTCTTACCACTACTACCACTACAATATTCCTACCACTACCGTTATTCCTACCACAACTACATCTGTTATTCCTACCACTACCACTGCCATTATTTCCTACCACAACTACTACTGTTGCTCCTACCACAACTACTACTGTTATTTCTACCACTACCATTCTTCCTACCACAAGTACTACCATCATTCCTACCACTGCTACTACTATTATTCCTACCTATACTACAATAGTTTCAACGACCACCACTACCACAGTTCCTACAACCACTACTACTACCACAGTTCCTACCACCACAACTATCACAATTCCAACCACTACTACTACCACAGTTCCCTCCATCACTACTACCACAGTTCTTACAACCACCAATACCACAATGCCTGCCTCTACTACTACCACATTCCCCACCACTACAACTGCCACCAGCACCACTACCACACTTCCGTCTACCACCACTGCCATAACCTACCACAACACCTGTCACCACCACTGCCACACCAACCACTATTACCACCACAACCACCACAACAGCAACCACAATTACCACCACTACCACCACCACAGCGACCACAATTACCACCATCACCTCCACCACAACAGCAACCACAATTACCACCACTACCACCACCACAGCGACCACAATTACCACCATCACCTCCACCACAACTACCACACAATGCCCTTAACTACCCCACCCTGCGTCATTGCCTGTCTCTTAATGCGGAAATAAAACAGACATTTGGAACCAGACCTGCCTACCACTGCAACCACTACTGCAACCATTACTATCACTGCAACCTTCACTACCACTGAAACCACTACTGAAATCATAACTACCACTGCAACTACTACTGCAACCATTACTTCCACTGCAACCATTACTACCACTACAACCGCTACTACCACTCCCTCTTTGCAACTACTACTGTCAACACACAATCACTACCACACTACTTGAGTTCTTGCTACCACTGCAACCACTACCACGACACCCACCTCTAGCACCAACACAACTACCACTACCACAACCATCACCACTGCAATTGTCACCACAACCACGGCTACCACTACTACATTCACCACTACAGCCCCTCTCCCAGCAAGATCTCAGCTACCATTAAAACTACCATTATTACCACTACAACTTGTTTTCCCCTACCACTCTTCTCATTGCCACCATCGTTGCTACCAGACCGCCGCCACTGCTACCACAACTACTACTTCAACTACCACAACTACGACTATTTCTACTACTACTACTACTACTACTTCGTCAGCTACCACTATCATCGTCATCGTCAGTGCTTCAGTCTCCTAGTTGCTACCAAAACAACCACAACTACCATCGCATCTTCACCTACTGTTCCTACTAAGTGAACGAAATAGACTGCGAGAGATGGAACAGAGTGGTATATTGTGAGAGAGAGAGAGAGAGAGAGAGAGAGAGAGAGAGAGAGCAAGGAATGGTGATGAGTGGAGATGAAATTGACGCTAAAGGAGTGATGATATGGAAATGAATCAAAACAGTTGTAAAAAGTGAAATGCTAGAGGTGTGGTGATGATATATGGTAATGAAGGTGGTGCAGAAGTGATGAGAAAAATACTAAAGTTTCTGAAATGTGTGATAAAGAGACCGCAAAAAAAAATGAGTGGAGCAGATTTAGTAATGAACACTTAAGTGGTGATGAAGAGTGATGATAAAATGATGATGATGGACGATTAGAGGTGAAAATTTTGTGTTAATCCTAAATAACGTTATGAAAGCGACATAAGGTAAGAATATTTATAAATGGGAGGGACTGGAGCAGACTTAAGTGATACGTAGTGACAGATTGAGCTCTAGTGATGAGTTTGTGATGATGGGTGAAGATTTGGTGGTGGTGAGTGGTGATGAGCATTTAATGTAAAGCATTGAAAATATCTGTATAAAAAAAAATAATGTGTAGCGGACTTAGTTATAATTAGTGATGAGTGTAGTGATGAGCTAAAGATTAATATAGTGATGAACTGAGGGTGAGTTTAGTGATGAGCTGAGGATGAGTTTAGTGACGAGCTGAGGATGAGTTTAGTGATGAAATGAGTGATGATGACTTAGTGGTGATTAACTAAGTAGTGGTGATGAAAGTATACCTATCATATCGTTTACTAATCTAAAAAATATACTGATAATATACTTTTTAAAAATGTGTGAAAAAGTGAGTGGTGTAAATTTGGCGATAGATGGTGATGATATTAGCGTGAGTGGTGATGACGTTGTGGGTGATGATGCGGTGGTGGTGGGTGTGATGCTGGTGGTGAGTGTGGTGGTGGTGGTGCTGTGCCTCGCCTGCCTCACCTCCTGCCTCTCCCTCTGCCTCACCTCCAAGGACCAAGACGCCCCCAGGTGGTGTTCCGCTTGACCTGACCTAAGAAGAAGAAAGAAAGAAAGGAAGGAAGAAGAAGAAGAAGAACAAGAACAAGAGAGAAAGAAGAAGAAGAAGAAGAAGAAGACGAAGAAAAAAAAGGGAGAAGAGGTAGAAGAAGAAGAAAAAAAAGAAGAGGAGGAGGAAGGAGAAGAACACAGAAAAAAAGAAGGGGAAGGAGGAGAAGAGGAAGAAGATGGCAGGAAAAGAGGTACACGAAAGAATTAAGAAGAAGAAAGGGGAGAAGGAGTAGAAAAAGAAGATAGGACGAAGAAGAAAAAGGAGAAGAGGTAGAAGAAGAAAAAAAGAGGGAGAAGAGGAAGAAGTTGGGAGGAAAAAAAAGAACAGGAACTAAAGAACTGATAAGAGGGAAAAGTTGATCTGAGTTGACCAGAAAAGAGTTGAAGAGGAGAGGAGAGAGAGGAAAAAGAGAATCAAGAAAAAGAGACGGGAATGAGTAATCAGAGAGGGTAAACAAGAACAGAAAAAGAGAGAAGGAAAAGGGAGGAAGTTAGTGGAAGAGATAGGAACGCAGGCAGTACAATATAAAATAAATAAAAAAAAATAAAACGTGTAGTAATTTTTTTTTAATGTGTTCTAAGACATTTGGACGCGACTTAGAAATTCGCCTAAAATGACTACAGTAGATATACATATAGAACTTTGAAAATCCATGCGATGTGTCAAAGAATCAAAGTAATATGACCTAGACTTGGAATATGGAAGTACAATTTTCCTCTATGCGACAGACTTCCTTAGCTGTGAATAGTCCCTTCGATGTGCCAAGGAATTAAGAGAAAATAGTAATAATAATAATAATAATAATAATAATAATAAACAAAACCATATAAACCTTAAAAAAAATCCCCCACATGTCAAAATAAAAAATATATATATCGCTCATTTCCGGTAAGTTTTCTCGCGACCCGACCCGACCCGACTGTGGCCAAATCGGGGTTCAAGTGGGGGTTCTATTCATGGCCTCTGCGATGACCTGACTCCACGGGTAAGTTGATTCAATGGTGGACCTGACCTCGTCTGAATTGAGCTGGCGAGGAGGGATCAGTGGGGGGTGTTGGGAAGAAGGAGAGGGAGTCGAGGAAAAATTAAGAAAGGAAAGGAGAATTGAGGAGTACGTGGAAGGAAGGAGGAAGAAGTCTGAAGGAAAGAAAAGAGAAAAATAAGAAGGAAGAAGGGAAACGAGGAAGAATTTAAGAAAGGAAAGGAGAATTGAGGAGTAAGTGAAGGGAAGCAGAAAGAAGTTTGAAGGAAGATAAGAGAAAAATAAGAAGGAAGAAAGAAATCGAGGAAGAATTTGGAAAGGAGGGGGATTTGGGGATAAGTGAAAGGAAGGAGGAAGAAGTCAGGAGTGAAAAATCAGAAGGAAAATAGAGAAGGAAGGAGGAAGAGAGGGGATCAGGAGGGAGGAGGGAGGTATTAGGAAAGAGAAGGAAATATAGGAAGAATACAGAAAGGAAGGGGAATTGGAGGATAAGTGAAAGGAGAGGGGAAGAATCCAAAAGTGAGGAATACGTAAGAAAAGAGAGAGAGAGAGAGAGAGAGAGAGAGAGAGAGAGAAAGAGAGAGAGAGAACAAAACTTTAAGGAAGACTGGCGAAGCTGAAGTTGAGAATTACGAAAGAAAATAGAAAAAAAGGGGACAGAGTTTCAGAAAGTTTCTTGGCTTTGCATAAGAAGGAAACTGGAAGGAGAAAAGAGCGAGAAACAGTTACGAGAGAGAGAGAGAGAGGTGAAGTGTTGCCGGGTAAAGAAAGGAATTTGAGAATATGCAAAGAAAAATGGAAAAAAAAGAAGTGAGGAAATACCGGCATGAAAAAAAAAAAAAGAGAGAAAAAAAGAGTGAAAGAAAGGAAGGAATTTAGTTAAGGATATTGAGGTAAAAGAAATATTTAATAGAAGATGCAAATACAAAAACTTATGAAAGATTAGAAGATTTTCAAGAAAAGGAAGAGGAGGATATAAGGAAACCGATTAAATATATGAAAGTAAAAAAAAAAGACAATAAAAATTAGTTACAAAAGCTTAGAAAAGAAAAAGAACAGCAACAGATAAAGTATGATAGGGAAAGAGTGTGTTCAATTCGGTACTAAATAGAGATAAAGGAATAGAGGGAAAAAGTTAGACGTTGATATAAATTAATAATAAAAAAAAGAGAGTCTGAAATTTTGAGCAAGAAAACAGTGGAAAGGATAAATAAAACAAAAAAATAACACGAAGCATAAAAGTCAAGTTAGGAAAAGAAACGAAACAGGACTGAGTAATAGACCAAGAAAGAGAGAGAGAGAGAGAGAGAGAGAGAGAGAAACTTCACAGGAAAAGTTTACGGTCAGAGGAAGGGAAGATGTGACAAGGATTTTTATTTTCATTTTTATTTTTTGTGCCACTGTGTCTTCAATTTTTGACCCAACCAGAACTGGTCTTTTTTTTTTTTATTATTATTTTCATTTTTCATTTCATTGCGTGTTTGGGGTTGATTTGGCAGGGCGTCTGTGTGAATAGGCGTTGCGGAATACTTCGTTCGGATGCCCAGGGATGAAAAAGACGAAAAAAAAAAATAATAATAATTTGATCGAGTGAAATAGAAAAAATAGATGACAATAGAAGTGATTAAAGAAAGCGTTAACTCATATACTAGGAGACTAAAAATAAATACTGAAATAAATAAATAAAGAAATAAATCGTTCGGCCGTCACATGAAAACACAAGACGAAAGGAATTAAATCTCAGGGGGTTATTATCTCTTGGACGAAAATATCCCCCTCCTATGCTGAATAAAATCGTCTGCCTGTAGCAAGAGTAGAATATAGAAAGACGTGAGGGGTTGCATAAAATTTTCTTGAAGGATGGGTTAAGAAGTTCAGCCGGAAGGAGAAGGAAGGAGGTGAAGGAGTGAAGTTCTTGAGGAGGTACTTTGAAGGTATCGAAGAAGTTTGTCGTGAAATCTTGAAGGAAGATGGGTGAGGGGAAGTGGAGAGAGAGAGAGAGAGAGAGAGAGAGACTGGAGGAAGAGGAAGACTGGGAGGGAGAGAGAGAGAAGTGGATTGCTAGCCCCGTGCCACATCAGAGAGAGAGAGAGAGAGAGAGAGAGAGAGCGTATTGGCGGGAGATTCAATAATAGGGTTCGTGCTGAGGCAAAGAAGCAGGCAATCAAGTAGGCTGGCAGGCAGCGGGGTAGGCAGGGAGATAGGTACACAGGTAGGCAGGTAGATAAGTAGGTTGGTAGGCAGGTAGATAAGAGAGGTACGTGGGTAGATAGGTAGGTAAACAGATAGGCAGGTAACTGGGAATGTAATATACGAGGTAGAGAGCCAGGTAGGTAAATAGGTAGGTACACAGGTAGGTAAGAGAGATACTTAGATAGATAGGCAGGTGAGTTGGAAGATAAGTAGGTAACAGAGTAGGTAGGACACAGGTAGATTGACACAGAGAAGGGCAGGTAGGTCAGTAGATAAGTAGTTAAATTGGCAGGTGTGTAGGTAGATAAGCGGTAGAATTATAAACAGGTAGACTGATACACACGCACGGAGATACACAAAATATAGAGGGAGACAGTTCAGCAGGTAGGCAGGTAAATGGCAGGTAGGATGGATGATTAGCAGGTAGGTAGGTAAGCAGTAAAGCAGAGGGGAACTTAGCAGAAAGAGAGGAGAAATTGAAACTTCGAATTGCAAGCAGAATTTTTTTTTATGAAGATTATAATGCAGATATGTAAAAATAAATAAATAAATAAACCTATAACAGTGAACGATAAATGCTGAAAAATATGAGATGAAAACTTTAGAAAATCAGTGAATATTTTAACATCTTCAGGGGTAGGTGAGCAGATGAAAGTGACCGAAAATTTTGTGAGGGAAGGACGAAAAACTTTTAAAAATGCAAGTAGAATATGTTGATGTTCAGAAAAAGAAAAGTTAAATCCATAAAATTGTTAGTAATGTGACACGGGGAAGGAAAAAAAAGGGGGGGAAATGCGAGCACAGGAGTGAAATGCTGATAGAGGAAAAGGAAAAAGGAAAATAATATGGTAGTGTGACGCCGAGAGATGGAAGTAAAAATGAAAATACGAGTAATGTGACGCGCAGACAGGAAAAAAAAAAGAGGGGTTGCTAAAAAGTGAGACGGCGAGAGAGGAAAATAAAGAAAAAAAATGAAAATGCAAGTAGAGTTGGTTGACATTTTTTTCCCTGGATCGCGTGGACAGGAAAGGTTGGGCAAGAAGAGGAGGGAGGAATATCATCAGCGAAGAGGAATATTTGCATGCGAGGAATATCGGAGAGGCCATTGCAGTGAGATCAGAGAGAGGCTGCAACACCACCTTAGCCTTGCAACACTGAGAGGAAAAGGGAGATAGATAGATAGAGAGAGAGAGAGAGAAGGGGAGGATAGGGTGCGAGGTAAGAAAAGGGAGGGAAGAGGGGAAGGGGAGCAAAGGGAAAAGAGAGAGGGAAAGTGGAGAAGAGAGGGAGAAGGAAAGAAGAAGGAGAGCAGGAGGGAGAGGGAAAAAGTGGGAGAGGGCAAGAAAGGGAGGGAAAGGGAGAGTAGAAGGAAAAGTAGTGGGAAGGGGATAAAAAAAGGGGGGGGAGGAGAAAGAAAGGGAGGGAAGAGAGAGTAGAGAGGAAGAAAAGACGAAGAGAGGGAGAGAAGAGAAAACAGAGAGAGAGAGAGAGAGAGAGAGAGAGAGAGGCCTTCCTGTGTGCAAGGTAACGTCAGGGGAGAATTAGGCGACATTAATCTGCAACTTCCACACAAAAGCCTGCAACATGATGACTGCAACATTATTTTTACTGCACGACACACACTTCCTGCACCATATAATCCAACGTGCAATATTACTCACGTTGCAATACACGAGACTCGGAAAGGGTATTTTTCACTTTGCAATAGAGAGACTGACTTGCAGTATTTTTTTCACTTTGCAACATACTAAGGCTTCTAGTACCATATATTCTGGCCTTGCAATATACCGGTGCTTCCTATAGTACTTTGCAATAAAATAATTTACTTTGCAATAGAGAGAATTTCTGCAACATATTACCCTGATATCCTGCAACACATACTGTTACCGGCAGTTATATTCAGTGCAACTCATGAATTAACTGTTGCATAAAATCTGGCTTGCAGTATTATCCATTCTGCAACACGCTCAACAAGGGCAATATTCTTCACTTTACAGTACGCCAGCCACTTGTGAAATTATGCAAGATTCAATATTCAGACCTACTTGCCTGTGTAATGTATTCCGCCCAAGTACAGGTATATGGAAAGCGTGCAACAGAAAAACAATATCGTACAACAGAGAGAAAGACTGCAAGATAGAGTTTACCGGTAGTTATATTTTGCACATCTTGTTGCAGAAATATTCCATCTTCCAGCTTCAGTAAACCGTCTGCAACGAGAATGTCATGTTGTTGTTGTTGTTGTTGTTGTTGTTGTTGTTGCACAGGTCTACAACTTAAGCACCTTCTTCAGAGACTTCACCAGCTTAATTTGCAACCAGAGATCTTTCAGTGCAAATGCAGATTGTTGCAGAAATACCCAGCTTGCAATGTGAAAAAAGTGCAACAAGAGATAATTTGGTGATACTCGTGTCTAGATCAACACGATTTGCAATGAGAGAGAGAGAGAGAGAGAGAGAGAGAGAGAGAGAGAGAGAGAGAGAGAGAGCTGTTTGCAATTCGAGTACATTTGGCCTCTTGCGGAAGTACCCATCTTGCAGCGTGAATAAATACCTGGAGAGAGAGAGAGAGAGAGAGAGAGAGAGAGAGAGAGAGAGAGAGAGAGAGAGAGAGAGAGAGAGAGAGAGAGAGAGAGAGAGAGAGAGAGAGATTTACTTAGTTACACTCTTGTTACTGAAACCTAAGCAACTTTATCAACACAATTTGCAACGAGAGAGCCATTTGCAGCCCTGGGGGGGGGCGCGCGCGCACACACACACACACACACACACACACACACACACACACACACACACACACACACACACACACACACACACACACACTAAGCAACTTTATCAACACAATTTGTAGTTATATAAAGATATGCGCGCGCGCGCACACACACACACACACACACACACACACACACACACACACACACACACACACACACACACACACACACACACACACACACACACACACACACACACACACACACACACACACACACACACACACACACACACACACACACACACACACACACACACACACACACACACACACACACACACACACACACACACACACACACACACACACACACACACACACACACACACACACACACACACACACACACACACACACACACACACACACACACACACACACACACACACACACACACACACACACACACACACACACACACACACACACACACACACACACACACACACACACACACACACACACACACACACACACACACACACACACACACACACACACACACACACACACACACACACACACACACACACACACACACACACACACACACACACACACACACACACACACACACACACACACACACACACACACACACACACACACACACACACACACACACACACACACACACACACACACACACACACACACACACACACACACACACACACACACACACACACACACACACACACACACACACACACACACACACACACACACACACACACACACACACACACACACACACACACAGCCTGTTGCCCGAATCCCGCCACCTGCAACAGAGCCGTGGAAGTGAGATCTCACAAAGCCTGTTAGAGCCGGGGTATGTAGAGTCCCGAACAACGCGGACTTGGTAGACGCGGAACTTCATTTACGCGGAACTTGCTGTATGTGGAACTTGATATGCGGAACCTGTTAGATGCGGAGCTGGTAGATTTGGACCCTGATATCTGTGGAACTAGATAGGTTATATATGGAACCCTTGAGATATATGGAACATAATACATGTGGAACTTATCTGTGGAACTTTGAATACGGAACTTTATATAGGTGGAACTTGATGTGTTTAGAACTTTATAGGCATGGAACTTTATGTGGAGCTTTAAGTATGCGGAACATTATATACGGAACTTACAGAATTTTATATATGCAGAACTTGATAAACGCGGAACTTGATAAATATAAGACCCGATATACGCGGGAGAGGATAAATATAAGGGAAGATATCTATAAAGCAAGATTATATGTATAGAGCAAGATAGATATAGATCCTGGAGCACAGAAGAAGCGATATAGTTGAAACAGAGTATACCCAACGCGATATATCCGGCACGGTATACTGAAAGACTAATCTACTGTATGTTGAATGGGGATATATGACACATGATTCATATATGGTGTAGGTTAGGACCACACACACACACACACACACACACACACACACACACACACACACACACACACACACACACACACACACACACACACACACACACACACACACACACACACACACACACGTCCTTGTGTACACGAAACTTGATGTATGCGAAAACTTGCATACACGGAACATAATATGCATACAGAACGAGGTATACATAGAAGGATATAGTTAGAACTTGACACACACACACACACACACACACACACACACACACACACACACACACACACACACACACACACACACAAAATGGACCTGTTAGTCTTCTCCGTGTTGACCCTGTGCGTATTTCTGTGTATGTTTCTGCTCATGTACGTCGTGACCTGCGCCTCAGTGTGCGCCGATGACCCCAGCTGTTGTTGTTGTTGTTGTTGTTTCTGTTGTTGTTGTTACTGTAGTGAAGATGACAGATCCAAGTAGAAAGAGACTTGGAATTGTTCAGTTTAATCTTATCTCCGGACGATTCAATTCTTCTTGGGATTGACCTCTTAAAAGAAAAAGAAGAGGAAGAAGAAGAGGAAAAAGAAGAAGAAGAAGGAAAAGAAAAAGAGGAGGAGGAGGAGGAAAAAGAAGAAAGAAAAGTACCTCTAAAGTTAAATAAAACCATAGGGAGAGAAAATAATAATAATAATAATAATAATGATAGTAATAATGATAATGATAATAATAATAATAATAGTAGTAATAATAATAATAAACAGTGTAGTTATTTATCTTGTAGCCTCTATTAGTGCAGTTCACATATATATAGTGCAGTAATCTCAATACAGGGATGAGAGTAAAGTAGGTGTGTTCCTTTAATAATTACCAAGTTCATCTCCTTAAACGTGATCATTTATGCTGACCTACTTTTCTCGTCATGTATTAGAGGTATGTAGTTGTGTGCGATTAGTATTCCATTCAGTATAATTCTCAATAAAATATATATATATCCTCTACGATTTAATTTTAAGGTATTCTGTGTCATTAATGTTATTCTCTCGATATAATTCTTGCCTGATACTAGAGGAACTACTGTAACATTGGATATTATACAGTTTTTGAGATGTTTTTTAAGTCGGGTTGTTATAATATGTAATTTAAAAATATAGATTAATCTAGCTAGGATAACGTCGTCAGCTGATCTTGTCTCAGCCGCCTAATCTGATAAATAAATTTGGTGTTTTTATGGGCTGCTCTGAACAGTGTTGAACGTTTACGCTAAGTCGAACGTTTGTGCTGTGTCGAACGTTTAGGCTAAGTCGAACGTTTGCGCCAAGTCAAACGTTTGTGCTATGTCGAACGTTTACGTTAAGTCAAACGTTTACGCTAAGTCAAACGTTAACGCTAAGTCAAACGTTGCCGTAAGTCGAACGTTCTCTCTAAGCCTGTGAGTTAGTGAAGTGAGAATTGAGCCTCTCTTTCGGATATAGCCTAGTCCGGGAGCCAAGTGCAGTGTCTTAAGCCTAAGTGGGTAAGCCGTGTGTCTGGGCTTAACTCCCCCCCAAGCCAGGCAGTCCAAGCCCGACTCAGGCCTCTTTCAAGCCTTTGGGCCTCAAGAACTAACGAGATGAGGCTTTTTTCTGTGTATTTATATTTTAATTTTGACTTCTATTTTTTTCCCTGGTTAATCGTTTAGTTGTTTTTATTTTTTCTATACCATTTTTCTTTGACCTAGTTTCCCCTTGACCTAATTCGCCCTTGACCTGTTTTTTCACTGACCCCCTTTATTATTTCCTTGTTTATTGGTGACCTCTTTTAATAGTAATTGTTTTATACGTGACCTTGTTTGATATTCTTGTTTTATTTTTGACCCGTTTTGACCCTACCTTATCTAGGGTTATCGATTTGAACCCTGACCTAGTCTCCTCTTGACCTGGTTTTATCTCTGACCTGGTTTAGCACTGACCTGTTTTTCACGTAATTTGTTTTTGTTTTGTTTTTCACCTGACGATCTAGCTCTTACCTGTTTTTCACTTCACCTGTTTCTCACGATTTAGTTTTCATTCTTGAGTTGTATCTTTCACTCTCCTTCTATCCCACTTTTCTTTCAGTCTCCCCCTTGTGCTCTGCTGTTGCATCATTGCCCCTCTTTTTACTTTTCCTATCACCTTTTTTTTCCCTCCCTCTATACCCATTGCTTTCTCTCTCCCCTTCCTACCCGTTCCTCTCCTCTCAATCGTTTCTCTTTCACCCCTCCTTACCCCTCCCTTTCTCCCTGCGTCTCATCGCTTCACCTTTCCTCCCCACTTTCCCACTCTCCCACCTCCTCTCGTATTCTTCCTCTCCCCTCCCCTTCTTCCATCCTCCTCTTCTCCCCTTTCTGTCCCTTTTTCTGTCTTCCCTACCCTCTCCCTCTCATTCCCTTTTTCATTCTTACCTTTCCCTCCTTTTCCCTTCTTCCCCATCCTTCTTCCCGCTCCTCTTCTCTCCTTCTGCCTTCTTCCCCCCTCCTCTACCCCTTCCATACCCCTTCCCTGTTCTCTTCCCCCTTCCCAACCCTCCCTCCTCCCCCCTCTCCCAAACATCAGTAACCAATGCACGCAGAAGTAGCAGAAGGAAGAAGGAAGACCCGCCCTTAGAACCAGACTGCATAGAGGTGATATTTAGCAAGTCCTGTCTTCCCAAAGGCCAACATCTGCTTAATTCTTTCTTAACTACGCTTGAAGGATCTTGCATTCTCTTATCTTACGCCAGATTTCGTAAGACGGTGGTTGGCAAGGTGTATGCAAGCTGCTTAACCTACAGTATTCAGCCTGATGACGTATTTATTTATTTATTTGCATACTTATTTGTTTTATCATCATCATCGTCATCATCATCATCATCAGTATCATCAGCAGCAGCAACAACAGCGTTATCTTCATCATCATCATCATCATCATCATCATCAACCGCAACAACAATAACAATATCATCATCATCATCATCATCATCATCATCATCATCATCATTATCATCATCACCACCACCACCACCATGTAACCCTCTTAGTAAAAAATGGCCTCAGACCGTAATAAAAATCGTCTGTAAGTAGCAAGAAAAAAAAAAAAAAAAAGTCGGAGTGAAAGGGTTATTTCCTGACGGTCATTTGTGGAAGTCATGGTGAGAGTAGCGCGTGCTTAGCTTCCCATCTCCTTTATCTAACTAATTCCAACTCCTCACTTCTTCTAACAATTTCTAACTACTTCTAATGCCCACTGCTGTTAGATATAGGGTCATTGAGGAATTTGAAGCTTGCCTATGCCTTTGCTCTCTCTCTCTCTCTCTCTCTCTCTCTCTCTCTCTCTCTCTCTCTTTAAGGAAGTGATCGAAAGAGTGAAAGATGAGGAAATAAATCGCTAAAATATGAAAAAGTGCATTGGATGTGACGTATGCAGCTGGGATGGGTTATATGAGAACTGATTTTTATTTTTATGCTTTTTATTTTATGATTTTATTCAGTTGTACTTCTGATGTTTTTATTATTATTATTATTATTATTATTGCTATTCTTGTATATTTCATTATTATTGTTTTTCCAAATGTATAATTTTATTTAATGAACATTCGTAACTTTAAAGAGAGAGAGAGAGAGAGAGAGAGAGAGAGAGAGAGAGACTTTCACTGGTCAAGGATTATCCCTCTCATCTCCACCTCTCGTTTTTTTGTCGCTCCCTTTTCCACCTCTCCTCTTTTATTGAACTTTTCCGCCTCTCTTCCCTTATTGCTCTTTTTCATCGCTTTCTTTTATTGGTGTTTTACCGCATTTACAACTTTTAGCCATTTTTCGAGTTTTCATGTCCTCTTTCTCCTTTTCACCTCGCTTGTGTGTGTGTGTGTGTGTGTGTGTGTGTGTGTGTGTGTAGAATGGGAGCTGACAGATACACAGACCACACAGACCAGCGAGGTAGTTTGGTCTAGAGAGAAAATCCTATTACTTAATCAAGGAATAGGGAAAATTGGGATGGTAGTAGTAGTAGTAGTAGTAGTAGTAGCAGTAGTAGTAGTGGTGGTGGTGGTGGTGGTGGTGGTGGTAGTAATAGTAGTAGTTGTTGTTGTTGTTGCAGCAGTAGTAGTGGTAGTGGAGTGATGGTGGTGTAAATAATAATAATGATAATAATAATAATAACAACAATCGATATCAATACCCCTCACATTATCCGCACAATATCCACACGAAGCCTTATTACCCTATCACAAAATCCCCAGATCCACAAAAAATGGCCATTACTTTACCAGCGGCCACAATAATTCATTTTTTCGTGGTCCCCCCTCTCCTCCCCCTCTGTTTTCAGGAGCGGCTGTGTTTTTCCACCGGAGGGCCGCGTTTTCTTTCTCTTTATATTCAGACTCTGACTAGGCGGGCTTATTGGATTTATTTATTTATTTATTTTGCTGACTTACTCGGATTGGCTTCTCTGTTTTTTTTTTCTTTTTATGTGGAGATATGTTTTTGATTTGTGTGTGTGTGTGTGTGTTTTGTACCATTTCCTTAACGTACAGCGAGTCAGCATCTGTATCACCTAACCCAACAGGTATGCCGGAAGTGATTTAGCTAATATTCACACCTGACTCACGAGGCTAGACAGGTATCACTTTACTTTTATACACCTGCCCTTTTTCCTCATTAAGGGTGGTATAAATATTTCACACCTGTAATATGGAACTTCAAGGTGTGTTTCGTGATATTTTTTTTTTTCTCTTCGCTATATGTATTTTGAAAACATTTTTACTTCTGTTTTCTCTGTAATCTGAAAACTTACGATATTTCCATTTGCTTTATATTGTAAAACTTATCTTTTTTTATTTGTTTATCTCTGTTTTAAAATTTATTCTCAAAAACTCCATCGCCTTGTGAGGAAGGTTTATTGTATGCTGTTTTATTTTTATTTTTTTTTTTTCATTTTTCACTTCAGCTTGAGAGGTCCAAAATAAATTCGTCTGGAATGAAGAAAAGGACTAAATGACTGAAGGCTTTATATTATTTTTCATTTTATTCACCAGTGTCATTTCATATCCCCATTTTAGAGCACCCATTAAAATACATCAGAGTTATTTGTGTGGTATAATATTTTCTCAGCCTCTTTTACTATATATTTGATCTGTGTATCTATAATTATATTCTTCTTGCTATAATAGGCAGCGAATATTCATCTTCCATAACAAAGTTTAGTCTAAAGCTGTAGGTGTATTAATTAGTCTTTGTACACCTGAGTATTAACACCTGCCTTGTTACTGATCCCGTTTACACCTGTGGCTTAGCACCTGCCCCGTTAATGAAGCAATGTACACCTGTGCTCACACCTGTCTCCCTCCCCGTACAGGTGTCGGCTATGCATCTCAAGAGGAACGACGTGGTGGCATCCGACCTCTGCCTGTTGTGAGTATTTGATGATGATGAGGAGGAGGAGGATGATAATGAGGAGGAGGAGGAGGATGGTGATGATGATGATGATGGTGGTGGTGGTGGTGGTGGTGGTGGTGAAATGTTGATGATGATGGTAGTAGTGACGATGATGATGTGTGTGTATTTGTATTTGTGTGGATGATTTTGATAGTGGTGTGTGTGTGTGTGTGTGTGTGTGTGTGTGTGTGTGGAGAGAATTAAAAAAGACCACGATTACGAAAATTGCTGTACCTGACGAGAGAGAGAGAGAGAGAGAGAGAGCAGATGAAGAGTGCCAGGCAAGGTGGATGAGACGGAATGTAGACGGGGCGTAATGGATTGGGGTGGGATTGAGGTAGAGTGGAGCGGAGTGGAGTGGAGGGGATGGAAATGAGGTGGAGAGCGTGAATCGAGTAATGAGCGAACGAATTGGGTGTAGGAAAATAGGAATAAGATACGTAATGGGTTGAAAAGAGGACGAAGAAGAATAAAACTGATAAACACAATACAAGATAAGATGTAGGTGTAAGAAGCAAAATAAATCGCTAAGAATGTTTTGCTTGATGGAGATGATGGTGGTAATGATGATATAGAGGGAGTGTATTTACTTTAGTTTAATTGTATTCATTTGTAAAGTTGAAATGGGTTTGATGATGATGATGATGGTAATGTAGAGGAGGTGATAGTAATAATAGTGATGATAGTGTTGCGGTGATGATGATGATGATGATGATGTCTGTGGTGCTGGTGGTGATGGTGATGATGATCTGAATGATAATGTTACGGTGTTGATAATGATGATGGTGATGGTGGTGGTAATATGAGCGATGGTGATGTGGATGACAATGCTGCGGTGATGATGATGATAATAATGATGCTTTTATAACTTAGATATATACATGATTAAGACAATGGAGATAATAAGGAAGTAAGAGGGACCATTATACGCGTAAGATAGCCTACCCCAGGTCGTAGAAGGAGGAGTAAGACTAATATTCGTGCATACAGAAGTTCAGGAGGAAGCTTTTAAGAAAGTTAGCCCTTAAACGACTCTCTCTTTTTTTACTCTTACTTTCTTGCTGCGGGG
>NC_137049.1:22132393-22142393 GCF_032717465.1 Coenobita brevimanus | reverse complement strand
TTTCATACACTTCGTTATCGACTTAATTTATTTATTTATTTATTTATTGGACAGGAGAATTAAATATTTGTAAAAAAGAAAAAATGCATGCCACCTTTCCTTACCCTGCTCTTGTTTTGCCCTTTTTAGGAGCAATGGGTGGTTGGGTAATTGAAGAAAAATGTCCCACCTTGAATATTTTACACACACACACACACACACACACACACACACACACACACACACACACACACACACACACAGTTTTAAAAAGCTAAATTCTCTCTGATCTTACTCTGACCTCTTGTTATTTCCCCCTTACTCTGACCTCTGGTATTTCACCTCTATTATTTTTAACAATGCCCTTCCCCTGCACACGTAATTTTTGAATCTTTTTTTTTTTTAACTATATTTTCTCCCTCCACCCTTCACCCATTTTTCTTTCTCATTTTTTTTTCCCAGTCCATCCCAGTTTAGGGTTTTATTTTGTATACCTCTTCCCTCACCATTTTTTTTTTCTTTTTGCATTTTTTCTACTAATTTTTTAGATACTTTTCTCCATTGTTATTATCTTTGTTATTGTTCTGCTCTCTGTCTGTCTGTCTGTCTCTCTCTCTCTCTCTCTCTCTCTCTCTCTCTGTCTCTCTGTCTCTCTCTCTGTCTCTCTCTCTCTGTCTCTGTCTCTCTCTCTCTCTCTCTCTCTCTCTCTCTCTCTCTCTATATATATATATATATATATATATATATATATATATATATCTCAGCATTTTTAGTGCCCTGCTTCCCCCCACTTTTAGTTTTTATTTCCTCTTATTAGAAAGAGTGTGTGTGTGTGTGTGTGTGTGTGTGTGTGTGTGAGAGAGAGAGAGAGAGAGAGAGAGAGAGAGATTGTGCCTGTATATAAAAAAGATTGCATGTGTGTGTGGCTGGGCGTATGGAAAGGTGATACGGAGGACATCGTGTGTGTGTGTGTGTGTGTGTGTGTGTGTGTGTGTAGAAATTGATATAGCAGACATGGAAGTGTAAAAAGAGCTCTATCCCCTTCAGTATTTCTGTATGTTATTTATTTATTATTTCTTTACTTTTTGTGTATTTTTTTATTTTTTCAGTGATCTTCGTACTCCTCATATTTCCTCCATAGTTTTAGTCTCTCTCTCTCTCTCTCTCTCTCTCTCTCTCTTACGGGAATTATCTCCACACGCATATTCGTTCCCTGTCTTGAATTTTCTTTGTTTTTCTTGCAGGCAACCCGAGAGTCAAGCCAGCGAGCCACACAACACCACCAATAACAACAACACCACAACCTCTAGCACGAAGGAGACCGAGGGAGGCATCACAACAGCCAACAACAACAACAACAGCAACAACAACAACAACAGCAACAACAACAACAACAACGAAGAGGACCTGACACCCAACAACAACAAAAACAACAACAACACAGAAGCGGCGACCGAAGGGAGAGAGAAGCCACTGTTGATTATTAATACAGGTAAGGAGGAGGAGGAAGAAAAAGAGGAGGAGGGGGAGGAGGAGGAGGAAGAAGAGGAGGAGGAGGAGGAGGATGGAGAATGAAAATGGGAAGCTTTTAGTACAGTGGTGTGGGGTTCGCGTAGGTATTTGCCGTAACACCTTTTCCTAAGCGATTTCTTTTGTGTTGAAGAGAGGCGTATTAACTAAAAGATGGAATGTGGTGGAATGATGTTGAAGAATGGTGGATGAGGGAGGTAAAGGTCCACATTCTCATCGGTTAAGGAAGCTCCCTAACACCGTTTCCTGAGCGATTTGTTTTGCCTATTGCACCAAACTGTCCTATTCTGTGTTATGTAAGTCCTCCAAACATCGCTATGCATAGAGAACGTAGAAAAGAATATTAATCAGCGATATCCAAAAAATAAATCGCTAAGGAAGAGGTGTTAGGGAGTCTCCTTACCCGACGTGATTACGGGGCTAAGAGGAGAAGCATGGGAGTTTAGAATATATGTTAGAAGTCAGATAAAAAATATATATATATGTGAAGGAAATTTGAAAGAGAGAGAGAGAGAGAGAGAGAGAGAGAGGACATTTTTTTTTCCATATGGGAGGATTAAAATTGAAATACCATTGTGGAAAGCGAGTTTTTTTTTTTTTTTTTTTTTTTAATGTAAAGGAAAGGAACCAAGGGCTAGGAGGGGGGGAGGCTTGACAAGAGGATGGGCAGTGTAATATATGCTGGAAGGTATATGGGATTCACCTAATGATATTGTGAGAAAGGGAGCTGAATAGATGGCCATTTTGCTGAAAGGTGGGTTTGTGATGAAAGAGGAAGACGCAGGGGAGGAGTTGAGAAAAGGATATGGTGGGAGACTGTGGTTAATAAGAAAAGTATTATTTCCCATAGATATGATGGAAGTATATTAGAGAGAGAGAGAGAGAGAGCAGTGAGAGAAAAAAAAAAGGAGGAGAGACAGATTGAGAACATTAATATAGAAGAAGAATGTGAAGGAATGCTCAGTGGCAGAAAGAGACAATATTACGATTTTACTTCCTCTCCCTGGCACTTCTTCGTGACTAGCGCAGTATTATCGTACTAATCTCTTGTTACAGCTCAGTATTAAAAATGGGGAGACGGTAATTGTAGGCCAAGTTAAAGTAAAAAGGGTATGGAAGATTATATTGTACTTAAGGGACACCACTCGGGCTGATGAGGTTAAAAACAATCTCCCTGGGTGGTGTAGTGTGGTGGTGTAATGTTGTGGTGTAGTGTGGTGGTGAGGGTGTGGTGCGTGTTTATATCATGTTATTTACGTGGTTTCATTATTCCCTGCAGGCTTGGTGGAGGAAGGCCGCTCTGCCACCCCCTCCACTGTCTCCTCCACTACCTCCTCCACCACTACCTCTTCCACCGGCGCCGCAGGGGTGGAAGATGGCATGACCACCTCCCCTTCCTCCTCTCTGCCTGACCTCTCTGGTAAGACCCCCCCCCCCACACACACATATTATATAGATTGATGATAGATAAATAGATATAATGGAAAGACATAATATACATGTACGGCAGCATCCATCCCCCATGCCCCCCGTATTAGGTTCACTTGATCAGGAATTGAATGAGAAAGCTGGCAGTGTAGCCTAATCTGTCATTGAAGGTTAATAATAATTTTGCCTGTAATTCCTGTCATTTTTGCAAAGTTACTGCTTGAAATAAACTCTAGAGAGGAGGGCAACGTGAACATCTGACTGAATTAATACACATCTGAATCCTGTCGTATTTAGGCAAGATATATATTTTCCTTTCCTGTGAATATTTATATGTTGGGACCTCATACAATTTAGTATAGATACCCATAAATTTGAGCAAGGTTTGGTTTTCTGTAAGTGTTTATTTATCATTACAGAAAACGTGAGTTTCAGCAGCGACCGTCTCCATCATCCTTCTCTTTCCTCGGGGCCCCCTCACCTCCTCCACCTCCACCCTCCACCTAGATCCACCTCCACTGGATCCCTCTCCTCCTTCGACGAGTCCGACTTGGAATCCTACAGTTCCCTGGAGGTGGACCTTCACGAATCAAGACACAACGTGGACTTGGACGTAAACCCTTGGTAATGACCAATGCGATATTGTAAAATTGGGCTCTTTTTTTAATTAGGCTTGTTTTAATACCCACGGTTTGATGTCAGAAAGCGACTGTGTTCTAAATCAGCTATATTGATTAACCATATTGTATAACAGTTGCGATGTAGTTTGTAGCGAGTTATTTCTCTGCCAGTATTAAATGTGACAGTCCAGTTAACCACCAATATTCACCAGTAATTGGTTGCCCAGTACCCTACAGTTTTTATTTTTTATTTTTATTTTTTTAAGGCTTTTTCATCATAACTGTTCTTTGTGTTTTGGGTGGGTCAAGGCTGTAAATATATAAGGTTGGCTATTGCTGTAGAACCATACTAGAAGAGGCTTGTTTCACCTGCCTCACACAGATAACCAAAACTTCTTGCAGCCTAGCTATCCTCCTAGTCCAGTCGTCATCATGGTTTAAGAGGAGAACACACAAGATCATCGGGAATCACAGTTGTGTCATTAATCTGTTGCAATAACTTTCGCACCATATCTCACATGCATCATTAGTTATGTTAGTCACCATAATATATAGTACTAAGACTCTTTTTCGATTGGCATACCATCTTTCGTAATGTTTTTAGATAAAGTGTCTGTAACTTGCAGCTGTTTAGAAGTAAAGTAATTAGTTAGTTTAGGTGGTTTGTGAGTCATCTAACCATTACAAAGCCATTAACCGTATCATGGCCAGATCCAGTACGTTAATTCATTAAGAAGAAACATGGCAAATTTTTATTGGTTTGCATTGGTCTGGTATGCTGATGTATTGATAATGCACATGTATATGTGAATATTTGTTGGTAGATTAACACTAAGAGTATGATATTATTATGTCAATTTTGCAGATCGGACCATAGTGTCATCTTTATTTAGTATGAGTTTGACTAGTTTTCTAGATACACTGGTTATGAACATTACATCTTTAAATAATGAGTTAGGTTAGAGCAAGAAAGTATGACGATATAACATTGATGAAAACATGAACCTCTAGATAAAAGTGTTGGTGGATGAGTACTGTAGATTTTGACGGTATAATCTTTTCTATCAGGTCCCAGTGGAGGTTCAGCGAGTGTGACCAGTCCCCACTCAAGCCCTCGGTCTTCCCTCACTACAACGACCTCAGCCCCAGCTCCCCCCTCGTCCCTCTCAGTCACAACGTCAACACCGCCTCGGTCGACGACAAGACCTTCTACGACAAACCCAAACTCCTCCTCTCCCCGACGTCCTCCTGCCTCGCCTCCCCCAGCTCTCACTGCACTGGGAGTCTGACTGAAGGCCTGGACAATTCTGGTGTGGTTGAAGTGATTAATGGGCAGGTAGTTGAGAATTACAGTAATATTGTTGGTGAGACATACATTAAAGTCGGGAACTGTGTTGGTGATAAAGTTAACGTCACTGATGAGAATATAAACATTGTGAGGCGTGACAGCTCTACCGGAACAGCCTTAATTACAGGTCACACAGAAGAGGATAACCCGTCTCTGCACCCCCTCGACCAGTCAGGCAACACAGATTGTCCCCCAGAGACAATATGTGAGCCCTCTTCCCCCACACAGTCTCTCACATCCTCTCTTTCTTTGGACACTGACAGTTCCTCAAAGTCTCCCTCATCGCCCGCCTTTTCGGACGACGACGGGCCTTCAGACATCGAGCAGAGAATGGCCGAGACGGAGGTGAAAATGAACGACGCCATATTATCCAACGGGAAGGAGGAACTCGAGCTTCACGGCCGCAAGCTGAAACAGTACATGAAACACAAGGAGGCCTGCGGTGCTATCATCGTCAACAACAATAACAACAATAACCAGAACATCAACAACAACAACAACCTGCGGCAGTTTGAGACCCTGAAACTAGAGCAGGACGTAGGGGACAATCGGCTCAAATCCAGTCCGGAGAGCCCCATTGTGGATGCCTATGAGAAGGAGTGTTTGGATCAGCCTGAAAAAATGGTCAAAGAACTGGAGACCCAAGCCAAGGAAACTGCTGAGGAGACTGATGTGAAGGAGAATGAAGAGAAGGAGATTCATGGAAAGGAGGTCCACACTGACGAAATCCAGGTGAAGGATGCCGAGGACAAAAACAAGCAAGACAACGAAAACCAAGGCAATGAAACCTACGTGAATGGAATTGAAAACGAAGTAGCCCCCATGCATGAAACCCCTGATGAAGAAGCACAGGTGAATGGAGTCAAAGATGAAGAAGTTATTGTGAATGGAGTTGAAGGTGAGGAAACGAAGGAGAAGGAACCAGACAACAAGGATCCCAACGCAAGCGAAACGAATGCAGATGACGCAAGCAACCAGGTAACTCAAGATGGAAACGAGGGTGAAACTGGCTCCAACGAAACTCCTGCAGGCGAGACCCAGAGCACAGAGAGTGTTCCTGACCCATGGATTCCGTACCGCCGGGCTAAGAGGGAGGCGAGGAGACGACGAAACGCAAACGCCTCGCCCTCCATGTCACCTAGCCTCAGCCCGGCCCGAAGGATCTCCACACCACCTGCCTCAACTACAACAGGTACAGCATATTCCAGGGACTTTGTTGTACTGAAGGAGAAGAGTGTGTAACGTAGTTAGAATTGAACTTGAGAGAAAAGCTTGTTTCATGTAAACGTATCTTACATCTCCCTTGTAATCCTCCCTTCTTCACACTTATTTTTGATGAACAAACGACGTAGTGCTCATTTATTTGCGAACCGTACTCCATTCCTTGTTTTACTTTTTTGTTTCCTGTTCATTTTTCTGAATATCTTCCGACCCATGTGCTAGTGGAATATAGGCTTCAGATCGTGATGCCTCAACTTGTAGCTCAGGACATTTTAAGGAAACTGTTCGCCAAATCCACAAGTCCACCCACACACCAAAGTGGGTTCACCAGCAGACATATACATCACCACTTGGATCCAGATACTTGCAGTTGTATTTGAGTAATGTTAGGAATATTTCCTTAAGGATTGATGGTATCAATGGTAGAGTTTTTATTATCTGTTATTGGTCTGATGGAAGTGCAGAGGTTATAACAGAGTCAAATCTTTAAACTCTTCCGTACAATATCTGAGTCTGTGTTTGAATGTGTGTCCATTCAAACTTCACCTTGCACAATCTCCCATCTGACAGGTGATTTTCCCTATACACATCGGCCTTTCTGTGGTCAGGACAGCTCTAGTGTTCAGTTTCTGTTAAATCCTGCCAACAACAAACGGTCTTATTCAACTGAGAGTGCATCATTGGTGACATAAAAGTGTTAAGCTAATGGTTTTTCCTCAAGTGATGTCCCTGATTCCCCACTCTCTCCTCAGACCGGTCCCGTCCCTCCCGCGTCACCTTCGAGGAGAATGTGCTGCAGCGTATGGCCCGGCGTGAGGGTCTACCTCACCAGGGACAACGCCGATCTGCGGGGGGACTCGGCGGGCGACACTTCAGGAGGTCAATGCCGCAGGGTTCCTCGTCCTCGGGTTCCATTCCTTCCAGGGCACGCCTCGACTCTCCAGACAAGTGTGAGTGTTGAGTGTGTTTATGGTCCATTAATTTCTTTACTGGAATGGCGTCTTTTTTATTTTATGCTGGCTATCTCCATGTAGCCTAGATTTTATTTGGATCAGGATAGACTTCTTGGACTTAGGGGTTAAATATAGCCGTCGTTAACCCCTCCCCAGTCAGAGGCTCTCCTAAGCTGAGTAAAGTCGTCTGACACTTGCAAAGATATAGTAAGAAAGACATCATTGTATTGAAGGGGTTAATAGTACTGTCAGTCCTTGTTTACCTTAAAGTTATTTCTTTATAGTGTTGCTACTATATTAACTACATTTCCATTACCTAAAATTACTTTTGAATTATTATGAAATTGTTTTGAAGTCAGAAATATATGTCTACCTTGCTTTTGGCCTCAGTCTTGAACCAGAAACACGTTTGAATGCATACAGGCTTTAAGCAAGGACTGATTGTAAAGCCCTAAGTCATGTCTTTGTCTCATCCCTTGTCGTGTGTTTGAGTCCAGTTATGTTTGATGTATTGGAAGTAAAAGGGAAAGGGGTAATAATCTCATGTGACCTCAGTGTTGTGGAGGGATGATGGGATGACACGTTAGAGAGTCCATCGCTTACATTATCAAGGACACTCGTTCTTCTTATAGTGTGCGCACCCCGTCGGTTTGCAGACTGTCTTCTCTACGCCATGTCAGATATGAGTTTGAAATACATCGCACATTTTGACATCAAGATCACACTACAACCGAGGTGGCACAACAACACAGTCGTATCCCACGCTTATTTAATCGACTAGAAATACAGCCTACCATGGAGACTCGCTCAGTGGCTAAGAAATTTTATGTAATGTCTTTGTAACTTCAATGGCTGGTGAGTTTCGCAATCCATGAAGTGACATTACCCAACCCCAGGTAAAGAGAACATAAGAACATAAGAACATAAGAAGAGAGGATAACTGCAGTAGGCCGGTTGGCCCATGCTAGGCAGCTCCTAGAAGAGTAACTGAACTACTAGAATGAGATAAGGATAGCAAAGAAGAAGGCTCTCCCCCGCCCTCCAAACCCTCCAGCCGAAGCCGGCAGGAAAAAGTCAGAAAGAACACCACGCCGTATAGAAAAACTGGCGTGGACATTTTACAGGAAAGTGTGAAAGGAGAATAGAGACTATCATAGTGTAACCTGAAAAGAAAATTTATTTTTGAATTAGTATTGGTTATAATATTTTCTTTATTCTATATCCACCCCTTATTTGTCATATGCTTATCTAGCCTATGCTTGAAACTCTCAATGGAAGAGGCAGCAACTACTTTACTAGGTAGCTTATTCCATTCGTCTACTACTCTATTACCAAACCAATTTCTACCGATTTCCTTTCTGAAACGGAATTTTTCTAGTTTGAAACCATTATTTCTAGTTCTATCCTGTATGCTCACTTTAAGTACCTTGCTAATATCTCCCTTATTTATACCATTCATCCACTTAAAAACCTCAATTAAGTCTCCCTTACTCTACGCCTCTCTAGCGAATGCAGATTTAGTCTTTTCAGTCTGTCTTCATATGACAGGTTCCGGACGTCATGTATCATTTTAGTCATTCTTCTCTGTACATTTTCTAACGAATTAATATCCATTCTATAGTAAGGACACCAAAATTGTACTGCGTAGTCTAAATGTGGCCTTACTAATGCTAGATAAAGTTTCAGTATTACTTTAGATGATCTATTGCTCACGCTTCTCGAAATAAATCCTAGGACCCTATTTGCTTTATTTCTCGCATTAATGCACTGTTGCCTAGGTTTAAGGTCGTTACTAATCATAACTCCTAGATCTCTCTCGCATTCCGATTTGCTAATTTCTTTGTTATCTAAGCTGTATTTAGTATCTCCAATGGTCTTGCCTACGTTAAGTACTTTACATTTTTCAACGTTAAATTCCATTTGCCAAGTTTTAGACCATTTGGACAATGTATCGAGGTCTTTTGTAAGTAATGGCAATCGTCAGTCGAGTTAATGATACGCCCTATTTTTGTATCGTCGGCAAATTTGCTGATTCTGCTATTGACTCCTAAGTCTAGATCATTTATATATATGATAAATAATAAGGGACCGAGTACTGAACCCTGTGGTACACCGCTAGTTACTAATCCCCAGTCCGACTTAGTTCCATTTATTAATACTCTCTGCTTTCGTCCTTTCAGCCAGGATTCTATCCATTTTAAGATATCGCCGTCTATACCGTGTGCTCGAACCTTTCTAACTAACCTTTCGTGTGGGACTCTATCAAAAGCTTTACTAAAGTCCAGATAAATAACATCGTAAGCTTTATCGCTATCTACTGCCTCATAGACCTCCGAGTAGAATGACAACAAATTTGTGAGGCAGGATCGTCCTTGCCTGAATCCGTGCTGACTTTCGTTTATAAGATTAAATCTTTCTAAGTGTTCTCTAATCTTATTTGCCAAAATTGACTCTAACATTTTTCCTACTATTGACGTTAGACTTATCGGACGATAATTCGACGCAGCTGATTTATCACCCTTTTTAAAGATGGGCACTACGTTTGCGGTTTTCCACGCCTCTGGAACTTCTCCTGAACTTAAAGAGTCATTAAATAACGTTAAAAGTGGCTGACATAATTCTTCTTTGGTTTCTTTTATAATTTTTGCATATATATCGTCCGGACCTGGCGATTTTTGAGGTTTTAACTTGTTAATTTCTTTCAATACGTCCTCCTTACTAATGGTTATTTTACTAAGAATATTTTCCGTATTCTCATGGTAAATATTTGCTGCTTGAGGAGCTGGTGTAGGGGACGACTCACTTCCCCTAACACATGGAACTTTTTTTATTTACATTTTATTCAAGGTTAAACAACAGCAACTGGTTCCATATTAATCTGATTTTGCTTTGAGTTTATCAGAGGTTGCCTGTAACGAAAT
>NC_137049.1:21979893-22129893 GCF_032717465.1 Coenobita brevimanus | reverse complement strand
TCCAGTGCCTAATTGAGAGAGAGAGAGAGAGAGAGAGAGAGAGAGAGAGAGAGTAGGAAATGAGAGAAAAAGATAAATAAGAGAGCAAAAAAAGAGGAAAAAAAACAGCTTGCGAAGGGGGTAGGGAATCTGCTTAAGAGTTTTTTGTACACGGAAGCTACCAAGATAAGATTGTGTGTGTGTGTGTGTGTGTGTGTGTGTGTGTGTGTGTGTGTGTGTGTGTGTGTGTGTGTGTAGTCCCTGCTGTACACCATACATGTTTACAGACACCAAACAAGCTAATTACATGTATGTTTTCGCGTGTGTACCCCTTAGGTGTGTTTGTGTGAGTGTGTTTGTATGTGATTGTAAATGTGTATGTTTGTAATGTGTATGTAGATGTATCTCTGAATTTGTGAATGTTCGTTTAGGATAGTGATTATGATGGTGGTGGTGGTGGTGGTGGTGGTGATGATGATGATGATGATGATGATGATAATGATGATGACGACTGTTGATGATGATAGTGACATTGATGATAAATTACAGATTATGATGATTAATTAATGACAGCGATGATGATGATGAGAGCGAATAATGATAATGATGACGGAGATGTAGATGGAAATGAAGATGACGATGGTGATAGTGGACGATTTAGATGTCTAATATAAACAGCTTTGAAAATACACATAGAAATCTTTGTGTATACTTCGCGTGTTTGTGTAGCAAGATAAAAGATAGGTTGTATTTGTCTCTCAGCTGTAATATTGTCTGTATATTTAACCATTTGACCTCTTTAGTGTGGCGACGACTCTCTTCTCCTTTCTCTGTTCTTTTATCTCTTCTTATCTCTTATCCTCTCCTCTCTGCTCCTCTTCTTTTGTTCCCTCTCCACTCCTTTCTTCTCTTCTCCCATCTCCTCTCGTGTCTTCTTCCCTTCCTCTCCGTTTGTCTCCTCTCTTTCCCCTCCTCTGTTCCCATCTCCTCTCCTCTCTCTCCTCTCCACTCCTCTCTGCTCTTGTCTTCTTTTCTGTTCTCTTCTTTCTTCTTTTCTCTTCTCCCCCTCCTTTACCTTCCCATCTCGTCTCTTCTCTTCTTTTCCCTTCTCCTTCCCTCTCCATACCTACCGCTATTTCAGTCTCTCTCCCTCTTCCCTCCCTTCCTTCTCTCCCTCGCATAACCTCCCTCCTTCTCTACGAAAATGCACCTCTTTTTCCTCCTCCCTCCTCCTCCTCCTCCTCCATCTTCACTATGTCTTCCTCCCTTCTCTTGTCCTCCATAGCCCTCTTTTTCTCCCTCCTCCTTCGTCTTCATTATGTCCCTATGTCCCTTCTCCTCCTCCTCCTCCACCACCACCACCACCACCACCACCATCTTTCTTACGTCAGTCGTAAATCGAAAAGAGAAGAGAAGAAAAATAAATGAAATATTAATAAAGAAAAAAGGAAAAAAACACTAAGTTATGGAAATTAGAAGTTAAAGAAAATAGGAAAAGATGGAGAGAGAAAGAGAGAGAGGGAGAGAAGAGGAGGAGGAAAAAGGAATGGAAATGCACAGGTGGAAAGAGATAGCAACAACAGCGTGGGACAGAGAAGAGAGATAAGATAAGAGAGGGAAAAAGAGAGGAAGAGAACGGGAGAGAGAGGGAAGGGAGAGAAAGAGATATAAGGGAAGTAGAGAGAGAGAGAGAGAGAAGAAAAAGTGGTGAAGATAGGAGACAAGGAAAGGGAGAAGGGGGAAGAGATAAAAGTAGGACAGAACGGGAGAGAGAGAGAAAGAGAGAGAGAGAGAGAGGAGGGGGAGATAGAAGGGCTGGAGAAGTGAGGAAGAGAAGGGAAAGGGAAGGAAATGGAAGGGAAGAGGAGGAAAGGGGTGGAGAGGGGAGGAATTCTTGAAGACGTTGAGTTATAGCAAAGATTTACTCTCTCTCTCTCTCTCTCTCTCTCTCTCTCTCTCTCTCTCTCTTTAAGTAAGCGAGGCTGCCAGGGTGTCAAGGCAAGATAATGCATTGCCAAGGTTTTGAGGTCTCTCTCTCTCTCTCTCTCTCTCGTGTGTAGTTGCAAGGTGGGTCTATATCAAGGTGTGAGCAATAGAAGAAAAAATGAATTAGCCATTATTATTATGAGAGAGAGAGAAAAAAGAGAGAGAGAGAAAAGAGAGAGAGAGAGAGAGAGAGAGATGGTTATAGCGTCTGGTATTAAGAATGAATAAATGAATTGATAAGTAATTAGCCAGGTAGATAGATAGATAAACAGATAGGTAGATAGCTAGATGGATAGATAGATAGACAGACTGACATTGTGCTGAAGAGGTGATTAGAAACAGGTTCATGTCCTTCACCTAAACCAAATAAAGTTGCCAAGATAATGAAAAATTTAATGGAAACTAATAAAAAAAATAAAAAGATAATTAAGAGAGTTTTCAGTGAGCTCATGTGCAAAAATAAACAGATAAATGAGGATAAGATGCCAGTGATAAAAATAAACAGGAAATAAATAAGGAAGAGATGCAAGGGATGAAAGAAATGGCATGGAAATAGATAAGAGGTGTCCTGGTTATAATAGATAAATAGATAAATGGCAAATAAAATAGATAGGTAGGTAGATAGATAAATAAATAAATAAATGAGGTACTTAGGGTCCTCCGAAGCCCACGACGACACACTTGAGACGCAGACCTTCACCTCCCTCCCCCTGCTCCCCCATCCTCTCCTCTTCTCCCCCTCCCCCTGCTCCTCCGCCCTCCTCCCTCCTTGTAAGTCTTCCTTTGAGAGAGCGTCATCCCCCCCCCCTTCTCCCCTCCCCTGGCCACGCACACACTCTTCCTCGTTACTATTGCGTGTGTGTGTGTGTGTGTGTGTGTGTGTATGGATGTATGTTTTTGTGCCTGTTTTTATGTTTTTTTTCTATATTTTCACAAGTACAGTTGGCTTTTTCACCGCCTCAAAAAAAGCAAAAAATAAATATATATTTCCAGATCTCGCTTCATTAGTTGGAAATCCTATATGTGTAAACGGATTTTTGACCGCGACTATTTATGAAACAGTGCCTACCTCGTCTTGTTCATTTCTGTGGTCTGTATTTCTGTAACACTTCATTATTTATTTTTATTATTTACTTTGTTATTTTAGGATACTTGCGTTACCCTCTCCTTCACCCCCCCCCCCTTCCGCCTCTTTAGCTGTGTTGATTATTTTTTTTCTTTACTGTTTTTTTCTTTACTGAATAAAATCGTGAGTCTAAAGGGAATATAGGTTCGTATTTGTGTGTGTGTGTGTGTGTGTGTGTGTGTGTGTGTGTGTGTGAGTGCTGTTTTTGAATCCGACACACCTCATATATAAGAAAGGGAGTAGGATGATGATGATGATGATTGATGATGATGATGATGATGGTGGTGATGATGATGATGATGATGATGCATTGTTACCTTACATCTCCCTTGTTTTTGTCCCCTGTTTGAGTGTATTTTAGATGAATATAAATTACTGTTAGAAATACATAATGCTACTGTGAAAATTGGATGGGAGATAGTGACTATAAGGTGAGGTAGGGTCAAGGAAGGAAGAGATGAGAACAGGGAGAGGTGAGAATAGAGATGGACGAGAATAGAGTGAAGGATGTTCAGAATAGTATGAGAAAAATAAGAGAAGAGATTGGTGGTGAGAAATTGAAGACTAAGTGGAATGGAAATGTGATTACTTGGAGGGAAAGAAAAGAGAGACAGGTGATGAAGAGGTGAGTGGAGAGAGAGAGGGAGAGAGAGAGAGAGAGAGAGAGAGTACATAAAAAGGATAAAAAAGTAAAATATATAAAACACTCCCCATATAAACCTCTTTTCTTCCATCCCCCACCACACACACACCTACCCTAACCCAACTAGCCAAACCTATCCTAACCCACCCAACCAACCAAACCTACCCTAACCCACCCAACCAAACCTGCCCTAACCCAACCAACCAACCAAACCTACCCTAACCCAACCAACCAACCAAACCTACCCTAACCCAACCAACCAACCAAACCTACCCTAACCCAACCAACCAACCAAACCTACCCTAACCCAACCAACCAACCAAACCTACCCTAACCCAACCAACCAACCAAACCTACCCTAACCCAACCAACCAACCAAACCTACCCTAACCCAACCAACCAACCAAACCTACCCTAACCCAACCAACCAACCAAACCTACCCTAACCCAACCAACCAAACCTACCCTGACCCAACCAACCAAACCTACCCCAACCCACCCAACTAAGCCTCACCCCTCCTAACCCCTGCTAACTGGGTGCATCGCCCCCCAAATCCGCCCTGCTTTTAACCAGCTAAGATTGCCACCCCAGCCCACATTCAAAGCCCCAGTACCTAACAGAGCAAAACTCCAGCTCAGTTGTAAGCTAAGCTATCCTAATCCAGCTAAGCTAAGCTATCGGTAAGGCACTTGAATACTGCATCCAAAGTAACACGCTCGTTGGCAGAGTTTAGCAGCAAGTTAGCTCTTGCTGGCAACTTGGTGGAGAGGAGGTGGGCTACGTGTAGTAGTAATAGTAGCACAAACCCAACTTCATGTGAAATGTCAACCCGATGGACTTGAGGCTGAAGCTGCCATCCTCCTTCAGTCCACCATCCTCCTTTCAGGGAAGAGGGAGGGAGCTGAGGGATGTTTAAATAACTGGCAGTGAAACCAACCAGTTACATCGGTGTCACCACGTGAAGGCGTGCCAAACCAACCAGTTATATGGGTGCCACCACGTGAAGGCGTGCTAAACCAACCAGTTATATCGGTGTCACCACGTGAAGGCGTGCCACTCCAGCACCGGGCTACGTGGCACATGCTGTAGGTTACTTATTCTTGACGTATTTCTGAGGTAACATTTAAAAGATACCAAGTATCTGTGGTAATCTGTCAATATGCATAACATCATTTGTCAGAAAGGTAAGAGAAGAATGAAGATGAGGAGCTTTGTGTGGGGTATAAAGACATGGTATTAACCTGATCGTACCTTGTGAGGTTAACACACCTGTCTTTTTACCTCCACGGTTTGGGCTTAGCCCGTTTGGTAAGGATTAAACACGTGTTTAACCTCTTGCAAGGATTTAACACGTGTTTAACCTCTTGCAAGGGTTTAACACGTGTTTAACCTCTTGCAAGGATTTAACACGTGTTTAACCTCTTGCAAGGATTTAACACGTGTTTAACCTCTTGCAAGGGTTTAACACGTGTTTAACCTTTTGTGGGGCTGTCACAAGTGTTTAAGTGTTTGTTGAATTGTCACATGTGTTCAACACATGTGTGGGGCAGTTCAGTAATTTTCTTCCTTGATCAGAGCCAAAATGTTTTCTTTTAATCCGTCATCATTTCTGAGATGCGACAACACCAGGTCATGGTGGAGGGCGAGTGTGTTGGTCAGGTCTACTTTGGACCTGTGAAGGTCACTCTTGGCCCTGCGCAGACCCTGGTTTTTTGCCGCAAGTCTGTTAATATGACCTTTTTGTTGTTTAATAGTGTCAAGATGACTTTTAACGGCCTTTTTGTGGTGGTGGATGGCTTTGTCTCGCTGGCCGAGGGCACGCCTGTGTGTGGCGATGACCTTTTCGTGATCAGACTGCAGTTTGGCCAGCTGACGCTCCCGATCATTCCGCTCTTGCTGGACTTGCTCCACAATGCGCATCAGATCGGTATGGGCCGCCTCCTTTTCCTCAAACGATGCCTGTGCGTGCTGCAGCGCCTCTTCGTGGCCCTGAGCCTGCTGCTACAGCGTCGCAATTTGGCGATCCTTTGACTCCAGGACGCCTGGGATGTCCTTCAGAAGGGACTCCATCTCAACGCCCCTCTCCTTATGGTGGCCGAGGTCCTCTAACGCCTTATTGTGGCGAGCCTCCCACTCCTCCCGGGCTCTCACAGCCTCCTCCACGAGGGACTCCACCTCTTCGCGCCGCTGTATTTCGGCATCATGTTGCTGACGGGAGTCCTTCAGACGCTTGTTGGCGTCGTCGTGGGCGTCTGTGAGAGCCTGAAGGTCCTTAGTAAGTTCGTCAACACGTGCCTGATGGGCGTCCTTTTCGGCTTCCACATCGAGGAGGCGGAGGTGCTGTTCATCATGGTCTTGGATGGCCTCTGCAAGGAGCCCCTCTACCTCCTCTCGCCTCCTCTTTTCCTCTTGGTGACGCTGGAGGTGGTCAGCATGGGTGCCCCTCAACGCCGCCAGCTCCCCGTTCAGTGCGTCCGCGTGGAGGGCCTTGTCTTTAAGCTGCTATCGCACGGCGTCGAGGTGGCGGGTGAGCTGGTCGATCTCCTCGATTTTCTGCAAGAGGAGAACCTGAGGTAAGGCCTCATCCGCCGCCACCACCCGCCGCTCCTTGGCCTGTCGCCGGAAGGCGCGGTTGGAGGCCCTTAGTTTGCTGTTTTGCCGCCAGAGGGCCTCCACCAGCGCCTCCTGACGGTCCACCTCCTCCTGGAGGCGGGCCAGGCCTTGGCCTTGCCCTCCCCGGCGACCCCTACCCCGACCTGCCGCCGCCCCGCCCAGCAGCGACCCCAACACCACCACCAACACCACCACGCGAAGGAGGTGACTCATTTTTTTTCCCGGATCGAAAAGAATAAAGTTTTAGATTTAGAAATTTGACAAGATGTCGTAATTTGTGTAGGTGAAAGGGAGAATTTTGAGGGAAGTGAGTTGATGATGTGAAGAGGAGAGGAAGGAAGGGGAAAGGATAGAGGAAGAGGGAGGAATGAAGGGGAAAGGAGAGAGGAAGAGGGAGGAAGGAAGGGGAAAGGAGAGAGGAAGAGGAGAGGAAGGAAGGGGAAAGGAGAGAGGAAGAAGGAGGAAGGAAGGGGAAAGGAGAGAGGAAGAGGGAGGAAGGAAGGGGAAAGGGGAGAGAAAGAGGGAGACAGGAAGGGGAAAGGAGAGAAGAAGGGAGAGGAAGGAAGGGGAAAAGAGTGAGGAATAGGGAGGAAGGAAGGGGAAAGGAGAGAGGAAGAGGGAGGAAGGAAGGGGAAAGGAGAGAAGAAGGGAGGGGAAAGGAGAGAGGAAGAGGGAGGAAGGAAGGGGAAAGGAGAGAAGAAGGGGGAAGAAGGGAGGGGAAAGGAGAGAGGAAGAGGGAGGAAGGAAGGGGAAAGGAGAGAGGAATAGGGAGGAAGGAGGGAGAAAGGACAGAGGAATAGGGAGGAAGGAAGGGGAAAGGAGAGAGGAAGAGGGAGGAAGGAAGGGGAAAGGAGAGAGGAAGAGGGAGGAAGGAAGGGGAAAGGAGAGAAGAAGGGAGGGGAAAGGAGAGAGGAAGAGGGAGGAAGGAAGGGGAAAGGAGAGAGGAAGAGGGAGGAAGGAAGGGGAAAGGAGGGAGAAAGAGGGAGGAAGGAAGGGGAAAGGAGAGAGGAATAGGGAGGAAGGAAGGGGAAAGGAGAGAGGAAGAGGGAGGAAGGAAGGGGAAAGGAGAGAAGAAGGGGGAAGAAGGGAGGGGAAAGGAGAGAGGAATAGGGAGGAAGGAAGGGGAAAGGAGAGTGGAAGAGGGAGGAAGGAAGGGGAAAGGAGAGAGGAAGAGGGAGGAAGGAAGGGGAAAGGAGAGAGGAAGAGGGAGGAAGGAAGGGGAAAGGAGAGAAGCAGAGGCAGAGAGGAAGAGGCACTGGGGATAATAGACATCTCTCAAACAGACACCACCTAATTTATTTATTTATTTATGTACCGTATTTAATTATTTACACTCTAATTTTCGGGAAGTTGCCCTACACCGTTAAGTGTGATTCATCGGTGTGTGTGTGTGTGTGTGTGTGTGTGTGTGTGTGTGTGTGTGTGTGTGTGTGTTTTAATTATGATTGATGTGATAGAGAGAGAGGAGGAGGGGGGAGAGCTGAGAATACCTTTAAAGAACTAAGGCGGTCTCAAAGGTGTCATAATATAAGCAATAGAAGACGGCTTATGCTCTCTCTCTCTCTCTCTCTCTCTCTCTCTCTCTCTCTCTCTCTCTCTCTCTCTCTCTCTCTCTCTCTCTCTCACACGCACACAATTTGAGCCTCAGTGGTTAGAGGTCAAAGTTCACAGGTCATGCGTAGTATTGTAGCGTTTGTTTATTTATTTATTTATTTATATTATTTATTTTTCTTTGCGTGAAAGACAGTGCAGCAGCTTCTTATAAAAATTTGGATTTATTTTTTTTAATTTTTTTATAAATAATAGAACGGAGGAAGGAAAAACAAATGGGTAAAAAAAATTATTATTATTATTATTATTATTGTACATCAGTAATTCAATAAATCTTTTGCCTTCATTGTGTTATTTTCAGATTAAGACCGCCTGGTGTTTCCTAAAATAATATTATCTATCTATCTGTCTACCTATCTATCTGTCTGTCTGTGCATATCTGTCTGTTTATATGTATGCATGTGTATCCGTCTGTGTAAATATATGTGTGTATATCTATCTACCTATCTATCTGTGTGCATCTGTCACGTATCTGTTGATCTATCTCTCTATATCTATTTCTATCTGTCTATCCATACGAAACACATAATACTCATTCACAGCGTTAATAAGGTTAGTTATTAATCTTTATCTTGCGATGGATATCTCTGAGGTAAAGGAAATTTGTCTTACCTTTGCCGGAGTAAAATATAAAGAGGAAAGTGTTTACCTGTTTTTTTTTATTTTTGTCTCCCCTCTCCTGTTTCCCCTTCCTCCCTCTCCCCAGATTTCCCCTCTCCCGTCTCCTCTTCTGTTTCCCCTTTCCCCCCTCTCTCATGTTTTCCCTCACCTCTCTTCTGTTTCCCCTCTCTTTCTCTCCCCTTTTCTTCCACCCACCTCCCACTTTACATCCTCTCGCCCTGTCCTTCCCTTCCCCCCTTCTCTTCTTCCCTCCTCCCCTTCTCTTCTTCCACCCTCCCCTTCTCTTTCCACCCCCCTCCTTTCCATCGTTCCTCCCCCCTCTTTCTACTCTCTTCATCCACCCCGCCTTTGCTTCCACCTCCGTATTCCTCTTCCACCCTTTCCTCTCTTTCCACTCTCCACCCTCGCTTTCCACCCTCCCCCTCTCCTTCCTCCCTCATCCACCTTCCCACCCTTCCTCTCTACTCTCCCACTCTCCATCCACACCGTCTTCTTCCATCCCTCGTTTTCTTTCCACCTCCCCTCCACTTTCCACCCACCTCGTCGAAGCTTTACGCCGCATGAAACAAGTTAATCCGCTTACAGAAGAGCAAAACACGAATATGTGCGATGGTGTGCTCCTTATTACGGGTCAGGGGTCAGAGTTCACAGGTCAAGAATGGTGTTGTGGTGCATTTCTGTAATTATATATAGTCTTTTTTTTAATGCAAGGAAGAAGGAACCAAAGGCCAGTCTAGAGATTAAGTAGCGTCCGTAGTCAGTCTCTTAATTACGGTGATGTTATTAGTGTTATATATTTCACTTCAGCAAATGGTTTCAATTAACCGTATATGTCTTAGTGTGAGAGGTATATGAGAGAGGGGGGGGAGGGCAGCGAAATGGCAGGGGACAGGGCGACATGGAGGCGATTTGTTTACGGCCACTCCTTACAGGATTAAAACGTCTGGCAATAGATTATAGATAGATAGATAGATAGAGTTGGTATCATTCCGTGTGATGCAAAGTATTTTTTTTCCCAGATTACTTCCCACATAAAAATACGTATCTGATTCGTTTCCCCGTGTTCACTCTCGACTCTGCAATTGTTGGGCGCGTTGCAAATATGTGACGAGGGAGGCTAGTGGTGTATTGTTGTCAGGGTGGAAGAGAGTCAGTGTTTTGTGTCGGTGAGAGGGACTGTTGTATAGAGGCAGCAGGAAAAGATGAGGATGCTGGAGTCACAACCTTTCCACTTCACCTGCCACACACAACACACCTGTCCCCCCTCCCTCTTCTTCTCCACTCCCCTCCTCCCTCTCGTCTCCACTCCCCTCCCCCTTTTCTGCCCACCTCCTCCTCATTCTCATCCTTTCCTCTTTTCCCTCTTCCTTCCACGTCCTCTTCCCTACCCCGTTCTACCCTTCCTCCTCTCCTCTCTTTTCTCCTTTCTTGGTTATTCCCCCACCCCTGTCCCTTCCTTTCTCCACTCCCCTCTCCTTTCCTCTTCTCCATGTTCCTTCCATGCCCTCATCCCCTCCCCTCCCCCCCATCCGATTCTCCCCCCTCCATTCCCGTCCTCTCTCTCTCTCTCTCTCTCTCGCTCCTCCCCCCACTTCCCCCTCCCTCTCTTACCCCCCATTTTCCCTTCCTTTCTCTGTTCCTCCTTCTTTCAGCCTCCCCTGTCTCTTCTTCTCTCTGCTCCCTCCCATTTCTCTCATCTTCATCTTATTCTTTCCATGCCTTTCTCTCTCTCGTCCTCTCTCCCCCGTCCCTTTCTTCCATCATTTCCACCCTCCCCTGCTCCTTTTCTCTCTTTCTGTTTTCTCCTCCCCCTCCCTTCCCTTCTTCACTTCTCCCCCACCTCCTCCTTTCCTCTTCCCCTGGTTCCCTTCATCCCCTCTTCCCTTTCTTCTCTTCCCTGTCTCTTTTCTCTCCTTCCTCCCCTTTCCATTTCCCATATCTCTCTCTTCCGCCTCCCCCCCTCAGTTCCCGTCTCTCCCCCTCCCCCTCTGCCCACATGTCATCTTCCTGTTGTTGGTATTGTTTTCTTGTTTTTGTTGTTATTGTTTTTTTTTTCTATTTGATGATGCTACGTTTGTTTATGATTGGTTATTGTTGTTTTTCTCGTAGTTGTTGTGTTCCTGCTTTTTTTTTTTTCGTTCTGGCTCTTGTTTTGTTTGATGGTGGTATTTTTTGCTTATTATTATCGTTGTTGTTTTTGTTTTTGTTGTTTTATTTGTTGTTATATAAATGGATGTGTAAAAGATGATGGTGGAGGAGGGGCTTATTACTAGACTTCCGGTTCACCTGTCTCACACCACACACCTGTCACCCCCGCCCCCACCTCACCCCCTGCCCTCATCATTCTCTCTCTCTCTCTCTCTCTCTCTCTCTCTCTCTCTCTCTCTCTGTAGTTTGTCACTTAAATCTTGGAATCAGGATTTTATTAGCAAAGATGAGAGAGAGAGAGAGAGAAACAGGAAAATGCAAAAAATCTGAATAGTCATCACACTAGCGAAATTACTACACATCTCCATTCCCTCAGCACTGAAGCCTTCGAAGTTTATATTTATGTTATGTGGACAGGAAGTTTGTCAAATGTTAAATCTATTATATATGTGCGTTTATGGAAGTGAAATTTACGCAGTTAACAAAATGGCAAGGGTGTTAGTATAAATGTCAGCCGAAAATAATATACTGTTGTGTTGGTTATACAGTTATTGGCTGTGTACGTGTTTTGATGTGTGTGTATTTGTGTGGAGATTAGATTCTCACACATTGAGATTAAAGGGTCTGGCTGTGTGTAAGTATTGATTGATTATTTGATAGATATAGAGAGAAATTGATTGATTGATTGGTACTTCAAGATTGATGTGTATGTTTGTGCTGATATATTCATACACATTGAGGTTAAAGCGTCTGGCTGTAGGTATTGATTGATTGATTGACGTTAAGGATTGATGCGCATGTATCAGTAGGTTGACGAAATTGATAAACGTAGGGATTAAAGCGTCTTGCGGTAGATAAATAGATAGAGTGATTGATAAATAGATAATAAAAGATTGTTAGCCTAATTTATATGATAAATTGGTGAATGTATTGTGGTGTATAATTTCTAGATAGACTGAACAGATAAATGGGAGAAAATGTAGGTGAATAGAGAGCTTGTTGGGCTAAAGAACAACCATATGGGCAGTTATTCATCTATTTATTTATTTATTTGTTGCTACCAGACGATTTTATTCAGCCGAGAGGTCATTTGGATTTTGGCTGATGGACGATTTTATTCATCTTAAGAATCCTCGTTGTGAAGGGGTTAGAAATTTACTTACTATCTTTTTAGTTGCGAAGATTTTTACTCAGAGGAAAAAAAAAAGAACGTGGTCTTGAATTTGGCTAATCCTGTTTCTTGATAAGCAGGCACGAGAAAAACAAAAAGAAAAATAAATCCCCTGAGATGGCCATTAATCCCTTTACACACACGCACACAGACTCTCTCTCTCTCTCTCTCTCTCTCTCTCTCTCTCTCTCTCTCTCTCTCTCTCTCTCTCACAGAACCTAACAAGTGCCAAAGGAAATTACCAAGCGTCTCTGTTTATTTACCTAAGAGCCACCCGGGAATTACTGACCGAAATATTATGCGTCGCGTCACCCTTTACAGCTTTTGGTTGGGGAGGGATTTTGTTGGGGGTCTGGGGGTTTGGGGATTGTGTTGTGGGGATTCTGAGGCATGTTTGTGTCTGTGTGTGTGAGGGGGATGGGATGAGGAAAGAGGGAAGGGATGGTAACTAATGATATAGGAAAAATAGGGGGGTATCTGGTGACCTGTGGCATCTCTACTCTTACCCCGTTTCCTCTGTCTGTCTGTCTCTCTCTCTCTCTCTCTCTCTGTTCATAATACACACAATCATACACTTATCTCTCCTGTTTCTCTCTTTCCCACCTTTCCTTCCCGTTCCTTTCCCTCGTCCCTCCTTCTCTCCCAACTCTTCCCCATGTTTCCTCTCACTCTGTCTGTCCCATGCCTGCTCCCCTTGCCTCCCTCCTTCCCTGCCCCCTTTACCCTTCCTCTGTCATTTCTAACCTCCCTCCCCTACCCCTCTGTCACTTCATCCATCCCTCCCCTACCCCTCTGTCACTTCCCTCCCTCCCCAACTCTTCACTTCCTCCCTCCCACCTTAACCTGCTCTCAGTACCTCACCATACATCCCTCCCCTTAACCTGCTCTCAGTACCTCACCATACATCCCTCCCTCCCTCCCCTCCCCTCCCCTCCATACCCCTCTCCCTAACCTCCATACCTCCCTCCCTCTCTCACCTCCATACCCCTCTCCCTTACCTCCATACCTCCCTCCCTTCCCCTCCATTAGTCTGGCACTCCTCCGCCCTGCCAGACGCACGAAATAGAAAAAAAAAAAAAAAAAAGCAACAATCATTTCCAAAATTATCTCGCTCTTCTTATAGATTTTAATTTTGGTCCATGATTGGCTGTGGAGAGTCCTGTGTTTCTCTCTCTCTCTCTCTCCTTTTTTTTTTTTTTTTTTTTTTTTTTTTTTTGAGCGATATATTTGGAGAAAAAGTCAATTAATGAATGGCCATTGAGGGTTTTTTGTCAGAGAGTTTCGTCCTTTTTAGTGATCAGTGATTGGGAGTTTTTCAGTGAGATCGAATCCTTTATTCATTTATATTTCCTTTTTCAACCCCTTCACCTCGATGACGATTTTCTAAGCTGACGCCAGACGATTTTATTCAGCTTAGGAACAATTTCTGGCCTTTGAATGGGTTAGAAAGTCCTCATTAACTATATCTATCTGTCTATCTATCCATCTGTCTCTATCTGTCTATCTGTCTGTCTGTCTATCTGTCTGTCTATCTATCTATCGCCAGACGCCTTAATCCCGTAAGAGGTGGCCATAAACAAATCACCTCCATGTCGCCCTGCCCCTCTCCATTTCGCTGCCCTCTCCCCAGCCCACACACCCCTCTCTCATATACCCTTTAACTGACGATTTTTCCCATTTTAGTGTGGCTTTCTCCCCAGCCGAAAGAAATCGTCAGATGGAATTCAAAATATAACTCTTAAGTGGTTACCTGCCCTCAAAATAGTGTAAGAATCTATTATTATTATTATTATTTTTATTATTATTATTATTATTATCATTATTATTATTATTATTATTATTAACGTAGTTGTGGATAAATTTTGTGTAAAGAATTTTGGTGGTGTATAAATTTGCTTGGATACACGGACGTTTGTAGTGAGGGTGCACATAGATTTATATTTGTGTGTGTGTGTGTGTGTGTGTGTGTGTGTGTGTGTGTGTGTGTGTGTGAAGTACGTAATTTTGCACGAATATATTTTGCTTGGATATACGGACGTTTGTAATGAGGGTGCACATAGATTTTTATTTGTGTGTGTGTGTGTGTGTGTGTGTGTGTGTGTGTGTGTGTGTGTAATTTTGCACGAATATATTTAGTTAAGGTCTACAGTACATATATTTTCCATAAACATTTTAACTTAAGAACATAACTACATAAATAATTGTCGTAGTTAAGTTACACATGAATTTTAGTAGTATAAGGGTAGTGGGAGACTCTAGATTTATCAGTAGTGTAAACTCCCCTCATACCAAATTGCTGAGAGAGAGAGAGAGAGAGAGGGGGGGGAAAGGGTGGTAGCGATAGGGGTTGGGGAGGGGGAAGATAGGGGCTTCAGGAGGGGAAGTGATGGTGGTAGTGAGGGGAGGAGCAGAGGAATAGGGGTGGAAAGGAGGGGAGAAGAGGAGAGGTGAGGGGAAGGGTAAAAGAGAGAGGTGGGATGGGTGATGACAGTCAGAGGAAGAGGAGAGAGGATGAGTAACGGTAGGAAGGGATGGAAGGGGGGAGGAGGGAGAGGAAGGGGGGAGGAGGGAGAGGAAGGGGGGAGAAGGGAGAGGAAGTGGGGAGGAGGGGTGATAACAGAGGAGAGGAAGGGAGGAGGGAGAGAGGAGGAGAGGGGATACGAGAAAGGGAGAAACAGAGAATGAATAGTGGAGGGGGTTAAAGGAAAGATAGGGGGGGAGGAAGAAGTGGGGGAGATAATACGCAGAAGGGAGTGGTTTATAGGGAGGGGAGAGGAGGATAGGGGGTAAGGGAGTAGAAGGGGAGGGAGGGAGGGAGGAGACGTTTAGTGCCCAAGTGGAGGGGAGTGGGAGGAGTAGGGAGTGGCAGCGATGAGAGGGAGAAGGGAGGAGGGAGTCGAGGGTATGTGGGGGTGGGGAGGGGAGAGACTACGACAGGAGGGAGGGAGAGAAGGGAGTATTTGTGGCCAGAGGTAGGGAGGAGGGGAGAGGGGAGTATAAATGCCCAGGGGAGAGGGGAAGGAAGGGGAGGGAGGGAAGTGTTAGAGGCTTGAGCAAGGGAGAGAGGGAGGGACGTTGAGGGGTAGCGGGGAGGTGGGTTTTGGGGAGGAAGGGAGGGAGAAGGGGAGGGGTGGGGAAGAGAGGAGGGAGTGGGCTGAAAGGGGTAGCTGGGAGACAGGAAAGGGGTAGGAGGAGAGGTAGGGAAGGAGAGAGGGAGGGGCAGGGGGAGAGTAAAAATGCCCAGAGGAAGGGGGGAGGGGATGGAAGAGGGGGAGAGGGGAGGGGAGACAGCAAGGGTAGTAGAAAGTCTCATACAGCACATGGGGTGACACAGTGCCAATATTATCTACCAAGACGCGGCTCCCTACCCAAGGCACTGTCTCACTCTCTCACTTTCTCACTCGCGGGTCTTCCTCTCTACGTGACAGTCGGGTTCGTGCGGACGAGCGGGGTTCACTTACGCTACATCTTGGAGGGGTTGTGTCAAGAGGTTCAGAGGGGTTTTAGTTTCCTGTGGGGTTTTGGGGGGTTGCGGGAGTGTGGGTTTGATGTGTTTGCAACAGGTGAACGTTCGTGTGCAACAGTGAAGTTTATATTCCTGCAACTTTGTGAACAGTTTGGTTGCAAGGTCTTTCTGTGGATATGTGAAAGAAATGAAGCGTGCAATTGAAAACAAAATATTGAAAGTGACGATGGAAAACAGCGAGTGAATGCAACGACTCTGTTTTCTTGCAACTTGATGAACTGATTGCAAAGTTGATGTAAGCCTTCAATTGATAAACGAAAAGTGGAACAAGGGAAGTGGACGTTCTGATGCAACAATTGAGTGATTTGTATAATTATTATTATTATTTTTATTATTATTATCAACCTGGTGAGCAGTTTAGTTGCGATGTTGCTGTGTGGATATGAGAGAAAAATTACAATTAAAAAAAAAAAAATGAGAAAGAAAGCTAATACCGTGTGCAAAAGTTTTCATTTTCTTAACCGGCTCTGTTGCAAAGTTGATGTGTGGATTTCGGGCAGTCAGTAAAAAAAAAAAAAAATGTAGAATATAACCTTTGGATGAAACAGATGATTGATTTTTGGTGACTTATGTGCGTTTTGAGTTGCAGGGTTGGCATGTGGGTGGTGTGAAAAAGACAGAAAAAGAATAGAGAAAAAGAAAAAAAACTATCTGAGAACTAGATAAATGAAAATGAACGATAGAGTGTTACAGTTGAGTGGCTTTCTAGTTATTGAGAAAAAAAATAATAATCTCTTTCGCCTCTATCATGGAAGGGGTGGCCACAAAGAAATCGCCTCCATGTCACTCTGTCCTCTGTCATCAAACTACCCTTTCTCCAACTTATCCTTTACTCATACCCCTGATCTTTCACCGCCCCGCCAGATACATGCAGTTTGGATGCAATAATTAAGTGATTTTCGTGCAACTATGTGAGCGGTTGAGTTGCAAGGGTGGTATGGGGATGATAAAGAAAATCCTGCAATTGATATATGGAAATATTTTAGCCATTTTGTGTTCTGTGTATACGTTGTGTGTATTTTATTGATGTTGTTGGATTACTAGTAGTAGTAGTAGTAGTATTTGTAGTAGTAGTAGTAGTATTTGTAGTAGTAGTAGTAGTAGTAAGAAGTAGTAGTAGTAGTAGTAGTAGTGTTTTTCCTGTACTTGCTCTTATTATGGAGTTTACGAAGAAGAATGAAGAGAAAGGTACGAAAAACGAAAGAAACAAAACCAACACTGCAGAACATCAACTGCAAGTGCCTTCAGTGCTGCGCAAATTACCGATATTATCAGCGAGATTCTGAAAGAGCGGAAGCGTACGTGCGTCACTGATAACTGATAATGGCTTGTCCAGTCGTTTAGAGGAAAGAGTTGCCAAAAATTACAAGCAAGAATTTCGAAAAGTGAACTGGTTGTAAAGGAGGAAAGGAATGAAAGAGGAAGGAAAGAAATTTTACTTTTTTCACTCTTAACTTGGCCCATATTTTCGTCTCTTTGCAGCTTATTTGGACATTGCTCAGTGGCAGAAAAAGATAGTGCATACTCTCCATCCACTCCACTGCACTTCCTCATGACTAGCACGATATTGCAGTAATTAACAGGGATATTGCATCGAGTCTTCCACGTACAGCACAAGGAAGAACGCTTTTATCTTTCAAATTTTTAAGAGGAACAATGAAGAACGCTTTGAACTTAGAATTTTTAAAGGGAATCTACGTACGTTTACCATATTATTAACTGAGAATTCTTAAGAACATTTTAATAACCTGTGCGACACTGGGAATTTTTCGTAAGTGCTGCTCGGGTCCTCGGAATGCATGCAGTTTTTTTTTTTTTTTTTCTTTCACCCCAGTTTTTATTTATTTATTGTTATTTATTGTATTTATGTATTGTTTATTTATTTGTATATCTTCATTTATTTTATTCTGTTTATTTATTTATTGTATTTATTTTTTAGCAACCAAAAGACAGTTTATATTCACATTAGGAGCGCCATCGGTACTGGTTGAGTTAAAGACAGAAACATTGAACTCCGTATATCCGAAATGTATCTTTTTTTTTTTCTTTTTTTTTAAGCTGTACAAAGTCGCATGGAAGTTACAAGAATAAACCGAAAAATGACGTCATCGCAGAAAAAGGGGGAGGGTTGAAGTTCGTCCTCGAGTGAAGGGGTGAGGAATGATGTAGTAGTGACGTAAGCGACATGAGGGAAAGATTTTTATTTTTACCCCAGTCAGGAAAGGGAAGGAAAAGGACGGAGATAAAGGACTTCTGTTTTGTTGTATGGTGGATAAAGGGAAGGGAAGGGGATGAAGGATAGCCATTTGTATCCCGTAATGAATAAGGGGAAGGGAAGGGGATGAAGGATAGCCATTTGTATCCCGTAGTGAATAAGGGGAAGGGAAGGGAACGATGATGCGGACACGAGAGAAATTCCGCGAAACTGTAGAGTGGCGATGTGACGTGTTCATTTAAAGGGGATTACGCAGTGTGGTGCTCAGTGTTCAGTGTTCACCGTGGCAGGCAGTGTAGTGGGGTGAACACGAGAGAGAGGTGCTGTGATTTTAGAGATGGTGGTAGTGGTGGTGAGGAGAAATTATTGGTGTGTTCATTTAAAGGGGAGTTGCTAATGTGGTGTTCAGTGTTCACCAGGCCATCAGTCGAGTGGGGTGAACACGGGAGAGCGAGGTTGTGATTTTAGTGATGATGGTGATAATGATGATTTGATTGTGCTCTGGTAATGATGGAGAAATGGTTATGGTTTTCCTGGGAATGGGGAAAACAATTTTGAGTTTGTTGTGATGAAGATCTGGTGATGAAATTCTTGTACTGTGCGTGATGAAGATAAAAATACGCTAAGTGATGCGATGCTTTTCGGAAAATGCCTGAAAATATGTAAATTGTGTTACAGTATATTATCTCAAATTACTTATGCATAATTGATTAGTAATGGTAATGTATTCTAATTATAACTCGTGTCGGTAATTGAACAGGTAAAGGTAAGGTGGTGGTGGTTGTTGTTTACCTGTAGTGTTGATAGTTACGTGTTTGTTTATTTTGGTATTCTTGTTTATTGGCTGTTATCGTGAGGTCTGTTCCTGGTATTATCGCGGGGAGGGAGGGGAGAGGGAGGCAGTAGAGGGAGGGAGGGAGGGAGGAGGAAAGGGGAGTGAGGGAAGGAAGAGTCAGGGAGGAATATGGAGTTGGGAGATGCGGAGGAGAGAGATGGAAGGGTGAAGTGGAGAAGAGGAAGACGGGAGGGATGAAGAGGAGGAATGGGGGCAAGTTAGGGAGCTGGAGAAGGGAGGGAGGGAAGGATGGGGTAGAGGGGAGGTAAGAGAGGGAGGCGGAGAAGGGAGGGGGAACAAAAGGAGGAATGGGGACGGTTTAGAGAGGGACTTAAGGAGAGAGAGAGAGAGAGAGAGAGAGAGAGAGAGGGGTGGGATTTAGGAGAGGATTAACCTAGCTGGGGAGAGGTTAACCCTTTCACCACGAAAATCCTTCTGTAAGCTGAACAAAACCGTATAGCAATAACAAGAACAATCATTAAATCTTCATCGTACTGTGTGTGTGTGTGTACGACTCTGGACATAGATTTTATAGCCCGTTCCCTGATTCCCAGAAGTCCTCTTATTGGCGATTGCTTTTAACCCTTTCACAACGAGGGACCTAAAGCCACAGAGAGAGAGAGAGAGAGAGAGAGAGAGAGAGAGAGAGAGTCTGGTGGTAGGAGGAACAAAATAAAAATAAAAATGTTATGGTGCGAGGGTAAGGTGTGAAGGTGAATGATAAATGTTTAGAAATAATGGGAAAGGTTGGGAGGAAGTGGGGAAGTTCGTGTGTTTGGGGAAAGTCCAGGGAAAGGAAGTGGGGTTTCTGGTGTGTGAAAGGAATGGGGAGGAGTGGGGAAGGTTGGGAAGGAGTGGAGAAGGTTGTGGAGGAGTGGAGAAAATTGTAAAAGGAGTAGGCAGGTTTGGGAGGCGTGGAGAAGGTTGGGGAAGACTGGGTAGGAGTGGGGAAGGTTAGGAAGGAGAGGGAAGGGTTAGGAAAGGAATATTGAAAGTTAGGGAAGGAGTGGAAAAGAATAAAAGTGTGGAGTCTGGGGAGTGGAGGTAAGGGTCTAGCAAGAGAGAGAGAGAGAGAGAGAGAGAATGTTTGGAAATAGGTTGGGAAGTTTGATGAGTGAGAGAGGCGAGAGGGAAGTCTAAAAATAAGGAATGGGAATTAAGGTGAGTGGGAAGCCTGAAAGAATAGGAGTGGGATGTCAGCTTGAAGTGTGTGTGTGTAATTTAGAAACCCCTTCACCACTAGACGATTTTCCTTAAGTGTATTTTTTAATGGGGGAGTTAAGTAAAGCCTCCATTAATCCATTGACCATTAGAGGGTTTCCTAAGAGGCAAAAAAAATCGTCTGCTCGGTGTCTTGAATAACAGAAAAAAAGACACTGTGGTATTCAGAGGGGTTGGTGTTATCTGTTTTTTCTGTCACCTGTTATCTTTTATCATACTAATTTTTATCTGAGGGCGGAAGGAAGTATACAGCAAAAGATAAGAGAGATAGTATGGTTTGCGTGGCTGCTTGGCGATAGAATAGGTTTTAAGTGCATTTATTTTGTTCTGTGAATTAACAAAGATAGGTAGGTAGGCAGGTAGACAGATGGATAGGTAGGTAGGTAGGTAGGTAGATCTATTGATACGGTGGTTTTGATGCCTTTAGCTTTTAAGAGGACACTACTTTACTTATACTGTATATCATCATCATCATCACCCTGCGTCGCTCCACTGCATGACAAAGGCCTCTCCCATCTTTCTCCACTCCGACCCATGGGCTGTTAGTGGGTGGATACGTAAACATCTAATTGGTAATGTTTATTTCCCTAGCACTCCCCCCTCATAAACATCGCCACTCCCCAAACATCTAAGTATTGTCTCAAGAAACACACACTGTTTTACTTGCAACACTTACTCACCACACTTACTCATACTGCCTCACTTAGCACTTCCATCACACCAGCTACCACAAATACCAACATTACTCCACCGAACACCACCACCACCACCTACCACAAGTACCAACATTCTCCTATAAAACTACCACAGCTATCAACATTCCATTACCAGACATGACCACAACCACTAACATTGCCCCACCAAACACAACCATCTACCACAACTACCGGCATTGCCCCACCAACCACCACCAGCAACGGCAACTACCAACATTGCCCCACCAAACACCACCAGCTACCACAACTACCAGCATTGCCTGACCAACCACCATCATCTACCACAACTACCAACATTGCCTCACTCTGACTCATTTCCTCGAAGTCACTAACTCACTCATGATTTTAGTAACCAACTCTCTCTCTCTCTCTCTCTCTCTCTCTCTCTCTCTCTCTCTCTCCTTTATTTCACAATTACACCCGCAAGCTTCCACTCACATCCTTCCTCTTTTACACACACACACACACACACACACACACACACACACACACACACACACACACACACACACACACACACACACACACACACACACACACAAACCTCTCACTTTCTCACTCTCTCACTTCTGCGAATCTTGATATTGCTGATTTATACATTGTCATCCCTCAGTTAATTACCGCCTCTTCCTCTTCCTACGCATCCTCCTTATCTATCTCCTCTTTCTCCTCCCCTCCTTCTCCTCTTTTCCCTTGACTTCTTCCTCTTCCTGTTACTTCTTCCCGTCTTCCTCCTCTTGCGTCCCCCTCCTTCTCCTCTTTTACCTTAACTTCCTCCTCCTCTTTCTGTACTTTCTGCCTTATCTTCCTCCTCATCTCATTTCTCCTCCACTTCCACTTCCTCCTCTTTTTCATCGTCCATCTTCCTCCCTCTCCTCTTCCTCTTCTTCCCTGCTTTCCTCCTCTTTCTCCTCTTGCGCGTCTTCCTACCTTTTTTCACCATCTTCCTTATTTTCTTTTTTCTTCCTGTTTATTCCCATCTTCCTCTGTTCTTTCTTCCTCTTATTTCGTTATTCCTCCTTGTTTTCTCTCTCCATCTCTTCCTTTCTCTTCCTTATTTTCTGTTTTAGTCTCCTCCACTTTCTCTTCCTTCCTTTTCTTCTTCTTCTTCTTCCTCCTCCTCCTCCTCCTCCTCCTCCTCAATATAACCTACAGGCGAGGTATTGATAACAACATTTGAGTGATAAGAGTTGGAAAGATAGGGGGGGTAGGGAGGATAGGAGGAGGAAGAGGAACATGAAGAGGAGAAGAAAGAGGGGAAGAGTGATGAAAGGAGAGGTGGAAGAGAAGAGAAGTGATGGAAGGAGAGGAGGAGAAGAAGAGGGAGAAACGGAAAGAGGAGGAGGGGAGAGAGAAGGTGAAGGGAAGAGAATGAAAAGAAGAGAAGAGAGAAGGGAGAGGAAGAAGTAAAGGAGGAGGGTAATGAAAGAGGAAGAGGAGGAGGGGAAAGAAAGGGAGAGGGGGAAAATTGAGTTAGGAAGAGGAGAAAGGAAAAAGAAGAAAGGAAGGAAAGAAGAGGCAGAGCAAGAGGGAAGTAAAGAAAATAAAGATTGACACGTTATATAGGAAAATAATTAGGAGAGAGACAGACAGACAGACAGACAGAGATAGACAGAGACAGACAGACAGACAGAGATAGACAGAGACAGACAGAGATAGACAGAGACAGACAGACAGACACACACACACACACAGATAGACAAGCAGAGACAGAGACACAGACACAGAATGAAAAAAAAAAAGAAGTAAGCATTGCGAAGAACAAAGGAAATGCGTCAAAAAGATTAGAAAAAGAAAGAAAATGTGATAAAAGAGATAGAGGATGAGAGAAAAAATGAGGGAGTGTGATAAGGAGGAAGCTGGTAATGAAAGCTGGGGGAAGGGATAAGTGGGTTAGAGAGAGAGAGAGAGAGAGAGAGAGAAATATTTTTAATTTTGGGTAACAGGACAGGGACTAGATAATATTGTGTGTGTGTGTGTGTGTGTGTGTGTGTGTGTGTGTGTGTGTGTGTGTGAGAGAGAGAGAGAGAGATGAGGAATGGAGGAAGTGAGACATAGGTGGTGGTTGTTGTGTGGAGTGCATGAGAGAGAGAGAGATTGAAGTTGTCAGCGTTGAAGAACTAAGAGAAATATTAATAAAAGAGAGAATAAGAGTAAATAAAAGAAAACGAGTACAAGGAAGAAAATGAATATAGGGGAAACTAAAGGATTTTAACTTATCATTCCTCAACTTCATTACTCTCAAGTGATTTTATTTATAGTTGGGCAGTGTGAGGGGCTGCGTTGTGGAGACTCAAATATTTACGGGCCCTGTTGGTGAGAGAGAGAGAGAGAGAGAGAGATGAGGAGGCAGGAGATGGATGGAGTCTGAGGGAGGAAGGAAAAAAATGGGATGGGGGTGGAGAGAAGGAAATATTGAATGAAGGATAGAAATGAAGGAGAGTGATTAGAGGTCAAGGGTTGTGTTTGCTAGGTCAGAGGTCACGAGGTCAACTGAGAGGGTCATTTTACTCCTGGTTTACTCCCCCTCACTCCCACTCCTTTCCCCTCTTCTCCTCCTTCCTTTGACTCCCTCCTTCCTCTTGCTTCTCACCCCTCCTCTTCGTCCCATTCCTTCCTCTTCTCTCCTTATACCTCAATATCCTCTTCTCCTCCTCCTCTCTTCTTTCCCTCCTTCTCCTCCATTCCTTATTTCTTTATTAGTCCCTATCTCTGCCTTCTTTCTTATATCCTCCCCTCTCTCTGTCTAAATCCCTCCTCCTACTCCTATCAACTCCTTTCCCTTTCCTCCTCTCAATCTTTCATACACTCTCTCCTCTCCCCCTCCCTTTCTTCTCATCTCTCTTTTCTCCCCATCTCCCCTCTCTCACTCCCCCTCCAGTCCTCCCAGGAAAAAATGGAGGAGATGAAGGTGAGGTATACAAAATGAAGACAAAAGAGAGCAGAGGGAGGAGAGAAGGAAGGAAAATGAGGGTGGAAGGTTGAGAGAAAGGAGTATCAAGAAAGGAATGAAGAAAAAAAGGATTAGAGTGATTAGAGGTGAAGGTCAGTGCTTGTTAGGTCAGGGGTCACAGAGGGGTCAGGTGGGAGGGCAGTGACTCAACCAGGGATACAAAGATAGTCATACACAAAAAAGGTTATCTATATATTTCACCTTTGTTTTTGACTTTCCCTCTTGGTTGATGTTGGTATGATGTGAAAGAGGTTGGGGCCTATATTCTCTCTCTCTCTCTCTCTCTCTCTCTCTCTCTCTCAAAAGAAGAAGGAAGGAGTGATTAAAGAGCAGTGAAAAGAAATGAGGAAAGGAACAGAAAAAAATAAACAGAGGGAAGAAATGATGGGTAGAGGGGGAGCGAATGAAGGAAGAATATGAAAATGTAATGAAGAGAAGGAATATATAATAGGTAGCGAAGGAACGAGGAATAGAATAAGAAAAAGAGTAGGAAAATGAAAAAAGGAGAGAAACTGGAAAATAAAAATGAAAGCAATGGTGGTAAGAGAGAGAGCAAGAGAAAGAAGAGAATAATATGATAAAGTAGGAAGTGAAAGAATGGGAGAAAAGAAAGATGAAATAAAGATGAGGGAAATGAAACGAGGAGAGAAGCTGAAGATATTGCATGGAGACGAAACACAGAGGAGCGAAAGAGGGAAGAAAAATAAAGGAATGTGAAGAGGAGGAGGAAGAAGAGAGGTGTTGCAAGGAAGGAGAGAAAGGCAGGCATTGTAGGGATAATGAGATGAGGAAGGGAAAGGAGGAAGTGGGAGAGAGAAGGAGGTGAAGAGGAAGTAGGAAGAGGAGGTGGAGGTGGAGGGATGGTGAAATGGAGGAGAGAATGGGAGGCACTGTAGGGAGAAGGATAGGAAGAGGAAGGAGGATGGTGAAGAAAGGAAACAGGGAACGATAGAGAGAGGGAGGAAGAGAAGAGGAAAAGAGAATAGGGAGAGGAATATATGGAAAGAGAAGATGTGGAGAGGGAAAGAGGAGATGGAGAGACGCAAAGAGGAGATGGAGGGAGGGAAAGAAAGGGAGATGGGGAGAGGGAAAGAGAAGAGGAATAGGGGATAGGGAACGAAAAGAGGGGCAGGGAAAGAGAAGAGGAAGAGGGAAAAGAAGGATATGGGGAAATGGAAAGAGGAGATGGTGAAAGAGAGAGAGAGAGAGAAACAAGTGACAAAAAAAGTAGGGTATGAAAGATTATGTTCCCTCTCAACCATTTTACTCTCTCTCTCTCTCTCTCTCTCTCTCTCTCTCTCTCTCTCTAAATATCCGGTGTAGATGACGTAGCTGTTATGACGTAATGATGACGTAAGAGCAGCTGGCAACTCTCACTTTAATTGACGCTAATGCCAGGCCCCGATCTCTCTCTCTCTCTCTCTCTCTCTCTCTCTCTCTCTCTCTCTCTCTCTCTCTCTCTCTCTCTCTCTCTCTCTCTCTCTCCGCTGTTTCTTTACTGTCGTCCTCACTCCTTTTTCTGTTTCGTTGTACATTGTCGAGGAGAGAGAGAGAGAGAGAGAGAGAGAGAGAGAGAGAGAATTTAAATGAGACGATAGATAAATTGCTAGATCGATTGAGATACTTAAATGAGAGAGAGAGAGAGAGAGAGAGAGAGAGAGAGAGAGAGAGAGAGAGGGAGGCACTGTCTGGTATGTGCTGGGGGGGTAGGGGTGGCACTGTGAGGGTGGCACTGTCTCTCTGGTATGCGGCGGGTGAGGGAAGTGGCACTCATTCAGTACGAGGACGCGATTCTTCTTATATTCTTGGTATTAGATGATTTTCTTTTGTTTTATTAAATGTTTGTGAAGGGGTTAGTGCAGTGGTATTTGTGGTAGTAGTAGTAGTAGTAGTAATGGTAGTTGTAGTAGCAGCAGTAGCAGTTAAAGTAGTGGCAGTAGTAGTAGCAAAAGTAGTAGTAGTGCTGTAGTAATAATAGTAGTAGTTGTTGTTGATTTTTTCTTGTTTTTTGGGGGACCAGACGATTTTTTTTTTTTTTATACCCCAGTAGTGAAGGGGTTAATTCTACCTTTTTTTTCTACTCTTCATTTCTCATATATATTTTTTTCTTTTCTTTGGGTTTGGCGGGTCCATTGCTAGACTCATTGAACTCTTACTTGGCCAAAAATTACCATCCTTCCATCGTCAATCCTTACTTGTAGCAAAAGATTAACAGTAGAACATAGTCACGAAGAAGTGCAGTGGAAAGGATGTAGAGCAGTAGTAGCCCATTGTCTTTCCCTGCCACTGAACAACGTGAAAGAAGCTACTCAGGGATGAAAGACTGGGCCAAGTTGAGGTGAAAGACGTATAGTGAAGACGCTGACAAAGGTTATATTTACACCTTTACGGTTATTTTATTTTTTTATTTTATTTTATTTTTTTGCATACATATCTTGCCATTTTCGACGCTTCTGTTCATATTAGGATTTTGGAACGGGGGGGGGGGAGTTACATGTATCCGTCAGAAATCTCTTAACCAGAAAATTTATATGATAGGCTAAATAATTACGTCGAGTGTTAGAATGAAAAATAAAAATAGATGTAATGAAGGGATTAGGAATGAAGCAGCTAAAAACCTTGCCTTTAAAATACATCTTGTGCAGTAAAATTAAAAAGAAAATAACAGGGCAGTGAGACAAAGACACTAGAACAGCAAATAAGAGAAATTAGACAAAGCAAGAGTGTTTGGACAAAGAAATACCAGCATCTGAACCAGCCCGGGGAAGGGAAGGAGCTGGCAATTGAGTGCATGATGAAACAGCGCTTGAGTGTGGGGAGGGTGGGGAGTGATGGAGGGTGACCAGGAGGGGGAAGGGGAGGGGGGAAGATAGGGTAGGGTGGGGGGTAATGGAGGGTGACCAGGAGGGGGAAGGGGAGGGGGGATGATAGGGGTGAGTAGGAGGGGACAAGGTAGTGGGTGAGGAGTAAGGAAATGCTGAAAGGAAATGTTAAGATGGGAGGTGGTGAGAGAGAGAGAGAGAGAGAGAGAGAGAGAGAGAGAGAGAGAGAGAGAGAGAGAGAGAGAGTAGGGAAAATACAGCAAGGAATAGAAAGGAAAAGATTAATTTACTGGAAAGAAAGATAAGGAAAATGATGAGAGAGATAAAAATGAAAGGCAGTGTATTTTCGTGGTATTAGGAGTCATGTCAACTTCTCCTCTGCATTACACTTTTCTTAATACACCCAACCCCTTCAGCACGAGGTCATCTTCAGCCAAAAAATACAATAAAATAAAATAAAATGAACGCGGAAAAAAAGTTATGGGGTTGAAGGATTGATATTTTGATGTATGGTATTTAAAACTTCAAAATCTTCATAATTTGCAATACGCAGAAAAAAAAAAAATGAGCTATAGTTTTTCCACATTAAATTGGCCCAAATCTTTTTTTCAATTGCATCTTGTTTTGCATATTTCAGTGGCGGAAGATGATACTGTGACCCTACATTCTTTTCCATGGCACTTCTTCGTGACTAGCATCATATTCTCGTGTTAATCGATTTCTATAACACGGTATACAAGATGGAGAGATAGCAGTTTTAGATCAAGGTGGAGTAAAATGGGTATTGCATCTTATTTCACGTATTTCAGTGGCAGAATAAGATGATGCTGTGACCTTACATTCTTTTCCATAACACTTCGTGACTAGCATCATATTCTCGCGTTAATCGATTGCTGTAACTCAGTATACAAAATGGAGAGATAGCAGTTTTAGATCAAGTAGAGTAAGATGGGCAGAGCGTCTTATTTCACGCAGCCCACTGGGGGAATGAAGAAAAAAGGATTTACGTGAGGACACTGAAGGCTCGTCGGTGTAAATAAAGAGGAAAGAAACTGATGTGAGTGTAGATAGTGGTTGATAAGGCTGGTAATACTCGTAAATTTGTAAATATTGAAGGAATTAAGTGTAAATAAAGAAAAAAGATTATGTGAGGGTATCAAAGACTCTGAAGTGTAAATAATGAGAAAAGAAAATTATAAAAAAGGAGAAAAGAAAATGGTGCGAGGATATTTGTAGGGGTGACGTAAGAGGAGGGAGGATGTGGCCATTTACCTCTTAACAAACCAGGCGACTCTTGTAATGGGGCAAAAATAAATGTGTAAATAAATAGTCATCGTACTGAAAGGGTTAGATTAATGGAAGGTATTTTGATTCCCTTCTGGAAGTCTTAAGATAAATGAGAAAAATGGTGAGAAGAAAATGAGAATTAGAATAAGAAAAACAATGAGAAAAAATGAGAAAATAAGAAAAATAATAAGAAAATGAGAATCAAAATAAGAAAATTAATAAGAAAATCAGAATCAAAGCAAGAAAAATAATGCGAAGGAAATGAGAATCAAAATAAGAAAAATAATGGGGAGAAAATGAGAATCAAAATAAATGTGAAAATGAGAATGCTATTATAATTATTGGTTAATATAAATGTGAGAAAATGAGAATGTTATTATAAAGATGGCTTAAATGTGAGAAAGTGATCAAAATATTATAATTATAGCTTAAATATGAGAAAATGAGAGTAAGTTTATAATTATGAAGAGGTTTGTGAGAATTGTAAAGGTGTGTGAGAAGGTGAGGAAAAGTATGAAGGATGAGCAAGTATGAAGTTGTAGATTGTGAGATTTGATGAAGAGATTTTAGTGTGAGAAACTAAGTGTGATGTTATGGAAAGAAAGTGTCAGGATGAAAAGGTGTGTAAGAGTGAAGGAAAGATGAAGAGAGATATAAATAGTGTGATAGAGTGTGAGGATGTAAGTGTGTGAAATAGTTTGAGAAAGTGTGATGAAAAGAATATAATGAGTGAAGAAATGAAGTAGGATATAAAAGAGTATGATAGTTTGAGTGTGAGGATGCAAGGATATCAAATAGCGTGATAGTGTGAGAAAGTGTGATGCTTAGTATGAAAAGAGTGAAAGTATGAAGTAGGGTGATATAAAAAGAGTGTGATAGGTCTTGCGTGTGAGGATGTGAAGGAGTGACGCATTCATTTCCTCTTCATTTCCTAGTGGCAGTGTCATGAGTAGTGCCAGCTTCGGTAGTGACGTCACATCCGGTGCCACTCACGCCGGGCATTCCCTTGGCACTCACTGTTAACTGGCACTCCCTCTTGTTGGTCATTCTCTACTCCTTACTCTTCTGCTCTCACTCTACCCTCCTACTGTCACTACTTCTTCCTGCTCAACATTCTACTCTCACTCTACCCTCCTCCTCTCACTCTACCCTCACCCCCTTCAGTCTTCTCTCACTCTGTTCTTACTGCCCTCATTCTAATCTGACCTTCTTCTGATTTATCTCACTCTCCTCTCGATCCTCTTCCTCTCTTCTTAGTTTTCCTGTATCCTCTTCCTCAACTCTTCTTTTTCCTCTCTCTCTCCCTCTCCTGTCCCATTTTCCTCTCTCCTCTCCCTCGCTTCTCTTTTTCCTCTCCCCTTTTTTTTTTTCTCTTCTTCCTCTCTCTCCAATCTCTTTTTTTTTCTCTCTCCTTTCACTCAGCTCTCTCATTTTCCGCTCCTCTCTCCCTCATCTCTCCTTTTTTCATTTCTCCTCTCCCTCAGCTCTCCCTTTTTCCTCGCTCCGCTCCCTCTCCTCTCTCCTTTTCCTCCCTTTTCTCCCTTTTTCCTCGCTCCTCTCCCTCCCCTCTCTCCATTTCCTCCCTTCTCTCCCTCTTCTCTCTTTTTCCCCTCCCTCTCTTTACACTCATTTCCACTACCCTCTCCCCTCATCTCACTCTTCCCTCAGTCCACCTCTACACTCACTGTCCCCTCAGTCCTCTCCCTCTGCTCTCACTTTTCCCTCTCTTCTCTCTTTCACCTGTTGTTTACCTCTCTCTTTTCCCCTCTCTTTACACTCATTTCACACTACTCTCCCCTCTTTATTTACACCGGGCACATCTTTGGCACTGTACATTAGGTGGCACCCTCTTACTGCTCATCGCCTTACCCCCTCACTCTGCCCTCACTCTCTTACCGCCTCACTCTACCCTCACTCTGTCACTTGCCTCACTGTGCTCTCATCCTTTAGTCTATCCGTCCTATCTCTTCACACTCCTCTCACACTCATGCTGCTTTTCATTCTGCCTTTCACTCTTCTCACTCTGTCCTCACACTCTGCCCTCATTTTCCCGTCACTCTGACCCCTTGTACTTTGACCCTATTTCATTTTTTTTCTTTTTTTTTTTCTTTTTATCTTCCCCGTCGCTCTCCTTTCATCTTCACTGCTATCTCTCTCTCTCTCTTTCTTGTTCTTTACTATCATTACCTGCCTTCCTTCTTCCATCCACATTCTCTACTCCTTCCACTTCGTACCATCCACTTCCATCCACCGCCCACTCCTCCCTCCTTTGCTCTCTACTCCCACTCTCCACTTCTCCATTCCTCCACTCCTCTTCCTTCGTCCTCCACTCCTCTCCCTTCTTCCTCCACTTCTCTCCTTTCATCCTCCACTCCTTTCCCCCCTCCTTCCTTCTGTAATCCCTTCTTTCTCCACATCCCCTCCACATTTTCCTCTTCTTCCACTTTCCCTGTTCCACTTTTTCCTCTACCTCCACTCTTCTTATTCCACATTTTCCTCTTCTTCCAGTCTGTTCCACTTCCCAATCCACATATTTTCCTCCTCTCTCCATTCTCCGCCTTCCACATTCCACACGCTGTCCCTCAACAATTTTTATTTTCCTATTTCCCTCCACTCTGCATTCCTATCTTCTACTCTCCACCCCTTGCCTCTATTCTCCATCCAGGAGAGAGAGAGAGAGAGAGAGAGAGAACTTTATGACTTGGCTGCTCCACATTCTATCACTTCCACTGCGATCCACTTGACTTACCACATTTTTAGCTAGCATATAATCTACTACTACTGCAGCTACTACTACTACTACTACTACTACTACTACTACTACTACAATAATACTACAACTACTGTTTTCACCCTACATTCACTTTGACCCCTTCTTCATCCACAACCATCACTACCATCCATTTGACCTATCATTACTGCCACCACCACCACCATTACTACTACCACCACCACCACCACCACCACCACCACTGTACCACCATCATCATTATTATCAAAATCAGACCCAACACTATCACAAAAAAGGATGATTGATTGATGGATTGGTTGATTGATTGATTGATTGATTGATTGAGTGAGTGAGTGAGTGACTAGCAGGATCACGTGACAGCACCACCAGCTACCACAACTACCACAACGATCATCACAGCAACCACAACAACGACTACCATCACATACCACACCGCCACCACCACAACTGCCAGCTCAAATACCACGCCCGAGTAACTACCACAACAACCACACTCCTACCACACCTTCCAACCACAATTGCACCTGTACCAACCACACACATAATACCATCAATATTTTAGAACCATAGTACCGTGGTCCTAGGAGGCTCCCATAGGCTTTTCCATATGACCTATTTTCTGTATTGCTTCCGTATTTTTTTTTTCATTTAATTTCGACCTCGTTTGCATAAATATGACACTAGAATTTGTTAAGACCTTCCGTACGATAAATTACGTTAATGCTACAGGTAAGCGATGGGAATGCCTCTCGTAATGAAGGGGTTAAAGAAACTATCCTGCAACCCCTTTAGTACGTCTTAATTTTTTCTTTGTGTGTGTGTGTGTGTGTGTGTGTGTGTGTGTGTGTGTGTGTGTGTGTGTTGTGTGTGTGTTTTCCTTAAAAAACACGCAAAAAATATTAACATTGGATATACTGAGAGATAGTGGCAGGGAAGCGAGAGAGAGAGAGAGAGAGAGAGAGAGAACATTACTCCCAAGGCCAGCAAAGATCTAAGTACACAGTTGAAAGTACTACCATCACCACAACTACCACCAGTTGAAATTACATCTTTCTTCAACTACCACAATTACAAGTACTAGCATATTAGCATCTTTTATTACCATAGTACCTGAAACTACCATTACAGTTGTGGTAGACGCTGCCATAACTACCATAACCATGAGATTCTGTCATTGTCATAGCTACCACAACTACCACCATTACTGTCACAACTACATTTATAACTACAACTATTATTATCACGACCACATTCATAACTACCACCATTATTATCACGACTACAACGACAGCTACCACCGTTACTATCACGACTACAACCACAACTACCACCAATACTGTCACGACTACCACCATAACTACCACAGATACCACGACCAGCATACCAACCATCATCTACTACAACTTTCATAATTATCTCCACTACCACAACTACCACTATCGCAGCTACCACTACTATCATGACAAGTACCGCGATCACGACTACCACGACCACTACTATCACAACTACAACACCACCACTACCACAACTACCACCCACATCTACCACTCGCGAACAGCTGTGTAAGGAGTTATAAGAGGGGAGAGGGGGGGAGGAGGGGGAAGAGGAGGAGGAAGGGAGAGGAGGAGGAGAATGGGTGGGGTCATGAAGAGGAAGGAGAGGGAGAGAGAGAGAGAGAGAGAGAGAGAGAGAGAGAGAGAGAGAGGAGGGAGGAAAGTAGAGATGACAGTTCACAGAAGGGAAGAGAGGATAGAATTGAGATAGAGGGAAGGAGGAAGGGAGGGGAGTATAAAATAGATGGAGAGAGAGAGAGGGAGGGAGGGAGAGGAGAGAAGACGGGCATAGGAAGGGAGGTAATACACTGAGGGAGAGAGGGAGGAAGATACGACATACGAGGGAGAAAAGAGGAGAGAGAGGAACCAGTGAATGAGAGGGAGGGAGGGAGGAAGGAAGAGGGGGAGGAAAAAAGAAATAAAGAAGAGGAAGAGGAAGAATGTTATGTGCAAAGAAGGAGAGAGATGGAAAAATAAGTGGGTCAGAAGGAGAGGGGAGGGGAGGGGAAGGAGAGGGGGAGAAAATTGTGGGGGGGAAGGAAGAGAGGGAGGTAGAAAAGAGGGGGGGTGGGAAGGGGAGAGGAGGGAAGAGAAGAAAGTGGAGGGTAGGAAAGGAAAGTGAATTAAAGAAGGTAAGAGAGGGGAGTAGGGAGGAGAGATAGGGGAGAAGGGATGGAAGGGTATGGGAATATTGGGGAAGGGGAAGAAGAGGAGGGGAGGAAAGATAAGGGAAGAAGAGAAGAGGGGAGGGAAAGGGGAGAGGAGTGAAGGGAAAGAGAAGAGGAGTAGAAGAGGGGGGCAGAGGAGGGAAGGAGGGAGAGGGGAAAGGTAAGAGGAGCCGAGGGGAATGGAGAGGAAGAGAGAGGGAGTTGAGGGAGGGAATAGGACGAGGGGAGAGAAGTGACGGGGAATGGGGAAGGGAAGAGAGGGGAGGGGGATAGCAGTGAGTCAGAGGGGGGGGATGAGGGATGAGGGGAGAAGGAGGGATGAGGGAGGGGGGGGGAGACCAAGGCCCATCCCACGCTCGGGACAACTTGATCAACACTTCATACCCCAGCTGTATGAGAGAGAGAGAGAGAGAGAGAGGGGGGGGGAAGGGAGGGAGAGCAAATGTACGGTCTTATTTTGCATAGCTGTGTGTGTGTGTGTGTGTGTGTGTGTGTGTGTGTGTGTGTGTGTGTGATTTTGTGCTTGTTTACTTCTGTGGGTTTATAGTGTGTGGAGTCAGAGGATATTTGACTCTCTCTCCCTGTGTGTGTGTGTGTGTGTGTGTGTGTGTGTGTGTGTGTGTGTGTGTGTGTGTGTGTGTACAGATAGGGTGCGGCCTTGTCACATAATTTAGTGTACACCAAGGTTGCGATTTTGGCAGCCCATGTGCGGCCATGTACGCACAAAAATACACACGGAAGCCCGCGTACACAAACAGACCATCTCTCTCTCTCTCTCTCTCTCTCTCTCTCTCTCTCAAAAAACTTCAGTCGGATTTAGGATTTACCCAAAACAAACTTTACTCAGAAAAACATATGGAGAAAATTATTGGACGGAATTCGCTGCAAAGTATTAAGAATTTTGACAGTAAACTATAAATAATTTTTGGCATATTTCCCGTGAGCAATATATTCTTAAATTTTCTCAAACTATAACTGGAAGAGCAGATTGGAAAATATGGACGTGGAAAGTAAGAGGGAAAGATTGGGAGGGGAGGAAGAGAGAGGATAATTGATAAAGATCGGGGAGAGGGGAGAATAATTAGAAAAGAGGGGAATAGACTGAGGGAGAGAGGGAGGTAGGAAGAATGAAAGATAGAGGGAGAGGGGAGAATTATGAGAGAGCAAGAGGGGATTAGAGTGAGGGAGAGAGGAGGAATGAAGGATAGAGAGAGGAACGAAGAATGAGTGTGAGATGGAGGGAGAGGGGAGAACAGTTAGAGAAAAGGGGGAATATAGTGAGGGAGATGGGGAGGGAGGGAGGAAGAGTGAAGGATAGAAGGAGGAACGAAGAATGATAAAGGGGAGAATGCGAGAGTAAGGAAGAGGGAAGAAAAATCATGGTATAAGGAAGAAGAGAGAAGAATGATGGAGGGGGGAGGGAGGAAGAGGGGAGGAGAGGAGGGAGGAAGAATCGGGAGGAGAGAGATACCATTCGGGAGGGAGGAAAGCGGAGAAAAGGAGGAGGAGAGAAACCTGGTGAAGGAGAGACGGAAAGAGAAAAATAAAAAATAAAACGAAAAAAGAAATAAGAAAAGAATAAGCATACAAAAGACATATATAAAGAAAATAAGAAAAAGAGAATATATTTAACCACTTATGTAATTTTTTTTTTCTTTTTAGCAAGTCGAAAACCAGGTATTTTTTTTTTTTTTTTTTTTTTTTACTTAAGACGGGCCTGTAGTAGTAAAAGTGTTAATGAAGGTTTTATCTAACCCCTTCAGTTCGACCTGTCCCCTAAAAAAAAAAAATCGTCTGGAGATTGCACGTGTAAGAAAGGGAGAGAGAGAGAGAGAGAGAGAGAGAGAGGAGGGTGCCTGTAAAGATAGTTAGCTCACCAGGGCAGACGTAAGATGAGGAGGTGTTAACTGTGATGATGAGAGGCAGGGCAGGGCAGGGCAGGGCAAGGCGTGGGAGGGCAGGGCAGGGCAGGGCAAGGCATGGGAGGACAGGGCAAGGCAGAGTATGGTTGAGTAGGGTACAGCAGGGTAGGGTAGAGTATGGTAAGGAAGGGAAGGAAAGGGTGGAACAGGACAGTGCAGGGGATGGCAGGCCAGGGTAGGGTTGTGTTTGGGAGGGTAGTGTAGGGCAGGCTAGAGCGGGGTAGGGTTGGGCAGGGCAGGGCAGGCCAGGGCAGGGCAGACAGAGCAGAGTGAGACCGGATGGGAGAGGGCAGTGCAGGTTATATCAGGTTACGACAGGGTGAGATGAGATTGAGATGATCTGGATGGTGTGTGGGTGTGGGTGTGGGTGTGGGTGTGGGTGGGTGAAAATTATGTTACGGTATTGATTTTGTTGTCATTGTTTATATTTGTTCAGCATTACGTGGAATTGTTGTTCGTGTATTAAATAGCTCACCTCATATATTATTAGGAAATAGGGATATGATGATAATGGTATGATGATGTAGGTGAATTCTAGTTCTTGCTACCTTCCCGTCCGCCACCACCTGTTGATCTGGGGGTTATAGAAGCGTGGGTTGGGGGGGATAGGAGGAGATAATAAGGGGCTGGACCAAACAGACTAGCCTAGTAAGGGGGAAGGAGAGGGGTAGACAGTTAGGATAGGGTGGAGCGGGGTAGAGGAGTAGACTTGTTTGTGAACCTGAAACCTCCACGGCGTATCCCGTCTGCACTCGCGAACAAACACAGCCTTCCCCCTCTCTCTCTCTTTCTCTCACTCACTCACTCACTCCTTGTGTCTCTCTCTTCCTCTGTTTGAACATCTTTCCAACCATCTCTCTCTCTCTCTCACTCACTCATTCCCTCCCTGCGTCTCTCTGTTTGTGCTTCTCTCCCTCCTGTTTCTCTTTTCCTTTCTCCCTCACTTCTTCCCTCTCCCTCCCTCAATTTTCCTCCCTCCTTGCATCTCTATCTCTCTCCCTCTGTGCTTCTTTCCCTTCCCTTCCTCTCCTCTCTTCCTTTCTCCCTCACGTATTCTCTCTTTCCTCCTCCCATCCTCTCTCCCTCTACGAGTATTTCCTCTCCTCTTTGCGTCTCTCTCTCTCCCCCTTGTTTGTGATTCTTTCCCTTCCTCTCCTTCTCTCTTCCCCTCTCCCTCATTTATTCCCGCTCCCTCGCATCCTCCATCCCTCTCTCCCTCCATCCTCCTCTCCCTCTTCCTCCACACGTAAACACTCCTCAGCCCAAACACTGAAGGCGATTCCAAGATGTAAACATGGTAGGCGGTGTTGATTTGGCCCGATGTTTAGTGAAGGGTGTCTGTTTTTGTAAAGACAGAACGATACTCAAAGGTTCTGCTGAAAAAGGCCTGTTGTAAGAAGCCAGTGTTTATTATTGGTGTTGAGATGTTTAGTGAACGATGTGTGTGTGTTTTTTCTTAATTTTTTTCGTTACGTATTGAGCGATCTTCAAAGACACGAAAGACTGAAGAATTGTAAGGTGTGATTGTTACCAGTGAGGACTAGGGCATATGTTTGTGTATTTATTTATTTATTTATTTCGAAGTCAAAGTGGTATTCATAGATTCAAAGGACAGTGACGTTTTCCAAGACGCAAAGATTTCTTGATAGAGTTGCAGTTTTAGGATTTGGAAGGATTTGTGTTTCGCTAAGTGCTGGATGATACGCAAATTTTCGAGGGATGGTGACATGTAAGAAGTGGAGGTGAATTACATGAGATACAACTATAGAAATTGGAAAGTGTTTTGTTTTGTTTTTTTATTTATTTATTTTTTTAGGGAGGGGGGGAAATCATCTCACGTCACCACTTCACCGTAAAGACGACGCCCTTTTCTGTTCTTGCTACCGCCAGACGATTTTATCCAGCGAAGGAATATCGTCAACACTGGAGGCTCCATTAACACCTCTTCCTTAGCGATTTATTTTGTATTTTACACCTTGATATATACTTTTTATGACCTTTATTTATTGTTAGTATCTGTATATTTTCCCTCAGTAAAGTATAAAGGGATAAAAAGTGAATATGCAAAAAAATAAATCGCTGAGGAAGAGGATCTAGAAAATGGCCGATACCTCAACGTGACAGGCGATTGAGAGAGAGAGAGAGAGAGAGAGAGAGAGAGAGCATATTTGAGTGACGGGGAGACGGCCAGCAGGATAGCATCACAGTAGAGAAAATTGCAGAATATACAGCACATCTGGAAATTAAAGAGAGAGAGAGAGAGAGAGAGAGAGTAAAAGAAAGAAATCAAGGCGTGCGAAGTTGTAGTGGGAGAAACGGGAAAGTCTTCAGTAAAACAAGACATTACAAGAAATTGGAAGATGAAATTGGAACCAAGAACCAGAAATACACACACACACACACACACACACACACACACACGCAGGAAAACAGAGAAAAAACAAAAATCCCCCCAAACCAACACAACATGGCGAAACAGGAAAAAAAAAAATCCAGGAAATAAGGGTAATGAGAACAGTAAATCCGGAAAATAAATCAAGGAAAAGAGAGAAGAAGTCAGCAAAATTCCCCCCAAACCAGGAAAAAATTGCAAATCAGGAATAGTAAATGCAGAAAAATAAGGAAAAAAAAGGGAGAGTAAATCCAAAAAAATAAGAAAAATAAGACCAGTAAATCCGGAAAATAAGGAAATCAGAGGAAAATAGAGGAAAAATCAGCAAAAATCCCCCCAACCAGGACAGCATCGCGAAACAGGAACAATAAATCCGTCAAAATGAGTAAAACAGCCAAAACCAACGCGCCATAAATCCAGGTCGCGGGACGGCCTTCGTGTATGAGAGAGAGAGAGAGAGAGAGAGAGGGCATTGCAGTTTGACCTTTATTCCAGCACCACTACAGCCATTCACGTTAATCCCCCCTTCCCCGCCATGTTGGATTTGCCCCGTCTGTGACCTTTAGATGACCTGACTTGGCTACGTGGACATAAGGGAAAAAATACACACACACACACACACACACACACACACACACACACACACACACACACCGCTCGCTAGTGCAGTGGTAACGTTCTCGCTTGCCAACTGGTGGACGGGAGTTCGCGCCTCGCTCAGGTTGCGAAAAGTTTCACTAACGAAGTGGGTGGTTACTGTCCCCCTTGAGCAAGGGGACGGGTGTGTGTTTGTGTGAAGGTCACAGTCTTGCCCTTAGATCGGACTATATGAGCTCTCAGCTCCCTTCCGGGAGGGTAAAAGCTGACGATCACGACCATCAAGTGATCCTGACCGACCCGGTGAATTACACACACACACACACACACACACACGCCAACTCTTCCCCATGTCTGTCTTACTCCATCTTTAACTCTAAATGACCTGACCTGTGTAGAATGACCTGGGATAAAAAGTGCGCTTGTGAGAGTGACGAGAGTGATTGCCGAGTGACATTTATACCAGTGTCATGACCTCTGACCTCGCGCCATGTTGGTTTTGCTTCGTCTGTGTGACCTTGAATGACCTCGTATTCTTGTGAGGTCAAGGAGACTCCCCAGCACCTCTTCCATACTATTAGTGTGTGTGTGTGTGTGTGTGTGTGTGTGTGTGTGTGTGTGTGTGTGTGTGTGTGTGTGTGTGACGTTGCTATTCTCTTGTAATTTTATGCAGTCTGCGTTGGTTTGAGAGAGAGAGAGAGAGAGAGAGAGAGAGAGAGAGAGCAAAGAGATAAAAAATAAACTTACATTTTTTTTTCTAACAAACAGATATCATGTAGGTGTAGATCATTACCTGAGCTTGAGAATAGGTTAATTACTTTACACTAATTATTCCTCTATCTTACCTGTGCGACTTGCGATACTGCTCAGAACTCGATGATAAATCAAGTCTTTATCATTTATCGTCTTATCTCACATGGTATCAAGTGTAGGGAACGAGATTGACCTCTCCATGAAACCAGGTCATCTCTCTTACCGTGTTGACCTGATATAACAACATGAGCATCTCGTATCACGGTGGAATTTGACCTCGTAATGACCTGAACTTTATCGTAGGTCAGATATCGTCGTTTTTGTCTATATATGTGTACGCAACCTGACCCTACCCAGTATTACCTTGGGATTTTACCCTCTTTACAGGCTGTTGTTGAAAGTTGTTGTAAAAATTGTGAATAACTTAACCAGACGTCGTTAATGATGCCGTTCATGTCCAGGTGAAAGAAGTGAGCATCCTGAGTGAATAATTGGGGTGAATTAAGTGGCCGGAGAAAGTGAATCATCTCCCCAGTGAAAGAATCGGGTAGTTTTGATTTTGTGAATAAAGTGGTCAGTTATACATTAGTGGGTATACTGGCCATTCAGAGTAAATAACCTGGACAGCAGTGAATAAAAATGAGCCCGCGATGAAGAAACTGATGATGTTGAAGTAAATAAAAAAAAATACTAACTACAATAATACTTTAGTGAGCATTCTGGCCAACCACAGTGAATAACCCAGCCAGATAGTGCATAAAACATAAGCCCGAAATGAAAAATCTGAGTACTTAGAAGTGAAAAACATTAATAATAATAATAATAAAACTGCCCATCCCATCCTGAGTGAAGTCTGCCCAGCCCTGACTATGGATTCAAAACAGTGCGCCGCCGCCGTGACCTGTGATTGACCTGACCTCTCTCCAGGGTCACCACCATGAACATCATCAGCAGGGCGGTGTTGCCCTTCAGGCGTCTCGTCAAGTCTGACTTTGACTTCTCCAACATGAATGATTTCGAGTACGATGATGAGTATAGTGAAGGTGAGTTTGAGGTAGTTAGCCCTTAGTTTGATATTAATATTAATATTATTATTATTATTACTGGTATGTTACCCTTGGATGATGATGATGAGGGCCAAAGGTAAGCTAGTAGCTTGAGAATATATATATATATGTGTGTGTGTGTGTGTGTGTGTGTGTGTGTGTGTGTGTGTGTGTGTGTGTGTGTGTGTGTGTGTAATCTTTTGCATGTGTTATGTAATGATCATGATTATGATGATTTTTCCCGTTCTTCCTCATGATAAATCGCTGAACTTTAATCCTCACGAGTAAATACCAGTCTTTTCCTTACCTACTAGTGCAGCCTACACTGACATTATAGAGAATATCAGTGACGTAATGTGCCTAGAATAGCGAGTGGCAAATGCCAGAATTGTCCGGAGGGTGTCATCTGTGTGTGTGGTGTGGTAAGCTTCCCCTCGAGGTGGTGTGTGGGCGTGTGTGTTATTTGAGTCACCACCACAGTGACCTTTATCACCCCGTGTGTGCTTGACCCTGGTTCCCTGGTGTGGGTGTGAAGGAGGACTTAATAATACAGGAAAAGAAGGCAGATTGCACCATGTAAACCTGATTTTTGTGCAAGGGGTTTGACAGTTTCAGAAAAGGACGGCAAAGGTGGTGGTAGCAATGAACTGTTTGTCAGATTCGCAAAGAACCAATGTAACGATTGTGTGTGTGTGTGTGTGTGTGTGTGTGTAACTAATTTTCTATAATCCTTCCGACACTCACGGTATGCATGTATTTTGTATATTCAGTTACAGGATCATATTTCCCCCCCCCCATATTTATGCACTTACAATAACCCTGCTGTACAATATAATGCAGATAAAACATTGGGGATAATACGAACCAATTGCTTAGTCAGGGAGTTTTGATTGATTTATGCTGACGGCGTGTGTATGGAAGGACTGTAGAGGGGAGAGAGGGGGAGAAAATTGATTATGAAGTGAATAATGAACGTGATGTGAATATGAAGTGAATGTCTAGTGAATGTGATGGGAATGTGGCGTGAATATGAAGTGAATGTGAAGTGTTTATGAATATCTCGTGGATTGAATACTGAAAAAACATGAAAACTGATGAAAGTGAGTGAATGTGAATAGAATGTGTGTACCAAGTGAATAGGACTGTGTACTGAAAAAAGGCGGGAAAAATGTTGGCTGTGAGTGAATGTAAAGTGGATGTGAAATGAATATGAGAAACGTGAATAACATACCACAAAAGGGCATAATTGATAACCTTTTCACAACGATGACTTTTCTTCCTTTTTTTTTCTGTTCACGTGGGTAAATCTTATGCTCAGAAAAATCGTCTGGAGAGAGAGAGAGAGAGAGAGAGAGAGAGAGAAAGAGAAAGCTAATTAAACGTCTTCGGGCTGAGAGGGTTAAATAAAAAAATAGGTCAAATATAATGTACCGCTATAAACAAAAGCAGAGAAACAAACAAACAAACACACAAACAAACCACACTCATTGCAATAACCTTTCCCTTTCAGCAGTTCAGTTAATTAGAGTTGAGAGAGAGAGAGAGATTACCCCTCCATTCTGATGATTTGTTTTCCTCCATCCTCCACCTCCATGATGAATTGCCTCCCTACCTCCTCCCTCCCTCCCACCCTCTCTTCCTGCTCCATAGAGGTAGGAATACTCCTACCTCTATGTCCTGCTCCCTCCCCCTCCCTACCTACTCCCTTCCCTCCTACTCTCCTCCCTCCCCCTTCTTATACTCCCTTCCTTCCTACCCCTTCCTCTCCCCCTATCTCCCCTCTTCCCCCTCCTTGGCTCAAAATTGGGCCCTCTGTCGTATTCTTCCCCTTCCTCCTCTTCTCCCAACTTCCCCCTCCCCCTTTCTCCCCCTCCAATTTTTCCCCCTCCCGTCTTTCCCCCAGTCTTTCCCTCCCCCTTCTCTCCTCCACACCTCTCTCGTCTGATCCCTCGCTTCTTTTCTCTACTTTCTTGTTTATCCCTCTCTGCTTTCCTTTCCTCCTTCTCCCTCCCACCCCATCGCATCCCATCCCATCCCCTCCCCTCCCATCCCGTACCTTCTTATTAAATTACCTCTCAGTTTCCCCTCTCAAATAATATGCCTAACTTGCCTCCCCCCTGACCCCCCTCCATGGAAATGTGAACCCTTGAATCTGTTTTGGTTTGGGTTCGATATCAGGTTCAGCTCTTGTTTTGATCCTCATCCTTGAACATCCTCTCCCCCTCCCTCGTTCCCTATACCTGACTACCCCCCCCCTCGCCTCCCCCTCATTCTTCAGACCGCCCCCCCCCCCGCCCCCTTATTTTTCTGACCCCCCTCCCCTTCACTCTTCAGACCCCCCCCTCCCTTTTATGCTGAACCCCTTCTTTATCTTCTGACCCCACTCTTATCTTCTCATCCCCTACTATCTTGCCCATCCAAACCCCCTCCCTCTTTTTGTTTTTCTTTCTTTTTTCAGCTCCCTTCCCCCACTTTTCTTTATCTTTACCTTTTTTTTTCTTTTTTTTCTATCGTCCTGTTATCTCTTCTTCCTGTTTCTGTTTTTTTCCTTTTTTTTATCATCGTTTTTTTTTTTTTTTCACTTGCCTCCTTTTTTAATCTAGCTGACCCGTCCCTCCCCCTTTTTTTTTTTTAATCTCCCTTGCCTATCTCCCTTTTTTTTTCCTCCCTAACCCCGTGTATCTCTTCCTTTACCTTTTTTTTTTTTTTTATTGCTTCCCTCAACTCATCTTTATATATATAGGTCGATAGATAGATAGATAGACAGATCTTTCTCAGCTGCCACCTTTTATCTTTCTCTCTTCCCCCACTTTTCATCCCTTTTTGCCCCCCTTTCCCCCCACCTGTCCCCTCCCTTGTCTTTTTTAAATCTCCCTTAATTGCCCCCTCCCTGCTGCATCCTTAGTTCCTGCATTCCCCATCTCCCTTTTATATTATTCTCCCTCTGTACCCCTCCCCCCTTTTTACTCTCTCTCTCTCTCTCTCTCTCTCTCTCTCTCTCTCTTTTCTTTTTCATTCCACCCCCTGCCCCCGGGTATGTGCATGGGAGGGGGGGGGGTAGTATGACAGGTCCCGGGGCTACAATATTGCTCCCGCTGTTGCCCCATTTCCCTACCAAGCCCCGTCCCCAGCACAGATTTGGCGGGAGTAGTGTTTTGAACGATTGCTACGTGGTTTGTATCTACCAGACTGTTTGTATCTATCTATCTGTCTGTCTGTCTATCTGTTTACCTGTGTTTCTTGTTATCTGTATATCTATCCTCGTCTGTCTGTCTTTCTTCCTGGTGCTTCAGTCTTTATAGTCATGCCATTTTTATCGTTTCTGTAGCAGGCTCTCAAGTTCTTTGGAGACATAAATCCTTCCAGCATCACCATACGCTGCCTCAGTAACGCACAAAAATATATTAACAAGCCACATCCAAAAATAAATCGCTAAGGAAGAGGTGTTAGGGAGATTCCTTATCCAGTGAAAATACCAGAAGTAGAGCAAGGATGTTTCAGTATCTGTGCATATGTGTTACGTAACCTGCGTCTGAAGCCAGGTGTTCTTCTCACCTTTCCCCACCTGCCTATTACCCATCTCACCTGACCTACCTCCCTAATTGCTCTCTCTTGTGTACTGTCTCCCCTCTTCTTCCCTCTCCCCTCACCCCTCTTTCCTCCCCTTGTTTCTTTCCTTCCACCTCTTCTCACCCGTCTCTCCTCCCTCTGCCCCTCTTTCTCTCTCCTCTCACCCCTCTTACCTCCCTTGCTCTCTCACGTGTTCTCTCTCCATTCTCCCCTCACCTTCCCTACCTCTCTTACTCTCCCACATGTTCTCTCCCCTTTCCCTCTCCCCTCACCCTTCTTACCCTCCTTGCTTGCCCTTATGTTCTCGTCTCCCCTCGTCCTTCCTCGTCTACCCTCGTCCTTCTTACCTCCCATCTCTTACCTCGTCACAATGGCCTCCATAGTAAACCAGAGACTGTACTACTTCCGCCATTGCTGTGTGTGTGTGTGTGTGTGTGTGTGTGTGTGTGTGTGTGTGTGTTTGCAGGTAAAGCCATCACACACCTCCTTTATTGACTGTTACCTTTAATGATTTGTTTATTAATCCTAAGTGTTACAAGGACGTCTCTGTTAGTAAGGCCAGACAAACAAATCACACTAGATAACCCATGCATCCGGATAACCTACCCTATTTTATTGATTTATTTTTGCTTTCATTACCACTTTATTAAGTTATTACCCTGGGATTTAGAGCGCATGTTTTATTGGTGATTTTTTGCCATTTCTTTTTTGTTTTATTGAAGTAAGGAAATTTTTGGAACTGGGGGGGGTAAGATTTTTTAGATGGAACTTGTTTTCTGATTTTTACCTTGCATCTCTCCCTCTCTTCCTCCCGTCCTTCCGTCCTTCCTTCCTCAGTATTCTCTTCCTTCCCTCTCCTTCCTCCCTTCTACCTTCTTTCTTTCCTTCCTTCCTTCCTTCACTTCCTCCCTCCCTTTCTGTCCTCCTTCCCTCTCCCCTACCCTCATCCTGACCTACCTCACCATCCCTCTCCTCTCTCTCTCTCTCTCTCTCTCTCTTCCGGGTATCACCATGGTAACCGGGCCCTCTCTACCCCTTTCTCCCTCACTCCCTCTTTCCTACCCTGCTCCTCTCTCTCCATCCTTCCCTCCCCCTCTCCTTCCTACCCTGCCCCCTCTTTTTTTCCCCTCCCTCTATGTTTCCCTCTGTCTCTTCTCCCTCTACGCCTCCCTCTCTCTAATTCCTACCCTCCATCTTTCCTACCCTTCTTTCCTCCATCCCTCCTTCCATACCCTTCTCTTGACCTCTCTCATTCTCCCTCCTTCCCTCCTACCCAACATTCCTGCACTTCCTCCTTCCCTCCTATCATACCCCTCTCTCTCTCTCTCTCTCTCTCTCTCTCTCTCTCTCTCTCTCTCTCTCTCTCTCTCTCTCTCCCGGGTATGCCAGTCACCATGGTAACGGGCCCTCAGCATCCCTCACCTCACCAGTCTTCCACCCGCCGCACGCACGCTCGCACGCACGCACGTTCGCTCTCTCGCTTCACCCTCCTCGCTCACTTTGCACCACGTATAATCTCTCACTCACTTATCACGCCCGTCCGCTCATGCAAACCATCTTCCACCGCCCATATATTTATTTATTCATTTATATATCCCCTTATTATTATTTTTTTTTTACCTTGTTATTACGCTTATTTTTTTTTATGCCCGTCCATCCAAATTCATCCACAAACTGACCCATATTATCACAATTTCTCTAACCTAACCTTGTCCATCTAGTATCACGCCCGCACGCCCCAAATTCACGCCCGCACGCCCCGGAACCACGCCCGCACGCCCAAAATCAAAGTCGGAACGCCCAGATTCACGCCCGTACATCCAAAATCGCGCCCAAAATCACGCACATACGCCCAGAAATCGCGCCCTTATGTAACTGCGTGTTTGTGTGTGCGCGGGAGCTTGATTTGATTTTTTTTTGGGGGGGAGGGGGAGGGGCTATAGTGTGTGCCTCTGAACTGAATAAAGTCGTTCGTCGTAAACCAGAAAAATATATATATATATATATATATATATATATATATATATATATATTACTCAGGGACAAGCGTTGAGTGTGAATTATGAAGTAGTCTTTATTATTTATTTATTTATTTAATTTATTTATTTATATTTTGGTGCCCTTTTTTTCTTTAATTAGCCAAACCTAAATGCTAAAAAAGTGATACAGAGGCAAAGTGTTAAAATGATTTGTTCACCAGCGAAAAGAGGATTTAGTTAATTTGTGAAAGATGTACAGTTAATATAAAAATAATGCGTTTTATTACTCTTTCTCTCTGGGAAATGTGAGAAGAGAGAGAGAGATTAAAGAGAGCCGGGAGAAAATGGAGAAAGTAGCCATTTCGTCGGGAACTAAAGAAAAAAAAATGGAAGAGGAGAAAAGAGAGTCAAGGAGAATGTGTGTGTGAATCGTCGAGAGAGAGAGAGAGAGAGAGAGAGAGAGAGCATCGTTAAAGTGAGGGAGGCAAAATATGAGAAAAGGGGACAGTAAAATGTAATGGAAGTAAGAGGTGATAATAATAATGCCGAGAGAGAGAGAGAGAGAGAGCATTGTGTGAGGAACGGCGAATCGACAAGGAAGTAAGAGAGGACGGGAAAGATATGACGGGGAGAGAGAGAGAGAGAGAGAGAGAGCGCTCTTGCCAAGGGAATAAGAGAGGAGGAAGAGGACGACGAGTTTTGAGTGGATCATCTTTTGTGCAGGGATTGAGAGAGAGAGGGGGAGAGAGAGAGAGAGGAGGGGGAAGTAAGAAGAGAGACGGACATGAGAGGAAAATAAAAAGAGGAAAAACAGATGAAATTAAGAGAGAGAGAGAGAGAGAGAGAGAGAGAGCGTGTTTAGTTCCCTGGGTGGCAGAGTGCGTCCCCATCCCAACCCGGAAGTAACCCGTCCGCCATTATGTACGCAAAAATAAACATCTCCCTCTTAATTGCCTCTCTCATTGCTTCTCTAATCACCCTCTGCTGGGATGGGCCTCGGGATTGGCTGGTGATTAGATTCGAGTCTTAATTGATTCCGCTTGTGTGCCAAATCGTGCGGAGAATGTGTGGAAAAGATTCGAATTTTGAAAAGTAATGTTGCCGACTTCTTGTAGCTGTTTTAATTGCCTCTCCCATACCATTTCTAACCATCCTTGGCCGTGATAGATAGATAGATAGATAGTTGAGGTGGTGAGTAGGTGGGAGTGGCAATCGAACCTGCATAGTGCGTTGGGTTGAGAGTAATTGTCTCGAAAATGATTTGTTTTCGTGGGGTAAAATTAACAGCGCTTTCCTGAATTCCCTTTGGACCCCGCGAAATTATTCCATCTCATTGCTTTTGTAATGACCCGTTGCGATGCTAAGCCTCTAGATTACCTGCCAGTTAGATTAAGGTCATTTCTGAACCTTTGAATTGCCAGTTATATTTGCAAAACTGAGTGTAATGTGGGGAAAAAAAAATTGAGTGTGCGTTTTGAAATGCAGTGACATTTTTCTGATTGACTTTACGTATTAATGGGATCTTTTTCTGTTGCTAATAATTCGTTTCGGTTTTATGCTTCAAGATTAGATCCCATTAAAAATAAGGAACTTTTGAACCCGTACATGTTGTTAAAGTACTTGTAAATACGTTGAAAAGATTCGAATTTGAAGTGAAAAATATCGTTACCCGACCTTCGTGTTAAATTCCTTCTCATTGCTTTACTGATGTTCCCTTTCAGTGTTATGCTTGTAGATTAGGTGCCAGTTAGATTAAGGAACATTTAACACTTGTACAGGACTAATTATGTGTGCCAAAGTGCATGTAAATGTGTTGAAAAGATTTGAATTTGAATTGAAAAATGGCGCTGCTCTTCCTGTCCTCCCATTGGCTCCCGCGTTGCCAGGCTCCCGAATTTGAGCCAATTAGCCGCCTCCCTTGCTGTGAGGGGAAATGGAGGGAGCGAGGAGGAGGCGGAGGGGGTGTGGAGGGAAGGTGGGGGTGCTGGAGAGAGAAGGGGTGATGGGCTGCTCCCCCTCCACGCCTCCTCACTCTGCGCCCCCCCTCTCACTGGCCCCCACCTGCGTTTGGCCACCCCTGGGTATGGAATTTCTGTTTTTGTTTTGTTTTTTTCTTTAACGTGTTAAGTACAATGACCTTAAAAATATTCTTCCTTTCGCCATTGTTTGTTTAGCAGTTATTTATATGAGTGTATCAGTGTATCATTATATATATCTTCATCGGTATCAGTCTGTATGCATCTCTCTCTCTCTCTCTCTCTCTCTCTCTCTCTCTCTCTCTCTCTCTCTCTCATGGTTCTCTTACTGTTGTGCTGTACTTTTTCCTGTTGTTGGAATCGGTCTGCCCCGTTAAATAGTGGAATGAAGGGTAATAATAATAATAATAATAATAATAATAATAATAATAATGGCATGACAACATTCAAATGCAGTCGATGCTCATTTCATTTTTAATCTTTATCATTATCACCATCATCATCGTCCTCATCCATCATTCATCCATCATCATCATCATCATCGTCATCATTTTAATATTTCCAGATTTAATAAAAGGGTTGGATAGGGTCGTGAAATATCAATCAATCAATCAATAAATAAATAAAGTAGAATTATAATCACTGGCCAACGAAAATAGGTCATTCACCAATCATTCACCATTCAGGCTTTCAAAATTCACCAGAAATTCATAGATATAGAAATGTAAAATGAATAACTTCTATATTTCACTTTTTCATTAACCTGACGTACACTGTTGAAGTGTTCCAAAAATTCACCAGTGTGTTTTTCATTTTTCACTCATGCTTCGTTAGAGAGCAAATGAATGGGATGTAGGCTATATATTGTGTTAATTCACGAGTTTTTTTTTTTTGGGGGGGGGGGGGGGGAGGTGGTGGTGGGGTGGACAGAACAGTTGATTGGGGACTTAATGATCACAGGTTCGATTCTCTTTGATCCTGTTTGTCGGTGAGAGAGAGAGAGAGAGAGAGAGAGAGACCTCGCGATGGGGTATGACCGTCCGCTTGTTTGTTTTTGTTTTTTTCATTCCAGTGACCTTGATTTTTGTGTTTTATTTTGAACTTGACGTAGATATGATCAATAGCGACCTAGGTACGAAAAATTGGGTTTGTGGGTCAAGGCTGTGAAAAGTTAGACACACACACACACACACACACACACACACACACACACACACACACACAACCTGTTACTCCGGCGGTAAATCCCTAACCTAGATTAACGGGAACAAAGCACCTGTTGACCCAAATCTGCCATTAACGGTAACGGAACAACAGGACGGCTATTCAAAGGTGACATGACAATTACTCTAACATGACAACGGTGAAATGACAAGACGGTGATGACATGACAAGTATACTAACAGGATAATGATGAACTGACAACTACTTTGACATGACAGCGGTGAAATGACAGCTACAGTGACAGGGCGACGGTGACATGACAGACACTTTAACATGACAGTAATATGACAAGGATACACACCTGACAGCTCATTATGAAGGCTTGTAATGTGACAGTGACTAAAAAAATGACAACTGCCGTGACGAAAACATCACTTCGTTCACTTTAACTTGGCGTAAAGTTGTCATCTATCTTCAGTGGTGAGATGTAGCTGTTAACACTAGAATAGGGTGCTAGTCACGAAGAAGTGGTGTGGAAAGGATGTTGAGTTCTGCCAGTGAGCTGTGGGTAGTAAGCTGAAAAAGGACGAACAACTCTGCCTAGCTCAGATGACATGACAATCTACTCGACATGAAAATCTTCTCTTGGGATGACTGTCTATTCTTGACATGACACTCTACCCTTGACAGTCTACTCTTGACATGACAGCTCCAATATGACAGGCCACGAGACATGACACCTTAAGTGGATGTTTACCCCACTCGTTTCTGCTCCACTTCACGGGTTATTGATCTCCCTCTCCTTCAGGGCCATGCTGTCTCCACTCCGCCTTCTCCGCAGATTTCAGACGTCTCCTAGGTTTGTGGGTAGAGGGGGAGGGGGGAGGTGTGAGTGGGGAGATTGTTTGGGGTGGAGAGAAGATATGGGATGATGGTGGTGGTGGTGGTGTGTGTGTGTGTGTGTGTGTGTGTGTGTGTGTGTGTGTGTGTGTGTGTGAGAGAGAGAGAGAGAGAGAGAGAGAGAGAGAGGGAGGGAAAGAGATTCCCCTTAAAGACGCTGTGGGGGAGGGGAAGCATCATGTACTCCCCCTCACTCTCCCCTCTCCCCAGTCCTCTCACCTCCCCCTCCCCTGCTTGAAAGGGGGGACTCACGTCTTTAGAACACCTGTCGACCCGTTAAGACTTAGTGTATTGTCAGGCTGGCGGAGGTGTGTATAGATGAGGATGGGTGGCTAGGTGCATATAGGTTGTATAATGATGTGTATGATGAATGACAGTGAAGGAGGAGATGTATAGATGAACAGAATGAAACGGGGTGGCTGGGTATAGGTGGATTATGCAGAATGAGGCAAGATGTGTGGATGAAGGGAAAGATTGAGTGGTGTTGATTGGGTGTATCTAGATGGAGTATGTAGAATGAATGATATTGGTGATGTGTAGATGAAGAGGTGTAGCCAGGTGTAGATGAACAGGTGTAGGCAGGTGTAGATGAGCAGGTGTAGCCAAGTGTAGATGAACAGGTGTAGCCAGGTGTAGATGAGCAGGTGTAGCCAGGTGTAAATGAACAGGTGTAGCCAAGTGTAGATGAACAGGTGTAGCGCTAGGTGTAGATGAGCAGGTGTACCCAGGTGTAGGTGAACAGGTGTCGCGCTAGGTGTAAATGAGCAGATGTAGATGGGTTGTTGGTGGAAAAGATGATAAAATAATAACAACGTTGGTCTACGATGAATCATTCTTGACTGTGATTATGATGGAGACAAAATTATGTTCCCTCGCTCATTACTTTCAAAGACCAAAACTTAAATATAGATAGATAGATGGGTAGGTAGATAGAAAGATGGATAGATGGAAGACAAGGCTAGGATAGATGTGGAGATTATAATGTGATGGAAAATAAGGAGGAAATGCTAATCCCTTCACCCCGAGGACGCATCTATTTTAAACTCCAGATAATTTTATTTAATTTTGGAGTCTCGTAGTGAAGGGGTTAGTGAAGGCTATATCAAATCCCTAAAGCAAAAAAAAAAAAAAAATCCAGTGCTAAATTAAATTGTCTGGAGATGGCAAGAAAATATTACACACACACACACACACACACACACACACACACCATAATGAGGTCCAGTTTCCTTTCTCAGTACCTCAAAAACCCCTAAGTCGAGTGTATGAGACTCCTCTTTCTTGGGAAATGCTGGCTGGGATGTGAAGGCGATGAGAGGTGCACGTAAAGAGAGAGAGAGAGAGAGTTAAAGGGCATACCAGCATCCCGACCTACGAGTGCTCCGCCATTGACGAGCACACTGAGTCATCAATTTAAACACGAATCGGAGTGGGAGGCAGGCTGGCAGGCAGGGAGGGGAGGGAGACAGAGAAGAAAGGGAGATCCAGGGAGGGAGGGAGGGGAGAAGGGAGGGAGAGAGAAATGACTGGGAGGAAGGGAGAGAGGGAGGGAGGGAAGACAGAATTTTCCAACCAGCAGGGAGCCGTAAAGGAGAACTGTCCCGAGGTTGTTTGTCACCTGTAATGAGCACCGGGGGACGTCCTTTCCCGAGCAGGTATTAAGAACACCCGGAGAAAAATTTTAGCCACTTTGGGTGTCAGTTTCCGCTGAATAATACTCTCGTGTTGGCAGCAAAAGTAGCGGGAAAAAAAAAAAAAGTCGAGGGTACAAGTTCTGGCAGTTTTTTTTTTTTTTTTTTTTTTTGAGGGTAAAGGAAAGCGTTTGGAGTTTCACTAAGATGAATAGGGCGACCTCAATCCCCCATGCTGTTTTTTTTTTTTTTTAAATCGCCCACAGTGCTATCAGATGTATTAATTTTCTCAAGCAGAAAAACCCCCAAAAGGTCTCCTAAAAATAGAAATAAAAAATGGTGATATTTACAAATTTTTACTCAGTGCCAGAGGTCGTTCTTCACAGGAATGGATTTCAGACTGTTACGAATAATATGAAAAAATAAATTGTTGGTAATGAAAGGCTTAATTTTTGAAATAAAAATTGAATGCAGCAAAGTTGAAGAAGACAACTCTGAGGGAATTGAAGTTTGAGTCAGCAGCAGTGCCTTGATACTGTGAAACTGAGTGTGACCAGATACAACGACCAGTGTGTGGGAGGAAAGAAGCCGATAGAGGGACGAGGACGAAATTTATATCTTCTTTTACAACTCCCCCTCTCGTGTTTTTCGTTTTCTCTAGTGGAGCCTGTGCGTTTTCTCTGTGTGTTGGCGGGAGTAGGATGCTGGTTGAGACTGAGACATTCTGAAGCTTGAGCACTGTAAGACAAGGGCGTTGCCTCTTGGCCAGGCTTACTATGGGGTGGCCCAAGGAGATATTTTTAGAAGGTTCCGGAGGGTATTTCCCCGGAAATCTGGGATGGCCAAGCATATTTCAAGAGTGGCCAATGTCACCCCACTGACTGCGGCTCTGGTGTATGAATGCTTGCCTATAATAACATTACAATTTCCTTCACCCTGCATCTACCCAAACACAGCACATCCAAAACTAAGAGAATATGAGTTAAAAAGGCTATAGACCAAAATAATGCATGATGATTATTCAATGTTTTGGAGACTTCTCTTAAAAATTGGCTAAGATTCTTAATGAATCCTCCCCAGGGGGCGTATCAGTGACTGTAGAGAAGTAAGGATATCTATGCATCAGTCCGTATTAGGTCCATTGCTGGACCGTACCTTCCCCTTGGAGGGAGTGACAACCAAAATTAACCCTTCCCAATGCTGGCGAAGTACGAAGGGGTAACTAGTGTCTGTAGGAAGAGCGATACGTGGGGAAGTCGAAGTGTTATAACAGCTGTGATTCTGTGTTAGAATCTGTATACGCCATCAGTAGCACCGACTGAGTACGAAAATGTGCAAGCATACGAAAGGACATATACCAGCACCCACTTAAATTTGTAACCTTAGACTCTGGACACACGCATCGCCAGACGAGTACGCTGCCGACAGAGCCACCGGATCTTCAAAGGTGGTTTCCATTAATACACTTTGCGGATAAGGGAACGGTATTGCAGTAAGGAAATAATCTACCATAATATTGTGCTGTGAATTCTTAGGGAATGGGTTTCAAAATTATTATCCATAATTTTAATTGTTCTCAGAAAAAATGTATATATAAATTGTATGGGTATGACATATCTTTTAAAAATTCATTTAAGTTCGACTGTACACTTCATCATTTAGTTAACTCCAAAAATAAAAATCTCTGCATCATATATCGTTTACTCCTGAATTTTAGTATCATATATATTAAATTATGAAGTGTGTATGCATTTTTTGAAACCCTGTATATATTTGAGTGATTCGGATTTTTTTTTGTTTACACTCTTGGCTATGTGGGTGAGTGACGGCAGGGGCGATGGTTGTTTTGGTGGCGCAGGCTGACACGGCCCCTACCCAGGATGAATGTTTGGCGGGATTGCCTCACGATTGCACCCATTGTCCGTCTCTCTCTCTCTCTCTCTCTCTCTCTCTCTCCAGCTAGCATCAGATGAATTCCAAGTAAATAGGATTAAATGGTCGTTTTCTGTTGAATGAAGCAGTATTTTACTTTTCATTTTTATTTTTCATTTTTCCTTTCAATTTTGGTATCAATCTAGGTATATTTATGCTTTATCCGTAATTTTATGCATTAATAATTTTTGTATTTCACGATCTACATCTGTTCATACACCCAAGATTTGAACCTTTGAATATTTATCTGTATACTCCTATCTGCTTCTGTTAATATTATCTTTGTGTTTAACCCTTTCATGCATAAAGCTATCTTAAATTTATTACTGTTATCTCTCTCTCTCTCTCTCTCTCTCTCTCTCTCTCTCTCTCTCTCTCTCTCGGGTTGAAATCCCCCTTCATTCGCCTAATAGAAAACTAGAGTTGTGAAGAAAATGAGAGGGGTAACTAATCTATTTTTCTCTCCCTCCTACAGGCGAGTTCGATGTTTACACCATGGAGACTGCCCTCCCCAAGATAGACTGGGAGGCCATAGAGTCACATCTGAAGGCGACCAGGGAGGAGGAGCGCAGGGTGAGTTCAAAATGGAGTTCAAAAATTGTGGAGTTCAAAGGGAGTTCAAATATAGGAAATGGAGTTCAAAAATTGTGTTCAAACGTTGTGTTGTGTTGTGACCTTCTCAAAGGAAGGTCAGATGTAGGGACTGGGGTGAGTTCAAATGGAGTTCAGATACAGGGAATGGGGTGAGTTCAAATGGAGTTCAGATATAGGGAATGGGATGAGTTCAGAGAGTTCAGACATAAGGAATGGGGTGAGTTCAAAGAGTTCAAATATAGGGAATTGGGTGAGTTCAAATATAGGGAATTGGGTGAGTTCAAAGGGAGTTCAAATGTATGGAATGGGGTGAGTTCAAAAATGGAGTTCAAGTGTAGGATGAAGGTGAATTCATTTTGGTACAGAGAACAGAATAACGTGATGTGAGTACAGTAGGAATTCAAAGTTGTGTAGGGTCATTAAAACACAGGGATGCACAGTGAATACAAGTGGAGGTCAAATTTCTGCAAGGTGAGTACATAGTGAGTACAAAATTACTTAAAGTGGGTACATCTTTATCTTTTTTTTTTCTTTTTTTTTTAATTATTATTGAATTCTGCCTCACTCAAAATTTCGTATGTGGAAAATGAGGTTAGGTTAGGATGATGATGATGATGGTGATGGTAATGATGATGTTGGTGATGGCAATGATGATGATGGTAATGATGATGAGTGGCATTGGAGAAGAGATCTGTGTAATTTGGAGTAGAGCGAGTTCAGAATTTCGTGGAAAATGTGTGTGTGTGTGTGTGTGTGTGTGTGTGTGTGTGTGTGTGTGTGTGTGTGTGTGAGGGGGGGAAGGGGGGTCAAAATGTTGTTATTTGAATATCGTTAAGTTCGTGGAGTGAATGCAACACGAATGCAAAATATGGCAAGGTGAGTACAAAATGAATACAACTTTGCTCGAGAGTAAGAGGTGAAAGCGAATGAGTTCAAACCAATACACCAGGGCTAAAAAAAAAAAAATGCTATGAAGGAAACTCAATCAGTGGAGAGAGAGAGAGAGAGAGAGAGAGAGAGAGAGAGAGAGAACTTGCAATTGCCATGAAGGAAACCCAATCCACTGTAAAGAGAGAGAGAGAACAAAAACTAGCCCAAAACAATTGTTGAAAGATTGAAACTGAAAAAGAAATAAATGGAGCTTATGTGCGGGGAGGGAAAAAAATAAAAGAAAAAAAGAAAAAAGGCTTTGAAAGAGGATTGTTTCGGGAGGGGAACAAGAAACACAAAGAGTACTAGAAAAATATTCAGAGTGTGCATACCTTCACCAATTACATAAAAGTTCTTGATGTTCTCCTGTAATTTTTCTTACCAGACGAATATTTTTACGATCTAACACTCATTTAATTCTATGGTCTCAGTTTGCCCAGTTTCACATTTCAGAGAACGTATACCTCCACCACCGCCAATAAAATTTACTATTTATTTCCGCGTCTTGATCCGAATTCATCTCAGTCTAATAATCTCGTCCTTGACCCACTGTCCACCAATCCACCAGCTTTCATTGTAATTCGATCTTTTCTTTTTGTTTTTATCTTGTACACAGACACACAGGACACAGGTGAATACAAAGGAATATTGAGGTATACACGGCATGGAATTCAGTGGCTTACTATTGAACTTGGATTTCAAAGGGAGTATTGTAAAACCTAGAATACAAAGAGATACTGAATTATGCGTTTTTTTTTTTTTTTTTTTTTAAATGTGTCCGACTCTGGGCATAGGCTTCACAGCCTGCTATCAAGGCCCAGCAGTCCTCCTACATACCATACACCTCTACATGTCACCACTTCGGCGCTAACACCCACCGTCCATATTGAATACATGCTAGGGCTGTCTCATACAGGACTGGTGTATTGGTATTAGCGGGGGTATTTTTACGACATGTCGGCGGGTCTTCTGGTAGATCAGTATGATTCAAGTTTTTTATTAGTTTCTCATTCCTGGTCCGTTTTCTGTGATTTCCTTACCCATTTCCTGTCCTTTTTTTGTCTGCTTTATTTCAGTTCCATATTTTTCATTTCCATATTTATCCAATTCTCTCTCTCTCTCTCTCTCTCTCTCTCTCTCTCTCTCTCTCTCTCTCTCTCTCCAGTATTTCTATGTAGTGTCTCATCTATCCTCCCCGCCTCTCACCCCTTCCTCCACTTCCTATCCCATTCCTCCCCCTTTTTTTTTTCACCCCTTTCCTCTCCTCTCCCCTTTACCCCTCATTTCTTCCCCTCTTCTCACGTTTCTTTCCTTCTTCTAGCTTTTCTCCTTTCCTCCAACGCGTCGCCTCCCTACATCCCCTCCTCTCTCCTCTCCTCTCCTCCCTTCTCTTCTCTTCCCCTTCCCTTCCCCTCCCCTCCCCTCCCCTCCCCTCCCTTCAGTTCTCTCTCCCTTCCCCTCCTCTCCTGGCTCTCCCCCCCCCCCACTTAACAGTGGTCACTAGCATTGTTCTCACCCAGCACCGTGACGAGAGAGAGAGAGAGAGAGAGAGAGAGAGAGAGAGAAAGCGGGAGGGAGAGAGAGAGAGAGAGAGAGAGAGAGGAAATTGGAAAAGTTGGTATGGTCAGAAGTAAGAAACAAGAGAGCGTGAGTAGGAGAGAGAACTAAGACTGAGATTAGAGAAAAGGAGAGAGAGAGAGAGAGAGAGAGAGAAGGGGGGGGGATGAGGAAGGAGGGAAGTGAAAGTGAAGGAGGGGAAATGGAAGAGGAAGAAGGGAAAAAGATGTATATTAGAAGAAAAGTGGGATGGGAGACAGTGGGGACAGGAGAGAGAGAGAGAGAGAGAGAGAGAGAGGAAACAAAATGGTGAAAAGAAAAATTGGGAATACGTGAATAGAGAAGATAATAGGTGACAAAAGAGTAAGAAGAAAAAACGATAAGAGGAAGAGGAAAGGGTAGTGATCCTTAGCCTGATGTGTGAGCAGATGTGGATTAAAAGAAAAAAAATAGTGAATTAATATTTGGGAAGTTTATATGGATACGGATCATTAGATAGATAGATAGAGGTAGGTAGATATGTAGATAGATAGATGGATAGATGCCTAGATATTAACAACATTATTATAGGGTTATTCTTAATCACCTGACGATTCTATGTAGGATCTTAAGACTGTGGATTTATATTTATGAGATTTGAAGGAAGATGGTATTTTCCTTTGAATTATTTATATATGCAGTAATATGAATTATTATACCGTATGATGATGATGATGATTTATTAATATATTAATTATCATTATTATTATTGCTGTTACTACTACCATTACTACTACTACTACTACAACTACTACTACTACTACTACAACTACTACTACTACTATACAGTACTACTACTACAACTACTATTATTATTATTATTATTATTATTTTTATTTTTATTATTATCCCTCCTATCACCTGACAACTTCACTTACGGTAACCCTGAGAGGACGTTTCATAGTGGAGGAGAATGAAGGAAATGACTCGTTCACTTCCAGATATAATCGTCTGGAGGCAGCAAGAATTAAATGAAGAAAAACAAAAAATATAAATAACATAAATAAGTAATTAAAATAAGTGAATAAATAATAAATCTTGTGAAGGTCAAAGGATGTGGGACAATTTCCATCATTATCATTATTACTGTTATTACTTTTTTTTGCCTGTCAGCCGTCGACTCTCTCTCTCTCTCTCTCTCTCTCTCTCTCTCTCTCTCTCCATTACTTTTTAGCGGTGGTTGTCTCTCTATTACCTCCGGATGATTTATTTATTTTTTATGTATTTATCTATTTATTTATTTCATTATAGACGTGGCCTCTCATAGTGAAGGTGTTCCAGAATATTCATAATACTTTGAGACTTTATGGAGGTTGTTCAGGGATCTTGCTGTGTGCGTTTATGTATGTGCACCCTCTTCCTGGTGTGTGTGTGTGTGTGTGTGTGTGTGTGTGTGTGAGAGAGAGAGAGAGAGAGAGATTTCTTGTGTACCTTTTGCTTTTTGTCTGTGGATGCCGACGTATGCTGTAAGTGCATTCGTGCGTGTCTTATTGTGTTCGTTTTCTTTGTGTGTGTGTGTGTATGTGTGTGTGTGTGTGTGTGTGTGTGTGTGTGTGTGTGTAATTGTTCTTACCTAATTGTAGTTTTTGAAGAATGAGTCAGCCTGGAAATGTCGCGTCTTCTCGTGTGTGTGTGTGTGTGTGTGTGTGTGTGTGTGTGTGTGTTTATGTGTTTGAATACCTTTGGATGCTCGAATGTTTTAATATATTCATGCGTATCCACTTTATTTATTTATTTATTTTACTTCTGCTTCTTATAATAATTGTCTTCGATTTTTTCTGCGCATGGTCCTTTCATTATATCATCGGATTCGTATATTTTATTCATTCGTGCGTGTCCACATGTACGTATTTTTAGTGTGTGTATGTGTGTGTGTGTGTGTGTGTGTGTGTGTGTGTGTGTGTTTGAGACCGTGAACACTCGCAGGAAACTGAGGGAAACCACATGAGCTGCGTACGAACACCACCAAAATGATGCCTACATTTTCCCTTCCATCATACATTTCCCCATTTTTCATACATTTCCTCCCATACTTTCACACATTTGGTGTTTTATCGCGTAATTTATTTTTATGGAAGCTCGAGGAAGCTGTGAGAGAAGCTGTTTGTCTGGGATGCGAAGATGGTGGTTAAAATGACGTGTTATTGGGTTTTCTGTCAAATTATAAGGATTTTTATGTATACTGTATGTTTTCTGTAGATAAGTCGTGATAGAGTGTGATTTTGTGGGGTTTTAGGTGTATTTTGTTGTGTGTGGTTGAGGTAATGGCGATATGTGTAGTGGTGAATGTTTGTGATTTTAGCGGATGTGTTCGTGTTCGTGCTTGGTGTGACGTCACATGGGGGCCACCAGCTGACCGTGGAAACCAAAGAGAGAGAGGCAGTCTTGGTGTGTCGCTCTTTTGATTCGCATATACACCATTATTTTAGTCTGTTTATCGTATTTTTCATCTCTCTTATGTTGTAGAAATGCTGATAATATTTGTTTTCAGTTTATTTCGTCACTTTCGAATTCGTCTGCGTTCTCGTTTGATCGATGTGAATGTTTACGTCCAAGGTTGGTCGCGATGTTTGGCGGTGATTCACGCCTCACGGGAGGAAAAAATATTAGGCCTGTTGTCTTTGCGGGATTTTAACTGTTAAGAACACACGCAGACATTTGTGTTCCAGTTTGGTTTTTGTTCTGTGTGATTTGCAACTGTGTGCGCTTTTATCGGGACTCGGAAAAACATACTTTTTTTTTTTTCCAAGTTACAGAGAATTGTGGAGAAGAATACATAGTGCTTCAGATCACCTGCTGCTACATATGTTTTCTCTTTTGATCGTGTTCAAGTATTTAAACGATATAGTGTTTCAGTCCCACGATGCACCAGATTGAGTCACGTGCAATGTTGCAATTTCTGTAGGGTGCTATAGTTTTTATATTAACTAGACCCAGATTTTCGCCCTTTTATTTTACGTAGCTCAGTTGCACAAGAAGGCAACACTACGGCTCTGCATTCTATCCATAGCACTTTTTTTTTGGCTAGCAATCATATGCTAGGGTTAATCTGTTACGACAATTGACTGTTCAGGATGGAGAGGAAGGCCAAGTTGGATTAAAAAAGGCATGGTGACTGATAAACATGAAGATCACGTTCCTGTCACTGATACTGGAATTTAAAACAACCTTATTGTTGTGTTTTTCAGTGGCATTCATTTGGAACTCCTAGTATAACAGTAATTACTTGGATATTGTTATAACTCACAGTCTTATTTGTTAACAGATGTAGAGGCGTGACAGTAACGATTACAGAACAAACAGGTTAATGATATAACTAAGCCAGTGGTGGATTTGCGAAGGTCGGGCAGAATGACAAGAGCCAGAAAATTTTGACCAGATGATGTGGGATGTACTGTCCAAAAAAGAAGGTCATCACTGACGTTAGTTATTAGTTCGTTATCTTTCTTTAACCTTGATTATCATATGTAGATACGGTGTAGATGTTTTTGGTGTTGCGTCATGGAAATGATCTGAGCAAACACCCGTAAGCTAAATGTAATGGTGTGACGAAAGCCAGAATTAATTCTGAGACGCCCTTGGACTGAAAGCGTTACATGAAAGGTTTATATCCTAACAAAACCTTGCATTATAGAGAAAGTCAGTATTCCAGAGTTGGGAGGAGCAGCGTAACTTTGGATGACTGGAATGAGAGCAGCTGTCAACCGCTCACAAGAAATCCTTGGTGTTTATTTTACTTATAATTCATCTTCCAGCTTCTGGTTGTCGTGCATTTTTGATATATAAAAGTATTCATAAGCGTTATTTTGTATTACGAGTGTTAGAGCGGCCGTATAGAAGTAATGTTGTGCGTAGGGTGAGTTTCAAAGGTTGGCGCCCCTGCTCGTATCTGCACTATAGCTCGAAGTTCCCGCCAGTGAGCGCGCGTTTTTACCTGTGTGACGTCACGAGTTGTGCAATGGGAGGGAAGGAGGAGGCTCTGTACTTTAATCTAGTGCATATTGTCGAGAGCCGCAGAATAGCCGTTCTTGAGCTCAAATTAGGGATCTGGGTGAAACAGTATTAAGTAGGAAACTCGGAATATTGCCATCAGGTTGAAAATTTAACCACGTTCAAAGTATGTCGAAAGCTTTGTATGCCCGGTGCCAAAATTCTGCCAAGAAAAAAAAAATGAATGTGGAAGAAGTGAAACGATAGTACGAGAGTTATTAAGAATATTCAATTAAATCTGAAGGAAGTCAAAATAAAGAGTGCCTGATTATGATGAATGGACTACTGGAACTGCTAAAAAGAAAACGGTATTCTAAATTCATTATATGCTGTGCCTGTCCGCAAACACTGAGGGATATATCGTATAAGATTCGCGTCTCGTGTAATATACGTGTCAAATAAAAATCACCTTATTAGCCTTTCGTTTGGCTCAGTTTGCCTTCTAATTGTGTGAAATATGCTAATTTTTGACAGTAGTGAAAATGGCTGATGCTTTGTGAAAACGTGTGATTTAATTTATAATGGAAATTTAAAATGTTTGTAATTGAAGTGTTATATTGACGGTACCTGTTATGATTAAATTCTAAAGACGAAAGTGGTGATGAGACAATATAAGCCAATTAATTTAAAAAAGAATAGTGAATGATGAGAGACTGAAGTTAGGTATAATTCTTGTACGTGATTAATACATTTACACACCTGAAGCATCCTTAAGACTAAACCCCTTCAGTACTAAAAGTTCCCCCAAGATGAATAAAATCGTGTGATGATTACAAGAAAATCAGAGTTATCGTATTTAGCTGCCGGATTTTTATTTTTGTATTTATTTATTTTTTTTTATTTTTTGTATTTTTGGCCCCTTACTGCCATAGAACTTCAGTAAGAACACAGTAAAATATAATCGTACTTAGTTTTTTTTTTAGTTTTTGTCTTTTACTACCATAGGAATTTTTTAAACTGAGTATAATCGTCTGACAAGTTGGCGAGAATGAAATAAAATCGTACTGAAGGGGTTAATAAAATCGCGCCTCTCTCACAGTGCCTCAATAAAGTGTTTGTCAGAGGAAATAAAGGATAATAATAGTAATTCTTTAGACATCCAGGTGAACAAGAGGGAGAAGTGCTGTGTGTCACGTGAGGTGGTGTACGTGTCGACTGCAACAACCCCTCCCGCCCTTGTTACGACTCTGCAACACTGACTCATGGTTGTTAGTGCGTGAGTGACTGTTAGGAGGAGGTGGTTGGAGGTCAGGTTGAAAGAAAAAGAAGAAAGGAACAGAAGAGAAAAGAAACTGAAAAAGAGAGAGAAGAGGAAAAGAGAACAAAAGAGAAACTGAAAATTGGGAAGTAGAAAAAAAGGCCAAGAGGAACGTAAGAGAAACAGAATATAAGAAAAAAGAAACGTGAAGAAAAGATACCAAGTGAGGTGTAGGAAAAAATTATTTGAGAACACGAAAAGGAGAGACTGTGAAGAAGAAAAGAAGAACAAGAGCAAGAAGGAGAAGAAGAAGAAGAAAGTGAATCATTTTAAGAAGGTGACTTGTGAATGCAATGGCGAGATGAGATGCCATGACAGTGAATCGTGGCCCTCTGGTGGCGGCGGCGGGAATTGACACCTCCATGTTTACTGTATCCACGCACCCCTCACCCCTCTCACACCCCTCACCCCTCTCACACCCCTCACCCCACTCTCCTGTCTTACCCCTCTCCACATCTACCACTCCCTCTCCTCCCCTCTCCCTCACATCACCCATTTCACCTCCCTCTCTCACCAAGACTTCTTTCACTCCTTTCTCCAGACATTCTGCCCTCTCACATCCCCCTCCCCCTTCCCCTTCCCCCATACCCTCTCATTCCTCACCCCTCTCCCCTTCCCCTGCTCTCTCTCAGCCCTCCCCCTCCCCACCCCTCTCCCTAACTTCACGCATTCTATCAACATCCCCTACCCCTCGGCCTCTTCAAACTTCTTTGTCTCCCTCCCCTCCTCTCTCCCTCACCACACCCCTCTCCCACACCCCTCCCCTCACCCCCTCACCCACTCCCCGTCTCCCTCGTACTCTCCCACCCTCTCGTCTTCCCTCCCACTCACATCCATTCTCTCCCATCCGTTCTTCCCTCTCCACTAGGCCTACCTCTCCTCCTCCTCCTCCCCCTGTCATCACCTCTCGTTTCTCCAATCCCTCTCCTCCTTCTTTCCCTCCTCCCGATCCCCCTGCCTCTCACCCCTCCTCCCCATCCTCATCCCCACCAATCTCCCCATCTACTCCCTCCGTCATCAATTTCTCCTCCACCAATCCCTTCCTCACCTCCTCAACCAATCCCTTCATCACCCAATCCCCCTCCTCCCTCCCTTACTCCCCCTTCAATCCCTTCATCACTACTACCTCCCCCTACTCTTCCCTCCCCTTTTTCTCCCCCTTCCCCACTGACACCTCCCCCTCCTCCCCTCCTGTCATGTCTCCCTCACATCCCACCCACACGACCTCCCTCTCCAACATGATCCCCTCCTCCTCCTCCACACCTCCCTCTCCACCAGCCTCTCCCTCCACCTCCAAAGCCCTCTCCCTTACCTCCCCTCCTCCAAACCCCTCCCCATCACCTCAGGCCTCCCACTCCATCCCACCATCCCAGTCTCAAGCTCCCAAACCTCTCTCCATCTCGTCCCCAGGCTCCTCCAACACCTCCTCTATCGCCATTACTCCCCCAGCTCCCAAATCCCCCTTCCACTCCCAATCTCCCTCCCACTCCCCATCCCTCTCCCTCGCCTCAGCATCCATGACCTCCCTGGAAGACGAGATAGGTCAACTCTCCAGCCTCCCAACCTTCAACATGTCACCTTACTCGACCTACTCCCGTCGTCCCAGTTCACTCTCCCAGTCCACCAGTAGCGGCCCCCAGTCCTTGCCCTGTACCCTCCGCCCCTCCTCCCACACCCAGTTCCCCCGGTACGCGCGCCAGTACAAGGTGGAGAGCATCTACGTGAATGACCTCTACACCCTGACCTACGACGAAGGGGAGACCGTGGAAGCTATCAAGTCGGTCGTGGTTAATTATGTGAGTGGATGGTTAATTTTTTAGGGGTCTTTTTTTTGCTTGGGATTTGGTTGTGTTGTAGTGGCTTTGGAGGCAGCCCCCACCCCTCTCTCTCTCTCTCTCTCTCTCTCTCTCTTCCAGAGTGTGTGTGTGTGTGTGTGTGTGTGAGAGAGAGAGAGAGAGAGAGAGAGAGAGGAGCCTCCTAAACCCACGCAAATATCCTTTTTTTTTTTTTTTTTTTTTTTTTTTTGGTGGTGGTGGTGGTGGTGGTGGTGGTGGCTGTGGTCTTCTTTTTCTAGATCCTATAAGCTTTTCACTCCATTTATAAGTGGGCGATGTGGGTGTATGGTGATGCCTTGGTGCTGGGTGCTATTTTTTATATATTGATAGTGGTGCTAATGGCTGCTGTAGTGGTGGTGGTGATGGTGGTGGTGGTGGTGATGAAAGTGATGATGGTGGTGGTTTTGATATTGTTGTTTTATGCTAACTTTGTCCAGATTTTCGTTCTTCTGCAGCTAATTTCACGTAGCTCAGTGGCAGGAAAAGACAGTACCACAACTCTATAGCCTTTTAACAGCACTACTTCATGACTAGTACCTTATTCAGGTGTTGATATATTGCTACGACTCAGAGTCAAGATGGAGAGATGGCAATTTTAGGTCAAGTTAGAGTAAAACCATTATAGTTGTGATAGTGGTGGTGATAGTGTTTATGCGCTTATAGTGATGGAGGTGTGATGCGTTTCTGATGGTGAGTGATGATGTCAGCATTCTTAGTAGTGGTGATTGTCTCTTGCCTATCTCCGGATGATTGTCTATTGTATCTGGCATGTTATAAAGTAGTAGTGATGAAAGGAAGTTTATATGTGACTTTCAGCAAGGAAATTATGTCAACTATATGTATTTTTTATGTAGTCATGTACCTTTTATGTCCGTATTTCCTTTTCCTTTTTCTGGATCTTACCCGACCATCAAAATAGTGGGAAATGATGTTTATGGATTGGGGAATATGAAGGTAAATAACTGTATTGCATTTCTTTTATCATTTCTTAAGTTTACCCTTTCCGTCTATTAGTGGGAGAAAACGGATAGAATGTGGATGATGATGATTATGACGATGATAATAATAATAATGATAATATACGGTATTTTAGCAGCACACACACACACACACACACACACACACACACACACACACACACACACACACACTTGGAATGCGGGCGTCACGTTGGGCAATGGACACGGGCGGGGGCGTGAGCATAGGGGCGGGCGGGGATGTGGGTGTTAAAGAGTTAACATTAAGCCTTATGTAAACGTGGTATAAGGATCATTTTTCTCAGTCAGGAACTCGGTGAGCGTGAAGGTTAAAATGAACTTTATACATACGTGTTCTAAGGCTGAGTTTGCCCTGTTGTGATCCCAGCAAGTAGGCTATGGAGATTAAAATAGGCTCTATGTATATGTATTGTAGGATTCGTTTTCCTTTGTTATACTCCGGTGAACATGAAGGCAACATTAATATAGGCCATATATGTGTGTTTTAAGTCACAAAATTTTTTATTGTCGAGTTGAAGGGTAAATTGAGCCTTATGTAACTGTGGAATAAGACAGTTTTTATTTTATTTATTTATTTATTTATTTTTTTGACCTCGCTGAACATGAAGATTAACTTCGATCCTTATGTAAATGTGAAATAAGAGCTTTTTTTTTTTATTGTCATGACCGTCCTGAATATAAAGACTAATTTTGAACCTTATATACATGCTCTAAAGGTTCAGTTTGCCCCATAATGAACACAGTGAACTTAAAAACTGAATTGAACTCCATCTTTTTACCTGTTGAGAATGGTATGGGGTGAATTACTTTCCCCTTCTTGAATTCAGTAAACAATAATACTGTTTTGAACCCATTTAAACGCATTTTTGAGGTTCAGATCGTCTTGGTGTGAACCCAGTGAACATAACGTGACATTGAACACTTTATATTTAGTGTTGGGTTCAGTTTGTCTTGTCTTGAACTTGGTGAACATGTGTAAGGGATAGATATAGGATTAGATAGATAGATGGATGGATAGATAGGTAGATAGATGGATGGATGGCTAGAGAGATAGAGAGATAGTTGGATGCTTAGATAGATAGATAGATGGATGGATGGATGGATGGAGATAGACAGAGATAGATAGATAGATTAAAATGTGCAAATATTTTATCTTTCTCACATGAGGGAGTGAACCTTATGTATATGTGATGTAAGGTTCATTTTTCCCTGCCAAGAACCCCATTGAACCCCAGACAACGCAATCCAACCCCTCCCTAGAGAGATGAGGTGTGTGTGTGTGTGTGTGTGTGTGTGTGTGTTTTGAGATATGCCGGAGATATAAGAGTGTTAGTGCGATAATATGATGTTGCTGATAAAAAGAGTTCTGGAAGTGATGATGCTGGTATTAAAATGTGATGTGGTATGAAAGTGTGGTGGAAAGGGTAATGAAAAATGGATGATGTGAATGACAGAAATGTTTTATGTGGGTATAGTGAATTTCGGAAAATAAGGAAGCGATTTTTTTTTTTTTTTTTTTTTTTTTTTTTTTTTGAGGGGGGAGTTTGTTGATGTACTTTTTGTAATATAGCACTTTTTTTTTTTCGGTGTAGTTGTTAGCTGTGTTAGATTTGGAACAGTGGCTTTGATATGGCTGCTTTGTTATATATTTAGTTACGGAGTTCGTGTAATTTCGTAACATAATCGCGTGGTAATTGAGTCGTAGTGATTGGCTATTGAAGGTTTTGGCATTTGGTTTTGATGTGCTTACTTAGTTACCGTCATATACAGGTAGATAGATAAATAAATAGATGGATAAATAGATAATAGACTTTATTGTATTGAATAAAAGAGGTATAGCTGTTGCCTGATTACAATTAATGAAGAAACAGGTGAGGATACTAAGAGGAAGGTAAGAAGGAACGGACTGATCGTGTGGGGGAGGGGAAGGAGCAAGAGACGTGTGAAGAAAAGGGAGAGAATAACGTGTTAGGGGAGGGAAGAGGGGAGAAAAGAGGGTGTTAAGGGAGAGAAGGTGGGATGTGTTAGGGAGGGAAGTAGGAAGGGAGGAGCGTGTGAAAAAAAGGGAGGGAAGAACCTGTTGGAGGAGGGAAGAGGGGAGAGAAAGGGTGTTAAGGAAGAGAAGGTGGGATGTGTTAGGGAGGGAAGTAGGAAGGGAGGGGCGTGGGAAGAAAGAGAGGGATGGGAAGGACGTGTAAAGGAAGGGATGGATGACGCATAGGGGAGTAAAATATAAACCACGAGAGACGGCAATGTTTTTATCAGTGTTACCAATTCAAGGACAGTGTATTTATTGAGGAATGTGAGTAACGCCCTGCAGGCTGTGTGTAACCTGTCGTGCTGCATTGACACTCCTGCCAATTTATTTACACTCATCTCTACGGTATGTCTAAATCTATCTACCTGTCTATCTCTCTCTCTCTCTCCATCTATACACATTTTGATTTTTTTTTTATACATTTAGTCATTCTTATTTAACAATTTTGTCTGGTCACTTTTTTATCAGAGAAAATTTTGTAGGATAGGCTTGTATTTCTTTGTTTTCTGAGAGAGAGAGAGAGAGAGAGAGAGAGAGAGAGAGAGAGAGAGAGAATTATGCTGAACTGTTCTTTATTTATTTATTTTTTTTTTACCATGTGTAGACAAAGAAGTGAAGGTAATTGATAAGTTTTTTGTATCACGTCGTATGGATGTGTGTGTGTGTGTGTGTGTGTGTGTGTGTGTGTGTGTGTGTGTGTGTGTGTGTGTGTGTGAAGCCCCAATTACCGTATGAAAGTGGCGTTGAGAAAGCCACCCACCCCTGAACACACCTACACCTGCCCCATCCATATCTGTGTGGTGTTAGGTGTGGTGTGGTGTGGTGTTATAATGTGGCGTGGTGTTATCTGTGAGTGTGGTGTTTTACTGTGGTGCGAGTGTGGTGTGTGGTGTTACGTAAAGTGTGGTGTTAACTGTGAGTGTGGTGGTGTGGTGAGGCAAGTGTGGATGTGTTCATGGCTGGGTGCTTTCTGAACGTAATTGGGGCTTCACACACACACACACACACACACACACACACACACACACACACACACACACACACACACACACACACACACACATACACACACACACTTCGACTTGGTGAGTGTGGGGCCGGTATTCGCGATGGGTAAGGAAACTCCCTAACACCACTTCCTTAGCGATTTATTTTTGGATATAGCTTGTTGTCATCCATTTGTACGTTATTTATGTAGTGTGGCGATATTGGAAAGATTTTATGTAACACACAAGAGGACAGTAAGGTGTAATAAGCAAAATAAATCGCCTAGGAGAAGGTGTTTGGGAGCTTCCTCAACCGGAAAAAAAAAAAAAAATTATGTGTAATGGGCGTCTTTAGCTATTTTTATCCCTGTTTCCTTTTTCCTCTTTAATTCCTCTCTTTTTTCTTTCCTCTGTGTCGTCCCTGCCTCTGTATCTCCTGTTTCCTTCCTCTTTCTCATTGTCCATTCCTTTTCTTCTTCTCCTTCTCTCTTTCTCCCCTCTTTCCTTCCTCCTCCTCCTGTTTCCTTCCTCATCTTTAGCTTTCCCCAGTCTTATCCTCTCTTCATCCCTTTTCCTCTTCGTTCCTTTTCCTTTACACTGCTTCCTCTTTTCTTTTCCCTGTCTCTTTTTCTTAGCATTTCTCTTTCTTTTATCGTGTTTCTTCCGTCTTAATCTTCTTTCTACCTTTCGTTCCTCCTCTTCCCTCGCTTATCCCCTCCCCCTCCTTCTTTCTTTCCTCTCCCACCTTTTATTCGTTTCCTCTTTTTCCTTTTTTCTAATTCTCTCCGCATTCACTTCTCACAATCACCTACTCTTCTCGTTTCCTACCCTTTCTCTTGATTCCGGTTCCTTCCTCTTCCGTAGATTCTCTCTCTCTCTCTCTCTCTCTATCTATCTATCTATCTATCTATCTCTATCTATCTGTCTGTCTATCTGTCTATCTCCTTAGACCAGTTGAATCATCACCTCCAGCAAGTTTGCGGTTAACCTGTAAAATGAGATGATCGACCTTCACCGAGCCATCGCAACTCCGCTTTTTCCTCTCTCCGGCCGATGAAGAGCTTACTGTCCTCTGTATTCGCTTTACCCATATCCCTCACAGCTGCTATTCTTATCTCATTTACAGTATTCTTCTTTGACTCTCCATTCTTTGAGCCTGTCCTTTATTTCTCTCGCTTGTAACTCCAGCTTTTCTTCTTCTCCAGCATCTTTCCCATTCTTCCTTGTATCAAATTGTCTTCTTCTCTTGTCTTTTATTCCATCCATACGCATATCTTATTAACATGTCTTCGTGATTACATGAAGTCCGTTATGAAGGGAGTAGATATGAAATTTCCAACTGCACCTGTATGCTGTCGCGGTTGAAATTTAACTCCGTGGAGTGGAGATTTAAACGATCCGTCTGTCCCCGGAGCGCTGGTGCCACGTTTTGTAAACATAGCCGGACATGTATTGCAACAAGGAAATCTTTTGTGTTACTGCTTAGATGATACTTTCTAGAGGGATATTGAATATTTTTTATTATTTCAAACACCTTATAAGAATAATCATATGATAGCATTACAGAATCTAGTTTGTCATTTACTGTTCTGTAACTTATGCATATGAGAAGCACATACAGGCTAGCGGTTTTATATCTGATGTTAAGATACGGACCATTAAATTACATTTCGTGCAACATTCGTGTGTGCTAGCGCTCAGTCTCTCACAATTGGTCACCTTTTATGGGGTGTGCAGGTGAAGAAGTGTGGCACCAACGCGGCGAGGGAAGGTGTGGGTGCCAGCTGACCACACTGATTCAAGCCAGGGAGGAATAGTGGTATCAGACCTGCGAGGAGCTTTGTAAAACATTTCAGTATTGCCGTATTGCTGATGCAGGATGTGTGGTAGCGACTGGCATGAAAAAAGTGCCTCGTGAAGTGATTGTGATGATGTTGTCATTGTAAAGTGGACTGAGGAACTAATGGATTGTGCTAAACTTGGATAACTTGTTAATATGGATGATGCTTGGATGTGTTAAACTTAATATGAAAAACGTGATACCGTAGTGTATATTCCTTAGACTAACTTAGTGCTGTGAGCTGTGCCTGAGAGATACGGTAATCGGCACTGAAGGAAGGCCGTGTTATTCAGGAAGTAAACATTGAATCGCAAATGTCATGGACTTCAGTTCACATTTATTAAAGATACACCTATCAGAAAAGTTGCAGAAATTTTAGGGCTGCATTAAACTGCCTACTAACTGTTAACATGTATTCAGATTAGTGTTATGAATGATTAAGATGAAACTGTTCATGGAAATTGTAAAGAATTATCATTACCTACAACCCTCTTAAACTGTAGAAAGTACCATACGTGTAGCAGTATGTTTGGTGGCTTCATGAATCATCTGCAGGTCCCTAAGGCTGAGGGGGAGGACAGACCCCTCCCCCTCAGTCTACCTGCCCTGCCCTCCCTCACCTCTCTGCGGGACCACACAGCCAAAATGTCCACGCAGGTCCTCTCATCCATCAAATCTCAATCTGTCCGTGTTGCTAATTATATCCGCAGTGAAGAAGGCGAAACCGACCATAAATTACCACCCCAAAGATCCAGAGCAAGACCTCCAAGCCTCCTGGAGCAATTAAAGTGGCCAGTTCTTATAAACAACCAAAAGCGATGGCTCCCATACGTTAAACGGGCAGAGGAAGAGGAAGATGTGGTGGATAAGTTCATCCGAGTCATAACAATTGAGGATGCTGAAGAAAGACCCCAGGACACATTTTATAATCATCCAGCTAGGGTAATCATGTTAATTCTGATTAATAAATTCATTACTGATGCAAGCATCTTCACATCATAAACATTCCTGGGTACCTGTATACATGACAGATTCTGCAGAGACATGATTTTGTATTGTTAAAGTACCATGACCATAAAAATGAACTCTGCACAAAGCAAGGTTCTTTAGTTAACAGTTAATGTTATGGAATCTGGTGTTGGACCATTTGTTACAGTCAGCAGATCAGAATTTTCATAATGAAACTGTATGTACTGGTACTTTGTTTTTGTTGACAGGGAATGTTACCACTCACGGGGACTTTCCATTAACAGTGCTGTAAAAAAAAATACAGTTTGTGTGAGACATGTACTGCTTTATGACTTTAATATGAGCAGCACAGGAGGCTAATGTCTGTAGGCCTCAGCATATAGAAATGAGGATGGGTATGTTCTGCCTCCCTGAATGACAAAACAGCAAATGGTATAATTGTGAGTGAGTACTGAGATTGGTTGGGTTTTGAATGCACTGGTGATGTGATGCAGAGAGGTAGATTAAGGTGATTTGGATTTGTGCAGAATGGAGGATGAAAATTTGGACAAGAGGCAGCCTATAGCAGAAGCAAGTGGGAAGAGTTCACCTCCACATATATATATTGTATATGACCACTATTTGGGGATTGCTGTGCTATTTACTTCATCTTTGTTTACTAAGCTGTTAGTTGTCTCTACTCAGTACGCTGCATTTTACCAGCACTAACATATTTAACTTTCAGTATGGTCATATTTTAGTTTATTCCTAATACTGGTAGCTGACAATCAATTTTATTAAGCTTTGATGAGTTCCTGCATACCAGATAAGTTAATAAATCTTATGTCCAAACTTAAAACTAGTCACTTTTACAGCCTCTCTCCTCACTTTATCCATTTGGCATATTTAATGAATATGACACTCAGACTTAAACCCAGTCACTCTTTTAACCCTCCTTTTTACCCCTCTAGAGGCGTAATGATCGTGAGGAGATCCGCCGTAAGCTTGCCATGGGGTGTGATGATGACGCAGTTTTGGATCGGCCTCACCGCAAACCCTCACTCCACTCACGTCTCCAGAGTGGTAATCTTTGTTATTTCATGTTCACATAGTAGTGCTGTGGCCCTGACTTTGTGAAGTTAGTTGTGTACAGTATTAGTTGCAAAATTAAATAAAAAGATAATCTGATTAAACTGGATAATGGTTTTTGTGCCACTTATTAAAACCGCAATTTATTGCAACAAAATTGTGTCTGATCTTAAGCTATTTGTTCCTATACTCATTTTTTTTAAATTGAGACAAAGATGCACTTGACAGGTTGGTGATGATTGGCTGAATGCAACATGTCCAGATAACATTTACTAACCCAAATTCCCCCTTCAGGTATATGTTGTCAGTCAGTAATGCTAATGAGTAAAGAGATTATGAGGTAATCTTGCATCCAGCCAATCATCACCAGCCTGTCAAGTGGATCTTTGCCTTAATAAAAAAATTGAATGTAATTTAGAGTGTTCTATCTATCTATCTATAGCCCGACGCCCTAATCCCGCAAAGGGTGGCCGCAGACAAAACGCCTCCAAGTCACTCTGTCACCCACCATTTGACTCACCCCCCCCTCCCTCATATACCTCTCAACTCCATCCCTCCACCTCATCCTCGGTCTACCCCTCCCTCTCCCTCCCTCCACCTCACCTACATACACCCTCTTAGTCAGTCTTTCATTCTCCATCCTCTCCACATGTCCAAACCACCTCAGTGTATTTCTCCTAATCTTTTCAACCACATCCACATCTACCCCACAACGTTCCTTCACTTCTTCATTCGTCAACCTGTCCCTCCATGTCACTCCACATGCTCCTCTCAAGTAACTCATTTCCACTGCTCTCACTCTTGACTTGTTCCCCTCTTGCAAGGTCCACGCCTCGCTTCCATACGTCAGGGTAGGGATCACAATACCATCATGCAGTGACTTCTTAACTTCCATACTCACCTCCCTATTTCTCATCACTGCTTTCAGTGTGCCAACAACCTTCCTTCCCTGCTGTACCCTTTCACGTACTTCATCCCCCAAAGTTCCATCCCTACTCATCACACTACCCAAGTACTTGAATGCACTCACATTCTCCATATCCTCACCATCCAACCTCACTGCACACTCTGTGACTTCATTCCTCTCAAACACCATAACTTTACTTTTGTTTACATTAACTTTCAGCTTCCTCCTCCTACACACTGTCCCAAATTCATTCACCAAACCTTGCAGCTCCCATTCATCTTCACTCAACAATACTGTATCATCAGCAAACAGCAACACCGGAAGCTTCCAAATCTCACCCTCATTCATTAGGGCCACTCCCACATCCACTGCCCTACCTTGTACCTCCTTTACGACCCCATCCATATATATATTAAACAGCCATGGAGACATTACACACCCCTGTTTCAGTCCCACATTGAGATCAAAGAACTCACTCAGCTCACCATCCACTCGCACCGTAGCCCTAGCTCCCTCGTACATACTCTTCACAGCACTCAACAATTTCCCCTCCACTCCATATATTCTTAATACCTTCCACATACCTTTCCTATCTATTCTGTCATAAGCTTTCTCCAAGTCCATGAAGGCAGCGTACACTTTCCTTCCCTTCTCTAGATACTTCTCCACTAAACATCTTAGAACAAATATCTGATCTACACACCCTTTTCCCTTCCTAAATCCCCCTTGTTCTTCTCCAACTAGCTCCTCTGTCATATGCCTAACCCTATCAATGAGTATTCTACCATATATTTTACCAGTCACACTAAGAAGGCAAATACCCCTATGGTTACCACATACTTCTCTCTCCCCTTTTCCTTTGTACAGAGGAACAATTATACCTGATTTCCAGTCCTCTGGAACCCTTCCCTCTTCCCAAGCCAATCTACACAACTTCCATATCCACTCCACAACAATCCCACCCCCATACCTAAGCATTTCACCACACACTCCATCAATTCCTGGGGCCTTTCCCAGCTTAATCTTCTTCATCGCTTCCACTACTTCCGACCTACTGATCTCTTCCTCCCTCCTCTCATCTCTTCTTCTCCCAGCCATTCCCCAACCACTTATACTTACACTGCTCTCACTCTCTACATTCAACAAATCCTCAAAGTGCTCCTTCCATCTCCTCAATTTCTCTCTCTTCTCCACCAACAATCTATTATTCCTATCTTTCACTCCCCTACTATTTCCCCTTTCACACTGCCTTACTTTCTTTACCTCCTTCCAAAACAATTTCTTACTCTTCCTCTATTTCACACTCAGATTCCTCCCAAACTCTTCATCCACTTTCTTCTTACTCTCCATCACCAGTCTCTTAACCTCCCTTCTCCTGCTCACATATACCTCTCTCTTCTCTCTCTCATCTTCTCCCCTACCTCTACTCGCCAACCATTCACCATATGCCTTCTTCTTTTGTTGATTTTAAAATTTCATTGTTTCCCATGTCAGAATTTTTGCTACCTGTATAAGATCTTTTTTTACTCTTCGTGTTTCAAACTGTAGTTGTGAGGCTCTTTTTCCATTTGTTAACAAAATTAGGTCCTCTGCACCGTAAGTCTCTTGTTATTATTGCATTCATATTCACAAAAAGTGAATATTTGGTATACAGTATTATCCAAATATTAATTGCTAGCCCCTAGTGTCAGAATATTCAGTCTGTTGTATACCGTACAGCATGTGGTTTCACTATCAGGGCACTGATAAGCTGGGTTGGCTTAATTTAATAAGATCAGTTATGGGAAGACCAAGTGAATTCAATGTATATTTATCAGTAAATCACTGTTGTGTGACATTTACCATAATGTACTAAAGTACAGTACAACAATGATTGACTGTTCCAAGTAAGCCTCTTAATACACTACCTGTTAAGGCAATGCTGTACTAATGTTGATCATGGCTTACAGGGATGAACCTGCAGATCTGCTTCATGAATGAGACTGCAAGTGATTGTGAAAGCCAATGTTCGGACACAGAGAGCACACAGGACCATCCCTCGACTACCTCCAGCAAAGTCAGTACCTGGAAAGTCCATCAGTTGTTGGCCAGTTAACCCCTTGAATCCAGTAACAAAGTGATCATATATTCATGAGGCCGCCACCAGACAATTTATTCAGATTAAGAGAGATGTCCGCTTATGAAAAGAGTTTATGAAGGCTCTTCAGTACAGTACTTAGCCCTCCGTTTTGACAGGTCTGGCCTGAATTGTATAAAATCATCTGGAGATACCAAAACTGAAGTTGAAAATATCATCAGATTGAAGGGGCTAAGTCAGTAAGCACACTTACAACAGAAGGACTGATTTTCTGCATTACTGACAATGAGACCAGCAGGTGCAAGATGTGTAGCCTGTTTGGTATCTGTATCATTTTGTGTGAGAACCACTGAAGCACCAGACTGTTCCCTCAGGAGTGATAGCCAGAATTAATTTTTCCTTAATTTTTCCACATTTACAGTATGAGCCAAGAAGGGGTATCTGTAATAAGGAAACTGCCTGTGATAGTTGGGGTGGTGTACTGGCTGTGTTTGCATGTGTTGGTCTATTTGTATCGATGGTATGAAGTGATGGTCTGAGTGTCTGCAAGGATGTGAAAATGTATGGTACCAGCACCTGCAGTACTTTGTTTTGGTATGTTTGCCGCAGTTTGAATTTTTACCACCAGACATAAGACATATACTGTATACCTAGATCCATCCATCTCCAATCCTGTGTTGCCTCATGAGGAGCGTAGGAGCCCAGGGCAAGGCAAGTTGGTCCTGACATTTAAGATGAGAGTGATATACTGTACCTAGATCAGTAAGTGCTCTGAGATTGCTTAAAAAATATTCGCATGCTCAGAGTATTCCATCCCCCAGCTGATGATCAGTTGCACAGTGAACAAAATGATACATTGCTATGCCTGTTGACAAGTCACTAAAAAGCAAGATAATTTGTGGCCGGATCCAGCACTTTGAAAAGGGGGGGCAGGGTTCATTTAGGAATTACCAGAAGGTTGAATTAAAGCAGAATTGCAAACTCTTTACCAAATCCATCAGTAGCTTATTGAATCCCCTGTTTCATGTCAGTAAGTTTCTGATAACATTTTTGTTGGATATTTATTGCATATAGCGAGTTGAGGAGAGTGGTAGCTGAACAGGGAGCCATAGACAGAGGCGTTAATGAACAGTACAGAGCCCTCAAGAACAATCTCTTGAGAGTTACTGATGTAACATGCGGCTGGACAAGAGGACCACCAAGACATAAAGTAACTTGGTGGTGGAATGAGGGTGTAGAAGCTGCAATTAAGGAGAAAAGAAGGCTTTTCCGGGAATGGAAGAAGGGTGGTATCAAAGAGGAATATTTGGCTGCCAAGCATAGGGCTAGGAGAGAGGTATACAGGGCAAAGTCTGAGTCACAGAGACAATTACTTGATAACCTAAATCATGGGGAAAGGAAAAATATATTTAGGGTGGGTAGCAGGTCAGGTGAAGAGGGATAATCGGGATATCATAGGTGAGCAATGTGTGAAGAATGATGAAGGAAGGGTAGTGGTGAACAGTGAGGATATTAAAGATGCATGGAGAGAGCATTATAACCGGTTGTTGAATGAGGAGTTTGACTGGGACAGGGAAGGTTTGGAGCCAGCAGATCCAGTGTCTGGCCCTTGGCCTTTGATTGATACTGCTACTGTGAGTGAGGCAATAGGCAAGATGAGGGTGGGGAAGGCAGCAGGTGTGTCTGGGTTGACTGCCGAAATGTTGAAGGCCTCAGGCGATATAGGGGTGAGTTTAGTCACTGACCTGATAAATAGGATTATTTATGAGTGTGTTGTCCCAGATGATTGGCTGAAGAGTGTAATTGTAAATGTGTATAAAGGGAAGGGTGATGCCCTGGAAAGAGGGAATTATAGAGGTATAAAGCTTTTAGATCAGATAATGAAGGTAATGGAGAGAGTTTTAGAAGGTATGATTAGAGAAAGAGTGAATATTGATGAGATGCAGTTTGGGTTTATGCCAGGTAGGGGGACCACTGATGCCATATTCATTGTTCGACAGCTTCAGGAAAAATATATTGGTAGGAGAAGGGATCTTTATTTTGTTTTTGTTGATTTGGAAAAGGCCTTTGACAGAGTCCCTAGAGAGGTGGTGAAGTGGGCAATGAGAAAGCTTGGCTTGGAGGAGTGGCTGGTTAGGGTGGTTATGGCCATGTATATGGGTGCTCACCCAGGTGAGAGTGAATGGAGATGTGAGTGATGAGTTTTCCGTGAATGTTGGTGTGCATCAGGGGTCAGTCTTGAGTCCCATGTTGTTTATCATGGTACTTGAAGCCCTTTCACGTGACTTTAGGGAAACGGACTCTCGTGGGAGTTGTTGTATGCTGATGATTTGGTGTTGATTGCAGAGAATGAAAAGGGAGGCGGAGGAAAGGTTTAGGAAGTGGAGAGATGGTATGGGGCAAAAGGGTTTAAGGGTAAATGCAGATAAAACAAAAGTGAGGATATCTAGGGTTGGTGGCGGTACTGTCAAAGACGAGGGAGAGTGGCCATGTGCAGTTTGCCACAAGGGCGTGGGAAGTAATTCCATCTTGTGCGGTGTGTGTGATAAATGGGTGCATAAGAGATGTAGTGGTATCAGAGGTCGACTGCGAGATAATGCTGATTTTATGTGTATGGCGTGCCGGGGTTAGCAGGTGGAGATCGTCAGACGTGAAAGAATTGAACTTGCTGGTGAATCTCTTGAGTGTGTGGAAGAGTTTTGTTATTTAGGAGACATGTTGTGTGCTGGAGGTGGGGCTGGAGCTAGCTCTGTGGCTAGGGTGAGAAGTGGTTGGAAGAAGTTCAGGGAGCTCTTGCCTCTCCTGATATTGAGGGGGCTCTCCCTACGTGCTAAGGGGTCTTTGTATGCAGCGTGTGTTAGGAGTGTAATGCTGTATGGCAGTGAGACCTGGGCAGTGAAGGAGGAAGACATTCGCCGGCTCAGACGTACAGAAATGACAATGATTAGGTGGATGTGCAGTGCGTCCCTGCGTCCAAGGCCTGGAGGGGCTGGGTTTACAATGGAAGAGTTGAGAGGTAAGATGGGACTGGAGTGTATTGGTGTTGTGATGAGGAGAGGTAGAGTAAGGTGGTTTGGACATGTGGAGAGGATGGGGGATGATAGTTGGGTGAGGAAGGTGAGAAGTGTTAATATTGGGGGTGGGGTTATGAGGGGTAGACCGAGAAAGACATGGGACGAGGTCATTAAGTGTGACCTTAGGGTTAAGGGACTGAACAGGGAGGCTGCAATGGATCGTGCAGCATGGAGAGCCGCCATTAGGTGACCAAGGCCGACACATGCAAGCATGTTGGAGCCTTTAAAAACGAAAAAACGAAAACGATGCCAACTTATTTTTTCCCCATTAGCTATACCTTACTGTTCTGCCAAAAGTAGGGGGTGTGCACCCCCCATGCCTCCCCTAAACCTGTGCCTATAGTTACAGGACCATATTTAAGGAATTTTGAAGTGAGGTTGAAGGAGGGGATGGAAGCTAAGAATGAGGTAGGGTACTGTACAGTAGCTTATAAAAGAGGGTTGTGTGTCATAGGGAAGGGGATAGTTCTTGAGTAGAACTATAATGCTTTTTGTCACAGCCATTCATCACTGGATGCAGTGTCTGTCAGTGTGGAGACTTAGTGAGTGTTTCCATTGAAGCATTCTCCCCTAACAGCTGCAGTAAAAGCACTCGCTAAGCCTCCTCACACCCCCAGTGTCCAAAGATAACTTCCATTCAGCTGTTAACACTACTACCTCTATAACAAATGCCTCAGGGGAACTTGTAGCCCCAGAGCTACCAGAGATGAATTGATGCAGAGTAGGGAAGGCCTCAAATAGTGCAGGGTTATTGAAGACTATTTGATGTCACCAGTTGAGAATATCTTCTTTGTTGGATAAAATCATGTGGAAGTTGAAGAAGCAAGCTATAAATGATGTCACCAAATTCACTAAGTCATTGTTTGATTTCATTTTTTCATTCAGGGTGCAGTTGATCGTGAATATTTTGTTACACTCAGATTTCATACTAATTTTCCAATTAACAGAGCAAAATAACAGCTGTATTGGTATATTTTTGATAATGGGATGGAGTTGCTGTTGCAAATTGTACATGGATCGATTAATGCCTCTTTGACTGCATGTTCATTTTGACTTTATATTACTGTATTAATCCACTTTGGCAGTCCCTTTATTATTGGCTTTAGAATGGGTTTCAATAATTTTAAGAGCACCACTTCTTTTATTGCTGAATTGTTCGATTTCATGGTCTTTGTGTGTTTTGTATTTGCTTCTTATAATTTTAAAATCTTTGTTTTTGTGTCTTACAACCTCAGCTTTCTTTGTTACCAGAACTTACGAAGTAAGAAGTCCCGCAAAACCAAAACAACTCGCCGGATCATGCCACAAGACAGCAGTGACCCAGATCAGGAAGACGATGATGATGATGAAGAGGAAGAAGAGGAGGAAGAGGAAGAAGTTGACACCCCAGGGGGAGAATTCTTTAAGAGGCAAGCACAGTTGCAAGCAGAGGCACGTGTTGCATTGGCACAGGCAAAAGAGATGGCTCGCATGCAGATGGAGATAGAGAAGCAGAGCAAGAAGAAGAGCCCGATTGCAGACATTGTTAGGGCCAGCTTCAATAAGGTATAGCTTAGTTGTGCATTTTATTTATTTCTTCTTCAGAAAAATTGCACTGGTTAAGCACAAAAATAATCTTACTGTTTATTCACAACAAGGAATACGGTGTGCAGGAAAAGAGAATTGTTACAAATAGAGTGCAGTATGCTTTCATGATAGTATAAATTGATAACTTTTGTTTGCTTCATTTTTTCTTGCATTTGCAGGTGTGAGAGAAAAAAAATCTTAACTAATAAATGTGTGTGTGTGTGTGTGTGTGTGTGTGTGTGTGTGTGCACGAGCATGCATATGCATATTAGTGTGTTTCTGTGTGTGAACAATTGTGTGCATGAGTATGTGCACACTGGAAGTATTGTATACAGCACCTGCTGGTATAGTGCTTAGAATATCCCAGTCACTGTTACAGCCTTTCATAGGTATGATTCCCAAGGTGTGACTGCAAGCTTTTCCATCATTTAATGCCCCCAAGGGAAATAGGCTGATCATCTACAGTACTTTTATATGTACAGTACTGGACTACAGTAATTGTGGGCCACTACACCTTGAAGGAGGCAAAGTGGGATTGGCTATTGGCTTTTTTTTTTAATCATTTCCAGAATTTTTTAGGGGAGAAAACATCTGTTTCCAATACCAAGAGAACTGCAGTTAGTTTGTCAACTGAAAATATGTGCTTGGTTTTTTGGAAAGATATACTTTTCACAGATTCAATTCATAATTTATCATTTTTTGTGCCCTAGATTGGCGTTCCATTCCCTGACAGCAAGAGGAGAATCAGCCGACAGATCCTGACAGACATGAATGTGGCACAGCTGCAAGTTATTGTCAATGACCTACACACACAGATTGAAAGTGAGTAGGCCTACAGTAAGTCCTTGTTACTTACAGATGACCTATTCCAAAATATCACATCTTTTCCTTTACAACTGGCCAGTCAGCTTCATAAGTATCAGTGGAACTTTAATAGACAAGTTTTTATTAGTACTGTGCTTTGGACTAAAGTAAGAAAATCAGTCAATGTATATTATTGACCTTTTCATATTAAACATGTCTGGATGTTGCTACTCCTCACTTTGCCCTACAGTAGGGTAGAAAAGGAGATCTGGATGATGATGATGATGATAATAATAATAATAATAATAATAATAATAATAATAATACAAGTAAGAATGCCAATAAAGGTTGCCCATATCAGTGACATCCAAGTCATATTAAACATTGAAAGTAGAGACAAAATACTGTATTGTCGGCTAAATATAATTAGTTCATGAGGTTGAAAAGCTGGAAATAAAAGAGATATTCAGAGGAGTCAGTGATCTGCTTCTTACATTTGTCCCTTTATTGATCTGAATTAAGTGTGTTGATGATGATGATGATTTCTTTACACTCTCCAGGCCTAAATGAAGAACTTGTGACGTTTTTGATGGAGCGTGATGACTTACATATGGAGCAGGACTCCATGTTGGTTGACATTGAGGATCTCACCAAGCATATGTAAGTTCCTACTGTTGCTCACTGATTAAACCCATCAGTATGATGCAGGTCCTGAAGAGGGATCCCTTCACACTATGGCATTGATTTGTCCACAATTATTCAAGTGTCCCTCAGCTTCCTTCTTATCCTTCAAAAAGAGGATGGTGGACTGCTGAATGGCAATGTCAGCCTGCAGTTCACTGGGTCCGTGTTCATATGAGCCTGGGGCCACAACACCATCACCACCAACAGTGTGTTTTTTTTTTTTTTTTTTTTTTTTTTTTTTTTTTTTTTTTAATGCACTCTATATGGTTGGTAAGTTATGTAGGATCTCATGAACAGACGAGATTTGAAACAATAATCAGTAACCCCTTTGCTACAAGATAATTTTAAGTTGAATAATATCATGTAGGGGTAATGATAGGTGGGGGTGCTCACCAGCCACTCACTCAATGGGTGGTAACCATATAACCAAATTATGGCGCCCGGTAGTTTAGTGAGTAATTATGGCACCCCAATTGGATTGAACCAGTGCAGGTTTATGTCCGTGGGATGGTTGGGGTTTGTTGCTCACGTAATGCCACTCAGGAATGAATGAGGCTGGTCACTTTTGTCTGAAATGTCGGAACCAACTTGCCTAGCCTCAGGCTTCTGCGCTTTTCATGGGGTGACGTAAGATTGGATGGTGGGTGTGTGGAGGGGTAATAATAATAAACTCAAAATGATATTATTATACTGAACTAACAGGGTTAATGGAGATTGTTTGATATTATTATACTGAACTAACAGGGTTAATGGAGATTGTTTTCAACAGCCTCAGTGTTTTTTTTTTTTTTTTTTTTTTTTAAGCTGAGTATTTTTATCTATAGGTAGTGAATTTGAATACTGTAATAGATATACCATAATTATATTGAAAAGTTAACTTCACCATGGTCATCCAGTATTTGCATCATTTGACAAAGCTTTATACCTTTACCATATTACCTTTCCCTCTGTCCACATCATAAATTTAGTTTATCTTGACTGTTGTAGCTGTTTTCATCCGAGGAATATGTAGGTGTGATGGCCCCATGGCGATTGTGTATGTACAGTACATACTTTATATTTATATATGTCTATCTACCTGTCTGTCTGTCTATATTTACCAGTATATACCAGTATTTATGGATTGGGTTATGAGAGGGGTCAAAACCAATTTGTAGCGAGGGGGATGAGGAGGACAGTGAATGGTAAGGAATGGAGTATCTCAAACTCTGTTATGTAGATGATGCTATGTAGCATGCTAATAGAAAACAGGAACTTGCACATTGGTGTAGTTTTTGAGAAAGCCTGTTATTGTTGTGGTATTGAAGTAATTATAGACGAGAGTAAAGTGATGGTTGATGTGAGAAAAGTAACTTGGTGTGATGTGATGGTGAGTGGAGAATGCCTTGAATTGGTGAGGGAGCTGGTGCAGTAATAGAAAAGATAGGTACAGTAATAGGCAAAGGATATGGAAAGTAAATTGGCACTGGAAGAAGGCCTTTATGCCAGACAGAAATCTGTGTATGGAGGCTACAAGACGATTGTATGAAAGTTTACAAGTGCCCACAATTGCTATGGGTATGAGACTGGTGTGGCACAAGAATGAAAAATGAAATGTACGAGTACTGGAAATGAGTTTATTGAATAATGTGCATAGAATGGATAGAATAAGAAAAACAGTGAAATGATGTATGAAAAATATGGAGTAAGAAGACTTGTTTACCTGAGGGTTAGAGTGATCATGTGGAGAGAAAGGATGCAAAAGGGTGATGAAAAATGAAAACAGTAGATGTAAGTGAATTCAGCCTCTAAGGCTCGGGGGTCGTACAAGCCTAGCCCTTCTCGTATGCGGTTTGTTTATATGTTTGGTTTTCCGAGAAGTAGGCTGTTTTCAACCAATCTTAGCCCCATAACTACAGCACATTGAAGTTTCATTTAAAAGATCACAGTGCTCACCAATCCTTCATCTCCATTGCAAGTGACAGGTCTCTAGGTGGAGGCATTGTGGAGGTAGGAGTTGATGAATGGAGGCAATTTGGGGGGTCGCGGAATGCTGTGTTCATACAATTAGGTGAGTCAGTGGCATCAGCACACAGCCCGCGTGCCTGCCTGGGCCAGACGGGGATTTCCCGCTCGCACTCGCTTATGCTCCCCCTTGCCCCATTGACCATGACACTCCTCTCCACTGTCCCTGCCACTGCCGCATGAATGAATCATCACCCCTTGTACGTGTGGCTAACTTAATTTATTCGCCCAAGTTTTCCGGCCTTTCCCTAGTAACACTGTGCACTACGTTGTATGGGATGCGAGAGAGAAGACAGATTTGAAGGTTTACTATATATTAATTGCTGCAAACTTTCACATTCTCAATGTGAACATTTTCTGTGTCGCGTAAGATCACTCGCATTATTGCTGAGATAATTTCTTATACCTGTAGTTTTCATATTCTCTAAGTTACTTACCTGGCTAAGTTCCTACTGCACAAAATAAATACAAGTTTACCATCACACCAAAACCAGTTTGCATGTACACAATAGACCCCCGCTATAACGGACCCCAGTATAGCAGATACTGTATTGGATTTAATGTACACCACAAAGCCCACTGAACTTCATCAGCTACAATGAACAGTGTACTGTACATTAAGTGGGTCACAGTATATGCGTTTCCTACCCTTCTTACTCCAGCCTGTCCTGAATTTGCCCTCTCCCCATTGTGATTGCTGAGTTGTGTAACAGACTGTAGTAATGCTGTACTAGTCATGAAGAAGCTATCACAGTGATGTTAAATAAACAGCAAAAGGGCAAAATTATGGACCAAGTTAGTGTAAAATGGGTATAGTTATATTTTTAGTACTAGAATGTGCTATTGTACTCATTTGTTTTTAAACATGTACTTGAAATCCCACCTCCGGGGCTCCCCCGGATATAGTAGACTAGCGGCTTTTAACCGACCTGGCCTTCCCTCAGTTTGTCCTTTATAGCAAGGTTCTACTGTATTGCATTATAATACCACAACACTTACACTTGTATTGTGAGTTCACATTCTCTGTATCCTGAGATCATTTCCTTATAATGTACCTATACTTTACTTATGTAGTACTCACTTCCTTGACTAAGTTCTTACTGCACTAGAGGACTGCGCAAAATATTTTGTAGTTTACTATCACAGTCAAACTAATTTGTACACATATTGCGCTATATTACCATAACACTTATTTAGACTTGTATTATGAGTTCACTTAATTTGCATGTACAGTATATTGCACTATATTACCTTAACACTTATTTGTACTGTACTTGTATTACAAGTTCACATACACTGTAACCTGAGAGCATTTTCATATACCCACATTTTTCCTTATATTCTAATTTCTTATGTAATAATATCATTATGTAAACTATTTACACTTTCCCACACAACAGTGCCTAGTACCTCATCTCAGTGTGATAATTGAAGAAGCACTCAGTGCACAGTGTCACCTTGCACTCAGTGCACTGGTAGTGCATTTACTTGCAAGCTTGCTGTCATTACTGGCTGTTCAGGCAGACATGGCAGCACCTGTACAACTTTTTCCCTGCAAGTGTGTACCCCAGGTTCACCTTGCAGTGATGTGAGAGGTAGTCTTGCCTTGGTGACCCTGTCAGGCAGTACAGCAGCACTGTGTCTCCTTGGTGCAGGTGGCTGAAGACATTCATACTCTGCCAGTAGCTCATGCATGAGTTTTTTCTCAGACTCAGGTAGCGAAAGGCCTGTGCCAACAACCGGCCCGAATTGTTTGAAGGTGCTTAACACAGTGATATCAAGAATGTGTATGAACACCCTCTTGTATCACCTGCAGCACCTCCTGACCTGCCAGAACATTTTGAATGCATTCAGCAGTGATATCAAGAAGGTATATGAATGCCTTCTTGTATCACCTTCAACACTTCCTGAGACAGTCATTGGCATCAGTCTGCATATCAGGCTTATTGACAATGCATATGTGTGTGTTGTAATCATTGACTAATTCAAACATGATCATGGGTTCCTTGGTTGTGCGGTCTTGTTTCCCAGCAGCCTGCATCTCACCCTTGTGAGTTGTGGTAGGCATGCTGACCTTCTTCCAGTCATGTCATTGGATGGCTAACATGTTACCACATTTCCTGATGAGTAAAGCCCCATCTCAGTTGTGGCAGTGAAGGTAGGATAATGCTTCATGTTGGGCCTGACAGTGCTGCAGGTTCCTGTCCTAAGTTCAAGGAGAAATTTTGTCAGTGCTGGAGATAAGTAGAAGTTTTCAGTGATCAGAATGTAGTTAGCCACAAAATTCTTGTCCATTAGCACTTTCACAGTGACACCTGAGAAGCCATGCAGGTCATCACTTGGGATATCCACATCTGATGCTGAGTACACTACAAAGTCCAGCTTATCTCGAGTCATTCAATCACAGATGACAAAAAAATCTGATGTCAAAATGATGACATTGAATGACATGCACTGGGTAAATTGCCAGTCATTCCTGGAACAAAACAGCCAACACATCCGCCTTGACTTTCAGGAAAGACCAGACAAGCTTCGCGAAAGACTCCTTTAGCATGGTCAGAATTTGGCAAAATTTCCACAGCCTGTGATTGGATGTAGGTCCCAGGTTGGGGGCAGAGTATCGGAATCATAGTATGGCAAGGTATCTGTCCGACACCATAAACTTCCCAAAGTCAGGTGTGGCTAAGAGTGTCCGTGATCCAGCAGTCCCGTATGGCATGCTTTTTTATGTGTACCATCACCGACTTCCAGAGAATACCACTCCCTCACGTTTGATCTGTCACGGGAAGGGTGGTTGAGCCAGTGTAGGGAGATTTCCTAGTGATAGTTGATCTCGTGCACCAAGTATATTGTCAAAAACAATAAAAAAACAAATACCATGAAAAAATCCAAGATGTGCAAGTTGGCTGTCCCGGGGGAATCTGTCTCAACACCTGCCTGAGAATCATCAAAGGCAGCTGCCACAGGCTTAAACCCTTTCCCGTCACCCTATGCAAAAGTTTTCATTGTCCCTACACATGGACTTTGGGACAATGGAAACATGAACCACATAAACCTCAGCCTCTTGAACAGCCAGCATGCCCACATGCATAGCATGCATAGCCTCTTGAAGAGGAGGCAGGAGAGGGAGAATAAGATGAATCAGAGGATGATGGGTCACCATGCGGTGATGCCTGGGGAGTGTTTGGAGGCGATGCTGCCTCCTGTGGTTGCCAACGTGGTCACCCCTGTGGTGCTAAGGGTGCAGATGAAGGGCCAGGCTGTTTGGGATATCCCATGTGAAGTGACTGGGTCAGTGTTGGTGGTGGAGGCATGGATCCACTGCATTGCTGTTACGTAGGTGGCTGGGTGGCAAATATGCAGCATTTGTTCCACATGACTTCCAGCCACCCAATCCTCAGCATCCGAGTCTGACACTTCAGAAGAGTCTCCTGAGGTGCCAGAAGGGTAGGGGATGTCAGCAGGCATTAGGGGATCGTCAGATTTGAAGTTATGGAAGGAGGCACAAGGGCAGCATGGGGCATTGTTGCTCTTCCCTTAATAACTCCCGCTGTCATATGTCCTCTCTCTTCTTGATAACGATGACACCATTATTTTTAACCATGCCAATTAGGCTTTCACTCAGCCCCTACCCTGGACGCGTGAGAGGCATGGCAGGTGTCAAGCAACCACTCGCGACAGGGAGAGAATCAGATGACACGGATTCAGAACCCTCCCTTTTTTCACTATTTTGGCAAGCAGAAAACTGGCCTTGGCACCCACGTGCCTCCTAGAGCCTACATCACTCATTGGACGCCATAGAAAATAGGTAGGAATTAGAACACTGGTGGGAAACACAAAGCAGCGATAGCCATCAGCTGGGCACCCCCAGACACCTGTATTATTATGGCTATGGCCATTATCCGAGCTTTAGGGGTTAAGGGTGGAAGGAGGCATGGTAGGCCAAGAAAATGGATGATTATGGTGAGTGAATGTATAAAAAAGCAAGTTATGAAAGTTGATGGGATGTGGGAACTGACAAAAGATTAAGTTGGCTGGACAATTTAGTTTATATGGAGGAATACTGAGTTGGATGAATTACATTTTATATGGAGGAATATGACGTGGGTTTACTACCTCTTTTTAAACTTGAAGGTCAGCCAGTTTAGTCGGTCTGGTAGGTAATGTGAAGCATATCTATAAAGGAAAAAACAAATGTGCAGCTGCTTAGGCTTGTGAAGTAGTCAGGAATCCAGAGGCGTGAATAGTTAATGAATGTATGGCCTATTTCATTGGGCATGCTGTTGATTAGTTCTCCATCTATCATGTCTTCTCTTTCCTCGCTTTCTGGATCCTACCTCACCCCATCCTTAGGTGGGAAAGAGAGATCGGGATGATGATGAAGATTTAGTAAGTAGAATATTTAAACAGTGTATGCAGGAAGTGGATGATATAATTCAGTTTAGCAGTTTTCTTGTTTATATCAGAGCTTCACCTGTGCACATCTTATCCCCTTTTATGGTAAACAGGATTAACTGATTAATCTTTTCTGCACAAAATAATAACACAAGGTTTCACTTCATGTTGTATTTCTATTCCACTTCTGTACATAACTCAGTCAATAATGTTGTGATATACTGTACACTTACTTTGTGGGAAAAAAAAAAAAAAACTCACTGGGTACTGTATTTATTCTTTCTGCAGTGGAGCAAAGGAATTGTATGTACGGGAAGACAACAACAGCAACAGTAAGACATCCTCCCCCACTCCTAACCAACCTCATGCCCCCTCCTCCACTCCACCCCTTTCTCGAACACCACCCAACTCCACCCCACCCCACAAAGCTAGGACTCCAGGCAAGCTGCGAGGTATTGTGAAGAAATGATACAGTCATCGTAGCCGCCACTGTTGGACGCTTCTCTGAGGTGGCGGCTAGCTTGGTGGATGGGAAGCTTGGACTGAGAAGCATAAAGTAACTGGAGATAATTGTTCTGTCATAACTAACCCATGTGTTTCTTGAAAGGGTAAGAAGACATAGGAGGAATTTGCACTCTCCTTTCCCTGCCCTTCCAGGGAAAGTGGGATTTGTTTTGGCAGAGAAATTTCAAAAGTTTGTTTTGAATCTCTGTCCTAGCTCGGTGGCTCCACGGTTTTACAAGAGGCTTGGTGGAGGCTGGATGGAGATCTTTGGTGCTGGGTTTAGTGAATGACAATAGGCTCAATGCAGTGACTACGGCAACAATGGTAAGGCTTATGGGAGATGGTGTGCTGGTAATTCCTGAGGCCTAGAGAGACACTGTTTGCCTTTTACATTAATGCTTTGGAGACTGAAAATACTGTATAAGTAATGACAAGCGATACTGTTCAAAATCTAAAAGTATTTTTGTTGAATTATTAAAAACAAATGTGTTAGAAGTAATAATCTATTGGTGCGATTAATAATGGCTGTACATGCCTTGTGTGACAAAACAAATGGTTACTGCAAGAATTCAGCTCAAGTGCTTGTAAAATCTAGTGATAGCTTCCTGAGTGTGTGAAAGTGACCAATCGAAATGAAAAAAAGTTGTTCAAAATAAAATGTCTGGCGTGAGTGTGATTAAGGTAGATAAAAATGCTCCAAGTTCTCTGTTAGTCCAGTGCTTAACTGACATTTATTGAAAGAAAGTGCAAGGACATTTATTGAAAGAGAGAAAGTGCAAGGATATTTTCAGTATGAACTAGTGGTAGACATCTCTGAAGATTCAAATGTAAAAAGAAGTTTATTGTGACTACTGATATGCAGCTGTTGGTAAGTGTGGAAGAGTGTAATGTGACAATTGAATTATGTTCCCTCTGATTGGAGCTATGTGTAACATCTTAGTACATTCAGAGTGTAGCTGGGTAAGGAGCTAACTGTGTAAGAAGTACCATTTACATTGAGAGATGTCTTGCACCTCTGTGATTTCTATTTTTGTTTGAAAAATAGAAAAATAATCTTATTAGGGCTTATTTATTTATACAGTGTAAGTAAAGAAAGCTGGCAGTGTGACTTGGGAACTCAGGCTAGTGTGAATCAACTTAAGCAGTTCACAATTAAGTAGGATAACATATACATTCATTATTATGTTTTTACATGCACTATAGGATATTAAAACAAATTACCATTACAGTTAATCATCATATTTTGTCTTTGCTGAATGCAGTACAGAACTCACAGTATATAACACTATTATCTGTATAAATAATATATATATATTTTTTCCATATGGTTTAGTATGTTAACATTTCTTTATTGTAAATCCTTGTTCCAAATACATACAGTGTATGACTTGCATGGCATTATGAGCATCTTCATAAATGGACAGCTAATGGAATTACCATAGCTACTATTATTTTTTTATTTCAGTCTGTATGCTTGTTGGGCAGTTAATAATTGTTCTGTACTTTTTATAGACTGTATACTATAAGTTTTCAGTTTTACACCCCAATACAGTGTTTTAGCAACTAACAATAAGAGACACAATATTTACATACGAGTATCTCTTAAGGCTATATTTCAATAACAGTCTGTACATGTTACCTAATATATTATTTATAAATTATTGTAATGTATAAAATAAAAGCTATTAGATATTATAAAATAAATTGCCATACTTATAAGTTTAGTATAATACAAACAGGCAGAATGATTTTATGAATTATTAAAGAAGTAGGAATTTCATATTTCTAAAAAATCAGTACAGTGAATTAGACTTATATCCAAATTGTGAATTCCAGTTATAATAATAATAATAGTAATAATAATAATAACTAATGATAATAATAATAATAATTAATAATAATAATAACAACAACATATAATTTGATAATGAGCTTAAGTACCATAATGCATACAAGCTTTAGTGTGCACCAGTAGTGCTTTGAATAAAAAATTACTGTTCATTGCACTGTACATTCATTTTCCAAAATAGTCTTCATTGTTGATCTGCAAACATCCTGGTCCATAAAGAAATGAACAATAAAGGTTAGAGCAAAATAAAAAATGGTAAGAGTTGACCATAAGTTAGGTTATCTGCAGGTTGGATATAAGGATTTTTACTGTAAAAAGTATGTACAATATTATATTTTCATATCTAGAAGTCTCTGCTCTGTAGTTTGCCTCAGATTTATTGATATAGTTTGACAGTTCAAGAATTACGCAAACTAAGACACTATAACCTAATAAGATTTTCCTATGCAAATTTTGTTTTAATACATGTGATAACTCTTCAGTGAACCGCAAATAATGACATGCCATTAGCATACATTCAGTTGAACATTAGGTAAACAGGTGTGGTTTATAGAATTAGGGAGATTTGCCAAGATCAGCATGAAGAGCAAAGTGTAATTTATTTTAATCTTGAATCGGCATTACAGTTAAGGGATCCGAGTAAAAAAAAAAAAAAAAAAAAAAAAAGAGAGAGAGAGAGAGAGAGAGAGAGAGAGAGAGACAAAAAAAAGGATGATCAACACCCTCTTGTAACTCAGGTTTTTATCCCCAGTAAGAAAAAGAGATGCTGAAAGATTCTGCTTTCTGCCTTCCTATTCCTCCCCAGAAAACTGAGAATAATGTTCCTCTTATAACTGAATTTGTTCCTTCATGAAGAACAAAACATAACGAGGTTGTCCGTCTTCCTTTCCTTGTCCTTTCTAAAGAGAAAATGTGATAATTTTTCTTGTAACCAAGATTTGTTTTTGCTGAAAGATCATGAAACATTTTCCCTTCCCTCTTCAGAAAATTGGCAGTGATTATTTTCCTTTCACAACATAAGATTTGATTTTTTAATTTTTATTACCCTATTTTTGTTTTTATTTTATTTTATTCATTCATTCATTCATTTATTTTTTAACTTATTTTTACTGGAAGAACAAGAATCTAAGATGATGATTCAACATTTCCTCAGTCCGTGAAAAAAGCTGATCTATGTTATGAGAGAGAGTTGGTCACGGGTTTATTGATATATCTGGGTATAGATACACTCACCTGTTTACCACTGGCCCTTGAATCCAGTGATGTATTTTTTGTTAATGATTGCTACCACCAGATGATTTTATTCATGTAGGAGGGACTTTTCAAAAAAGAGGATGTTAGATATTGACATCATTAACCTTCTAAGTACTTGAGCTTGCTTTAACCTGCATTGGAGTGTCTGGTAGCAGCAAGAATATAGTAAGAACTACATCAGTGGAATGACGTGGTTAAAAAATCAGTCTTGAATGCTCTGCGACATTGTAAGTAAGACTCTTTTTCGTGGTAAATAAACACAAGATTAGTGTGTTCTTGCTTCATATTCATGATATTGAAAATGTGTTCTTGGCTGATTGCATTTTAGTTTGATCATCAGTCAAAACCCCTTCAATTCAGTGACATATTTCAGTATTCTTATTTTCAGGCAATTTTATTCAGCTTGGCATGGATTGTTAGAACTGGAGTGATTTGCTATAGCATCAGTTAACCACTTCATAGTGAAAGGCCATTCCTAACCTGAAGATTTGTACTGGAGGTAAGATAACAACAATAAACTGAAATGATACGTCATTGTATTGAAGGGATTTATGCATTGGCTAACGACAACAAAACTCGCACATGGGTCAGTACAGCTTTCACTGTGTTTAGTGGAGGTTATTCAGTAAGCAATTTATAGTTTTATTGTATTAATAACTCAAGAGTTTCTGTGGATTCAGTACAGTAATTTATCACTGACTGTGTCTGTCCATCAGTTCTTTTATCTTAAGGTGACATTGACAATAGTTCATATAAATCATTTGTGGGTAGTGGAGAGGTGTATATTACAGATTTATATAATCTTTATCTGCATATCTCAATTTGATGCAGCCACATTTAAATTTATGTTTATAATTATGTAGATGAGGAAGATACTGTACTCTGTAATGGGACTGCCAACCATCTAATTACAGTACATATACCCATCCGTAAATTAACAACAGGGAGGAACTGTAGTTATTTTTTGAAAGTGAAGAGGGCAGTGAGAGTAGCTAACGTGAAGTGTCAGTGAGATGCAAGAATGAAGACTTCCCTTAGATATTGTTAAAAAAAACAAATAAATAAAACCCTCATACCTATTGCATGGCAAGTTATTAGATAGCTCATTATACAGAACTAGTGAAGCCTAATTGTGTGTATGTATGTCTGTGTACATGTGCGTGTGTGTGGTTTCCTGCAGTCCTTCCAAGGAAACTTAACTCTGTCACTCGATGTCTTCTATATTTTTTCCGTCTCTCTTCAGATGATATAATTCAGCTTAGGAGAGGTTTTCGAACTGGTGGGGTAAGATGTAGCTTTCAGTAACCCTTGCACTAATATCTGCTGCTCTCCAAAGCTGAGTAATACCATATGGAGGAAAGAAGAATAAAATGAAAGTGAAGTAAGTGTATGGAAGGAGTTAGTTAATAATAATAATAATACTAATAATAATAATATTGCTTCCAAATTGTTTGAGGAACTATTTACCCACTTAGAGGAGATACACATACCAGTACTTTCATAACTCCTGATGCTTTGGTAGACTATTGACCGCTGATATCAGTGTTTCGCATAGCTCACCGTAGTTCCCATAGGATCTGCATGGCTAATACAGTATACATTATTACATCGTATATATATTACACCTTCATTGCTAGCATGCAATCTCTGGGGCATATTAAAGTTATCCAGATTCTTGAAAGTTATTAGATACCTCTCCATATATATATCAGTATATATATATACATATATACATTATATACTCAAACATAGAGCAAATCTTAGTGCTACTGGTGTTGAGTGGAGAGTTGTTTGATGTGTAATCCTTTTAGCTGACATTTTACTGTGAACCTTACTTTAATTCAAATTAGTAGGGCATAACTGTTAGCTATAACATTTTTCTGTGAACCATACTTTTAATTTGGAATAGTAAAGTATGACTCAGATGTTGAACTAGAGAGGCAGAACCATAGATGGACTCTTATTTATTTTTTTTATTTTTTATTTTTTATTTATGTAAGAGAAGTGTGTACACAAAGGAAATGTAAAGCAATTACTGTATCCAAGCAGTATGTGTCTTAGGATATAGAGAAGGAAAACTAATAGGATGTGGAAAGAAGAACCAGAACTTTTTATTTTTTTATTTAGTGCATGGATGTAAGAGAAGTGGATACACAAAAGGAACGGAAGGCAATTGTATCCAAGCAATATCTGTGTCTTAGGATTTGCTGGGTCCACTTATAAAACCCATTCTTGCATTGACTCCTTGAATCTGGTGACATCTTTTTAGGTTTCATCTTGCTGTTACCTGATGATTTTACTCAGATTAGGAGAGGCCCTTTACAGTGAAGGAGTTAATGGAGGCTGTATCAGCTCTTCCCAACTTCCCAGCCTGAAAATTCTGACCTTAAGTGAACAGAATCATCTGGAGATTGCAAGACCAATATAAGTATCTAAAAAGACATCTTCAGATTGAAGAGGCTATTATTTTGCTAGGATATGAAATAGGCCAATTGTGGTTGATTTCTGCAATGTGACGTCCCATTTTCATGTGATAGCGCTGTGTTGTGTATACTGTAGTCTTCTGCTGGGGAGTATATTACACTGTATTTACTTGTGTATGCTGGGGAGGGAGTACAGGTATTGCTCACTCTGTGATCTGTTTAACATTTTTAATTTTTAAAATACCTTTTTCAGGATAACACCACCCAGTTTTTGCTTTGATGGTAACTCAGAGAGGCCCCCCCAAAAAGAAAACATTTAAAAATATTGTGAGCTGTGATTTGAAATAAGTGAATGATATATGCCTGTAATAGCAACATTGCTGAAAATAAAAGCCTACGAGTGGAGCCTGGACTGGTAAGCCTTAACTGTCTCATAATCGGAAGTATCCATTTTCATCGTGTTTCATAACTGATATTTATCAGCAATGATTTATATTAGCAGTATGTCTTGTTGTATGTTGTCATGAAGTATATTTATGTTGATTTTGGATTTCATTTAGGTGAAATATCCCCTAGAGGGCCAACCTTGGGACTCCCAGATGTGTTTTCACCATTTAACTCAAATTATAATGTTACTATTTAGGGTAAAACAATCCAATTCTTAAGTGAGAGTTACCTGTATAATGTTTACTTGTGTGGGTAGTCAAGTCTTCCACAGAGAGTACAATTAGCCAGGATATAAGTGTATGTGTGACTTGCCCTAATGTATTGCCTCTTTTCTGCGCCATGTTATGCGCCTTAGGGCCAGGTCAGTTGGTGGATGGGTGACCAAACGCTACCCAGATGCTGCAGATTCATTGTCATAATAGCAGGTCCCTTACGTCAGAGGGCCTTAAAGTCGTGTTAAAGCAACAAAATCATTACACTTTTCCCACTCTATTCCTCTGTTTCCTCACTGCATTAACTCTGGAAGGCAAAAGATGTTTTTTTCTACTCCTCTTTCACACAGCACACATATACTGTATGTAGATCACCAGGATCAGAACAGCACACAATAAAGTGTGTGCTATCTTATAATACACATTATTTAAGCAAATGTTAGATCATCCATTACTCATGCAGCTGTGAAATTGTAAGTTTATCCTGTAAACCGAATAAGCATAGCTTCCCCCTTTTAGAAATCAGTTATTCAACTACAGTACTAGTGGCTTCACGTACAGAAAATTATATAAAGTACAGTATCTATTGTTATTGTGTCGTGCATTCAATAATTCTGAAATTTAATGAAGTCTTCAGCCATTCACTATCCCACTGCACTTCTAGAGGTTTCCAACAGTCAGAGATTCAACAAGCAAGCTCTCATTTGCTTCAAGGGCCTACCCTTTGTGCTGTATTCACAGCACTAAGGGATATGTTTCTCTGAAGAAATTTCAGACAAGCATAAAACTTATATCCCACAAACCTTGACAAGCACAATGTATAACATTATCCTTTGTAGCTTTTTATCAGCCTTAGCATTGCAACTTCCTGATCCTAAAATTCCAGGAAAGTATTGTAATTTTCAGTAAATTTTTGTTGCACTTTGCTGATGTACCAGATAATAGTTTTTTCTTAAATGAAGAATAAAGATTTTCAGTCCTACAGATATAACTATTGTAAGGTTCCATTTAAAGGAAGTACTGTACTTTTTTTAATTACTGCTATTTTCAGCACAACACAGCTTAAAGCATATAGCTATCATTTATTTTGCTTCTGTGATCTGACCTGTAAATATTTATTTCAAATAAAAAGTTTTAGCTCTAATAATTGTTTATTTTCAAGTTCCTTTTGCCAGCTTTGGCTTAAACTTACATAACACTGTCTGTGGGCTGAACAGGTAGCCTAGGGGCAATACTCCATCCTCCCCCTTCTTCATACTGTATATGGTTCAATACATAAACTGAACACTCAAACGATGAGAATTTCTCTAAGTACTGTACAATACTGTAGCTGGATGACTGACTTTCCTGCTACAAAAGCTACAGTAGTGAAGTGCAAAACCTTTTGTAAGATGGATGGTCTCTCATGCATCATACACAGCAGTCTCATGTAGCTAAATCTAGGATCACTAGTCAGAAAACACACACATTTCAGTGAACTAGTCAGAAAACACACACATTTCAGTGAACATTATTTTTGTTTTGTGGTAGGTGGGGGGCACTCACCATCCACTCATTTGATGTAGTGCTGCTCTCGGGTATCTGCCTTTTCCTCTCCTCCATCCTTCTTTCCTTCCATCCTCTTCTATCTTTCATTCCTTCATTCTTTCCTTGTCCTTCTGCCTACGGGTGACTTTACTCTCCCACTTCTGTCTTTCCTTCATTCTTTCCTCTTCCTTCTGCCTGTGGGTGACTCTACATTGAGTGACAAGCCAAATCGTTTCCTGAACACCAGGAAATCATTTACTATGCTGGGTGGTAACCATATAACCAAATTTTGGTGCCTGGTGGTTTAATGAGTAATTACGGCCCTCCAGTCGGATTGAGCCAGTGAAGGTTTATATCCATGGGGTGGTTGGGGTTTATGGCTCATGTAATGCCACTCAGGGATGAGTGAGGCTGGTCACTCTCATCTTAAACGTCAGGACCAACTTGCCTAGCCCCGGGCTCCTACGCTTCTCATGGGGCAATGTAGGATTGGATGATGAATGAATGAATGTATGAATTACTTCTGTTTTTGAAATACAATAAGAAAAGTTTAAAATTGCTGCTATGCATTTGGGGACAAATATTGCATGTGAGCAAAAACTGTTAACCAAATTTAACCTTTTTTTCTTTGTTACATTGGCTTAAGACACTCCATTTAGATGTGATCTGTAAAGGTTTAAACTGGGGTTTATTGCTCACATAATGCCATTCATGGGAAGTGCATGGACTGAGTTGCTGAGTGTTGGACTCCTACACTGCTAATGGGGCAATAAAGGCATTATGCCAGAACAAAAGAAATACAGTAGTTACGACCAAGATACAGTGGTAGGGGGATGCCAGCCTGGCCAGGAAGGGGGGTCAAGTGCAAGATGGAGGGGGGTAGAAAAGGTGGCAGAGCGAGGGAAGGTAGTAGGGGCAGCTCCAGGTGTGGTTGTGGCATGTATGCTGCCTCGGTGGTGTGTCCAAAACGTGGTGGGGGCAGTGCTCAGGGATGAGGCTACACTTGACAGCTGGTGGGCAGAAAAAGTCCCTGAAAAACTTGTGTGAAAAAGAAACAGCACTGTACTGTACTTTCAAGAATACTTTCTGAATATGAAACACCAGTAAGTGTTGAATCATTGTAGGTAATGGACTGTACAATTCAGCCACACACACAGTGCAGTGACATGTCACAAACATGCTACAATAGCTACTATGCTTAAATATAGTATATCATTATTCATCCAGATATGCCATTTACACTACCCTACAGTACTCTATAGTACTGTGTGTATTTCTTTGTAATTTTTTTTTTTTTTTTTGCATATTATGCACTGTATAATACTGTTTTATATTTCAGGTAAAATGTATTATACTGCAGGCATAACCTACTGGTCACTATTTTATACAAGATCTGTTAATATTTGTGGTAGGTGGGGATGCCCAACAACCACTCACTCCATGTAGCGCTGCCTTCAGGTGACCCTATAGCCTACTGAGTGACAAGCCAAATGGTTTCCTGTAAACTAGGAAACCATTTACTATGTTGCATGGTAACCATATAACCAAATGATGCCTAGAGGTTTAGTGGGTTAAGGGTGTCCAAGCAGGCTGAGTCAGTACGGGTATGTACTGTACATATCCGAGGTATGGTTGAAGTTTATTGCACACACAATGCCACTTGCAGGAGCTAGTGAAGGTGGTCACCCACTGCTTAACCCCTGCCAGGCTGATTCTTTGTAAGGTACTGTACAGTATCTCATATGAGACTTGAAGCTGCAGCTTGGCATGTGCAGACCGTCATTGTGCTTCATATGAGGTCTGCAGCCCGGCAAGTGTTAAATGTCAAGAATAAGTAGAACCCCTGATAGAGGAAAAAATTGAGATGATGATGATGAATCTACTAACATCACATGGCAAGTATCTACATATATGTCTCCTGCATATACTGTTCATACTATATAATATGTTTTTACCAACATACTCGTTTTATAGGCTCACCTCTTGAGTTGAGGACTGAGTACGTGGATTTGGATGGGTGTAACTGCTCTTAGTGATGGAACAGTAGATAGGCGAAGAGTCGTGTATCACCTCATTGTCTGTAATTTCTGCTTCCATTTGCCATTCCTGCCTGCGGTAACGCTGACGAGGCCCTAAAGTGGAAAATTAATTGAGACGATGTGAAACAAGTAAGTCCTAAATAGATGCAAGAGCATTAGGACTGTAGTGGGAGGTGTTTGTCAGAGTGGATCATTTTGCGTGCGGAAAACATTAGGGAGTAACAGACTGACTGAGTTGCTTCAAGAGATGGTACGGTATCTACAAAGTTTGGTGAGGAGGTAATCAATTAATCATTTAACTACATAAAGAGGTGTCAGACTGACCTATCATCCTGACACCTTCGAGTTCCATTATCGATGAGCGTCATTCGTTACCATGACAACACATGAACACTCGTCCTTGCACCAGAAAATAGTGTACCCCCAAAGAATTACGATATACTTTCCACTTGCACATTATCGTACCAGTGCATGTGATATATAATTTCGCAAATTCCCATACGCCTTGCATAATTGTAACTTCTGAATTCAGTACCTTTTACAACAATAAATGTTTCAATTCAAGAAACTACCATTCTAGGATCACAGACTGAACTACCGCAAATAACTGTACTGACAGTTATTTTACGAGGGAAAAGAAAAATGAAAGCATAAAATTACAGTACAGAACGTGGTTGAGGATGGTCTATCGGAGTCTGCGGGCTGAAACTTGTCGCCGCGGCGTCTACGCAATCGCCAATTTCCCGCGTTGCTCTGCATTTGATCTAATCGTGACAGATTCATCGTTGCAGTAGGGTGTCAGTCGTCAGTGTCTGCTCTTATCATCATGTGTGGTAGGACAGCATGGTATGTATTATGTAACAAACACTGTAGTTTATTGGAAAGTTAAATACAATATACTGGTAGCTGTGACAGGCGGGATGAACGCTGCTGTCAGTGTGGAGCCAATGACAGTTTTAATGCATGGACATCACTAATGACAAGTTTAATTTTCAGAGGCCAGAATTGAGCGGTGGCAGGGCAGCAGCGACAAAAATGAATGCTATATTTTAGTACGTATTAGGGATATCACAAAGTTCAAATGAGTCGGTGTACTTTTATTGCATCATGTAATTTTCTAGTAGTCCTATACAGTATTTTAAATTTTGTTTTTAGCTTTGTGGGTCGGATCACAGTAGGAGTCCTCCCATTTCTAGAATTTACAATTGTATTTTTGTCAGTAATTTATATCCTAGCTATCACCTTGACATGTTTAACAATTTGCTGATGATATTAAATGATCAGTCCGTATACAGCCTTATCACTTGTACGTGGATAAAGACTGCTTATGTTGGGCTGTCAGGTTAATTTGCCTTCAAGGTCAGTCCATCATTAATTGCTTCGTCCATACTAACGGCCTAACCAAGCCTAATTTAGCCGATCCTGATTTAACCTAACCTAAAATTGTCATAAATTGTTACTGGGAGCTCTCCTGCAATTTGTCTGGTGATTGTTATGTGCAGTTGCCTTCCAGATGGTTTTTTCAGTTTTACTTAGCATGTGCTTTGTGTGTGTGTGTGTGTGTGTGTGTGTGTGTGTGTGTGAGACACATCAGTAATTCTGCAGATAAGAATGCCAGTTGTTTATTGGGTGCTGAGTAGTAAAATTGGAGACACCGCACAACTTCAGAGTCGTACAATTTTAAATCCACCAAACGTTGGGAGGGTTTTGAATTCTGATCAGGGAAAATGTGGGGTTTAATTAAGTCTGTAAGTGAATTAAGTCAAGACAAGTACAGTACGAAAGTGCTAAAGAGCCCTGATATGGGGCTTCACATAAGTGTGCAGGGGTGAAGCACATCATTAAAAAAAATCATAAATATATCACAGACAGACAACTCCACTCCCAGAAATACATGTCTAAAAGTTAAACATTCAATTCCTGTTTTTAAAATATGAAAGTTTAAAAATGGTAAAGAACTTAAGATCGGGGCTGAGTTTTTAAAAGTATGATACCGAATAGCTTTTATGTGGTAAAATGGAACATGTGAGCTCTGTTTTGTATTTATTGAATTATAAAAATGAAAATAAATAATCCAAATAACATTTTTGATTGATAAAGGGTGAAACTTTCAAAGGTGACGTATTTACAGACAGTAGCTACTCTGACCAAACCCAGTGAACCTAACCTAACCAAAAATTTGCCTCCTTCATTCCAAACATCATTCTTTGGACCTAACCTTGGCATTCTTTGATCCTGACTTGTCATGCTTTAGACTTAATGAGAGTGTCTTTTGTTCCTAACTTGAGCATCATTTTGTCCAAACCTTGGCACCATCAGATATTTTATGGATACTGTATTGCATGAATGAGGCATATGAACCATACCTGTCGAAGAAATCTATGCAGTATTTTCTGATCCTAACCCCAAGCATCTGATGCACCTGACTTAGTATCCTGTGGTCTTTACCTTTGCTTAATATAAGCCTTATACTATAGTCTCACCAATCTAAAACCAAGGTTTGGGTGGAGTCCAGCCGGGGATTTCCCAGCGTACAGCGTTGCCTTGTTTCCTATACTCTGATTGGGTAGTGGCTGACCTGACACCGTTAAAGTTCGTCCGCTCACACCTCGCCACCTGGCCTGACATGACTTCACCCACTTCTGTGTGTGTGTGTGTGTGTGTGTGTGTGTTTTTTTTGTGTGTGTGTGTGTAAAGACAAACTAATTTAAGTTATAAATATAATTTAAGTTATATATATAACAAAGTGAACAGTGGAAGCACGTGACAGAAGCTTAATCTCCCTCCAATGGATTAACTCCCAGTATGGGCCTGGATGTTGCCGCTCGTGAGTGTTTTAACTTATTTATTTCTGTTAAGAAAATAACGTATGTTCTACTGATTCCTTCAAATTATATTATAAACGTAATTGTTACATTACTTACCCAACTTAGAACTACCGTGAAAGTCGGTAAAAGTAACTACATTTTTTTCAGCACCACTGTAAAATATGTATGCCACGTTTCTTTATTGATGTACAAGAGCCATATGCATTACAAGTTTACGTTCCTTTGATATGCTAGAATACTTACGTCTATATTGTATTAGTATGTGTGTACCTATCTGTGATGCCTATTACATATATAACAGAATCTACTCATCGCTCGTTTAGGAAGTATGGCATGGCTGCACCCAGCGCCAGACCCCACCCAAACCTTGGTTTTAGATTGGTGAGACTATAGCATTCTTTGAACCATAGCAGTTCTCGGGTAAAATTATGGCATACTTTGTAATTTAGTTGGTCATTGCTTAAACTTCAGAATTATGAAAGTGGGCACAGATTTTCTTATTACACTTCCTTCATCTCTGAATCCCAGTGATCTCTTACTGTGTTCACCCCCCCTCTTCCCCCCCCCCTTTTTTTTTTTTCTAGATTTCCAGAATCCTCCCCATTGTTGGTGGCATGTAAAACTGTTGGACTTTTGTGGGGTGTGGATTCATCACCCACTTTATTAAACAACCTTAGTATATTAATAAGCACAGACTTTGATAGTTAAGTAATGATGAATTAGAGAACAGTGATGAATATTATACCTTTCAAAAAATAACATGCTGGTCAAGGATGAAATTGGAACATACCCTTAAAGTGATGACTGGAAGCCAACATTAGTGCATGAGTCATGTAATATATATACCAGGGTACAGCAACTCGATGATGTACCTGTATTTGCATTGAGAAAGTGGAAGGTTAAAAAAAATAATAGGTACCATAACAAGGATTTAAGCTACTGCCTGACAGTGGAATGCAGACAGTACATACCATACCTATTTAAAGAATATAATCTCAGATATTAAGCATAAAGTACACCACATTCAAAAGCAATCTGGGTAGGTCATCAAAATACCAAGGCAGGCAAAGCTAAAGGAGTCACATTGACTTGCAGATAGCTATTCAGACTCAGATCTTCTTTCCTTTACTGAAATTTTTTTTATTACAATACAGTATTATGAGTACTGTAAATTTAAAATTGTAGGTACCGGTATGTGAAATAAGTGCAGCTCCTTGTACTTTCATTTTAAAATATCCCCTAAACTCAACCCAGGTAAGGGCACAGTAGGTTAAGTTACCTGTAGTACATCTTGGGGGTGAGGATGGTCCCATTTAATGGAGAAGAACAGATACAAGAGGAAATTGGAATTTTCACAGGTAAAATTATACTGTATTTTTATAGCTTTCTGTAGATTTTTTCCAGTTTGTTCATAATGTTGAAAAGGTGGGAAAAAAATGGTGTGGGGGTATATAACCCTAGCTTTTAAGTACATTACCTAGCCAAAACTATTTCCCTTACTAAGAAAACACAAACACGACAACACTCATTGTGAAACAATTGATCACTTGTATAAAGATACTTTGTTGATGGTGTGTACATAGAGTCAAAGTCCAATCTGAGACTAATACAGGTAGTGTTAAAAATACACTCAACCCCCTGCTATCACGCCTAATTGGTCACAGGAAACGCGCGTGATAGCTGAATACGCGAAAGCTGAACTGAACAATCAATGGGAAAATTTCTAATTGGTTTTTCGGTGGCCCATTTTTCTAACTTTTAACCACTTTATGCCTACGATTTCCTGCCAATCTCTCCTCTAACATGAAATAAAGCATTATTATATTAATAATAACAGTATAATGAATAAATAAACAACATAAAAGGCCATCAAACTTTTATAAGGATTACGGCTTGGGTGGTTTGATGGGTTCCGAGGCTTGGGAGTGGCTTAGTTGCTGCCAGATCTCTTTGGCTGTCTCTATTTCTTTAGTGTCCACAGCTAAAGGGGGTATCACATGGTACCTTATATCAGGAATGGGTAAGGAACATTTAAGTGGAACAAAACTTGGACGCTATCACACACGTTCCTCACACTGTCGTCAGAGCCCCATCTCAGTTGTAAACACGTGGTTACTTTATCGGCATCACAGTTTTTTTTGCATGAGAAATATTAACTCTTTATAAGGGTTTCAAAACGATTGATATTTATTCTAAAATACAATATTAATAAGTATTCAGTTTTAGGCTAAATTTCAATGCTGTAGTACAATATATTCTTTCGAGCCGCATGGGTTTTGGTCACTGTTTTGCCCGTCGTGTCCTCCGCAGGAATCCGTTCAGATGCATTCCAAATGCCCGTGCTATAATCGGGAATTTTACCACGTTAACGTTCCGATTAACTATCGTATCCTCTGCAAACCTCGTATGAAGTGCCGTGTGAATAAGTTTCACTTAGCCTGTCTTCAAACTCGATGCGTGATAGCGGTCTTGGAGTGCATGATAGCATGTATGGTTGTGCAATTGATGTGTGTGTGATAGCAAATAAATGTGATAGCTGAATGCGCGATAGCGGGGGGTTCAGTGTACTGTATATTATTCTTCACAGATTTCTTTTTTCCCCAACGGTTGCCAGTAGTTGTTGGGAAGCAGTTATATGCTTTTGGCGCTTTGTTTAGCTTGCAGTCCATAGAGATTATTATTTTACCATGGCCAGCCTCAATATGAGGATTCCTGTATTAGGAAGCATGACTTCATTTCACATGAGTGTTTGTCTGAAAGGTCCATGCCTGCTTGTAAGGAATCCCCAGAACAGCGTTTGCATTCCGGGAAAATGTTTTTCTGAAACTATACAGTCATAAACTTAAGTTTATCATCCAGTTTGCTGTGAACCAGTAATATTATGTAATAGGGTTGTTAGTAATACAGCCTGAGTTTGTCCAACAGTACCTTGGGACCAGATGAAGTGTGCCGGTCATGCAGTGTACGGACGGTAGGAAAGGATGGAAAAAAACAGTATCAAGCCCCACAGTGGAGGGATCATCCAGGTGACCATACCTACCGCCCGTCAACAAACATTGCTCCCACTCGTTACACACCTGTCATGATCAGGTGATTGCTTAGCTGATTGACCTTTTATAATTTACTTTTACAGTATTTATTTATTATGGTGGGTATTATTATTTTATTTATTTAATATGATTATTATTAGTAGTAGTAGTAGTATTGTTTTATTTATTTATTTATTTATTTTGTTATTTTTTATAAAAATTGACTTTTAACTCTCAGTTCTCTCTCAACTCATGATCAGTTCACCCATGTAGTTTCTGTTTCACCCTTTTATTATCCTATGATGCAGGCTTTCCCTCATGACCTCATGGAATTTATTCAAGTACTGTACCTATATGTTATTTTAAGTATCCAAAGTATCGTTTTATGGAGTTTTGTCAAGATATTACTGTGCCTAAGGCTGTTGGGCTAACACCTCATTACTTGGGCAGCTGATAAAAGGTTTATGTGGTTCTGAAGATCACATCACTGTGTTTTAAAAGTATTTACTTATTGTTTCTGTTTATTATTATCTATCTATCTATCTATCTATTGCCAGACGCCTCAATCCTGTTTGGGGTGGCCACAAACAAATCGCCTCCAAGTCGCCCTGTCCCCCGCCATTTCACTGCCCTGCTCCCAACTCACACCCCCCTCTCTCATATACCTCTCCACCCCATCCCTCCATCTCATCCTCCGCCTCCCCCTCCCCCTTCCCCCCTCCACCTCACTCACATACACTCTCTTCGTCAGTCTTTCACCCTCCATCCTCTCCACATGGCCAAACCACCTCAGTGTGTTCCTGATAACGCTTCCTATCACATCCACATCCACACCACAACACTCCTTTATATCCTCATTCGTCAGCCTGTCTCCCCATGTGACTCCACAGGCTCCTCTTAAATAACTCATTTCCACTGCTCTCACTCTTGACTTGTGTCCTTCCAACAATGTCCAAGCTTCACTTCCGTACGTTAGGGTTGGTATCACAATACTGTCATGTAGTAACTTTCTCACTTCCATGCTCACTTCCCTGTTTCTTATCACTGCTTTCAAAGAACCAGCAACCTTTCTTCCCTGCTGTACCCTTTCAAGCACTTCACCCTCCAAACCTCCATCCTTACTCATCACACTACCCAAGTACATAAACGTACTCACATTTTCCAATTCCTCACCATCCAACCTCGCTGTACATTCACGAACTTCACCTCTCTCAAAGACCATCACTTTACTCTTCCCTACATTCACCTTTAGATTCCATTTCTTACACACTCTCTCAAACTCATCCACCAAGCCTTGCAGCTCCCCTTCATCTTCACTCAACAACACAGTATCATCTGCAAACAACAGTACAGGGAGTTTCCAAACACTATCCTCTCTCACCAGGGCCACTCCAGCATCCACTACCCTACCTTGTACCTCTTTTATTACCCCATCCATGTACAGATTGAACAACCATGGAGACATGACTTATCCCTGTTTCAACCCAACTTTCAAAGAGAAAAATTCACTTAGTTCACCATCCACACGCACTGCAGCCTTTGCACCATCATACATTCTCTTCACAGCATTCAACAACTTCCCATCTACTCCATATATTCTTAACACTTTCCACAATCCTTGTCTATCCACCCTGTCATATGCTTTCTCCAAATCCATGAAAGCTGCATACAACTTCTTTCCCTTCTCTAGAAACTTTTCCACTAAAGATCTAAGAATGAATATCTGATCTACACAACCTCTTCCCTTCCTAAAGCCTCCCTGTTCTTCTCCAACTAATTTCTCTGTTCTTTCTCTAACTCTGTCTATAAGTATCCTACCATACACTTTTCCTATTATACTAAGAAGACAAATGCCCCTATGATTACCACACACTTCTTTTTCCCCTTTTCCTTTGTACTGTACAAGGGAATAATTATACCTGACTTCCAATCCTCTGGGACTCTACCTTCCTCCCAGGCCAATCTGCACATCTTCCACATCCATTCTACTACTATCTCTCCCCCATGCTTCAGCATTTCACCACACACTCCATCAATTCCTTGGGCTTTCCCCGATTTAACTTTCTTCATTGCTTCCACAACTTCTATCCTACTGATTTCTTCCTGTCTTCTCACCTCCCTCCTTCTCCCAGCCATTCCCCAGCCACTTATACTTGCATTACTTCCATCCTCTACGTTCAACAATTCCTTAAAGTGTTCTCTCCATCTGCTCACTTTTTCTCCCTTCTCCACTAGTAATCTACCATTTTTATCTTTCACTCCCCTGCTAACTTCACTTCCACCCTGTCTTACTCTTTTCATTTCTCTCCAGAACATTTTCTTACAGTCCCTCCACTTTACACTCAGATTCCTTCCAAATTCCTCATCCACTCTCTTCTTACTTTCTCTTACTAACCTTTTATTATTATGATGTATCAATATTTATGTTCACAAGTGCACCCGTTAACACCAGAAAATATGGTATACCATAATAGGATGAAAATAAGCTGTTTCATCACCTGTCCAAGAATTTTTGGAATAAGCTTATTCTTGCTCTGAAAGTACTGCAGTGATGAAATTAATGTTCTTTTTTCATACTGAGCCTTTTTATCAGTTAAGAATGTTCTAGATCCCCCACTCCATGTGGAAAAAGGAAACAGAGTTATATTGCTGATAATTATGAGTATTTGGAGTAAATCTGAGTGGTGATTAGGATTCACAGCTCACGTAATGCTGCTAAGGGGCAGTAATTGGTCACTCCCATAAGTGGATTAAGTAGCTTAACCCTGGCACACTCCTGTTGGGGCAACAGAAAACTAAATGATAGACACTTTGAGCTAAGTTGTCATTCCCATATCAGTGAGCACCATGTACGAGGAGTGAAGCGGGAGAATGAGGGGAGTGAGCTGCCTTCTCAGTGTATCATCCAGCCCATGCTGTGGGGTCTCATCCCTCCATTTTATAAGGTAAGAACAATCCCTGATAAATACTTGCTCTGAAAGTTATCATCATCATCATCATAACCTTTTTTTTTTTAGGGACTGATAAAAATACTTGGAAATAGCAAGAATAAATTAGAAGGCACTGTTAGAGTGCAGGAGTTAATTATTTGATTGCTTTATTCAGTACACAAATTACTTATTTTCTGTTTTTGGAGGACTTGAATAATGTGTCAATTTATGTATGGCCTTTGTGATAAAATGACCTGGAAATAGAGAGAATAAATTAGAAGGCATTATTGGGGTGAAGAGGTTAATGATTTAATTGCATTACTTCATACACAAATTATTTGTCTTCTGTTTTTGGAGTGTAATAACCGAACTAAAACTTAAAAAATTAATCACACTGTTCTTGTTGAGATTCGATCTCAGGCCCTTGTGCTCCATACACATGCTTGTTACCACTTAGCCAAACAGAGGATACCCGCTTTGCCTCTGAGCAGCGCTGGCTTTTTTTTTATATATATACATCACTCTTTTCTCCTCTTGTTGATTAATTTGGGGAGTTTCGAACGTGTGTTAGCGTAGCATCGGAAGCCACCAATGGGGACACTGTGGACCACACCAAACAGCTCATCCCCGGGATGTAAAGACTAGAACACTGTCTGCTAACCAACAGCATCATTGCCCTCCAAGCTTTGCCTCATATCCCACGCTGCTGCCAACCAATGAAATAACTGAAATGAAACTTAACAAATTAATCACTGGTCTGACCGAGATTCGATCTCAAGCCCTATCTCTCCATACGTGTGCACATTGCCACTGATCCAAACAGAGGATTCCCACTTTGCCTGTAGTCTAGGCAATGCAAGCTTTTTTATATATACCTCATTACTGGAGGACTTGAATAATGTGTGAATTTATGTATGGTCCCATTCACTAGGCACCTTTATGATAGTTGCTGATTGTTTGTTTTCCATATCCTGTATCAAATTTCTGTCTAAACATTTGATGCATTAATGTCATGGGAGCTTTGGTAAGGATGGTGATGGTGTTATGCAAAGTTAAACTTGGGAACCTTAAAGCATATATGTTAACAGATTCTTTGGTTTTTGTACATTTTAAAATCCAGAATATTACTATACTGTATTGTACTGTACATGTACAGTATACTCCGCTTCATGAATGATCTACCATGTTGGTAACCTAATGATATGATATTCAGGTTCCAGCTGTGACGTTTGTCGAATTGTTACCCTACTTTCACAAACAGCTCAGTGAAACCAGCTTATCAGTATTTGAATCAGTGAACAAGTCAAGTAGAAAATTATTATAAGAACTGCCATAATGGAAGCTTGCTTTACATAGCTAGGGTGATGCTATTCAGCTGTATCTGACATTGCTTTACACTACAGGGAGAAAATGCTACAGGCCATGGCTACAGCACCACAAATTGCCGATTGGAAGACATTGAAGAAAAGAAGTCATATAAACCTTCTCTCGTCAAGGGCCAGAGGTACACCAGTGAAACTGATATAATATTTTCTCTTGTCAACCTTTTGGATATAACTTAATTAGTGAGGCTGTTACATTGAAAAATTGTACATTCTCTCTCTCTCTCTCTCTCTCACTTGATAATTTGACTCAGCTTAGAACCAGGATTAGTTGTAGCCTAGTCCACAGTAACCTGTTCACTATGGTACATCCTCATTAAGCTAAATAAAAGTAATGTAAGCGAGATTTGGTGACTTTGGTGAAAAAATTTTTAGAGGAATATGAGCTCACAGGACCTTACTATGATGTGACTCCAACAGTTCAGAAAACACTCCCTTACACAGAAGATACATGTTGATTATATTTTTAGCACATGAGAAGACATTATGCCTAGTTTTTTTTTTTTTTTTTTTTTTTTTTTTTTTTTTTTTTTCCAACTGTTGGGAAGTAATTGGTTTGGATGCTTGGTTTATCTTCTAGTCCTTACAAAATATCAGCTGTACCATGACCAGCCTCAGTGTAGGGATTACTTTAAGAGGAAATGTATAATTTGAATAATTAAATAATTGTTAGGCTTCATTAGTTGGAGTCGGGATTCTGGGGCTTGAGTGATGTGTGAATGATTTGGTGACCCCAGGCTTGCATTTGACAGTGCTCCCACTTTTGTAGTTTCTCTTTTCTTGTCTGGATCCTACCTCATCCTGTCCATTGGCAGAGAAGCAAAAGTCAGGGTGGTAATGATAATGATGCTTGGTTTGTTCTTCAGGTGTGTGGTGCTGTGTGATGGGTTCTATGAATGGCAATCTACCAAAGGCAACAAGAACAAACAGCCGTACTTCATCCATGCACCTCAGCCAGAAGGAGTGAGTAGGTTTAGTAAAATTGATTACGTCACTGTCATTTTTGTTGTTTGATTGGAAGTGGATTAAGCAACAGCGGTAAAGAATATACCGGTATTGACAGGTTTATGAATGGAAATTATGAGAGCAGAGAATAGGTAATTATTAATGCTAGTGTTGTTCAGAGAAGGAATGTGGCAGTGGAGAAAGCTCAGCATTGAGATTATATACTGTAATGATGAACTGATTTGTTTTTTTATTACCTCCCATTGTATCCAACCCCCCACTTTACCATTCGTCGAGATCTTACCTAATTCCTGTCACAAACCATACAGCTTTTACCCTCTCGTTCCTTCGTTTTCAAAGGTAAAAATCTGGGACCGCAGTACCTGGGATGTGAAAGGAGTGTGGAGTGAGGAGGAGGGATGGAAAGGGCCCAAGCTTCTCAAAATGGCGGGTATCTTCTCGATTTGGATGTCCGCAGAGGTAAGAATATTGCATTAATTTCTTGTTTTTTGTTTAACTTAATATTTCTTCTTATCAGTTAATGGAGGGAAGATTTGTATGTATCATCCAGTCCCTCGTTGCCCCATGAGGAGTGTAGGAGCCCGGGGCTAGGCAGTTGGCCCCGACATTTAAGATGAGAGTGACCAGCGTCACTCATCCCTGAGTGGCATTACATGAGCAATCAACCCCAACCACCCCTTTGATATAAACTTTCACTGGCTCAATCCTATTGGAGCACAATAATTACCCACTAAACCACCAGGTGCCAAAATTTGTTTATATGGTTACCACCTAGAGTAGTAAATGGTTTCCTGATGCACAGGAAACCATTTGGCTTGTCACTGAGTGTAGTCACCCACAGGCTGAAGGAAGTGGAAAGAATGAAGGAAAGAAAGACAGAAGAGAGAGTGTAAAGTCACCCGTAGGCAGAAGGACAAGGAAAGGATGAAGGTAAGAAAGACAGAAGAGAATGGAAGGAAAGAAGGATGGAGAGGAAAGAGCAGACACCCAAGAGCAGCACTACATCGAGTGAGTGGATGGTGAGTGCCCCCACCTACCACAAATGGAGGGAAGATAGTGTCATTAAACAAGATAACAGTACAACAGCCAGTCACCATTTACCCCACACAAGGCATATGGGTGTAGTCTGGCAGCTATAGTCATGTATTAAATGGTAGAATAGTAACCTATGTTCTTACTAGCTTCTTGTATGATAAATAAAACTTCTTATTGTTTTTCCTTGGGAGATATGAGCCATTGTGCGTACTGCACTGCTGTCACCTCGATGTACAGTATAACTGCAAAAAAATAGATTAGGAAAAAAAAAAATCCATGTATCCATCCATCATCCAATCCTACGTTGCCCCATGAGGAGTATAGGAGCCCGGGGCTAGGCAAGTTGGTCCTGACATTTAAGATGAGAGTGACTAGCCTGACTCATCCCTGAGTGGCATTTCGTGAGCTGTAAACCCCAACCACCCCTTGGATATAAACCTGCACCGGCTCAATCCGATTGGAGCGCTGTAATTACCCACTAACCCACCAGGCGCCATAATTTGGTTATGTGGTTACCACCCAGCATAGTAAATGGTTTCCTGGTGTTCAGGAAACCATTTGGCTTGTCACTCAGTGTAGTGTCACCCCCAAGTAGAAGGAAGAGGAAAGAATGAAGGAAAGAGAGACAAGAGGGAGTTTAAAGTCACCTGTAGGCAGAAGGAGGAGGAAAGAATGAAGGAAAAAAAGACAGAAGAGGATGGAAGGAAAGAAGGATGGAGGAGAGGAATGAAGATAAGTAATAGCCACAAAAAATAAATAAGAATTTCCATACGTACTGTATACAGTACATACAGAAGTAGATATATGTGCAGATGGTTAAGCTTGAAATATAGAGCCAGGATTCTGAGGATTTGAATGAGTGGCCTGTTCACTAGTCATGAGTGGGTATTTGTGTTTGTTTACTGTGTCTTTGTTTTTGGAGTGTACCTCCCCTTATGTTTAGGTGGTGGTGATGTAGCACCAAGAGCATAGGCCGGTCACCTACAATACCTTGATCCTGTCATTCCAGTGTCACCCTTTTTTAGGTATTCTCATTACCACCAGATTTTATTCCATTTCATTCGTTCATTCATCACCGAATTAGATTAGATTTTATTTCACATAAGGAAAACCTTTCTTCATGATTGAAAGTCATTAGCACTTTCAGCCCAGTAATGTGTTTTATATTGGGGTGCAAGACTTCTTATCATCGAGTCCCATATTATCCCATCAAGAGCAAGGCCTAGGCCTGGAGGATAGGGCACTCACTTAAAAATTTTGAAGGTAATAGTGACTGGTCTCTTTTCCTTAAGCAGTACTAGCTATTTCATTAACTGCATAATATAGCGGTTTGTTGTTGTGGTTTCCATTAGCCTGGTTCAGTCTTTACACTTAATAAGTTGCAATACAAAACTGAATTTCCCCCCCCTTTTTTTTTTTTTTTTTTTTTTTTTTTTTTTTTTTTTTTTTTTTTTTTTTTCTCCAGGCTTGTCATTCTTATCTTGGATTTCCTTCCTACATAGGGATAGGATGAGGTAGAGTTTGGAAAGAGAAAGCACAATAGAGGGAGCACTATCAACATCATTTCCAATGTAATGGACTGAGCACTCATTCTCCCACTGTTCAAGCCTCCTGAATCATGGCTCTTACCTCAGAGACAGTTGCATCTGTACCTATTTTAGGGGTATTTTTCTTTAAATATTCATTTCACATTTTCTTCCATGTTAAGAATCAATCCATTGGCTGTAAAGGTAAAAAAATGGGGTAGGGGGAGTGCTAAGCCCTGATCTTGTGTTCCTACATGCATACTGTAATTCTTCCAACCAACTCAGTCCCCTATCACATCCCAAATCTTGTCAGTTTCCATGCCTCATATTCCCGAACACTCGTCTACCATATTCCTCCACTATCTTGGCTTACCACACTTCCCATGTTCTTTCATGCATTCATTCATTCATTCATTCATCATCTAATCCTGTGGTGCCCCATAAGGAGTGTAGGAGCCTGGGGCTAGGCATGTTGGTCCTGGCATTAAAGATGATAGTGACCAGTGTCACTCATCCCTGACTGGCATTATGTGCACAATAAACCCCAACCACCCCTAGGATATAAACCTGCACCAGCTCAGTCCGATTGGAGCGCCTTAATTACCCGCTAAACCACCAGGCACCACAATTTGGTTATGTGGTTACCACCCAGTGTAGTAAATGGTTTCTTGGTGTACAGGAAACCATTTGGCTTGTCACTCAGTGTAGAGTCACCCATAGACTGAAGGAAGGAAAGAAGGAAAGAAAGATAGAAGAGGAAGAAAGGAAAGAAAAGAGGAAAGGGCAGTCACCTGAGAGCATCACTACATTGAGTGATCGAACTAATGAATCTCTACGTCACCCAGGGAGGAGAGGTGATGAGCTACTCTGTGGTAACAAAGGCATCTGAGGGGAAGTTTACATCTCTGCATCATCGTGTTCCAGCCATACTCAACACAGACCAGGAAGTACAGGTAAACCGGGCAGTTTACTTTTTGTTGACAGCCAGTCTTCATTAAACAGTACTATAAGAGAGGGGTGTTTCCCAGTGTAGCATAATATTGGTACGGTACTCCAAGTTGAGGAAGATTGGCAAATCAGGTTAATAGGTAACAATGAAGCTTTATGAGGTCATTTTTCTTTAGTTCACCACTGGTTTAGTGAGATAAAAGAATGTAAAAAGATAATGTGTGACTTGTAGTAACTGACTATATAAACCCCTTTAATATCTTGGAATAACTCCTTTTCTGGGAGGGCACCTTAAGTGCTGTCTTTTATCCCTTTACTTTGAAATGTCTCCTTTAAGCTGAATATGATAATCTGTTTGGGTAATAAAAGGAAATAGATATCATCGTACTGAAATGATTAAGATACAATATAACTTTTTTTTTCTTTTTCTTCTTTTCTTTAGCTCCAGGAGTTTGGGGTTTTACCTTGAGGTTTCTTTCCTTTTCAGCCCATGTTCCCAGTGAAATTAAATCTCCCTGCCCACCTTACATATCATGGATTGGTGCAAGCAGTCGTGATTACATTATTTGGAATTTATGGCAGTGGCTGAGTGAGTGAATAAATATGTGGCCCATTTCAGTGTTCATGCTGTTGATTAGTTCTCCTTTTATATAATTTTTATCTTTTTGTGCTCTCGGGATTCTACCGTACAACACCTTTGGATGCGAAAATGAGACAGGAAAAAATGATGGTGTTAGAATAGATATTAACTCGCTCACTATGGCGTTATCTTTCTTATGGTTTGTTTGTAATCTGAGGATGCTTTTTTCTGCTTCGGAGAGATTTCATGCCCAAAATGAAGGGGTCAAGCAAAGTATGCTAGACCTCTGATATTCATGAGCAGATTCAGGGAACAAAGCTGCAAATATCTCTGGAGCACTAATAATTCAGTATGTTGTGAAGGGAATATTGTATAAGGGACATCTTCATGATAGTACATAAAGTAATGAGGAAAATAGTGTTGGAAGCTCTCTGTCTTCCTTGTAACAACTAGAACAGGTTAGAACACACATGGAACTAGATGGTACACATGACCACAATCAATGCAGAATTTTCAGCAAGTCTTCACTTCCTCCTGAGCATTATAGGTGCTTTCTCAGCTTCTACTGTACAGATTGATTGAGAGCCACAGTAAGAGAAAAAGTTTACCGTGATTTTCAGCAACAGCTCCAGTCAGCAAATGGACTAACCGCGTGTCGTGTAAAAATATCTATGGATCTAGAGGGTCCACTTTATTGTGGGTCTGTGGTGAGAATGAACACATAGTTATTTGTTCTGTCTATCTGTCTATAGTCAGATGCCATAATCCCATAAGGGATGGCTGTTTGGCTTTGAGTTAAGAACTTTAGCAGACATCTTATATCATAACATTGACAGAAGTTTCTGCTCTTAGGACTGGCTGGACTTTGGACATGTGAACTACAGAACAGCTCTGAGCCATCTAGCCAAGGGACAGCCTGATTTAGAGTGGTATCCAGTCTCAACACAGGTCAACAATTCCCGCAATCAAGAGCCTGAACTCAACCACCCCATTGACCTTGACAAGTTAGTTGGTTTATGTGTAACAAGAGTTAGTAATGATAATGCCAATGATGAGATTACACCACCATACTACTACTAATAATAATAACAATAATCTGGTCTTTTGTTTCTTTTGGCATTTAAGTTATTACTGTATTGGTATTCTTCATGTTTAATTGGTAGGATTTTTAGAGTTTAAGTATCCAATAGATTAGAACGTGTTACAGGTCCTTTTTGTTAGGGATACGCATATGAAAGCCCAGTCATAAGATGAAACAAAAGCTTCTGTGGTATCCTTCAGATGAAGAGGAATTTAATTTCATATGCTATTAAATGACCATTTGAAATGAACATTTTGGAATAATCCAACTTTTTGTACTACTTCCAGTAATAAAGAACAGTGCTGATCAAAGTCACTTATCCTGAACTTTGTAACTTCAAAATTTATTTTCTTTTAACTCCCAGTCGAAGCTTTGCAAACTCCAGACTGAAAGATTTCAAGATAATTAGATCCCACTGAGTGAACAAATGATAGTAAATAATCAGGCCTACTTAATTTGAATAATAGTATTTGCTTATTGATTTTTGACCATTTATAAGATTAAAAGTCCCAAGATAAGCATTAGGCTCAGAAGTGCTTTTATGGCTAGTGAGAGCAGTGGAAATGAGTTTTTTAAGAGGAGCCTGTGGAGTCACATGGAGAGACAGGCTGACGAATGAGGATATAAAGGAGCGTTGTGGTGTGGATGTGATAGGAAGCGTTATGAGGAATACACTGAGGTGGTTTGGCCATGTGGAGAGGATGGAGGGTGAAAGACTGACGAAGAGAGTGTATGTGAGTGAGGTGGAGGGGGGAAGAGGGAGAGGGAGGCCGAGGATGAGATGGAGGGATGGGGTGGAGAGGTTATATGAGAGAGGGGGGTGTGAGTTGGGAGCAGGGCAGTGAAATGGCGGGGGACAGGGTGACTTGGAGGCGATTTGTTTGTGGCCACCCCAAGCGGGATTGAGGCGTCTGGCAATAGATAGATAGATAGTTTACAAATATATTCTTTCCCCAGGAAGCCACCTCAGTCTGCCAGCAGTCAGCTGATGTCAAACTGGCTCAAAATGGGCTCAGGCAGGGTCAAGAAGGAAGAGAAGAGTGGAAACATCAAAGAGAAAGAGGTCAAGAAAGAAAATGGAAAAGATGATGAGGTAAAAGAAGAAAATGTTAAAGAGGAGCCAGGTAGCAGTGACAAGTAATAAGGAGCCTGAAGTGTGATCCAAACTCCTGACATTCAGGCTGATACAGAGATAGCTATGTTAAGTGAATTGTCAGGTAAGCTTTGAGTTCCACACTTTTTATACCTCAGAATAGATTGTTAGGTGACACGACAGGCAAGCTTGGAGTTCTGTGTATACCTCGTAAAGCAATTTTTTGTTATGTTGGACAAGTTTAATCCATAGTTTCCTTTCAGAGGGAAGTAGAGCTAGTTCTTAGGTGGGTGTAGATTGTTTAATTCAGGAGAGGTTACAGTTATTTTTTATATGCGTAATTTGCCAGCAAATGAGGGCGACATTTTTCTTTTTGTTTAGTGCTGAATAATAATTTTTGGCTATGCATACACTTACAAACATACTATTTTATGATGCAAAATTATGTGCAATATTATTTGCTCAGAAAATTTCCTTGGAAATGTGGAGTGCTATACCTGATTTCTGTTTACTAAAGGAAAGCTTGAAAATCCCTGCATAGTACATTACTGAATATATTTTAGAATGCCTCGCTGAGAACCCCAGTGTGAGGTGCAGTCTCTAATGAAGTGTCTTGGAGTAGGCAGTAAAGCTGGTATCTTAATTGAAAGCCAAGAATTTAAAGTATCAGAGTGAAGTACAGTAATATGCTTAGTGTATCGGAGTGTAACAGATAGCAGTACTGTACCTGAGTGTTTCATAATTTACACAGTTAAAATCCCGAATATGCAGTTGTTCACATACGATATATGTGTTATTATCTCAAAGCATTGACATTCATAGACACAGCTTAATATTCCTAAATCCCAGTAAGCTGAAGTACTTGGCAGTGAATTGAGAACTGAAAAAGCTTTATATTTTACCAGTGAATATAGTAGTTCAGTCAGTTACATATACCAGTGTATTTTATACTAGATACCATAGTTAGTTTAAAGATACTATAGCTGTTTTGTAGTTGAATAATACTCAGATGAAAGAGATGCACTTGAACAAAGCTTAATCCTTGAAGACATAAATGAATACTTTGATAAATGTGTTTGTGGCAAGAAACCATTTAGTATAACTACTGGTACTTCAATATGATTATTTATTTTTGTGTTTTAATCTTGTTAATTATACACCAGACTACATGATTCATCTTAGGAAAGTTCTCTCACAGTGAAAGGGTTACTGAAGACTGTGTCAGACACCTGCAGTTCAAAAGTCACTCCTAAGCTGAATAAAATTGTCTAGGCATAGCAAGAATAAAATACAAAATAACATGTGATTGAAGAAGTTAACCAGTTGCATGGGTAATGAAAAATTAATACTCAGTTTTAAGGCAGTCAGGCCAATATACAGGTAATAGTTTTCGCTATGCCACCGCCACATTTTTACTACCCATACCAGTAACTACATTTATGACAATATGCACAAAAGACATGACATTTGCCATATAACATGAGCTTCATATTTCTTTTGCAACCAGTAGCTGTCAAGGTTCATTGTCAAGTTTATCTTAGTGGCAGTGCAAAGTTCCTTTAGAATCTGTTCTTCTAGCTCATGTGGTTCACTTAAGGAGGATAGTTTTTGTAATATATGCCAGATGTAAATTGTTAGAAGAATCCATTTGTCAGCCAGTGTCAGTTGTCCTCCATTCACAACATCATATACCGGTATATGTTATTGGTTAATTCATTGCTGAAATGAATGATAATCCCTCTAACCCTCTCATACACAAGGGCTTCGTAAAAAAAGTCCAACCACACGCACTTTTTCAACTCAGGTTGCCTCCAAGTGAAATCCAGCCACTTGCTTTAATTGAGATTAAACAGGAAGGCTACAGCATTAGAGTGGAATTTGGAGGTGGGAGGTAAAATAGTATATGATGCCAGGAATTACAAAGTACTTTGGAGGCATACCTGTTGGATTAAGTACAAAGCATTTTCTTTTCTTTTTTGGGGTCAGGATGGCAGTACTGTATTGTTCATTACTAAGTTTTAGAAAGATGTGTTGTTGATGGCTAGTTCAGTTTCTTTGTGAATGACACGTTGTTTACTGTTCACCTTTATTTTTAGATATGAAAAGGAGAAATATTTTGTAGCAAATGTATTTAGCATCATATTTACAGGAATGCATCATGCAGTTTTCATTCAGAATCATTATCAGTTTAGTAGACCATCAAAAGTTAGGTTACTAATTTTATAAGCAAATCTATGTTATATTTTTGTTGATCAAAGGATAAAAGTAAATTTATCAGAAATCATTTAACTTTATCCTTTGTAGTAATTAAGTTGCTATGTTGTTGAACCCCTGTCTGTCTGGTTGAGCAGTTGACCATCGGTAAGCACCTGCTTCCGTGGGGCCATCCATTAGATACAGTACACCATGTGGGAAACCAGCATCCCCATGTGATAGACAGGACTTCCCAAGGGTTGGACCAGGGTCTTTTTCTATGGTGAGATGCAGGGGAATATGAGATGATTTGACTCCTGCATAAATGCCACAGCTGCATGGCTGCACAGAAGGTGCTCAGCACCACCATGTTTAGGTTCCTTGTTAGCATTATGTTCTATTTTTGTTGGAGTTATGACCCCAAGATCATCTGGACATGTACTCAGTGGAATGCAAGAAACCAGCCTCTCCATTTGAGCACTTCCAGTGGTATTTTGTTTAGGTTATGTTGGAGGATTGCCTGTGTCATGAAAGTGAGATACTTTATATGAATTGGTGGTGTAATCAGCTGCATCACAGTGCAGGCATAATGAGTGATTTGTGAGTGGCCTGTGGTGTTGGTACTGAAAGGAGGAAGGGTGGCAGCCATGTTATAATATGACAAAGTGCCTTCATGTCTCTTTGAAAATGGCAGTTTCTATGGGATGCATGCAGGGAAGGTTAGTTGGTCATGGAGGAAATGGGTAAAAAGTTAGGGTGAAAGGACTGAGCCTTTTGGGTCACTGTTAGAGAGTATTTTAAATGAGGATCTTTGGTTACGATTGAGAACTTTGACTTGTCTGCCTGAGAGGAAGTTAGCTAGCCTCTTTGTCATAGTTCTTGTTTGTTCTTGTTTGCATTCAGGTTTTTAGTCATCAGGATACGTTTAGGTAATTTGTAAAAAAGCTCTGTATATGTATGTTGCTGTTATTATGGTTCTTGATAGATGTTGTTTCCTGGTAATCCCATCTGAGATGAGTTAGCCAGCTTAGAAAAGTGTGTGGTAATTGAATGCTTGGTGTAATTCCATATTAGGAATCAGATGGAGGAATGTGAGGTTTATGTTCTCTAGGATTTATCTTTCAGTGATATGTAATGGCGTGCAAAATCAAGGATAGTGGCCTGTATGATGATGGACTATTAGGTGATTTGCCTGAACTGCTGGGTGGTTTGCCAGGCTTAGATATTGGGATGATGTTTGCAGTGTTTCAGGTATCAGAGGATTTGGTTTAGAGTTCAAGGAAAGTTGAAAACATCATTGATGATACAGTACCTGCATTTATGGCTATGGGGCTCAGTTGTTCGAGGTGTTTGTGATCTGGTGTAGCCCTTCTGCTTTGGAGTTGTTTTGCATTTTTGGATCATTTGTTGGACTTTAACTGAATGAGGAGGACTTCGATAAATTTTTCTGTGCGATTGTCATTTTGTAGAGTAGTATTTTTGTGGCTTATTAAAGCATGCGGTGGATCCCCAAGTTTAGTGACATCATCATTCACGGTTTCATGGTTGGCGGTGACCTGCAAATATTTCCAGACACCAGGTTTCGCACAAAATCCTCTCCGTTTGCAGTGAGAAAAACATAAAACCTGCTCGAGGATGAGGAGCTCTGTGGCTTTGTGCAGGAGCAGCAGACAGAAGAGATGCAGTACAGGATGGATGTGTTGCATGGAGAGGTGGAGGTGCCAGAGCTGGCAGGGCGTAGTAGCTTAACCATGTGCCTCGGAAATTACACCCCCATCTCTTCCATTAACCCCTCGGCTGTGCCTGTTGTGGCAAGAGCGATACCCCTGTTGTAGCAATCCACACTAAAGTTATCCATTTTCAGTGCAATAATTTTCATATTAATACACAAGATAAAAAAAAAAAAAAATGCACAAGAAAGTGAAGCCTTTCTTCTCACCTATGAGCATCTCATTGAATGTTTAGATGCTCCTACGATGCTGTAGAGAGAGGTGGAAGCAATGCTTTTTTTTTTTTTTTTTTTTTTTTTTTTTTTTTTTTTTTAAAGCTGTCTATCACACTCCACAACCTATGCCACCACTCAAAACACTTCATTTCCCTACCACACACCACTATACTTATCACCATCTTTGCATTATCTTGAATGGTTCACTTAGCACTTCAAAATCATTATTTTACAAACATTATAAAATAAAATAGTGTGATACTAAGCCATGAAAAACTGCTCAGTAATAGTAAATACTGTAACGCTAAACTACAAAAGATATTTACGTAGCTTACACCAGACACATTAATTTTCCTTATAATTTTGCCACTTAGACTCACTTTCTTTCTGTCACTTATTTACATTTGTTCAGTCACTTTTCTAGAAAGGCTAGAAGCTGATGAATGTGTGAAAGGTATAGTGTTGTAACAGTGGGTTGGCATTGCATGGTGTGCTGGCTTGTTTTTTCAGATGTTTTACAGTATATTTCACACTAGAATCACTAGAATCGTTGTCAGTAGTAGGTGGATACTTCCTTTTCTGTGGAATATGGCCTCGAGCACCTCTTTTCTTGGTAACACCACATGAAGTTGAGAGCTAGGACAAACACGATGGACCACCTGTAGACGTCACGACTTCCTTAAGCAAACTGGGCTCATGTGGTTGCGTGATGTGGTGTGGAGGATGCTAAAAGGATGAACTGGCAGTCCCAAGCGCGGGCAGATGAATACACAAAGTACTTGCGCCAAAATACAGGGCACAGCTTTTGAAGTAGATTCGTAGGTTTTAAAAGGAACGTCGCAACACATTGATTGGCCCTTCTAAAAGGAACGTCGCACTCGAGGGGTTGAGCACCTCACTTCAGCCTTCCAAGTGAGTTTCCTTGCCTATTATGTACGGTATTTTGTGTTAATACACTACTAGTTTCTATTCAAGTTTAATCAGTAAGTTTTACATTGCATAAATGAATTTTAGGGTGAATTAGCATGGGACCCAGAACCAAGTAGCCTATTTCCCATAGGATCAGTGTCCCAATTTTAGCGGTTTCATGGTTTATCGTACTTTTCACCGAACCAATTAGGTGCGAAAAACTGGGCTTCACTGTTATGCAGTAATGTCTTAGGTTGTCTGCTTGTTCCTTCATGCAGAGATGGTTCCATCAGCATTTTAGCTGGGCTTTGAATTTGTGGGGAAAATTATTTGATTTGTGGATATTTGTTATTGTTTTCTCAAATTTGATGCTCTGTCTGTGATTTAGGGTATCCCCCCCCCCATTTTTTTTAGCGCCCCCCCCCGTACATTAATCGTGTTGTTTCTTTTTCATGTTTTCTTTGGAGAGGGAAGTTCAGCAGAGATGTAGGAGTTGCCGGTTGTAGTAATGATGATACTGATGATGGTACTGCTTTGTTTTCTGTGCCCAGTTTTCCTCCTTAGAATTTATGATGTTTTTCCTATTTTTGGCTGTGTTTGCTTCTGTTGTGTGAGGTATGCTCATGGGGAGGTGGTTGTGTGAGGTATAGTGTGAGTGGCTAGTGCAAAAGCACCTAAGGTGAAGTTGGGGAGGGGATTGCTTAGTTATGTCTTTGTGGGGATCGTGCTGTGTTGTGGTGCTTATACAGGATGTTGAAAGTTTTCAAGTTGCTCTAACTTTAGAGGCTCTTTGGTGTTCTCTGTGCTAGCTGCTAGCTGTGCATGGCCTTTTGCACTGAGGTCACATGCAGTTCCAAGGCAGAGGATGTTGTTGAGAGGGATGGAGAATGATGCCTATCCGGATGACGGGAGGGGAGGTAAGTAAATATTGATTGTGTTGTGCATTAATTTGTGTATTTTGAATTGTAACAAAATCCTTTTCTGCCATGTTGTCATTGGTATGTGTTTTTGTGTTAGTCATGCAGTGCTTGTGAATGGAAGGTATGTGAGGGTGATGACCACCCTCTTGTGTTTTTTGTTGTCTGATTGTATTGTAGTTAGTGAAATGTGGGTTGTTTGACTTGATGGAGAGTTTAGTCTCTTGTGTTGGTGCTGTGTCAGCTTGTATGTGTGTTAAAAGTTGTTTGATTAGACAGGCTTTATCGTAATTGTTCCTTATGTTTACTTGTGTTGCATTTGTGTGTGTATCTTCTATTTATGTAAGCTTGTGTTGTTTTGGGTACTGTCAGAGTGCAGCGATTGTTTGCAGTGGATGCACTTGACAGACCAATATCTGCATGTAATTTGAGTTTAGCATGTTGGATTTGTGTATATGTGTAGGTCAGGATTGGTTTCAGTGCCTTCGGTTGGGAGGAATAAGAAGGATGTGGCAGGCCATGGTACTGTATTTGCAAACCCTGTGAAAAGAAAAACTGAATAAGTGTGTCTTCGGGAGTGTGGCTTTGTGCTAACGCTTCAGCCCATCAGCTTCATCTGGGGGAATTGGGAGAGAATTGAGGACATTTGTATAACTAGGAAGCTCTGCCTAAGGATAAGGTGGTGCCTTCATGTGAAGACTTTCCTCTCCAGTTCTGTAAAGAAATAATTTTGTTGCCATCAGTAAGGCACGGGTAATTATAATATTGGTAATATACAGTAGATTCAAGCTAGTTAAATTGTGAACCTTATTTCATGATCATAATAATGATCATATTCATCCTTATCCTATTACCCACATTCACATGGGATGGGAAGATCTAGAGTATGACTCTTTGATCTTTTGGAGACCCTGAATTAGAGAAGAAAGGAAGCCCCATTAGCATTCTCAGATGTGACAGAATGCAGAAATTATTATGGGATAAATTTGTTGAATGTTGCAGGAAAGGTAGCCTGTATGGAATAATAAGGAAGATAATTGAATGACGAATGATGAACAGGGTGGTTCCAGGACTAGTAGCGGATGTGTGGATCTTATACTTGTAATTTGAGTTAATAGTGGAGAAAGAACATAAGGAGAATTTCCACATGTAAACTGCTTCTTGAGGAAAATTTGCTTTGTCCCGGGGGGGGGGGGGGATCCAGTTGATTTTGTTGTTATACTAGGATAGTCTAACTCTGCTGAGTGTTGTAGTTAAGATATATGGAGTTCAACTGGTGTCCAAATAGTGTGAGAATGGAAGGACAATTTGCTGACAGTATTTACCAAGGAAACTGATTCCTATCTTATAACTAAGGCTCATTAAATTTCATGCAACTAGAACTAAGTATTCTAATGGTGGGGGAGGCCTAGCTCCATGAGGGAAAAATATCCCATTATAGTAAAATTGGATTTGCATGAATGGCTAAAATTTTAAATATAAATCACCCTAAGGAATTTCTGCTCAATATCAGTGACACTGTGCAGCCTTAGTGCAGTAGCATTATACTTCAGGTGGCAGTGGTTGGCATGAACCTTTTCCTATGAAGTCAGTAAAAGAGTTGTTTTATCTTACCATTTATTGAATAAGAAAAACTGAAGTAATTCATTGACAAAATAAGTCTGATATTAACCTGACAAAATAAAAGCACCAAGCATGTGTAAGTGGCAACAATATTAATACATACAAAACACTTTTATATTTGTTTAAAAATTTCTATGGTGTATTTGCATCAGCTATAAATTTTTATGATGTATTTGCATCAGCTATAGGACAGTGCTGTACAGCTATACCTCAATATTCGATACCCCTAGATGCTATACCCCGGCTTAACAGTGGGGGTAGAAATACCACCATATCCCACCTAACAATGGCCAAACCCTGGTTTAATGATGGCTTTTGATTTTTTTTTTTTTTTTTCTGATTTTTATTATATTTTAGACTAAAATTGTGTGTTTAGGTTGATTTGTAAACTGTTTTCAGACTCAGTGTGTTTTAGCCATAGATGAGGTGAACATTGTCATTTTGGGGTACAGTTTATTAAGCTTGATTTTTTCCAGACTTATATTTGGCAATTTTCACATTTTATTTGTTGGTTTTAATGAGTTATTTACAGGTGTTAGGCATAGGTTAGCTTCCTTTACAGCTGTTAGGGTATTTAGATTGGCTTTAAACTTGTTTTTGGTCTCATTTGGGTGGGTTTTGGACTTGGTTGAAGGGGGAACCCAAGGCTGAAAAATGCATCTCAGTACCTTAAATGTTAAAACTACCCCGATATACGATACTCTCCCTAATGATGGGTTTTTACCTAACCAATTACATCGTTAAGCCAGGGTATTACTGTACTAATCCATGAAACTCGTGTGGGTTTTTCATATTGCATTCATACTGTTCTTTGAATCTGAACTTTGTACTTATTTACTTAACTAATGGTATGAGGGCACAGTCCTTGAACAGAAAAAAGATACACATTTCACGCACTTTTTAAACCCACAAAATCATGGTTGAATCACATGCACGTCATGGATCTTTCACAGATCCTCTTAGTAAACTCGCAAGTGTTAACTTATCTGTATAACTTTTCTTACAAACTACATGTTTACATGAAAACTGGTTTGTCCCACAATTTAAAAATTGACTTACAAGATAGGAAATGCACCTTATGTATCAGTGAATGTATGAATCCACTTACGCAACCAATGCATTTGTACCACAGCATTCCATGCTTTCAATTAGTATAGCATTGATCAGATGAAAATAATTTTATCTGACACTGTAGCTTCCTCTGGTCTGTCAAGAAGGAAAACTGTAACAGTACACCACCACCATACGTATTATTTTCAGACATAAAAATTATATATATATACATATTTTGCAGATTTATTCAGGTGCTCATACATATGCAGCTTTTTGTCAGTTATCGCATTTGAAAACTAAACATTTCACATACTGTTGGAGTACTCAGTGTTCTGTATCCATTACGTTATCTTCCTAGTGCTGATAGAATTTTATATAGAGAATTGCAGCATCAGGGTATTGGATAGTTGTTGAAGTGTCACTGTCACCTACAGCAGTGACAAACACACCTTCATAATACAGTAGCATGCATTAACATGTCAGCTTAAACATCAGGTTAAATGGTCTGTAAGGCTATAAATTTAAAAATTTAGACCACCAAAGTCAAACCATATACAGCAACAGCAAATGGTCACAGTATGAGGAGCTGAGCATACAGGGTACTACAGTAGGAGACCTTTTTGACCTTCTCATGGTCCGATCAACTGTAGTACTGTGTTCCAGCTATTTCATAAATCGTGTTTGTAAGGTGCATGATTGTTATCAGTCATATATTGGGATACTGTTGAGAGGCCAGTGGTATTATTGATGAAAAGAATGATAGCTGTAGAATTTTGCTGTGAACTGGTAAATTGAGTGAGATTGATGGTGATCAAGGGTGAATTGGGAGGCAAAAGCTGCCTCATTCTACCAGATTAGGTTGCTTATTAACTGGTTCGGACTGATCAAGAAAGGATATACAGTACTTGGCTGCAGTTCTGTTTTGTTATTTGTATATTATACAGTATATATTATTAATATCTGCAAAATTATCTGCCAACTTAAAATGGTAACAGCCAATCCCATTGAGGCATAGGGGCCTGAGATTTGGGTATTGTACCACAGATCACTGAAGGGTACAAGACTAACTTACCACTGGTAACAATAGGTGATCAGAAAACTTTGTCACCTGTGGAAGAATCACACAAGTGCAAGGCAGGGCCATTACTCTGGTGTACTGTACAATATTCTACCACTGGACCACCAGGTGTCCCAGTTGACGTAGCCATGCTGAAAAGACGATCCGTTTGTCATGTAACTGAAAACTGTGATCAAATAAAGAATCCATAGAAAACAGCTGTACCATGATGACTGAAGTTATGTCTCCAGTGTTGAATTATTCTTTTGCCAGAAGTAAAGTGTCAGGTGGTGGGGGAGGGGGACCAATTACTCTATAACCATCCATCATTCAGCATTTTATTGTCCCGTAAGAATAGGAGCTTGGAGCTTGGCTACTTTTTCCCGACAATAAGGTGAGAGTGACCAGTTACTTTCATCGGGTATGTTGTATGGTAAATTAAACCCCCGATATAATGGATTTTGCTCAGTGAAATATACAGTATTAATTACCAGCCGCGATAGCGAAGCTGATATTGTTTTCAATGTGTGTGTGTGTGCGTGCGTGCATGCATGCGTGTGTGTTTGTTTGTTAGCATGATAACTTTGCAACTGCTCAAGATATTACAAAATTTTACAGGTGTGTACAGTAGTAGGAAAAAAAATGGATCATGAGTTTGGAGTTGGTTGAAGTAGGCCAAGATCTGTGTGTCAGTTACCATGATAACTTTGCAGCCACTCAAGATATCATCATGAAATTTTACAGGTATGTAGTAGGGATGAAAATCTCAGAGTTCAAAATTGGTGAAAGTAGTGTCAAGTGGGGTTGGTGGAGGATTAGTGTGCCTCCCTGTAAAACAATTAACTCTAAGCCCTTGGCCACCCCGTTTGGGATACATGGCGTCTGGCAATGAATGAATGAAAAAAAGGTCAAGGTCATGTTCTGAGCTGCGCTAGATATGTTTCGGCTCACGGCTGGTGTGATTTCCCCACTGGGGGGTCTCTAGTCATACTTCAATTTTTATTCGTTTCACAGGGAAACCTTGGAATAAATTTAAACTTAGTTGACATTAGGAGGAGGAATTTTAGAATATACAGTACCATGTTATGATGGGTAAATGTTTGAGCAAGTGGTATGGTTGTTGAAGGAACAGAACTACAATAATAATGACTGAAGGAATGAAATAGGCAGGGAGGTACATATGACAAAAGTTATACCCCATTTTAAGAGGACAGCTGACAAAGATGGCTGTGCCATATATGTTTTGATGTGACAAGGTAAATGCAAATGGTACAGACTGTGGGAGGGAGTATAAAAAAAAAAAAAAAAAAAAAAAAAAAAAAAAAAAGTGTTGTTGCAGTGTGTGGCCCTGGGCTCGTATGAACATAGCGACTGCAAGAATCTGACTACTTTAGCCAGATGTGCCCCTAGCTCTTAGGTTATACTGAAGAATTGCATACATGCGTGGTACAGTATTGTTGTTGCATTAAGGTGAGGGTATGGTGGATTGTGTGCAAGTTGCATTTTGTGTTGGTACTAAAGCAGAGAAGTTGTGGCCACAGTGCACCATAGTACGAATGTATTGCCTGCTTCACAGGTACCTTACTGTTTTCTTTTTCTTATTTTTGAATCTTAACCACCCCACCCAAAACACTCAAAAATGGTTAGGCAAATCCCATGATGGTCCCATTGTAAATTTTATACCTACAAGATAGTCTTATTCAGCTTAGGAAACCCCTCATGATGAAAGGATTAGAAACAGTCTTCACTAACCCTTTCAGTGTCCTTTTTTTTTTTTTTGGTGCCTCTAGATGGTTTTATTAATTTTAGTTAGGACTACGATTATTAAAGTCTCACGCATGCAGAGTAGAAACCTTAGTGCCTTTTGGGAGCCTTCCCAATCGCGGTTAACTGCAACAGAACCACCTTTAAGATTCTGTACTCTGTCCTGATGTACCTCTTTGTCTGCACTGCTCCTCCTCCTCCACTCTAACCAAAGTACTCTTCCACCCTATCTGTACCATAGACTGTACAGTCTTCCCAATTAAACATTAACTCAAGCCCTCTCTCTGAGAGCTTCTTTGGCACACTATCTATGTGCAATCTTTGTATCTCACTGTATATCTCTCTTCCATTCAGCTGAAGTGTATATAAGAAATAAATTATAAGAACATTCTACTGACAGGTAACATGTACCTCAGACATAAGAATACTTAAAAGTAATATTCAGGCTTTTTGACAAGCCAAGATAATCAATACAGTAGTAAATTCAGTGAGATTAAAATGAGAATTATGAAAGCACTCAATCTTATATGTGTATTTAAACATAAGCAGTTCAGTGAATGTGTTCAGTACCTATCTTTCTCTTTATTTTTCACTGTAACGTCACTCATCCTTTTTGTATATACAGTGCTGTACTTATTTCTTCTGGGGAAAAACATACAATTTACCCTATCATTCACATTCACGGGACATACCACTTGCGCACTTTCACGTACATGTGGCTAAAGCTTGTGTAATGGTTAAGTTCAAAATATATATACAGGATATAATACAAATATAACTAAACTCTGACTTCATAACCTATATACAGTACATGTAAAAATATAAGAAATCCCCCCTCCCCCCCCTTCAAGTAACAAGACATGCGAAACTGCCAGTGTTAGAGACACTGAACACTGCGTACAAAATTCACATCATATTGTTTAAATTCTGAGAAAGGCTTCTAGGAGGTTCAGAGAAAAGTAAGGTACTCCACTCCTACTGGCAATGCATACTTCCTTATCTACCTTGTGACATAACTGGAATCTGAAACTTGGTTAACCCCTTCAGTGTGTCAGTGTACTTTAATCTCTTCTTGCAACTAACAAGCAATTTTATTCAAAGTGTAGATGTGTTATATCTTACCCCTTTAGTTCAGAAAGTGTCTCCCTGGAAACAAAAGTTAAGAGGTCCATGGGACAGTGAGCTGGGGAGGCCGAAGCAGACCCTTTTAGCGCCTCCAGATAAATAGCATGTTATCTTAAAACAAAAGCTGGGGATGAATACTCAGCCATAAACCTTTCATGAAAAGATTTAGATTGTAGGGCAGAATATCACAGTAGATAATCTGCATGATCTGTAATTTTTATGTTGTACACAAGGAATGGAGTGTGTGGGTTCTGCAATTTTTTTCTTTGAAGCACAATGGTCATGATCTAACACATCACTGTTACCAAGACAGACCCCTCAAAGAGCATCAACTGCATTACAATGTCAGTGACATCACAGTGTCAAAAGTATATTGTACACAATCAGAATGCAGTACTGTACTTGTACTGTAATTCACACTAAGTAATTGCAAGGTTATAGTTGCTGGCAGCAACATCTGTCCTGAGTTTGAAGTATTCATCCTCTGTGACATCCCAGGAAGATACCGCCAGTGACTCTAGTCCTGGACATGAACTCATCAGTCGGTAGACGCTGGCGATGGTCAATGGTACCTGTGGGTGCAACAAGGCAGGCAGGTCACATACTGTTAAGGCTAATTTTAAAACAGGAAAAGTAAAGGAAGAGAATGAGAGACAGGTCAAGGTAACAGGGCACAGAGAGAGAGGTCAGATAATACCACTATGTAAATCACCGCCATACTCACGTCTATGTTCAGTATGACGTGGTAAAGCAAGAACTATTCCACCAGTTGATCAGCAGACTTCCCTATACTTTTTTTTTTTTTTAAATAGCACACAAAGGTCTGTTGTGCAGTTACCCTTGATTCCCCCCTCCCCCCCCAACTCATCACATACCAGGCTGTCAGCAATATATGTCTTAGCACAAACACTTCTTCATGTAATCCTCTAATCTCTGTAATAGCAAGAGCTTCACTTTTTTTTTTTTCTTCCCCTGAGCCACTGTACTCTCCACTTTTCTATGTACTGTACTTGTAATTTCATGCCTTCAGTATTCTATACAGCATACTGGACTTGTACTTTCATACATATACTGTACTACAGTAGTATGAAGCTTACTACAGCCCACAAATATAGCTCTTGAAAGAGACATTATTGTTGCTGTGGCCCTAGGCTCGTCTGAACATGAACCTGATTGTCTGCAGGCTAAAACTGCCATGCTCCTGCATCCCTCCAACCTTTTTTCAGTGGATATGGAGGGAGGTAAGGGGTGTTTTTGGTTATATTGGTGTCACTATGCAAAGGTGTCCTTCTCCAGCACCTTAAAGCTGAAAGGAGGAATATTTCAGTAGGTCTCTTGCAGAATTTGTGATATACAGCAAGTTCTTACCATTGTATACCATGCAATATGAACAGTATAATTGTACATCATGACTAAGGTTTGTTTAAGGAACATACATGATTGTCAGAGGCGATGTAGATGTGCTTAGCATTAATGAGTGGGTTGGTGGCCAAGAGTTGAGCTAGGTAGCTGTCTGTGAGGAATTCCACATCAGCTTTTACCAGTAATGACTCCAGCTGGTTACACCACAGCAAAAAGAATTCCAAACACTCCCCTGCAAAAATAACACTGCTGCAGCTTTATTCCGTAAAGCTTATTTTATGTGCTAAGTTATCTTGACATTATACTATACAGTATACTACTGGCCATTAAAATAGTAAGAGCAATTTATAGTCAGTTTTTAAAATTATCTGACAATATGCTATACTGTACTAAGTGCAGTGTACAGGTACTTGTAAACAAGATCATACAAATACTGCATGTTCTTTAAACTAATGTGATGGGGAAATTGTGATTACTGGACAATTGTCACTATCACTCTTCATTCATACCATACTGGTATGTTCACAGTGTGTCCCAGGACTAGACCTACTAACCTTCAGAGGCAATTCTATGGCTGATTTTGAGTTAAAAAAAAAAAAAAAATCAACTGTTACAGTACTCCAATTACTGATGTCCTTTTTTCATAATTTACCCATAAGGTCATTACCAGTTGTAGCTCCATAAGAATTAAGAATTTTCCCCACGTTCATACAGTTCTCCCCACCCAACACACACACCCAGAATCACCTCTTAAAGTTAGTATGTCAAATCCTTGTACACTCTGTATCTATCTATCTATCTAATCCTTATACACCCTGTATCTATCTATCTATCTATCTATATACATACATATATATATATGCTGCAAGTATGCAGTCTCTGTCAAAATCAGTGGCAGCCAATCACATACTGTACATACATACATCATCTAATCCTGTGTTGCCCCATGGGGAGTGTAGAAGCCCGGGACTAGGCAAGTTGGTGCTGACATTTAAGATGAGAATGACCAGCCTCACACATCCGTGAGTGACATTACATGAGCAATAAATCCCAACCACCCCTTGGATATAAACTTACACAGGCTCAATCTGGTTGGAGCATCTTAATTACCCACTAAACCACCAGGTATCATAGTTTGGTTCTATGGTTACCAGCCAGCATAGTAAATGGTTTCCTGGTGTACAGGAAACCATTTGGTTTGTCATTCAGTGTTGAGTCACCCACAGACAGAAGGAAAAGGAAAGAGACAGAAGAGGAAGGAAGAAGGAAGAGGGGAAAGGACAGTCACCCGAGAACAGTGTTTCTTTTCTTTAACTTACAGTATTTTATCTTAGAATTTAAGATTATTTTTACCTATGAAGGAATGAAGAATAGACATTTTTTCTGGTTGGAGTATGAATTTGTCAGGAGGCTTATCATTCAAGAATTCCTTATCAAATAAAAAGAGTAACTAAAAGTGAGAGCCAGGCAGCATATTGGTAATTTCTCTGATGATTTTTCCTGTGTGTAAAAAAAAAAAATACAGGTTCTCTCTTCAGTAACTAAAAGCTTTTCAGTGATACTAGATTAAAAATCTGCTGCATGATGTTATCAGGATATGGTTTGGTTAATGGCAAAGTAAACTTCCGTTATCTTAACAGACTATGAGAGTCACACGTTTTGACAAATCACCTGTGCTTCAGGTGACTACGGCATATATCTTGGGTTGGAGCATTATGTTTCAACTTGAGTAACAGGGAATGCTTGATACTACATAAAAAGTTTTGGCATAGTATTCATTAATTGCAAAATTAATTCCTAAAAACTGCTGGTTTTGCTACATATGGTGATAAGTAAAAAATGAAGTTTCTTATAGCTAGAAGTTAATTAAAACACCTCTCTATCTATCTCTATGGAAACCTTCGACGGGCAGTTCTTGAAATCAAAGCATACCATGACATTGCACCATCAGGAACTGGGCCTGGAAAATTATCTGCTGCTATAGGGAACTAGCTAAAAATTAGATGAGAGGATACTCTTTAGCATATCTAACACAATTTTATGGGTGAAGATGATCTCTCAAAAGACAGAAGTCTCAGAAAATAGAAAACAAAGTGTTTGGTTGCAAGGATTTTTGACAGAGATTGTTTTAATGTTGAGTTCTGAATCCATAACGACCATAAAGAAATTATAAACAGACGTGAGATGACTGCCTCCCTCCACACTTGGAGATGGAGTGTGGTGAGGGCAGAGAAGAGATGGCCAGGGTTGGTGAGGATCTTGTCGCCCTTCACCGCCGCTGTGGAGATGTGAAGCACCGACAGTAATGGACAGCAACTCCCGAGCAGCAGCAATTTCTCATGAGTCACCTGATTGCCTAAGGGTGACAAAGACTGGTAAGATGATGATGTGTTATGGTAATGTAGTGCTGGTAGAATTAATCCAAATAATGGGGATGGTGAAGCCTCTTTCTTGTCTTTATAGATCCTTATAGGGGTTGTGATAAATAGTTTATTCAACTATACTTTGAAAGGGCACACAAGGGTAGTGTTAAAACACTTTTGGTAACTGATAAGGTATAAAAGGAATAATGTTATTTAACCCTTTAGGCAAGAGGGTTTCTCCCCCCCCCCCATTTTTTTTTTCTTCCTAGACCACAGAAAATTATGCAACTTGAAAAACCATAAGGCTGATGAGGTTAAGCCTAAAAATATAAAATTCCTGATCAGTTAATTGCACTTCATAAATGTAATATTAAACATATGAACCTAGGCCCTTGACATTTCTCTATTTCACTACTGACTGCATTGTCCTGCACTCACTACTGTACATGGCACACTGTAATCACTCGTATTCTAATACAATACAGTTACTGGATGCACAGTATATTCATAGTATAAGGTAAAGAGAGCCATAAGTAATCCATCCACCATCCAATCCATGTATGTCCCATCAAGAACATAAGTCCTGGTGCTAAACTACTCAGTCTCAGTATTAAAGGTAAGGATGACCAGCCTCACTCATACCCTGAGTGTCATTACATTCGTAATGAACAACCACCTATTAAATAGAAACTCTTGCAGGCTCAGTTTGGTTGGAGTGCTTTAACCCAACTAAACCACCAGGCATCAACCACATAGTACGTGGTTTTCTGGTTCACGGGGACACCATTTGGTTTGTCACTCAGCGTGGTCACCTCAAGGTAGTGCTACATAAACTGAGTGGATGGTGGGCACCACAACTACCTTGCATTTTAAATATACCAGGTAATACAGTACTCTTAACAGATAAAAATATGAGTATGTGTATAAATCCTGACACAATTTTCACTCAAAGATGGGGTGAGGTAGGATCCAGAACCAAGAAAAAAGAAAGTCAGAAAGAGGGAGCAGCATGAACGGTGAAATGGTCCACACCATTCAAACACCAGGAATCATGGCTTCTTCTCGTATGCCTAACCATTTGCACATTTTTAATTTTTTATCAATGGATGTGCTTCATGTACATCTGCTTCTGCTGGCTACGGCACGCCATCTTTTTACGATAAGGATGCATTTGAAAAATCCATCTCACCTAAAGTGGTTGTTATTTCACTTCACTGCATTTCACTTTCTGCTTGAACTCCAACACCACACAACTGCTCCATCATTGATGCTAACACACCCAAAAGTGACTAGTGGAAAGGCCATCTCTGAACAAACAAATGGCTGTCAACTTCAGGCATGGGGCTGAAGTCAGCTCTTTGGCTTCGAAGTCGAAGCCCTCCAAAAGTCAGGAAGCCAAAGCAGAAGCCAGCACCCTAGGAAAGTCGTGAAGCCAAAGCCAGGTAAATATTCTCAAAGACAGAGCCAAAGCTGTGTGAATTTTATGATGCCAATAATCAGCTTGATGTTGCAGTATCCCCTTACAGCAGGATTAAGAAGCACTGTTTCCACTGTCCCACATGTTGTAAGCATATTCTATTCCCATAATGAATTTCCTGGCCCTGGTGCTTTAGCCAGCAGTTGGGGCTGAAGCCAGCCCCTTGGCTTCGAAGCTGAAGCCCTTGGAAAGTTACAAAGCTGAAATTGAAGCAATAACCTAAAAACCGTGGCTTCATGAAGCCGAAGCCGGCTTTGGCCCCATGTCTGGTCAACTTTCATGAGGGTGATCTCCAAGTGAAATCGGACATCATATATCGACCAATGAGGTTTTGCATGGGATCATAATTGTTGTATAAGCGAACATTTTATTGTGAACAAAACAAAAAAGTCCAATTTTTTTTTGTCATATAAGTGATTCACCACATACTAGTTCACTGTATAACAAGGGTCTGCTGTATCAAGGTACAAAATAAGTGCCATCCTATTTCATGTTGGGTATTCCTTCATATGGTGCATGTATAAGTAAACCCTTGATATAACGAACTAATTGGGGGGAGGGGTGGGTTGCTATATCTGAAAGTTCGCTATATACAAGAGGTCAGTATTTCCAAGGGATTACCGAACTCAGTTCGCTACATAAGGGGAGTCATTCATTCCTACGTGCTCAAACATAACCTAAACTAACTCTATGAAGTTTTACATGGAGAATTCAATGATTTATGAAGTACATATAAATACAATACTGTATGAAGTTGTGGATGAAAGGATGCGAAGATGTATATTGGATGCAAGAGTTTATAGAGGTTGGGGGAGTGGCCTTTCTGACCACTACTTGGTGGTGGCCAGAATTAGGATGCAAGTAAGATGGAGGAATAGAAGAAGGGAAAGACAAGAGGAAGGAGTAGTTGCAAGGAGAGTGGAAAGGTTACAAGAGGATGAGAAAAAGGCAGAGTATAAGAGAGAAGTGGAGGAACGATTGGGCAAATATGAATTGGAGCAGATGGGAGACGTGGAAGGTGTGTGTAAGATATTTACAGAAGAAATATGTGCAGCATGTGATGTGGTGTGTGGAAGGAAGAGAAGACGGAGGGGTGCAAGGAACAGCGTGGTGGACTGAAGAGGTGAAACAGGCTGTGGCACAAAAGAAGAAAGCATACAATGAATGGATGAGAAATAGGGGCGTGGAAGAAGTTGAGAGGCAGAAGAGAGAGTTATATGTGGAAAGGAAGAGAGAGGTGAAAAGATTAGTAAGAGAGAGTAAGAAGAGAGTGGATGAGGAATTTGGAAGGAATTTGAGTGTAAAGTGGAGGGACTGTAAGAAAATGTTCTGGAGAGAAGTGAAAAGAGTAAGACAGGGTGGAAGTGAAGTTAGCAGGGGAGTGAAAGATAAACATGGTAGATTACTAGTGGAGAAGGGAGAAAAAGTGAGCAGATGGAGAGAACACTTTAAGGAATTGTTGAACGTAGAGGATGGAAGTAATGCGAGTATAAGTGGCTGGGGAATGGCTGGGAGAAGGAGGGAGGTGAGAAGACAGGTAGAAATCAGTAGGATAGAGGTTGTGGAAGCAATGAAGAAAGTTAAATCGGGGAAAGCCCCAGGAATCGATGGAGTGTGTGGTGAGATGCTGAAGCATGGGGGAGAGATAGTAGTAGAATGGATGTGGAAGATGTGCAGATTGGCCTGGGAGGAAGGTAGAGTCCCGGAGGATTGGAAGTCAGGTATAATTATTCCCTTGTACAAAGGAAAAGGGGAAAAAGAAGTGTGTGGTAATCATAGGGGCATTTGTCTTCTTAGTATAATAGGAAAAGTGTATGGTAGGATACTTATAGACAGAGTTAGAGAAAGAACAGAGAAATTAGTTGGAGAAGAACAGGGAGGCTTTAGGAAGGGAAGAGGTTGTGTAGATCAGATATTCATTCTTAGATCTTTAGTGGAAAAGTTTCTAGAGAAGGGAAAGAAGTTGTATGCGGCTTTCATGGATTTGGAGAAAGCATATGACAGGGTGGATAGACAAGGATTGTGGAAAGTGTTAAGAATATATGGAGTAGATGGGAAGTTGTTGAATGCTGTGAAGAGTATGTATGATGGTGCTAAGGCTGCAGTGCGTGTGGATGGTGAACTAAGTGAATTTTTCTCTTTGAAAGTTGGTTTGAAACAGGGATGTGTCATGTCTCCATGGTTGTTCAATCTGTACATGGATGGGGTAATAAAAGAGGTACAAGGTAGGGTAGTGGATGTTGGAGTGGCCCTGGTGAGAGAGGATAGTGTTTGGAAACTCCCTGTACTGTTGTTTGCAGATGATACTGTGTTGTTGAGTGAAGATGAAGGGGAGCTGCAAGGCTTGGTGGATGAGTTTGAGAGAGTGTGTAAGAAACGGAACCTAAAGGTGAATGTAGGGAAGAGTAAAGTGATGGTCTTTGAGAGAGGTGAAGTCAGTGAATGTATAGCGAGGTTGGATGGTGAGGAATTGGAAAATGTGAGTACGTTTAAGTATTTGGGTAGTGTGATGAGTAAGGATGGAGGTTTGAGGTTGAAGTGCTTGAAAGGGTACAGCAGGGAAGAAAGGTTGCTGGTTCCTTGAAAGCAGTGATAAGAAACAGGGAAGTGAGCATGGAAGTAAAAAAGTTACTACATGACAGTATTGTGATACCAACTCTAACGTACGGAAGTGAAGCTTGGACGTTGTTGGAAGGACACAAGTCAAGAGTGAGAGCAGTGGAAATGAGTTATTTAAGAGGAGCTTGTGGAGTCACGTGGAGAGACAGGCTGACGAATGAGGATATAAAGGAGCGTTGTGGTGTTGATGTGGATGTGATAGGAAGCGTTGTGAGGAACACACTGAGGTGGTTTGGCCATGTGGAGAGGATGGAGGGTGAAAGACTGACGAAGAGAGTGTATGTGAGTGAGGTGGAGGGTGGAAGAGGGAGGGGGAGACCGAGGATGAGATGGAGGGATGGGGTGGAGAGGTATATGAGAGAGGGGGGTGTGAGTTGGGAGCAGGGTAGTGAAATGGCGGGGGACAGGGCGACTTGGAGGCGATTTGTTTGTGGCCACCCCAAACGGGATTGAGGCGTCTGGCAATAGATAGATAGATGAAGTTGTACATATAAATACAATACCTATAATAAGAATACAGTATAATGTAGTGCTGTTACAGTACACTTACTGTGCTAGGAAGGGATCCTGTTGTCACCATGGTCTGATTCTCGAACTTCCTTCTCATTTACCAACCTTTGTTCACAAAATCCGGGGGAAGTTTGGTCGTGATTTGGCTGTTTATATTATCCGAAATTCGCAATATGGTACTGAGGTTCGTTATATCGAGGGTTTACTGTGCTTTATCTGATGGACATGATGTTGATGGCTAACACGTCACTTCCATAGCCTCATCAATTTCCATATCTTGCTTTTTCATATGCTGTATTTATGTACCATATCCATCCGTTCCTGGTATACCATTCGTCCTCATGTAAATTACAATATAAGACATGATACATAACAGTTGGTTCACACACTCTAGTTTAGGCACTTACAGTTGAGCTGGAGTGTTTGTAGTGATGAGCCAAGGCTGGTGACGGCTCTGACAAAGCCTCTACCCAGCACTGCAGTAGTCTCCACTTCCAAAACCCTGTGGACATTTACCATTTTGAACATACTGTACTATATTACTTTGAATCTCTACTTGGCATCAACCACAAAAAAGCATAAATATACATTCCTATAATAAAACATGAGATTTCTGTTAGAAGCAATAACTTGCTTGAGCAATTCACTTGGCATTGGAATAAACGTTGGTTTCAAGCTCAACAATGCATACATTCCTTTACATCAATATGATTTTTTCTGGAAGCAATAACCTAATATAGCAACTGATCTGATACTGATGCAGCACCTTAATAATTTAGCAACTCACTTGACACTGCCCAACTTTGAAACCAACCCAAGTCCCTCATCGTCAACAAAGAGACTGACTGTCTGTAGGTTCGGACATGCCTGGCCCACCCACGCCATGTCTTCCTCTAAAGGCTCAAACAATGTCTGTAGGGTAAATAATCCATTTAGTCAGAATTACACAAATGATGGCTGCCATTTAAAACATGCTAGTACAGAGCTACCAAACAAAATGGTCAGTATTTTATTTCAGTGAGAAGTCATGGCATTACTCGTATATGAATAAAAATTACAAGAAGACAAATCAATAATCATCAATTTTTTTTTTTTTTTTTTTTGATACTTTTGTCATTTAGTAATAGGGTTTTTTGGGGTAAACTGCTACGTCATGAAAATGGAATATCAGTGTAGACACAAAATCTCAATAAGGCTTTTTTGGTAAACTGCTACTACATGAAAATGGAATATCAGTGTAGACACAAAATCTCAGATTGTCTTTCCTCAGTCATCCATCAGCAATTCTAATCCCTCTTTCCATTTATCAAATGTATCTACAGTATATCTAACATTTACACAGACCACAGTTACTCAGTCAGAGAGCTCACAGTTGTATCACATAGCATCTTCTTGGCATTTTTTGCTGGAATGAACACAATCTATAGTGCTATCCTCTTTAGTTTTTCATTCTTATTTCTTATATTTCACATATCTATATACTGACTAATTATACAGGGCACCAACTTGTATAGCAATATAATACTGTATTCAGTGCTGTACATACTGCTGACAGTACACAAAACTGTACAGAGAATGTAATAATACCACACATCTCACTTGTGTTTGCTCAAAATGTGTGAGCTTGAAGGTCTTTGCAGACTTTTTGAAGGTGGCAATGATGACTCCCCCAACTTGGTCACACTTCATCTTTTGCAAGTTGCGAGAATTTTGCAACACAAATGCTATGCCCTCCGATGTCACCTCCCAGCACTTGTATATGCCCAGGTTCTCCAGCTTGAGGCACCCTTTAGCCAATGCCTTCAGCCCCTCATCCGTCACCAAGTCAGATATTGATATGTTTACGTCGGTCACCTCTGGGCAGTGCTTGCTGATGGTTTTAAGGATGTGATCACTGCATTTGCTGACCATGTTGAGAGATGTTAAGTTCTTCATGTAGGCCACCTGTGTATTGACTACACCCCGTATTTTGTCATTGATGCCACCTGGAAGCCGCATCCTGGAAAAGAAAATGAGTTTAACCTTATCCAAAAACGTTATGTTTCGGTCTCGTTTTTATTTCTCTCTCTGTTTGCATGAAACATTGTGAAAAACCTATTGGAAAAAAAAAAAGTTAAAAGGGGGAATGGTGCTGCTTTCGTAGAGGTATGTGCTCTCTAAATGCTCTTGTCTTAGGATGTTTTGGGAGACAGACACACAAAATAACACTGTATAGAACCTTAACCTTTCAGCCCAGTTATGTCTTTCCTCTTAATCAAGCCACCACCAGATGATGATATTTAGCTTAAGGGAGATACCTTATAGCAAAAGGGATAATAAAAGACTACATCTAACCTCTTCTGTTTAGAATATCTCTCCTAAGCGAATTACATCATTTGAACCATGTGAGAATCAACTATCATGACATAACCATAGTGAAGAGGATAAAAGTCAGTCACATAATACACCCTTTAGTGTGTATGGACCCAGGCGAAGCTAACAAACACTAACTGATGTACTATACGTGTACCATAATTGAAGCAGAAACACACTTGTATGGTGATAACAGTCCCATATTGTCCCAGTTGTGGTGCAGGTCTTATGGGAGATAGCTGTTTTTTAACAACTCCCATTATCAAACTGTCCCCTGCCCAAGTCTAGACTCAAACTCATTCCTTCACACACTGGTCAATTTCTCCAGGTACTTGATATTTACTCCCCTTTTTTACACAAACCTAAAGAAGAGTCCACTTAGATCAAGGCGCTGGAGGACTGGACGCAGAAGGATGGTGAGGCAAGTAGTGAGGCCAATTGTGCGGCGTGTGCGGCTGATGGTGACGTGAATGGTCTCAATGACTTTGGTGATGAGCTGCTCTATGATCATTGCTGGCAGACACTCAACACACTGGATTAGCTCCTCCACACTTATGCTCCTTTCCTCAGGTGTCTCTTCCACCTCAACCTGATTAAGAAAAAAAGTAATATTACAGTTGAATGACTAAGGTATAACAAATATAAAATTACACCAGTCTTCATGAGTGTTGAGCTCCAGCTGTGCTCATGTAACTGTTCCTCAATACAGACGACTCTAATAAGCTGTTATCTCAATTCTGGAGACCTATTTTGACATCAGCATCTATCTCTATCTCTATCTATTGCCAGACGCCTCAATCCCGTTTGGGGTGGCCACAAACAAATCGCCTCCAAGTCGCCCTGTCCCCCGTCATTTCACTCCCCTGCTCCCAACTCACACCCCCCTCTCTCATATACCTCTCCACCCCATCTCTCCATCAGCATGTTATGGTTAAATACATAATCCAGCCATCTCCATGAACTGTGAGAATGTTGATTAAATTTACAACAAAATCAATGAGACATGCAATGTATCATTGCACAAACAGACTACTGAGACAGCCTTTGTATTCAAAATACACCTGGAAAAGTAAAAGGCACTAGACTCGGTGGCAGGTATTCTGAATCTTTTACATAATAAGCATATGCATCATGCTTGTCTAGCAATATTCTGAAGAGCCCATTTTTATACCATACTTGCTGCATTTGCTGACCATTATTTTAAGTATCCAACTATATCCAAGATCCACAAAATGAAAAACAAGAGCCCCAGCAATCAGAAGAGCCCACAGTAGGCTTACCCATTAAAGTTCACTAAATCCATCACCAACACAAACTCAGTACCAAGCTAACCAAACAGTGACCTACAACTTGCTAATCTGATTACCAGAAATATTTACAGCAGAGAGAGAGAGAAACATCCTCAATGTACCAAAGAGGCTGGGCCACCACCATGCTACTCTGACTATCTTCCATACTTTTGAACTTCCCTCTTCCTCTGTCCCTGTTCTTTTCATATCTCATTCTATCAAAATAAAGTGCTGTAATGTTTCTGCAGATATTTCAATGGTCAACTCCCATGGTTTTGGAGGCAGTTCAACATTTAAGTGTGGTTCACCTCTGGCTTGACTATTTTCATCCAGATACAATATTTAGGATGTGATGGGGATATCTTGGCATTATGAGAGGATTGTCAGTCATATTACTCTTCTGGGAACCACATTTCATTTTCACTAGACAGTTAAATTTTTATTGGACCTAGGGTTTCCATGGTGAGCAACTTTTGATGGTTATTCGGAAAGAAAAAAAAAAAAAAAAAGGCCAATTATAGAGTGTGACCTCAGGGAAAGGGGACTGAACAGGGAGGCTGCCAGAGATTGAGCACCATGGACAGCCATCATTAGGTGACCAATGCCAATGCAAGCAGGCATGTTGGAGCTTTTATAAATGAAACCAAGAATATGAATCTCTTATTATCCTCTTTGGGGTGTGGATGTCTGAGGCTTATGGTACTTTAAATGCAAAATTAACAGTAAAATACTGTGCTGAGTATGTGAATGAGAAAATAGACATTATAGGGTGGGACTGACAGCGAGGTTGTGGATGGTCCGTGATAGCACCATGTAGCTCATATGTTCCAGTCTCTCCACAGGCCGCAGTGCTGGCATCCTTGCTGTTGTGCTGTGATGTCTCCAACACTACCAACATTGACCTCTGCTGCCAGTCCTGCAAATAAAGTGAGTAGGATAGTGCCAAAAGTACCTATGATGAATCATCAGGATATCTTGCCTTTTCCTCCGTTACTGGTGGATATTAGTCTGTTTTATTTTCATATAACACAATATTTTACATTAAGATAAATATTACGATGTAATATTGCTGGGTCTTTGAAAGCAGTGATAAGAAACAGGGAAGTGAGCATGGAAGTGAAAAAGTTACATGACAGTATTGTGATACCAACTCTTAACATATGGAAGAGAAGCTTGGACGTTGTTGGAAGGACACAAGAGTGAGAGCAGTGGAAATGAGTTATTTAAGAGGAGCCTGTGGAGTCACATGGAGAGACAGGCTGACGAATGAGGATATAAAGGAGCATTGTGGTGTTGATGTGGATGTGATAGGAAGCGTTATGAGGAACACACTGAGGTGGTTTGGCCATGTGGATAGGATGGAGGGTGAAAGACTGATGAAGAGAGTGTATGTGAGTGAGGTGGAGGGGGGAAGAGGGAGGGGGAGGCCGAGGATGAGATGGAGGGATGGGGTGGAGAGGTATATGAGAGAGGGGGGTGTGAGTTGGGAGCAGGGCAGTGAAATGGCGGGGGACAGGGCGATTTGTTTGTGGCCACCCCAAACGGGATTGAGGCGTCTGGCAATAGATAGATAGAATATTTTCAAACGACTAAATTCATGCAGTTCCATTACTAACCTACCCTTGCATAACCTAATGAAACGTAACTTTACCTAATTCTTAACATACAGTAACAGACAAAGCTATTGTGGGTGTAGGGAAATTCATTCATTCATTCATTGCCAGACGCCATGTATCCCAAACGGGGTGGCCAAGGGCTCAGAGTTAATTGTTTTACAGGGAAGGGCACTAATCCTCCACCAACTCCACTCGACATGTAGGTCTAAATTTTCTCGGTAGTCTGCAATGGTAACAGAAAAATAAAGAATTCCATGTTATTTTTGAAAGAATGTCAGATTCATAAAACATTAACAAGGGGCATCTAAAAAATTAGCTACTGCTGGATTGTTTTCTGTCTGTTGCCTGATGCCTTAATCCCATAAGGGGTGTTCACAAAAAAATTGCATCTATGTCACCCTGTCCCTCCCAAGAATTTGTGAAAGAGTTTTTAGGATATCCAGTCTTGCAAAATTCTCAGGATCACCCCTCATGGAAAACATTACACAAAGGTGAATCAAGATCAGAGTACTGTGCAGTATTATTTTTCTTCCCATACAGGTCTGGATCTCTTGCATACTCAGTATCATTTTTTATTTTTTGATCCCAGGCCTGTCGACATCCAAGTGATTATGGAGCCCAACTATCCAGTGTTAAAGTATTGTAGTTGCAATGAAGTTTGTGGAAGACGAAAAATGTACATTTTCATTTTACTGTAGGTTGGATAGAAAGCGCCACACATCCCAATTTTCATAAACTTTAGGGTTGTCTCTTCATGGCATTTACTGTGCTCCATAGGAATTTTGATTTCTTTCGTGAATCATTGCTAGTTAATGTCATTCTGATCTGTAATTATTATGAAACATGACGGGAAATAAGCACATCCCTACGTAGTACACGGGAGTTTATTTACCTTCGTCGCGCGTCTTTTCAAGTAGCGAGTCTTCGATTTGGGACCTGTGTTATAAATGTTCATATTAGATCAATTTGGCTTCAGATTTACATGTCACGTTATAGTATCGATGTTTTGTTCATACTTATATGCTTAAATTGTCTCATATTCGTGTTTATACTTATTTGTTATCATAATTTTATGCACTCCAAAATGTACCCTTTACAACACTGAATATTTCAATTCGTTTCTCTGTAATAGAAAACGTAAATATTCTGGATTTATAAAGTAAACAAAAATAAAGTCTCTCTCTCTCTCTCTCTCTCTCTCTCTCTCTCTCTCTCTCTCCAAATTATTATTTTATCGTGCTGAGGAGAGACCTTCCGAACGGAAGGTGTCAGTTTTCATTTTAATTCACAGCAGGAGGTCCCTCCTCCCCCCATCAAAATCGTCTAGAGGTGACAAATTAATAAATAATAAATAAACAGTCATGGTTCCTTTAGGACTGATGAATTGCAAATATTATGTAGTTCTTCATTTATTCAAGTCCTAGACCACTTTAATGTATCATTTGAGCCTTTTCTTTTCTCACAGAAGTCTTTGCAGTACTTCCTACGTGACTGTTAATACTGCAGACTTCACCTAAATATTCTCTAGGTTGTTTTACATACTGTATGTTTTAAGTCTCGATATCTTCCATCAGGAACATTAGATCTCTCTCTCTCTCTCTCTCTCTCTCACTTTAAGACGTGACTTTTCGAATTTGCGACTCTAGATTTTATGCCTCTCATGAATCCCTTCACTACTAGAGGTCCACTGTTACTTTAATAAAAATGATCAGGTAATAAAGTGGGAAGAATGAAAAGAACGTGATCGTTGTGAAAGATGGTGTAAATTGCAAAAATAAATGAGGCAGGAAAAGGCTTTATGGTATCTGTGCTGTTATAACTTTTTGAACAACTTGCTTTTACTAAATTTGTCATCATTGTCTGTTGGTTCATCGAATTTTCATAGTTTTTTTTTTTTTTTTTCAGATTTTCTTGCGCCACGTTTGAGATTCTGAATTCTACAAACTCCGATTTTTCTCCCCGTTCTGTTCTCTCCACGTTCATGAAGTCACGACCAACTGGACAGTATTGGACTTCGTGAAAAACCATCGAACTTCATACTTGCATCTGTCACCTGAGCTACAGTGATGAAAGGTAAAGTCTCGGAAAAAGTTAAGGTCACTTCCACAATCGCCAATTTTTTGTCGAGATGTTAAACGACGAGAAATTTACTCCTCTCATAACTCATCCACGGTCACCATTTGCAGTTTTCGTTGATGAGCAGATGGACCATTAACGTGAAATTTATTAAAGCGGTTATTGAAATCTTCAGGGAATTTATTAGATTTTAGAACGGTTGCCATGGAATTTTAGTACGGTCCATACCTCCCTGATAAAGATTGCCTTATTGCATTGTGAGAAGTCGACTGTGGAAGCGACTTAGCCCGTATTCTCGTCGGTTAAGGTAGCTCCCTCACACCTCCTCCCAAGCGATTTGTTTTTGCTTTTTACACCTTGCTAGGTTCGTCTGTTACATAAATCATCCTAATATCGCCATACTCCACATAAGTAACGAACAAGAGTATAAACCAGCCATATCCAAAAATAAATCGGTAAGGAAGTGTTAGGGAGCCTCCTTACCCGACGAGTAGTGAATATTGAGTAGCACATTTAAGCACAGCAATTTTTCCTTTTCTAATTACAGGAAGCTCTATCTACACGAACAAACACAACTACTTTTACGTGCATTTACTTAACTACTGGAACCCTCTACCCATTCGTGCTTAGCCGACATGGGGAGAAAATTAAATACAGCATCACTCTCCCTCAGAATATCATTGGATAGAGAATGTAATAACTTCAGTATTAACCTTTGACATCTACACAGTGTCGTAGTCCTTAAACTCGTATTTACCTCTTTCTTTTATTTACTACTGTAATTCTGGCCTAATTTAAGTAATCCGGGTGGGTTAATTAACCCCTTAACCGCGGGGCGTCACTTTCGTGACGCTTGGGAGCAAGGGATCATACCGCGGGGCGTCGCTTTTGTGATTCTGTGTTATTTTGAATTCACCCGGGCTTCCAAGTGGGGGCTTGTATCATCTATCGGTACTGCCAATGTCCAACACTAGTCAGCACTCCTAATCTCATCTGTACTCCCATCCATTGTTGACAATTTAGCCATTTCTCCCTGTTCTTGACTCCCCTCCCTACCCCCCCTCCATTACCCTGTCCTCTCGCCTGCCCGGCCGTGCTACGCTAAGTAAATCTTCCCTGGAATTTTTCACTGATTTCATCCATTGAAATAAGCCCTATGTCCTATTCTTATACCAAATAATATATACAAGAAAGAAATAAGGTAAGTGAGAGTGCCATACACCTGGAATTGGCTAATTATCACCTGACAACACCTCACGTGCACTCGTTCGCTAATTTTCGCTGTTTTTTTCCCCTTGAAATATGCCCTATAATCTATTTTCGTAATAAATATACATGTAAGGAGGGAAGGGAGAACCCTAAGTGATATTTACATTCACCTGGAACTACCTAATTTATAATGTATTGTCTAGATTTCCTGCCAATCATATCAGTGCTAGACAAAGCTGTTTCAAGATATAACATTGGTAGCTCTGAATATATATATCTCCTAAGTAGGCCTCTAATCTATTTTCGTAATAAATATACATGTAAGGAGGGAAGGGAGCAACCTAAGTGATATTTACATTCACCTGGAACTACCAAATTTATAATGTATTGTCTAGATTTCCTGCCAATCATATCAGTGCTAGACTTAGCTGTTTCAAGAAGTAATATTGGTAACTCTGAATAACCCCTAGCAGGCCTCTACGCTGGTGGTCCTCCGTTATCACTCAGTTCTCTCTCAACTTCCGAAGCGAGGGTATGTATGTTTCTTCTTGCTGACTTCAAGGCCTTTTTTCACCCCCATGCAAATGGCCCTGTGACCTTTACCCCCTACTAAACCTCGTGTGGAAAGAGGTAAAGGGCTGACAATTGATAAAAGAGTGACTACGATCTTTCTATTGAGTAAAACAGTGCAAGTGGAATTGTAAATAATGTGTAAATAATGTGTAAACAGCAAGTGAAAGTAATGAATGTAAATATACGTGAACAATGGAAAATAGTTTTATAAGTTATTTCAAGTGACAGTGCACAACACAGTGTAAATAAAATAGAAATGTAAATAACGTAAATAAAATAGAGAACGTAAATAGAAATGTAAATGAGTAGTATTATAAGATTACGAGTATATACCCTAGGAGTAATGAAAGTGAAAGTTTCACTCTAGCATGTCTGAATGCTATGAGTTATGAGAGTGAAGATGAAAGTGACATTCACTCTCAATGCCAGTATACAGGACGAGAAAGTGAATGCTACGTATTTTACTGAAAGAAATTGAATCCCTACAGTGACAATAAACTAATACTACTGAAGGAAACTTATGGATAAAGACTATAGATATATATAAGTGTTATATGGTAATAGAAATATAAAGTGTGAGGGGTTTTATGAATAATAAATGACAGACTACTAAGAGCGAACTAGTGCCAGTGCGACGATCAGACGCGCTCGTAATTTCCATTGCTTTCACATTTTTTTTTTTTTTTTAGTATGGATCCCAAACTACTTGAAAATTGTAGAATAGTGTTTATAGTGTTTGTATCTGGCTGTGGTAATCATATTACGGGTTGTCGGGAAGTGTAAAGTGAAGACTTCGTTACCCTACTTCAGAGGTCTCCACAAGTCCTACGGTAACCGACGAAGGCTCAACAATCATTCCAGGAGAAAGCTGAAGGTATGTGCCATAAGCATATGTAATTTTATTATTCTAGGACTAATAACTGATTTTTGGCAAATATTTTTTGAGAGTCTGTCGGAGCCCAAATAACCCCGCGGCAGACGCAAGTCATTGGTAAACAAGCCCGCGGTGTAGGGGTTAAGAACAGAAACTGGATGTAATTAGAGGTGGAAAAGACTAATTAAGACAGAGGTAGTGGCTTTAACGATGCCCTTGAAGGAATGAATTTTACGCCTGGCGATTTTACAAGACAAATATTTGCATTTTATACTCAGAGGAAAATTATGTGACCTGAGAGGTGAACAAGATTTCGAGAGCGAGTTTAATGCTGTCCTTGAAATACTGAAGTGAAGGAAGAATTATAGGGTAATTGAAATACTAAACTGAAAGAAGAATTTTAGGGTAATACTTGAAGGTGTGTATATCTGAAGAGTTATCGTGAAGTTCCAGGTCGGGTCTAAACTGTTGAATCTTCACATTTTTAACACAAGTGTTTGTTTATAATTCTTCCTTTTGAACATTTACCACACTGTAAAAACAAGATGCATAACAAACTTAAGGTATGTTATTAATGGTGATAACAGTACAAAAGATTATTCATTGACGGTTGAAAAATAAGTAATGAGTTATATATATATATATATATATATATATATATATATATATATATATATATATATATATATATATAAAGAGCTGTGTACTTATAGCTACAGAAAGTGCGTAAATTAAGAGCTGAACAAGACTATTACTATCTATAGGAAGAATACCCTTAATTAACCGTGCAGTTACAGTTGAGGTAAAATGCGTAAATTGGAGTTTAATAACACTGTACTCGTATCTATCTATCTATCTGTCTATCTGTCTATCTATATCCATATTTAAAAAAAATACGCGATGACATTCGTGTATTTGCAGTTGGGGATAATATGTTAATTAGTTGAACAAGTCTGTATTTATACGCAGAGGAAGAAAAAAAACGTAATTACAGTTGTGTATATATAGTTGGGGAAATTTACCAAAGAGTAAAAAAGGGCTGCATTTTTTTTTTTTTTTTTTAGAAGAAGAAAAAGAACGTAATGAGAAGTACGTATCCACGATTAAGGTAAAATACGTTAAAGTTGAGCAAGGCTATATTTATATCGAGGGAAAAAAATAAACATAATTAGACCTGTTAATTGAGTCCTGTCTCACGTGTCACGAAGTACTCATTGGCGAGGAAGGTAATAACACTAATTAGACGCCTCACCCCCGAACATCAAAGCTCCACCCCCACTCCTCCATCAAAGCCCCACCCCCCTCCCTCCCTTACTCTCGTACCTCTCATGTTTTTCACAACCTTCGATTTTCACGCTCCTACCTCTCATGCTACGCTAGTTGGTGGCTGGAGATAAAATTTTGAAAGGATTTTAATTTAGGAAGATGGAAAATAAGGTTTAATGACTCTTGAAAGTAGATGTGTGTGTGTGTGTGTGTGTGTGTGTGTGTGTGTGTGTGTGTGTGTGTGTGTGTATTTATTTGTTATTGCTGTAAAGGAAAACAGACAAACATGCAAGAAAAGTGAAAAATAGAAGAAATAATAACGTGAAAGTGAAATGGAGAGTACAGTGGCACAGGGGAAGAAAAGTGGATGGTACTATGAAAACCTTGATAAAATAAATAAATAAATAAATGAATAAAGATAAAGAGGTCTGAGTATGGAGATTGAAAGACGAATGAATGAAGGTGTGTTTGTTCCTATGGATGTGAAAATTTGGTGTGGAATAAATGTGAAAAATCGAAGGCCCTTATTCTCTTCGGTTTACTCCCTAACACCTTTTCCTAAGCGATCTATTTTGTTTATTACTCCTTACTGTCCTATTCTGTTACTTAATTAATTCAAACATCGCCCTGCTCTGCATAAATAACGTACAAAAGGATATTAACCAGCCACGTTCAAGAATAAGTCGCTAAGGAACAGGTTTTAGGGAGCTTTACCCGACGAGGATACAAGCTGAAGAGTAAGATATGGAGTGAGAAAATCCGTCGATAGTGGAGTTGAAAAAAAGTGTGATTGGATGGCATGGGCATAATAATTAAAAAAAATATATATAGAGATAGGGTGATAAACGGGCATATGAGAGAGAGAGAGAGAGAGAGAGAGAGAGAGAGAGAGAGAGAGAAATTGTCACAGATAAGGAGGTGACGGAGAAAGGAGGAAAGGAAAGGAGAGGTGTAGAAACAGAGCAAAGAAAAAGAAGAGAAAGGAAAATATGATAATTTACGGGAAGGGAAAGGGAGTGAGGACGGAAAGTTAATTGCATCTTAATTAGTTATCATAATTAGGATCTTAGTAGAGTGACGCTTATTATTATTATTATTATTATTATATTATTATTACCGGTATTATTATTTTTATAATCATCATCAACCTCATCATCGTTGTTGTCGTTGTTTTTGTTGTTGTTGTTTCCATGACAAACGCATTTTTTCACACGTAAAAATAATCTCTTAATGAAGAGGTTAACATATTTTTCACCACGAAAAATTTCTCATAAGCTGAAAAAATCGCCTATCATTAGTAAAAAAAAAAAAAAAAAAATCTTGAACCGAAGGGATTATTTGATACGTTCTAATCCCCTGTAATAAAAAGGAAAACAGAAAAATCCTCCTTGAAAAAAAAGAAAATCCTTTATTGATAAGAGGAATGAAATAAAAAAGCCGATATTTATTATTCATTTATGTATTTATTTTTATGTATTTATGTAATCGTTTCCATCTTGCCTGACATTTCCTCCTCCCTCTCCTCTCCTCTCCTCCCCTCCCCTCCCCTCCCCTCCCCTCCCCTCAGTATATATGATTTCCCCATCGTTTCCCTTCCTTACGTACCATCGCCTTCCCCCTCTCTCTTTTTCCCCTCATTGTACATAATTTCCTTGTGTCCCTCTCCACCCCAGATTTAGATGGAAAAAAGTGATGATGAGTGATGATGATGGTGGTGGTGATGAATGATGATGATGGTGGTGTTGGTGGTAGTGGTGATGATGATGATGATGATGATGATGATGGTAGTGTTGGTGGTGGCGGTGATGATGATAATGATGATGATGATACTGATAATATGCTGCTGTATACATGCTTCTTTGCCCACCATTCTCTCCTCCCGTCATTTGGCATGTAAATTCATCATCTTCCCCCCCCCCTCCCCGTTGCGCCAACCTTCCGCGCGCTACATACAATTTCCTGTCGTGTTTCCGCCTATGGGAGGGCGCGGCAACCCATCCCAGCCCTCCAGCATCAAGCTTTCTATTTACCCAGTACAGTATACAGTGACGTTTTTTATTTAGTTCTAGTACCCGCCAGACTAATTTATTAAACACGGAAATATGAGAAAGGGCTATCATTTGCAAGTGGCTGAGTCAGAGAAGGAGGTTATTAAAGGGACATGTCAGGAGAGAGCCAGAGATGTAGTTAGTGTTGTAGACAATAATCAATAAATACATAAATAAAAACTAACAAATATTGAAAACATTGGTAGGAAATCATTTGGTGTTTTTATATTTATGGGAAGGAAGAGAAATATCTTAAACCCTTCCCCAAAAAAGAAAGAAAAGAACTGATTCCCTTTGAGAGAAATGTAGCAATTTCTTGGTCTTGGCAACCCAGATTTGTACATCCCTCCAAAGACGGTAACCATCACCATCATCACCGCCATCATCAGCATCATCGTTATTATTATTATCATCATCGTCTTCTTCTTCCTCCTCCTCCCTCTTCCTCCACTTCTTCTTCCTCCTTCTCCCCCTCCTCCTCCTCCTCTTCGTCTTTCCTCTTCTTTCTGTGAATATCAGATCAACGAAAAACGAAGGATAGTCCCGATCTGAAGACTGCGCTTAGGATGTAAACAATAGAGGGCGCGGGTGTTGACAAAATGGCTTCTCCCGCCTTTTGTATGGTAATGAGCGTCCTATATTACTTATCGATCCTTGTAGTTGTTGCAGGCGTTGATAGTTGCAATAAAGAGGGAGGGAGGAGGGATGTGGGTGGGGAGGGAGGGAGGGGGGAGGAAGGAAAAATGGAGGGAAGGGAGGTGTTCATAGTAGCAATAATGAGAAAGGGGGAGTGTGAGGGCTGGGGAGGAGGAGAGGGAAAGGAAGGAAGGTGAGGGGGAGGAAAAAGGGGAGAGTAAAGGGGAAAGAGGGATAAAGGTGAGGGGGACGAAAAAAGGAAATGAGAGTGAAGGAGGGGTGGAGGGAGGGAAAGAACTTATGAAGGGAGGAAGAAAGAAGGAGGGAAACAAGTTATGAAGAGAGGAAGAAAGGAAGAGGATAGAAAGAGAGGAAGTGAGGAAGGGAGAGAAGGATAAAGAAAATAATGGAGAGAGAAAGGAAGGGAAAAGTAAGAGAAGAGGAGGACGGAGGGAAGGAGTGAAAGGAAGGGAGGCAAAGGGAAGGGTGATGGAGGGGAAAATGGAGCAGGTGTAGAGGGGAGGAAAGAAAGGAAAGTGAGGGAGGAAAAAAATGGTGGTAAGGAAAAACGAAGAACGGTGTGGAAGTAGCTGAGGGAGGAAGAAAGAGAAGAGCAGTGAGTAAAGGAAGGGAAGAAGAGAAGAAAAGTGAGTAAGGAAGGGAGAAGGGGAAAGAAAATGAAAGACTCAGTGAGAAAGGATATGGAAGGAAAAGGCTGAGGGAGAAAATGAAAGAAAGTGAGGGAAGGTGGAAGGAAAGGAAAGGAAGTGAAGGAGAGAGGGAGAAAAGGAAGGAAAGTGAGGGAGGATGAAAAGAAAGGAAGGAAAGTGAAGGAGAGAGGGAGAAAACGAAGGAAAAGGGAGGATGGAAGGAAAGTGAGAGAGAAGGTGCGGAAGAGAGAGGTAGAGGGAAAAGTACAAGAAGGAAGGACGGAGAAAGGAGGGAAGACAAGAGAGAGGAAGGAGGAAGAAAGGGAGCTGTGATGGCGATAGAAGCAAGGAGGGAGATAAGGATGAGAGAGAGAGAGAGAGAGAGAGAGAGATGCGGGCAACAGGGAAACTGATAATTATGCTTGTCTGATCTCATTACAATTATTTGCTCTCTCTCTCTCTCTCTCTCTCTCTCTCTCAAATTAACTTCCAGATTTTTTAAGTTATTTCTCGTTTTTCTTTTTCTTTTTTTTATTATTAGCAAGAGTCATGTAAGAAAATATAAAAACAAATTCTTTAAGAAATTAGGAATGAAATATTGTTTTTATTTTTCGATATAGAACACAGTTTGATCCAAATTTTGAAATCAGTATATCTATCTCTCTGTTTATCTATCTATTTGTCTGTCTGTCTATCTATCTGTCTGTCTATTAACAAATGTGTCTATCTTTACCCATCTTTCACTGTTTATCTGTATGTCTGTCTGTGTACACTGTCTGCCTCTATCTATCTGTCTCTGTCTATCTATCTATTGACCGATATGTCTGTTTGTCTGCCTGTCTATTTATCTATCTACTAAATATAAAGAGAAGTTATAAACGATAGATAGCTGTTCTAAGATTAAATAAATAAATAAATA
>NC_137049.1:21904893-21974893 GCF_032717465.1 Coenobita brevimanus | reverse complement strand
GGAAGAGAATGGTGGAGATGTAAATGGATGATGATGGAGAGGGTATAGGCATTGAGGGAGAGTGGTGGAGGAGGGGGAATGGGAGGGAAACGAGATTGTGAGACGGATGGTGGGGAAGGGAAGATAGTGGGGGAGGGGAATGTGAGACGAATGGTGGGGAAGGGGAGATGGTGGGGGAGGGGAGATGCTTGTATTTAATTGGTTATGTGGGTGAAGGAGGGATGTGGAAAGGGAGAGAAGTGGAGAATAAGGAGGATGGTGGGAGTGGTGGGGGGATGTAGGGAGAAAGTAGGATGGAGGAGGAGGAGGAAAGTAGGATGGAGGAGGAGGAGGAAAGTAGGATGGAGGAGGAGTAGGAGAGGGAGGAAAGTAGGATGGAGGAGGAGGAGGAAAGTAGGATGGAGGAGGAGTAGGAGAGGGAGGAAAGTTTGAGGAAGCTAGTATTGTATAATCTTTAAAAAAAAAAATAAATAAATAAAACTAAATTAAAAGAGAATAAATCAGTACAAAATTTACTTTAAAAAAAATATCTCTAATAATAATAATTTTCCTTGTTGGGCTCGGCGTCGTAGGATATAAAATAAAAAAGTGGCAAAAGTAAGAAAAGGAAAGAAAATGAAAAAGAGAAAGACAAAAGAAAATGAAAAGAAAAGAAAGAAAAAATAGAAAAGGTAGAAAAACAAAAAAGGAAAAAAAAAAACTACTTCGAGGTTAAAGTGTACTGGTGGCGATAGGACAAGACGAGGCTCCAATTTCCGGTAATTAGGTACTAGAGCGGCTTTGGCAGGTAAGTGGCCAATTACCTGTGTGGGAGGGAGGGGAGGGGAGGGGAAATGGGTGACTGTGGAGGGGGTAATGAGGAGGGGGAGGGAAAGGATGCTCACTACATTGTCCTCCTCTTATTTATTTATTTGTATCACCGGACGAGTTGTTTTACCATTTATCAGTCCACATGAGGGAGAGTGATGGCCAGTTTTAATTTTCCCCCACGTTAACCAAGTGTCAAAGTACGAATGGGGAAGGACTTTTTAACTCTCTCCTGGTATCCAAGGCAACCACACTCTCCTGGTTGCCACAGTTACGTCCCCTCGGTTTTTCCTATAAATCGGATTACGTATTTATTTTTATTTTTTATTTTTTTTCCAAACTCCATTACTCTGCTCACCATGCCTTTGTAGTGAGGGATAATTGAAAGTTAAATTTATTCTTTAGTTTGAAAAATATCTTAAAAGTCTAATAAAGTGAGAATACAGCGAAGTAAAAAAAATCCTCGAAGGGAATTGGTTAGGGGTCTTCCTTAACCCATTCACTACGAGAGGCCTTCCCTTTGTGGCAAGGAGAAAGACATTTTTTAAAGTAATAATAATAATAATAATAATAATAATAATAATAGTTTTTCTCTGTGATTAAGTCTTTCGGGAGACACTGTTAACAATCACTTATTTGTTTATCATTTATTTATTTATTTATTTATTTATGCTGATATTAGACATAAGCAAGGCAGTCTGTTCCCTGAGGTTTAGTTTCTCTCTCTCTCTCTCTCTCTCTCTCTCTCTCTCTCTCTCTCTCTCTCTCTCATTATCCCTAATTCTGTTCAAATGAATGGTGGTAGATGTGGTACAAGAAGAAATATGAGTAATTGTGGGAGGTGTGGCAGGAATTGTGGTAGCTGTGGTAGGGATTGTGGTAGTTGTGGTAGCTGTGGTAGGGATTGTGGTAGTTGTGGTAGCTGTGGTAGGGATTGTGGTAGGAGTTGTGGTAGCTGTGGTAGGAGTTGTGCTAGCTGTGGTAGGGATTGTGATAGGTGTGGTAGGGATTGTGGTAGCTGTGGAAGGGATTGTGGTAGGAGTTGTGGTAGGAATTGTGGTAGTTGTGGTAGCGTGTCGTGAGGGGGTGCCATTAAAGTCCCCGGGCCAAAACTGTCTTCCCTGGCGTCCAAGATGGCCGCCCCCTGCACGACACACTGCCCAACAAAATGAAAAATAAATTGAGGAAGAGCCTGGGACAATTAGTTTACTCGCCCTGTGGGAGGGGGAGGGAGGAAATGAGGATAGGAGGAAAGTGAGGGAAGGAGAGAAAACCCGGAGGAAGGAAGAAAGAGAAAGGAAGGGAGGAACGATGAGGGGAGTGATGAGACCCCGGCATGCGAGATTGTACTTTTTGGAGATGGTCTGCGTGGGAATAAATAAACAACAAATGAATGGATCGATGGATAGATAGATTAGATAGATAGAAAGAGATATAGATGGATAGGTAGGTAGATAGATAATAGGTAAACTGGTAGGTAGGTAGATGGATAGATAGATACTCGTATATAAATTGGGTACATAGGTAGGTAGGTAAGTAGATAGATAGACCGATAGATAGAAGATAGGCAGGTAATTAGATAGACAGATAAACAAATAAATATAAAAAAATAAAAATAGTCTTTCACCTATCACAAGTATTTAACCTCTTCAGTTCGATAACGTATTCTGCATTTCGTGCGTCCTCCAGACGATTTTACTTAGCTTAAGGACGACCTCGAGCACTGAAAGGGTTAATGAAGGCTGTATCTAACCCCTCCACCTCGAAAATCCCCCCCCCAAAAAAAAAAAATAATAATAAAATCGTCTGGAGATTGCAAAAATATGAATTATGTCCTCGGGGTGAAAGGGTTAATTTGTGTCGGTAAGTCTCTTGTAATTGAATTTGTTACACGCAGCGGCAAAAAAAAAGAAAAAAAGAAAAGAAAAAAAAAGCAAGGAAAAATAGAAAATTAATTGTCACGCGAGCGAAAAAAAGAATCCATACCTCAACTTTTTTCATTTCTTCTCCATATCGCGAAAGTTTAAATTTGCGTTGGTAAATCTCTCATAATTGACTTCGTTAATAGCAAAAGAGAAAAAAAGGAAAAAAAAAAAGTCACAAAAAAGAAAAGAATAATAGAGGAAAATTAATCACATCATGTAAGCGAAAAAAGAAAGAAAAAAGAAAAGGAAAAGAAAGAAAATCCGAACCAACTTTTAAAACTCATAATCATATTTTTCTTGAGGCAGATGTTAAGACACATATTTGCCAGTGGATTAAAGGCTTAATTAATATTTGAGGTGTGCCATGGGACTCCGAAACACGAAATTAGGCCTTAAGATAGTAGGAAATAGAGACGAGAATGTTTTGCCACCGCTTGACTAGGCTCACGTGTAAGTTTTTGATTTGTAACCGACGTAAACATTGCCTTTTGGAGGGAGATTGGCTCTTATTTTTGTATTTTTATTTTTATTTGCTTCTGCTGTCCGTGTGCCGTCGACATTTATCTGTATTATTACCTTGGAAATGACTGTCAGTATTAGCATCGTTATTTTATTTGTAACTGACGTAAACATTGGCTTTTGGAGGGAGATTGGCCTGTATTTTTTATTTTTATTTGCTTCTGTAGTCCGTGAGCCGTCGACATTTTATCAGTATAATTATCTTGGAAATAACCATCCGTATTGGCATCATTTCTATAATACCGTAGAATTATATGGTATCCAAATTGGGAAGTACTTGGGAGGCTTCGGTAAAATGTAAATGTTTGCTTTTGTGCTTTTGTGAGTTTGATCTATGACGAAGGGGATTGTAGGGGTCAGTCTCCCTCTCTCTCTCTCTCTCCTTGTGGCTGAGATGTGAAGGCTAAAGTGTAATTACTGGAAAGAAGTTATTGAATGAAAACAATAATGATCCTGATTATTATTTGTAGTGTAGAATAATTTTGGCTCCTAAGGTATATTTTTTCAGTCTCTTTCGTGATAGGATAAGATTGGCTTTGTCATTATTATTATTATTATTATTATTATTATTGGTAGTAGTAGTAGATATGCAGTTATTGTGTGGAATTATTTTTGATGTCAGTTTATGTGGAAGAGAATTTTTTTATGTAATGGAGTTTCAGAATTGGCGGTGGAAGAAGTTTAAAAATGACCTCAAATTATGTAATAAATAATGGTAATATTAACACGCAGGCTCTAATGACCAACTATCAGAGGAAAAATGGTTCTGATATTAATAAGAAGAGAATATATGAAGTATTCCTATGGCGAGAGAGGTAATGGTGATAGCATTTAACTCCTTTCAGACTCTTACAACTCCCTTTCAGCTGAATAAAATCGTCTATTATGAGAGGGTTGAACAGTTTAGATCATTACACACACACACACACACACACACACACACACGACCCTTGATATAGCCTAACCTTTTCACTGCGAGAGGTCAAAGCCAAATTAAAGCGTCCTGTGATAAAAAAAAATAATAATAAATAGATAATTAAATAAATCAGGTGTCATTTTACCTGAGTCATTAATGAAAGGCGTTCACCCACACCAGGTAAATTTAACAGGTAAACACACTCGGCTAATTACACTGACAACAACAACAATAGCAACAACAGCAGTAACATCAGCAACAATAACAACAACAACAACAACACAAATAACGACAATAACATCAACAACAATAGAAATAACAAAAGCAGCCATCACAAAGCACAACATGCCAGAGAACAGTTATTTACTGGTATATGTGCCAAAAACAAACAGACAAGCATTTTTTCAAGTGCTATTTCCGTAAAAACACAAAAGGCCGAAACAAACATATTTTTACTCACATTCGGCTCATTAATACCGCTCATAACAAATCCAGACACATCATTGCGCGGTTACACACACACACACACACACACACACACACACAGATACTTAAACAAACACAAACACACACAAACACTAATAAAAACAGACAGACACACACACACACACACACACACACACACACACACACACACACACACACACACACACACACACAGGTACACTTATAAACCCAAGAAAGCATATTTCAAAAACAATTTCCGAAAATGCACAAAAGGTCACAGAACCAAAATATACCGACTCAAATTCAGTGCCATAAAAAGCGGTTATGGAAAAAATGCAGACAATTATTTTTTTCACAGCCAAAAATGTCGAAAAGGAAAAAAAAGGAAAAAGAAAAAAAAAAACATCCACCGGTCACACTAAGCTTGTTCAGTGCAGCTACAGAAATAATTTTGTCCAGGATTTTTTATTTATTAGTTATTTATTTTTTACGGAAAGCAGTGGTGATTTTCAACACATAAAAGGAGGACGTGAGGGTTTGGACCAGTGAACTTCCCGGCTACGAGCTGATAGGCGGAGGGCGGTACGTGAATTGTGGGTATCTGTAGCAAAATCCCCACACGTCAACCCTGGGCGATAATGGATTAAAGGCGCCTCACACACACACACACACACACACACACACACACACACACACACTAATAATAATAATAATAATAATAATAATAATAATAATAATAATAGCAGTAGTAGTAGTAATGTAGTCACAACAGCAAAAACAACCACAATAATAATAGTAATAATAATAATAATAATAATAATAATAAGCACCAGTACGCAGACACATTTTTCACGGGCAGAAATACCGCAAAAGCCCAAAACGCGAAAACCGCTAAACACCAATATTTCCAGGCAACAGGTAGAGACGGTATAAAATTGGCGCGCGCATCGGGAAACTGACAAACCCACACCACTAAAATACGCAAAACCCGGGAAACAAAATGGCCAGGAAACTGAATATAGATAAAAGCGTACACACACACACACACACACACACACGGCCACAAGTTTCCACATATATACATACATTTATATATATATGCTTATCGAAAAACAGCGCTTAATAAAAACACCCCCAGAAATCATAGTGGGACTATAATAAACATAAAGGGGGAAAAAAAAAAAAAAGATTGGCAAAGTCTGTAAATCCAAGTTTTAGTTACTATTGTCACCCTATTTTTTTTTTTTTTTTTTTTTCCAGCTGGAGCGTAGTTATCCGAGGCTGGGATGCTCAATCGGGCCATTAAAAGCGTGACCATCCTCGCCAACCGTTGAGCAGCACTAGATAAGCAGTAAACCAAAGCCTTCCCTCGGATAGAAACCCAAGTTCCATACGGTTGGGGCGGCGTAACTCACTAAACCACCAGGCGTCCATTTAGTTCCAACCAACCTACTAATTGGTTTCCTGGATTACAAGAATAAATAAGCAAATAAGCACAGGAAATAAACTAGAATGGCACTCAGTAGAGCGGATACCTCCATCATCAACATCCATGCAGTATTCACTGAAAAAATTTACGAAAATATCGAAAAACACTCTTTCTCGCAATGTTAAAGAAAGCGAAACGAAATTCATGGATCCGCACCTTTATCCGGATCCGCACCAAAATTTAATGAGTATTCTGGGCCAAGGCCCATTCTTTCACCAAGTTTCGTGGAAATCCGTCCAGTAGTTTTTGTGTACCCTTGCTCACAAACCAACCAACCAACCAACCAACAAACGGACAGGGGTGAAAACATAACCTCCTTGGCGGAGGTAATAAATACCTCTCTATCTATCTATCTATCTATTGCCAGACGCCTCAATCCCGTTTGGGGTGGCCACAAACAAATCGCCTCCAAGTCGCCCTGTCCCCCGCCATTTCACTGCCCTGCTCCCAACTCACACCCCCCTCTCTCATATACCTCTCCACCCCATCCCTCCATCTCATCCTCGGCCTCCCCCTCCCTCTTCGCCCCTCCACCTCACTCACATACACTCTCTTCGTCAGTCTTTCACCCTCCATTCTCTCCACATGGCCAAACCACCTCAATGTGTTCCTCATAACGCTTCCTATCACATCCACATCCACACCACAACGCTCCTTTATATCCTCATTCGTCAGCCTGTCTCTCCACGTGACTCCACAGGCTCCTCTTAAATAACTCATTTCCACTGCTCTCACTCTTGACTTGTGTCCTTCCAACTATGTCCAAGCTTCACTTCCGTACGTTAGAGTTGGTATCACAATACTGTCATGTAGTAACTTTTTCACTTCTATACTCACTTCCCTGTTTCTTATCGCTGCTTTCAAAGAACCAGCAATCTTTCTTCCCTGCTGTACCCTTTCAAGCACTTCACCCTCCAAACCTCCATCCCTACTCATCACACTACCCAAGTACTTAAACGTACTCACATTTTCCAATTCCTCACCATCCAACCTCGCTGTACATTCACTAACTTCACCTCTCTCAAAGACCATCACATTTCTCTTCCCTACCTACGCAACGAAAAAAGGACAACGCGCATAAACGTAAATATTGAAAACGGGAATACAAGAACGAGGGGGTAACTTGTGTATTCCCAGCTGGGCCAACTTGCCTCCTGCCTCACCTGCACGACCAGGCTAATGACAAACTTTGGGGACGTCTTCAGGGGGTGTTTTCTCGCTTATTTAGGCCGGGAAGTGACGGGGCGGGAGTGTTTTGTCCGGCCAGGGAAGAAATTAGGGAGAATGTCTTGGTGCTGTGTTCGTTGTTAGTTTAGGAGAGTTTGTGAGTGTTGTGGCCCCCCCCCCTTGTTTTTTTATCAGTCTGTTTATGCTTGTGACACATTATTATTATTATTATTATTATTATTATTATTATTATTATATCTTATTGTTTGTGTATATATATCTACCTACCTGCTACCTACCCAGCTGTATGTTTATGTGTATATCCCTGTCTGCATACTTACCTGTCTGTCTGTATCTATCTGTCTGTGTGTCTGTTTGTTTGTCTGCCTGTCAACCTGCCTACCTGCGTGCCTACCCACCTGTTTATTTACCTATATAAATGTGTATCTACCTATATCCCTGTCTTCCTACCTACCTGTCTCTCTCTCTCTATCTATCTATCTGTCTGTTTGTCTGTCTGTCTCTGTCTACCAGCCTACTTACTTATCTGCCTATCAACTATCTACCTGTCTACCTACCTACCTACCTACTTGTCTGTCTATAGTTTCATCTACCCATCAACCCGTCTGCCTACCTACCTACCTGCCTACCTCCCTACTTCTCTACCTATATATCTGTATCTCACTATCTATATCCCAACGACTTGCACTTAGAGGGGTGGCCAAGAATACGTCGCCTCCACGTCACCCAGTGCTCTGCGATCAGGCTGCCCTTCCTTCGACTCAGTTTCCATCTCGTCTCCACCTCATCCTCGGTTTCCATCTCCCCCTCCTATGATACTTATATAAAGTCGTATGAATAGCTCTGATTAACCCCTTCACTATGATTACCCTTTTTTTTATTCCTGCTCATGCTGGACGATGTTTTTAATTACAGGTGAACTTTTCCAGGCGGACTATATATATATATATATATATATATATATATATATATATATATATATATATATATATATATATATATATATATATATATATATATATATATATATATATATATATACTGTTTATATATTCATTTAATGCCCTTTAGTTCGAGAGGTCGTTTGTTAGTTCAATAAAGCCGTCTGGAGTTGGCAGGAGTAAACTTTAATATATATCGTCGTGCTGAGGGGGTTAATAAGTATGTCGGAGTGTCTTGTGCAAAATAAATACCTAAAGCGATGCTTGAAAGCCTTCTGTGCTCGCGAGAATACGCCCTGCACTAATCTCTTCTTTGCCAGTTTATTTCCGTATGCAGCATGAATATTATACTTGTGTATTATTTTTGCGGTCTATTTTGGTATCTGAAGTGCTTAAATTACGGGCAAGAGAATGTAATCGCAAACTTGCGTTTGGTGTCCTCTGCTACCACATAATTCGAGCAAATTTCTCTGGCAGTTTATTACTTTAAATAATGTGTATTTATGGAAGTGTTTGGGTATTCTATCGTGAAATAATACAGTGCTATACTATTCGTATGTGTAAATGCCAAAACATAAGGCAGTGTAGTGAAACAGAAGGATACCAGGATCTGAAAAAGAACCAAATCACAGGCGCAACCTGAATCAGGGCAGACAATCTCCCAAATTGAGGACGATCCATGAATATTAGGCTTTTTAATTAGCTTAAGGAGCCAGAATAGACACTTTGATCCCTATTATAAGCTGAAGCAGCAATTTACCTCAGAGGCAATTTAATTTCCCCCTAAAAAGCGCCATTAATTATAGTGCTCTTTAAGCCTCCTTCTGGAACTTGTGGCAGCCCTGAGCAAGCGTCTGGCTGTGGAGTTGGAAATTTTGTGACAAGGTAGTATTTTCCTCATTTCAAGTAGCTTTTCGGGGTGCAGGGTGTCATTCATGTGACAGGAAGTAGGTGTAATTATAATGCACATTTAGAGCCAATAGTTTGAGCTCGGCAAGTATCGGGTTTTAGTAATTTGTTTTCGTAGCTAGTCTGGGCGCTCAGCGGACCCAGTGACACCAATCTCCACGTGTGGTCATCTGTATCTGCTAGTCCATTGGAATTACTTCACTCACATTGAAAGTGCAATAGGATCCAGTGTTATAGTTATTTGTCATTTAAAATTAAGTAGGAGACTGTGTCCTTTCAGTTTTCACAGTAGAACGCCGATGTTTAATTTCTTCAGGTGACAAGGATATTGTCATATGGCTCTCAGACAGTGGTCCCATGCTCACCTCGGTTCTCATTGTACTTTGCTCTTGTGAGTACCGGAATTTAGAAAAACTTGTGTGAACCATTTTTTTTAATTTCCCTTACATGGTTTAGCGCGTAGGCTACATTCAAATCTGGCGAATATATACGTACTTTTCATAAATGTTTCGGTATTCTGGCGTGAAATAGTTTGATTTTAAATTTTCGGTGTGTACGAATATAAAAAATAAGACTAATGAAAGGGAAGATGGAAAGTTAATATAAACAACTCAGGCGTGCATGAATCAGGGCAGCCAACCTTACTGACCCGAGGAAGATCCCAGAATATGAGACTCTTTTATCATTGTAAGTAGTCTGGACCGATCCCTTGAGCCATAATTTGTCCTGACACTGCAATTTGCCCAGGAAGTAATTTCATTCCTTCCTTAAAAAAGCGCTATTAATGACTGCTCTTGAAGCGTGTATACCCTAACTTGTGGCAGCCATGATCGGTCGTCAGACAGTCTCGCTTGCAGTGTTATGGTAAGGTGATAGTTTTTTGCATATTCACGCAGTTATTTGCGATGCGGAATATTGTTTTTGTGACAGGAAGTGGATGTAATTGTAGTGCACACCTAGAGGGAATGGTATGAGCGGGACAAGCACTGTGGGTCGGGAATTTGCGTTGATTTATCAGCTAGTGTTTGTGTGATCAGCTGACCATGGACACCGTGCGTAGTCATTAAAATTCCGCCTCTCCCATTTAAACTGCACTGTGTACCAATGTCATTTTTTTTTTTTTTTTTTTTCTGAAAATGGTGGATGTTGTGACCATTTTGTCATTTTGAGAGTTACAGCGCTTATATACAGACGTGAAATGCGTAGGCAGGTAATGTATGTTTATTGTCATTTAAAACTAGACAAATTTGGTTAAATGGATGACATGATGGACTTAGTTTCGTCTCTGCTCTCTCTCATTATCTTGTTACTGTGACTTTCTGAATTCCAGGAGAGCTTTTGTGAACCATTATTTTTTTTCTTAATGTATGATTTAATAGACGATTAAATTTTCATTCAGTCATCGTGGTTTTTAGATTATATTGTTGACATAATTGAGAGAACTTGGGAGCTTTTGTGTGAGTAAGTTTTCATGATGTAACTGAATAAGATCCTGCTTATGTTGTTCCACATTCATGAGCAGGTAATTTAACTGAACGAAACGTACTTAAACCTGACAGCTACTGTATATTCAGAGTGGCTTTGGCATATAATCTTCATGTTCAGTCGACAAGAATGCTATTGGTTATATCCCAATTTAGCTGTTTTTCACTATCATCGTCTGGTGTTTATTAGATTACCCACGGTGATCACAGTTATGCTATTAATAATTAACCATATCACTGCATTATCTGTTTTGAAGAAACATTGGCTAGGTCTACATGTGCAAGAAAAATGAGTTACCGTAATTTGAATTCAACTTTATTGTAATTTAGATACGAAATCATATTAATAAAGATAGTCATGCATGCTGTACTATCTTGAATTAGGCCAAAATTGCCATCTTTCATTTTGAATGATGAGGTGTAACAATAGATTGGCACTGGAATATGATGCTGATCATAAAAAATTGCTGTGGAGAGGATATAGAGCTGCAGCACTGACATTTTCTGACCCAAGGTTACATGAGTTAAGCTGGAAAATGATAATTTAGGCCACGTTAGTTTCAGTGGACTGCAGTCAGTGGGCTAGCCTGTTATGTGGTATGATGTAATTCTCAACTAAATGAAATACCAATATGCTGTAAGACAAAATAGGAGATTGTAGACAAAGCTTACTGGTTAGTAGTCAGTAATAATGTACCTATTTATTACAGTATGAAAGTTGCTGTAAGGTAGATCAGAAACAGGGTGAGTTAAATTGATCTGAATTTGTATAGAGTGATGCAGTTTGGCTTGGACCGACACATAAGAGACAAAACTTAAGAGATAGTAGACATTAACGCTTGAATTTTAATAGCCTATAATATGTGGTGTGCATCGCACCTGTTATGAAAGTTGCTGAAAGGTAGATCAGAAATAGGCGAAGTTGCGAGGTTAGGTTAAATTGTATTGAATTTGCTTAGAGTACCGGTAATGTAGTTTGGCTTGAACTGGAGACATTACCTTAATCTGTATTGATTGAAATGAACAGATTGAAGTAATGTAGTTGTATGATTCGGGTTAGGTATTTTTTGTATTTTTAGGTTTATTTGATAAGAGGTTAATCTTACTGTTTAGGATTAACTAGGATGATTTTTTGATATGGTATAACTAGAAAGGCTAAGTTGGTGGCATTGAAATAGTTTCATCTGGCTTGACAGAGGATTGGATAGGGTAATTTGGAGGTCAGGGTAGGCCAGAGTGATGCATGAGATTGAAAAAGACTAATTTGGTGAGGTTAAGCTAGGTTAAGTAGAGCGCATGAGATCGGATATATCAGGATAGTGAAATCAGGATAGGTTACTGTACTTAGTATTGGATAGACTATTTCGATGGTTAGGATAGTTCAGTATGACTACTTATGATTGGATAGACAAGTTCGATTTGGCTAGTTTTGATCTAGGTGGTGACAGCAGAAATGCATGTGTAGATTTGAAAACCAGAGCTTATGGAATAGCTGTATTTTTCTCTTTTAACGGACAGAATGTAGAGGTTTCCGCATTAATAATATTAGATGGCATAACTATTTTTACACTTGGATATTCACTATCTTATAATTACTTGAGCGCAAATGAAAATCAGGATTTCGGCACCTATCCTTCTCCCAAATGTCCACTGAACTCTCGCTGTTTTGTAGTTGTGGTAGTGTTTGGGTAAATTGATTTTTGAGAGTTCTGTGATGTATCATTTTGGGCTTAGCTTTTTTCAAAGGATATCACTGATTTATGAAGGAATGTCATTTTTATAAATTTCCTTGCTTTTTATAACTTACTGTTTCTCATTAGTTCAGGGACGGGCAACCTTTTCAAAGCGAGGGCCAGATGAGACTTTCAGGAGCAGCCCGCAGGCCGGAGTGACAAATGAGAACACAAAAGTGACTATATACAAGAATTTTTTTATTGGAAAACATGCGCATTAAATTTGTATCAGGATATAGAATTCCACACTTGAAGGGGTGAAACATGTTTGAGCTCACGGGTTAAGTTTTCAAAATATCTGTGAACTTGAAAAGTACAACATACATACATGGACGCGCAACAAGTGTGTACCTGCCTTGAGTATGACACATACCTCCTCTCAGTGCGGAAGTCCTACGGACATTGGCGTCTGACAGGATGGTGGAAAGATTGTATCGCGCGGGGTGAGGGAAGCGCCGAGTTGCTTAATAGCATCTGCCAGCTGCATGCGGCCGGCAGGTGCTATTTGTCAGAATTTGTTTTGGCTGGGGTTTCGCGGGCCGGATTGCTATGTTCATGCTGAGCAGTTTGGCGGGCTGGACGCTAAACCTTCGCAGGCTGGATGTAGCCCACAGGCCAGAGGTTGCCCGCCTTTTCATTAGTTAACACACACACACACACACACACACACACACACACACCCATACTGTATAAGAAGTGACAGGGCAGCAGACCTCGTCTGGGTCTTGACGTACTGTAGTTTATAAATTCCATACGGTCCTTAGCACCACTTATTTTTTTTATTTTTTTTTTTTTACTAGAAATTTCAGAGCATACCTGTAAATAGCAGTAATAACATGGCAAAAGTCAAATAGAAGATGAAGTAAACAGTAATTTTCCAAGTGTCCAGCAGTGAATTATGTGATGCTATTTTTTTTTTCTTTAATTGAGAGCCAGTAACATTGTTTTGTGTTTATAATTTATTAGAGATGTGCCTTTGTATTCCAGTTCTGAAAAATATTTAGTTTAAGGAGGACTTTTCTCATACCTCCAAAGAACTCTGTCATCAGCAGATTTTAACAATGTACTGTAATGTATTTTTTAATTAGTGTAGGCATACTTTTTTACCATTATTATATGCAGCAATGTATATTGAATAAACAAGCCTCTTGTAAAAATTTGATAATTCTGATCTTTTAAATGTTTACAGGCCTACCATGAGTATATATACAAAAAATTATAATTTGGTTTTACGCCAGGTATCCCCGAAGGGCTAAGGCGTTGCCCCTTGGTAGAGGACTTTAGGACTGGAGCGTGTAGCATTTTATGACCGGATGCCCTTCCTGATGCCTACCAATGACCCTTGGGTGGATTCGATCCTCTGACCCTTTGGTCAGAGCGGAGCGCTCTAACCCACTGAGGCACGGCTGCTACTGTACTTATTAATTCTGACACATTAAATTATGATGTTGATAGTGAATTATTGAAAAATATTTTAAGGTGAATTTTCTTCAGTGATTTTTAAAATACCGGTAACTGAATTTAAGAAAGATTGCTTGATAGATTTTCTCTGTATATTATGCCTTGGTAACATGTTTAGAGTTTAGCACTATGTGGCACAGTAGTCATAATTTCGTGATTGTGGCAAAAATCCACCATAAAAATTCGGGGTGTGTTACTGTACTCATTATAATACCAGTATTTGCTTAACCCTTTAACCGCGGGCATTGTTTTGACCTGACTGGCCCCCCCCCCCTGCAGGGGTTCCAGCCAAAATGTAAACAAACTTTAAACCTTTATAACTCTGCACAGAATAAATCTAGAGCGAAAAATAAAGTACCATTAGAAAGTACTAACCTTCGGCTTTGCAATGATGTAGGTTTCATGATTTCGTTGACTATCACTGGATGGGCAGTGCCATTAGAAGTGAGCGATCTAAAATCACTATCTTTCGCTCACACACCATTACCAAATGCCAACCTCATTCTGATAATAATACTTTAAACATATATGAACACTGCACATACGATAAACACCCACTCTGTGTTCACTGAGGCAGGTAAAAGGCACTGTAATTGCCCGCACTTCACTGCCACATCAGCGGTGTTGTCACTCACAAAGCTGGACAGATACTGATGCGTGTTTGGTCAGGGGTGGGGTGGGGGGCCCAGGGGGTGGGAGGAGGGAGGTGGGGGTCGGCTGGAGTGAAAGAACTTAATAGCTACTCTCCCTTGAAACAATTGGCGTGCGGAAAAAACGCGTGGTATTCAAAATATTCACAAACATTTCAGAATGACACCCGCGGTTTGGTCCAGTTTTTGCAATGTCATTCTGGAATGACACCCGTGGTTAAAGGGTTAAAGATGTGAGACATTGGTTTAGTATGAATGTGAGACCAGTGGCAATCAGATTGTTGAAGAGTTTATGTAGGCTGCATAAGTTAGATAGGGTATAAAATTTTGCGATTCATGAAATATATAGAGTACTATAGAATTCAGTTGAGCAAAGGGTGGAAGAGAGCATACAGTACTTTGATTACCGTAACACGCAAGTAGAGTGAATAAATTTGACCAAGGCAGTTGGAAGACTATGAGTGTGAGGTTAGGAAACTGGTTGTCCGAGAACAAGATATATTTTTATTGGAAGTGAATATGTGAGGAAGCCTAGTATCATAGCAGAATAGCTAAGTAAAAGAGGATAAAATGAATGAGCGAAATGTGTATCAGTAGAATACTCCACAAAATGGTGGGGTCAGGGCCAATTTTTGAGGGGAGGGGGGCAGTACTGCATTGTGTACATATAATATATAATCCTAAATTTATAAAAGGGGAGGGCATGGGAGGGCTAAGAGTCTGACAGGGATCCGAGCCCCCCTTCCCTCCCTTAATAGCTACACCTGTGATGTGTACAGAGATGCATTTGACAAGGATTGCACATCTCTGTCTGGAATCTGGCAGTGAGATTGAATAACTTAATCTCACATGCGTAGAGTATGACTTAATCAGCTGAAATACTTAGTGGGGAAGGAGTTTTGCTTGCGTGGTTGAGTTGGAGCATTTTGAAAGATTGAATGTTTTGTGATTGAATTTATGGTTGGTTTCATTGGTTAATGTGTTGATATCTCTCCTAATTTTGTTTTCCTTTTTCTGAAGCCTTCCGTTTCCATTTACTTCATATTGTAGGCTGTATAGGGGGTAGGCTTACTATGATAATGAGGAGGAGGTAATGATAATGGTGATAAGAAGGAGGAGGAGGAGTTGATGATGATGATGATGATGATATGATGATGATAATGATACTAATGATCTTTTAATTTCAGACGTGTGATGAGTGGAGTGACAACTCGAGCCAGTGTTGACATTACTTGAGTGTGTGAAATAGTAAATTCCGACTAATTAACGTGTAATGTTTAAATAACCAGTGATAAATAGTTAGTGATAGAAAATGATTTCACGTATCTGTAAGTGTGACCTAGTAATAAAATGCCGGTATATAATGGATTCATATAAGTGTGATACCGGTAGTAAAAAAAAAAAAATAGATTCATGTAAGTGTGATTTAGTAAAAAATTGTTTAATGTGACCACAAAAAGAAAAAAGGATTCATATAAGTGAGTAAAAAAACAATGAATTTATGTGACTGAAAAAAATGGATTCATATCAGTGTGACTAAAAAATAGATGCATAGAGTGGGAAAAATTGGATTTCATAAGTTTCATAAAAAAAATTGATTCTTACAAGTGTGATTAAAAATATGGATTTATGTGACTTTAAAAAACAGATTTATATATGTGTAACCAAAAATGGATTCATATATGTGTGACAGAAGAAAAAATGATTTATATAAGTGACAAAAAATGGATTCATGTGACAAAAAAATAAATGTGACTAAAAAATGGGTTTCTATACCGATTAGTGACAGAAAAATGGATTTGTATGCTTAAAAAAAAATGTGACTAAAAAAGTGGAATTATGTGTGACAGAAAAAGGATTAAAAAGATTTTAAAAATTATTCATATAAACGTGAAAAAGAAAACTGATTCATGTGAGTGTGACTATGAAAATGGATGCATATAAGTGTGACTAAAAGAATGGATTTATGTAAATGTGACTAAAAACATGGGTTCATGTAAGCGTGACAAAAAAAAAATGGATTCATGTGTGACAAAAACGATTCATACAAATGACTAAATAATGGATTCATAAATGACTAAAAAATGGAATCATGTAAGTGTGACTTTAAAAAAATTAAGTGTGACTAAAAGAGTAGTTTCATATGTGACTTTGAAAAATTAATTTATATAAGGTACTAAAATAATGTACGGTATTCATATTAGTGACTAAAAATGGATTCATAGAAGTGACTAAAAAATGGATTCATATGAGTGACTAAAGATGGATTCATAGAAATGTGGATAAAAAAATAGTTTCTTGTGAATAAAAGTATATAATGGATTTGGCTATATGACTTAAGAAAAAAAAAATGAGTGACTAAAAAATATTCATATAAATGTGACTAAAAACATTTATTTGTGGCTAAAGATGGATTAATGTAAGTGTGACAGTGAAATAAGATAGATTCATTTAAGTGGATTAGCGGTTCTCAAACTGACAAAAAAAAAAAAAAAAAAAAAAGAGAGGGGGGGATATGCAACAGTGGCTTATGAAAGAAAATACAAAGTGGTCTTAGTGAAACGAATAGTATGGTTAAAATATTGGTGAAACCCGCTTTATATGTGACCGCGACCCGAAGCAGCGAGCATCTTCGGGTTCATCGATCTCGTCTGGGGTTCGCTGCGCCGGGAGGCAAGGTAAGTGAAAATGATAATGTAAATTCACGGTCAATAGTCCCTTTACATATCTGAGAAGCCGAATTATAGGTGGTTTGTTTTCATCAGGCAGATATGCAACTCCATTTCGGCCTGCTTGATGATCAGGTGTAGTCGGACTGGAGACTAAATTCCGGTTTGACTAGTAACCAAGGAGTTATTCATACTACTTAACTAAAGCTCATCGGAACCTAAGCAGTCAGTAAAGTGTTCAGGTTGTGCGTAAAGTGTTCTGGTTGTGAGTATTCCAGATCTGTAACGATGAAACCGCATTAGTAAAAGGATATCCCAGTCCTCTTGAACTAATGAAACGATTCCATCCCTTTTGATTATTGTCAGTATATAATTCTAGCAATGTAATCTTCAATTCTGCCATGGTTTCGAGACTGGGAAGCAACTGTAGACCGTATCAAATTACCTTGGTCATTCAGTAGTCCATTTACACATCCCAGGTCAGGAATTCATGGAGCGAGTTGCAACTACTGATGGCTATAACTAGGGTATTTGGTTTAGCAAAATTTCACGAGTTTGTATAGAGGAACCATTGACCGTGACTGTGTACACTGATAATTTTTATATCAAATTACAGTCAGTCCTCGTTATATTTATTTTTTACTGCAATTTTGCTATTAAACCCTCACTAAATTGCAGAAATACTGCCTCCGTAAGTTGAATTACCGGTACTATTTATAAACCTGCTAGTTTCCTCAAGTTTAAAATTCGGGAACGGATTGTGTATATGAAATAAATGATGTGCTATTTTGGAATACAACCTTGACGTACTGTATAACGAGGACTGCTTGTATGATAAATATTGTTTATTTGTTATGAAGTTAATATTAAAATACTTTGATTTTAAGTTGCACAAGAGCAACTGTACGCCATTCTATGGCCAAGGAAGTGTGCTCTAAATTTAAGTGCAAGGTGAGCTGTACATATGCACAATTGTGTATTCGTGCACCTTGTGAATTATTTAGTGCTCATGTTATTAAATATTTACACATGCAATATTAAAACAGTGAAATTAACTTTATATAAATGTGCTGTATATTTAGACGTTTCTGCTAACTCTGATAGCGCACAATTGTAATAACGCGAACACGGGTAATTGCTGGCACATGCACGGAAATTAAACACACACACACACACACACACACACACACACACACAAGGCAATAAAAGTGATGCAAACTGTAACCTGAATGCATTTAGCCGTGACATGATGAAATATTGACCTGGGAGGTAATCATTCACACCAATGATAGGGACACTCAGTACCTGCACGGAGCTAGATCCGGGTTGGGTTGGGTGGGTTGCTTGAGGTTTGGGGGTTGGTTGGGGTTGGGGTTGGGGTTGAAGGTTGAGGAGTGGTTGGGTGGTTGGGGAAGTAGATAAATATACTGGTAGTGTTATTAGTGTCAGTGACCTTTGTACGGTAACTATTTTAGCCATTCACTACGTTGACATCTTTTACTATTCGCACCAATCATAGAGCTGTTCAGTATTCGCACTGATGATAAGGTTATTCACTATTCGCACCAAGCAGAGGGTTACTCACTATTCGCACAAGTCATAAGGTTATTCATAATTCGCACCAGTCAGGGTTATTCATAATTCGCACCAGTGATAGCGTTATTCACTGTTCGCACCAATTATAGGGTCATTCTTTATTCACACTACATATTAGATCCGGGTTGGGTGAGGGGGGATAGGGGTCAGGGTGGTTGGGGTATTGACGGTAAGCAGTGATAGTGGTAATTAAATTGATGACCTTGGTAACTACTTAATTGTCAGTGCGAAGCCGTCCATACTAATACTCATCCCAGTCATGGATTATTAACACCAACACGCCACGCACTTGATTCGGGTTGGAAGGGGGGGGGGGATTGGATGGAGGTAAACAATAAAAGAATAAATATAAAAAATGTAGTGGGTTGGGCAGGGATAAGTAATAAAAACAAATATATAGTTTTTTTAGTGGTGGTCGGTTATTGTAAGGATGTAAGGTAATTGTGGTGTTAAATTTTAGGTCACCTGGTTCGGTATATGGATGTTACCTGTACTGTAATATAGTGTACAGGTAATGATGCCCAGTGAGGCTCCCGGTACAGTAATTAAGAACAGTGGTACAGCAGCTTGGGTTTAATTAGACAAGATTGGTATACAGTGTTGGTACCTGTTTGATCTATTGACGGTACAGTGATAGTTGTGTATTGATTAATAGGTGTTATTTTGCTCTCTCTCTCTCTCTCTCTCTCTCTCTCTCTCTCTCTCTCTCTCTCTCTCTCTCACACACACACACACACACACACACACACACACACACACACACACACACACACACACACACACACACACACAAAAGGGGGGGAGGAGTGGACACATGACAAGTGGCTGTGGGAATGAACTGCAATGTTGTTGTTGGCTCATAAGCGGAAATTGCCTTCCCCCACCCCACGCACGCACGCAATATTTACCTCCCCCTCTCTTTGTACTCTCTACTTTTCCCTCTCTTTCTCCACCCCGTCCTTCTCTCGTCACTCACCTTTCTGTGCCATTTCTCCCTCCCTTCCCTCTCCTCTTCATTATTTCTCACTTTCATTCTGCTCTCTTCCCCTCTCTATTTTACTTCCTCCTCTTCTTTACCCCTTTCCCAGTCTGTAAATATCCCTTCCCTCTTTTTTTTTTTTTTTTTTTTTTTTTTTTTTTTTTTACTATCCTCCCCCCTCTATCTCTCCTCCCTCCCCTCTCTATCTCTTCCCCCTCCCCCCTCTCAGTCTCTATCTCATTCCCATCTCTATCTCTGCCCCCTCCCCCTCTCTCTTTTCCCTCCCCCTTATCTCTTTTCCCTCCCCCACTGTCTACCCCTCCCCCTCTCTATTTCTCCCCTCCCTGTCTATCTCTACCCCCTCCCCCACTGTCTACCCCTCCCCCTTTCTATTTCTCCCCTCCCTGTCTATCTCTACCCCTCCCCACTCTCTCTCCCCCCCTTCTCTCTCTTTGTACCACCCCTTCCTTTTCACTACCTCCTCCCACTATTTAACTTCCCTCCCTTTCTTTTTCTTTCCCTTCCCTTCCCTCTCTCCATCTCCCGTCCCCTTTTCTACTCCCCTTCCCTCTTTCTACCCCCCCTTTCCTTTTTCAACCTCTTCTCTCTCTCTCTCTCTCTCTCTCTCTTCCTTTGTACCGCCCACCCTTTCCTACATCTCTCTCTCTCTCTCTCTCTTCCTTTGTACCGCCCACCCTTTCCTACATCTCTCTCTCTCTCTCTCTCTCTCTCTCTCTCTCTCTCTCTCTCTCTCTCTCTCTTCCTTTGTACCGCCCACCCTTTCCTACATGTATATTTCTCCCTCCTCGCCTCCGACCCACCTCCCTTCTCTCCCTTCCACCTCCCTCCCATCTCCCTCACTCGCTTCCTCCTCCCTCCCCTGTCTTCCTTCCATCTTCCATTGGTCTCCAAGGGTATTGTTTTCGAAGTTTTAAGAGAGAGACATTTCTGTATTTGACAGAGAGAGAGAGAGAGAGAGAGAGAGAGAGAATATTCCCATTTTATATTTTTCATTGTTTATGAAAGCGAGACAGTTGTAATTCACACACACACACACACACACACACACACACACACACACACACACACACACACACACACACACACACACACACACACACACACCTTAAAGCAGCGTATTATTTTTCACTCCCGTCTCAATTCAGCTGCCTCACCCAGCCAAAACAGTCCAAATACCCAGCAATATCAGTCCTCTCTCGTATTCCTAATGACCTTGGGGAGTTTTAACGCCTTTTTCCTAGTGATTTATTCTTCACATTATCGTCTTGTTTGTCGGTGGTGCGAACTTTTGTCGACATTAAAGCGATATCAGTAACATACAAGAGTTAAAGTGTAATGACTTTTTTATTTCCTTTGTTTTTCCTTCCACCATTCATTGTCTTAAAAAAAAAGTAAAATAAATCGCCAAGGAAGAGGTGTTACGAGGCACATCACATAGGTCCGTATTCTCGTAGGTTAAGGAGGCTCCCTAACACCTCAGCGAATTGTTTTTGGATACGCGTGGTTTATGTAAATTTGTAAGTGGTTTATGCTGAGTATGATGGTATTTGAATGACCTGAATTACACAGCAGAGGATGGGAAGGAGCACAGTGCAAGATAATCGCGTAGGAAGAGGTGTGAAGTAATCAGCAAAATAAATCGCTTAGGAGGAGGTGCTAGGGCGTTTCCTTACCCACGAGAATACGGCATTTGCGTTTCCCCTTCCTCCATAGCCAGACATAAAGGTGAGCGTTGCAGAAGGGAACCCGATGACCTCTTTTCCTCTTTATTCTTGCAACCTCCTGGCGATTTTATCCAAGTACGGAGGGACCGGTGAAGTTAGAGATAGGTTTAAATAACCCTTTCACTATTAGAGGGCCTTCCGAAGTTGAGTAAAATCGTCTGCCGGGAGCGTAATAAAAAAAAAATAGAGAGAGAGAGGAGAAGGGGGATTATATGTAAACACCAGATTTTCGACAGATTATGTAGCTAGGATGGTGAATTTCCCTTCCACACATACAGTATAAAAGGGATTTAGCGTGGGAGGGAAAGTGATCAGACGAAACTACCATTGCGTTTTTTATTTTATTTATTTATTTACTTTTTGACAAGAGAGGTAGTCTATGCAAGCTCCCATTTTCTAACAGTGGCTGTGTAGGAAGGTAGTTGAATTTCAGCGATTTCCATAGCTAGCGATAAAGGAGGGCGATATCTTAGGAGAGGCGATCAAATGAAGCTAATATGTTTTGTGAGATGGAGAAGGTTTAGTGCATGCAAGCTTTCATTTTTCTGATAGCGATTGTTTAGGAAGGCATGAGTCTCTCCCTCTTTCCAAAGCTAGCCATAAAGGAGAGCGATATCGGGGAAAGGCGATCAGATGAAATGAATGTAGCTGCCATATTTTTAAAAACCGAAGACGAAGGTAGTTGCAGTCTCCATTTTCTGACAGCTGTTGTGTAGGAAGTTATTTGAGTCTCCCCTCTTTCCATAGCTAGCCATAAAAGAAAACGGCATTGGTCGAGATGTGATCAAATGGAACTAGAGTCATTTTACCTTAACTTGGCCCTGAGCTTTTATCCTTTTGCAGCTTATTTTTTATATGGCACAGTTGGGCAAGGCCATGGCTCTGCATCCTTCCCATCACACTTCTTCATGACTAGCATTTTATTGCAGTGCTAGTCTATTGCTAGAACTGAGTGTTGAAGGTGGAGAGATGGCAATTTTAGGCCAGGTTAGATTAATATATAGGGTATCGTTCAGCTTCGCACTCTTAAATATGGAGAGGACAAAACTGTACACAAACTACCATTTTCTGACCTTGTATAGAAAGATAAGTTCCCCACATTTCCCTTGCAAGCTGGAAAAGGAAACCAGTAATGGAGAAATGATCAGATGAAATGAGTAAGGCGACCGTATTCTTGTAAAACTTGAGGGTGTGAGAACAATCAGAGTTTTTTTTGCCGATGCCTATGCCGCCAAACTGTTATAAGGTATATTCTTGCACTTACGCCAAACAACCAGTGCGCTATACTTCTGCCATCAGGTGATTTTATTCGTCACTGGCTTTTCACAGCGTTAATTGTGAGAGGAGGAGGAGTAGGATAATTTAGTTGGGCATTTAGTAGGGTGCCTGGTGGTTTAGTGGTTTGAAAGCCCCTATCGGTATGACAGCCTTGTGTAGGTTCGATCCCTAAGAGGTAACTAGAAGAGAGGTTTTCGAGTTTAGAATGTCTCAAAGGGAAGTAGGATGGTATTGAGCTACCGTAGCCTAGCCTCGGACACTTACACTTCGAAGGGATTTGTTATTTTTATTTTTCTACCTGTATTATTATTATTATTATTATTATTATTATTATTTTCCTCAAGGGGGGGTTAAGTTTCACCTCCATAACTGGTTAACCCTAAAGAGGTGGATTGGGGAGGGGTAGTGATCAGATGAAGCCATTTCAGTGGTCGTAATCTTAAAGCTGAGAGCATGGTAGTGGGGGTAGGATATCAGGTAGTGACGGTCATTGCCCTGTATAGAATATTTACCTTATATAGAACATTTACCTTATACTGTATATGGTACTAGGAAGTGCAGGAGAACACCATGATTATATAGGAGAGCATTTAACCTGTATAGGAGAACAAATAGAACTTGTAGCTTACGTAGAACATATAGAAGAATATTTAGCCGTTATTAGACAACATGTAGCCTACGAAGAACATACAGACAATTCAGCCCATATAGGAGAACATGCAGAACATTTAGTCCATATAGGAGAACATTCAGAACATTAGTCCATATAGGAGAACATTAAGTCGATATAGGAGAACATGCGGAACATATACCCTTGCTCTATTAATTTAAGAGTGGATAAATTGTTCTAGGCGTATATGGTTAGCCTAGCTGGGTAAGTAAATGCGTGGAGGGTGGCGCGGTGTCACTGGCATGGCTGGGTGGGTAAGTAAATGCGTGGAGGGTGGCGCGGTGTCACTGGCATGGCTGGGCGGCACTGCTACCTGGTTATACAAACACCTCTCAGCTCCCTCCCTTTCCCTGAAAGAGGAATGATGGACTTTTGAAGGGGGGCAACTTCACCCTGCAGTGTACTTTGTTCACATTCAGGTGAAACAGCGGTTATAACTACTGGGTACTGTGTGAGTAAGGCTAGGTGGAGTTAGGCTAGGCTGGATTGGGTTGGGTTGCGTTAGATTAAGTTAGGATATAATTAGGTTAATCGGAGTTATTTTTTATTAGAGTAAGTTACGGTGAAGAGGTTAAGTTAGGCTAGGTTGGATTAGTTGAGGCTGGGTTAGGTTTGGATAAGTTAAGTTAGGGTAGAGAAGCAAGTCAGTCAGCCAAAACGATAGATGTAATTATAGGCCAGTAAGTTCTAGCATGTAATTATAAATCACATTTTATCTATATTAATTTGTGTTTTCTTGATCTAAAGTATTTACGTAGCATTTATTTAGGCATATTATATCTATCCATGTTCCAGGTTTTATTTATATGTATTTCTGTTATTAGTATTTATTTCATTATCCTTTATTTATTTACCTCCATTGTTATTTTTTCCCCAACCCAACACATACTTATTTAGGCCTATTTATTTTTTGTCTCCTCGTCCAAACAGTTCCACTTTATTTGTATGTAAACAAATGTCTCCATCAGCCTCTTTTAAACTAATGGGTCTCCTAAGTACAGTAATTTGTTAACGGGGAGGGAGAGAGAGAGAGAGAGTAGAGTTAGTTTTATGGCCCGTAAAACAAATAAATGGGCCACGGGGTTAAGAGTCTTTCAGCTGATAAATGTAAACAGTAGCGAAGAGAAAATGAACATGGAATGGTAGTAGGGGAGGGTAGACACAATGCTCTGGGGGATGGGTGGCGGGGAGAGAGAGAGAGAGAGAGAGAGAGAGAGAGAGAGAGAGAGAGAGGGAGGGAGAATTTAATCCCTCTCAGATCTCATAAAAGTTATAATTATGTGGCACCCGGTAGTCGAAGTTTCAGCTGTTTTCGTTAAGGATCATAAAGAATCGTATATTTTCCGTATTCCGTTATGATCTTTTCCTTCATTATACGCTAAGTGAACGAAGAGCAATGAATTCCATGTGTATAGTCTGCGATTAAATTTCCTCTCTCAATGTGAATTTTTTAGGAATACCGTATATACTTTCTGGAGTCCGCGCTTTTCTCTAAAATGGTACACACACACACACACACACACACACACACACACACACACACACACACACACACACACATGTATACTGTTAAAAAAAAAAAAAAAGGAATATGCAAAGTCATACTGCTCAGTTTAATTTTGTACCTGAGGTCTAAATTGATATACCGGTAGTTATTTTCGTGTGGATAGACCTACTTTCATAGACATTTTATTGAGGTTAGTGGGTAGGCCTGTCATGGATTCTCTCTCTCTCTCTCTCTCTCTCTCTCTCTCTCTCTCTCTCTCTCTCTCTCATCTCCACACCTTCCCCTCCCTCTCCTCCGCTCTCCTTTCCTCAAGAAAGAGAATATCCCTGACTCTCAAAGACTTTAATATTCTCCTCCTCTTCTTCCCTATGCAGTCGTGTGGCCTCACCAAGATCAAATATTGGCAGCCTTTTCCGAATATGCTCGTGTGGAGTGGAAGGGTGGGTGTAGATCGGAGGAGTGGGTGTGGATTGGGGTGGGTGGATTGTGGGATGGGGAGAAGTGTGTGGAGATGAGGAGGGAGTAGAGATGGTGTGGAATGGGGATTGGGTATGACATGGGATTGGAGGAGTGTAAGGGTGGGTGTATAGATCGGAGGAGTGGGTGGGAGGGAGTGTGGATTGGGATGGGTGGATTTTGGGGTGGGGAGAAGTGTGTGGAGACGAGTAAGGAGTAGGGATGATGTGGGGTGGGGAGTCCTGTATGAGACAGCCCTAGCATATATTCAATATGGATGTTGGGTGTTAGCGCCGAAGTGGTGACATGTGGAGGTGTAGGAGGACTACTGGGCCTTGGGATAGGTCACTGCTCCCAAGAAATAGGCCCTGAAGCCTTTCCCCAGCGTCGGACACGTAAATATATATATATATATATATATATATATATATATATATATATATATATATATATATATATATATGGAATGAGTGAGGTGGGTGTGGAGTAGAGGATGGGTGTGCTGTGGGTAATGAGTATGGAGTAGGATGTGTATGGAGTGTGTGATAGGTTTGACGTGGGTTGGGTTGGATTTGGAGTAAACAGGAGTGGGTGGGGTGGGTGTGGAGTTGGGTTGGGTGGTTTTGGAGGGAGTAAGGTGGAGGGGGATGGATATGCAGGGGGTAGGTTTGTTTAGAGTGAGTGTGTTACGGTGGAGTGGTTTTGGAGTGGGGAGGGTGTTTGTGAAGTGGGTGTGGAATGAGTGTGGAGTAAGTGGGGTGTAACTGGATTTAGATACGTAGGGTATTTGTGGAGGGATAGGGAGTGTGGTGTGGATGTGGAGTAGTTGGGTGGATATGGAGAGAATGCTGGGTGAATATATAAGTATAGGGTACATTTGGAGGGAGTGTAGGGTGGGAATTTAGGAGTGAGGGAATTCTGGAGAGAATTGGATGGCTGTGGAGTGAATATCAAGGGTATTGGGTTGATGCGGATTGGTTGATGTGGATGTGGATGGACAGAGATGGGGAGAAATTGCAAAGGAAAAAATTTGTTGCACATTCTTCGACCATATCCCCCTGATGTTCCGTAATTTTTATAAACATGTTAATTGGTGATCTGTAGAATGCATATTTGAACACAATAGCGTAATCAGATTGTACATAGCTTGCCTGATATTGCACGTAATAACCCGAGATGCATATTTGGTGTTATTTCTCTTGCCGATTCACCCAGCGCGCTTGATCCTGACTTTTTTTGAGACGTAAGCGAGCGTGACATCAGTAGGGTCAAGCCTCATCAATCAGCGTAATTGAGGCGTGACCCTTTGTGATTATTATAGCTTTGATGTTTTAGAGTGTGTGTGTGTGTGTGTGTGTGTGTGTGTGTGTGTGTGTGTGTGTGTGTGTGTTTGCGCGCGCGCATATATACTTACATGATACATACATTCTACACATATACGTACTGTACAGGGAGCAGGTTAAGTGAGGTGCAAGGAAGGTTATATGGGTGGGTGGACAGGATAGGTGTGTGTGTGTGTGTGTGTAATTGGACGCTTTGGCTTTTCCCCCACACATCCCCTCATTCGCTGCTGCTGGTGTGTTGCTCTTTTAGTTGGTTGGGGCGGAGGGGGACGCGTGATTTCTCGGATTTGGAATTATTTTACTTTTTTTTTAATTTTCCTTTATTGACGTGTTTATTTAGAGGGCGTAACTTTAGAGTCTTGCTCCTTCGAGTGTTTTATTTTCCTTCGATCCTGTAGCCAAAGTAAAGCCCTTTTCCATTCTTTTCCTCCCCGTCCTTCCCTTCCCTCCATCGCGTTTACAGTTAAGCCCTACTTCCACTTTTCCTGTTTCCCTTTCTACGCCTTCCTCTTCCCCCTCGTTTTCCTCTCTCCTCTCCTCCTCCCCCTTTTTCCCCTTCCCCGCTTCCCATTCCATCCCCCCACGTCCCTCTCCCTATCCCTCACGTGCTCCTGCCATCTCCCTTGACTCTGTATTGACAGTAAAAGCCTTCCTTTCCTCTTACTTTCCCTTCCCCCTCCCACTTCCTATTCATTTCCTTCACCCCTCCCCTCCCCCCCTGCACATTTTCCCTCCCCTTCGACCCTGCTCACAATGAAACCTCACTCCCTTTTATCCCTTCCCCTCTTCCCCTCCCCCCCCTCTCTCTCTCTCTCTCTCTCTCATGTCGACAAGCATCCTCCACCCAAGCACTGTTATTGGCCAGGTGTAGGCAATTCGGAAGGGTGGACGTGACTAGTATCCAAGGAGACTCATTCCATACCTCATAACTAATGCACATGGAATTTCACGCAACCACGACTTATTATTCATTTCGTGAAAGTAGTCCAGTTCCGTCAGATGAAAAAAATCGACTGGTAAACGATACAGGTAGCGCAGGGGTGGGGGCGGAGGTGGGGGTGGGAGTAGGGATTGGGTTGAGGGTGGGAGTAGCGGTGGGGGGGTCAGAGGTGGGGTTGGAGTTGGGAGTGGAGGTGAGGTTGGGGATGTGGGAGTGTAGGTCAGGGGTGGGGGGTGGGGGTGAGGGGGGCGTGTGGCCGGGACGGGAAAGTAATTATAAGAGTCTTACAGCATACACACGCAACTTGACAACAAATTATGGCGGGATTTGAGTGTCATAACAGAACAACTTTCAAGCCTCCCCTCTCCCTCTTTTAAAGCCTCTACCCGCCTGGTTATATCGGTACCGCCACCACGTGAAGGCGTCCCTCTCCGGCACCTTCGATAGAGTAAAAGGAGGAAAGATAATTGTTCTGGAATGGACGTATGCTATTGTTCTTTCGTCTTAGCTTGGCGGAGGAGTGTTTTATTATTTATTTATTTATCCTCTTTATCTCTTCTGCTCTCTCTCTCTCTCTCTCTCTCTCTCTCTCTCTCTCTCTCTCTCTCTCTCTCTCTCACTCTCAGCGTAACCCATTAACCGTGGCTTCATCGCTAGAATAAAGTCATACAAGTACTGTACTACGGCTGTGCATCCTTTCCATATAATTTCTTTGGGAATAACGCTAACATCTCTATGGATTTGGAAATGTACCACACACACACACACACACACACACACACACACACACACACACACACACACACACACACACACACACACACACACACACACACACACACACACACACACACTATCATGTCCACCCACCCACATACAATCAGTCCTGTCCAGCCATCCATATAATCTTGCCTGCATGCATCCCTCGCCACCAGAGTGTGTGTGTGTGTGAGAGAGAGAGAGACTCGTATTCTCCTTTATGTAGGGGACTTCGTAGCTCTTTCTTTTCCAATTTATTTTGTATACCATACTCGTATTGCACCTCTCTCTCTCTCTCTCTCTCTCTCTCTCTCTCTCTCTCTCTCTCTCTCCCGTGTGTGTATGGAAAGTTAACATCTCCTCCTCCTCCTCCTCCTCCTCACATTTACTTTTCCCTCCCTCTTTCCTCTCTCCCCTTATCTTAATCCCTTCTCATCCCCTCCTTGTAAAATAACAGAGGACAGGCCTATGTGCTTTCCCAGCTAGATAAATTCCTAGATCCACTTGCTGCCACGAGCACTAGTCAAGATTAAAAAAAAAAAATGTGTGGAGGAAAGATGAGGGATTTTTTTTTTTTTTTTTACTGTAATTTTGTTCCCTCCCCTCCCCCCTTTCCTTTCTTTCCTCTCCCCTCTCCCATTCTCATTGTTTCACTTCATCTCGCCCTACCCAGCCCTTTCTTTTCTCTTCCCTACCCATCCCCCCTTCTTCCCCTTCCACACCATGTATTTCACCTTTCCCCTTTCTCTCTCTTTTCTCTGTCCCTTCTCATTCCCCTTTACCTTTACCTTTGCCTTGCCTCACATCCTTTTCTTCTTCCCTACCCTGCCCTACCCATCCCCGCGCTGCCCTCCCTTTTTCCCTTCCTACTTAGCCTACCCTACCCTTCCCTTTCCCTCTGTTCCCTTATTTTCCCTCGTCCTCCCTTCATGCATATCCTCTCCTCTCACCCTTTCCCTTCCGTAGCCTAATCCTCTTCAAGACCCCTTCCCCTGCTCCCTCTCTCCATTCTCCCTTCCACACCATCTATTCTCGTCCATAATTTCCAGAGACGGCCTTACTGGAAGATAGGATACCATAACTGAATACATTACCCAGTGTTTCCAGTCCCTCCATAGAATATACATAGGGATCGGGGATGGGGTGTTGAGTGTAGGGCTGTGTAGTGTTGGAGACTCTTGATGCTACACATATAACAGGAAGCCAAAAATACAGATACACACAAGACACAAGGACGCTGACACACACACACACACACACACACACACACACACACACACACACACACACACACACACACACACACACAGTTACACTTTGTCCTTCTCTCTTGTGTGGATGTGTGGACTAAGAAAAAAAGTGTAGCCAAAGTGAGTAAGTGGAAAGGCTGTGTGAGTATATAAATGAGCTTATGGGTGAAGGATGTGTGTATGGTTGGTTATACTGTATAGGTGGATGGCTGTGTGGATGGATGGTTGGTTATTTAGGTGGATGGATGTGTTGATGGATAATTGCCCTTTTAGGTAGGTGGATGTGGGGATGGATGGTTGGTTTTGTAGGTGGATGGTTGTGTGGGTTCGTAGGAAGGTTATTTAGATGAGGAGTGTGTGGGGGAATATGTGAGTGAAGGAATCTTTGTTTGGATGAGTAGCCTAGATAGATGATTAGGTGGAAAAATGATTGTGTGGGAATGTGATAAGACTGGTGAATATGCGGCTGTGTGAGTGGATTTATGGGTGAGTGTACGAATAAGGTGTGTGTGTGTGTGTGTGTGTGTGTGTGTGTGTGTGTGGGTTAATGGGTGATTGGGAGAGTGGATGTGTGGGTGGGTATGAATGGAATGGGACTGTGGGTGGATTTGTGTGTGAATGAATGGGTGGATGGGTGTGTGAGTGGGTTGGTGGGTGGGTGGATGGGTGTGTGAGTGGGTGGGTCGATGGGTGTGTGAGTGGCAGGTGCTAGGAAGCTATGAAAGTATAGGGTGGCGCGAATTTTCATCTTCTCAGGGGAGGTGATAGATAGATTGATCGATAGGTAGATAGATCGGCTGATAGGTAGGTGGATGGATGGATAGATAGATAGACGATAGATAAGTAGATATGATAAATAGATAAGATCACAGTCTATGGAGATAGTAGACAGGTTAGATTGAGTGATTAATTGATTGATCGATCGATCGATAGATAACCTATGTATGAAGTCAAATAGACAGGTATGAGTAAGAGATAGAGATGGAGAGATACAGATGATTAGATAGATAATATAGATTGTTAGAAGGGAGTTAAACAGATGTAGCCTAAGTTTATGAATAAACAGATGTAACTTAAAGTGGAGATAAATTAATAAAGAGGTAAAAAATTGAGATGAAAAAGCCTAGGTGGATATTTTGAAAGATAAGATTAGTGTAACGTATTGATTGGCAATAGGTAGGTAGATTGACGGATAGATAAAAATGATAGATATAGGATGATGGATAGGTAGAGGTATGGAACATAAGAAGGGAGGATAACTGCGGTAGGCCGGTTGGCCCAAGCAAGGGGGCTCCTAGAAGAGTAACTGAACTACAAGAATGAGATAAGGATAGCAAAGAAGAAGGCTCTCACCCGCCCTCCAAACCCTTCAGCCGAAACTGGCGGGAAAGAGTCGGAAGGAACACCACGCAATATAGAGAAACTGGCTTGGACTTTTATAGGAAAGTGTGAAAGGAGGAAAAAAAGAGACTATCATAGTGTAACCTGAAAAGGAAAAAGAGTGGTACTGGTTACGATTTTTTTTTTTTAATACCCACCTCTTATTTGTTATATGCATGTCTAGCCTATGCTTGAAACTCTCAATGGAAGGGGCAGTAACTACATTACTAGGCAGCTAATTCCATTCGTCTGCTATATTGCCAAACCATTTTCTACTTACTTCCCTATTAAAACGGAGTTTGTATAGTTTGAAACCATTACTTCTGTCGTGTATGCTCACTTAAAGTATGGTACCTTGTTAATATTTCCCTAACTTATTAATGGATGGATACTTATATAATTACGCAGGCTGCCTCAGAGGAAAGGAAAAATAAGAGGCGGAGTTAATACCTTCAGGCTTTATAGAAAGGGCACTTTAGAATGAGAGAGAGAGAGAGAATAAGAACATGAACGATATGTAGTAAGAAAGAGACGAAGTAATAACCAAGCATTAGAGAAAAAGCAAGTATGTTCAGCAGGAAGGCGACGTGAGAATTAGAGCGAGTGAAAGTTATAGCAAAAGTAAGAAAGAGATGGAGCAATTTACAGTCGGAACAGGCAAGAAAGTTAACGCAATAAGAAATAAAAGAAAGTTAAAGTTAAGCAATTTCTCCAGACGAATCCCAGTTTACCTACCTGCCCCAAGACACACCTGTTTCCTTAATTAACAGTCAGGTGAGAGAGAGAGGGTACTTTAGAGGTATATTGAACTGTGTGTGTGTGTGTGTGTGTGTGTGTGTGTGTGTGTGTGTGTGGAGCGAAAGTATCTGAAAGGCACATCTGCGAATTCTTTTTCTTTTTTTCTTTCTTTTCTTTTTTTTCCCTTTTTTCGTGTTGGTATTTTGAAAGGGTTGGGTTGCGGTGAGAGGCAACAGGTGCTTCCGGTCCAAGGGTTTCTGATCCTGCTTTCTGCCGGTGGAGGGGGATTGGGGATTAGAGAAGGGGATTTGAGGGTGGGGAAAAAGGATTGGGGGTTGCGCTAGGAGGGCTGAGGAAGGAAAATAATGCTGGTGTTGGATCAGGTTAAAGGATTTGACGGGGGGAAAAAGGATTGGAAGGACTAGGGAATGGAGTAGAAGGATTAGAAAAGAAAAAAAAAAGTAGAGGTGTAGTGGATTAGGTTAAGGGATTTGAGTGATGGATTTGAAGTTAGGGGAAAAAGGATTAAGGACTGGGAAGGATTGGGATTGGAGTAGGAGGATTAGGGAAGGAGAATAATACTGAAGGAGTACCGTAGTGGATTAGGTGAAGGGATTTGACAGGTGGCAGAGGCTTGAGAATCGGATTAGGGATTGGGAAGGGATTAGAATATGGGATTTGGGGAAGGGATTGAGGGATTTGTGGATTTGGATAAGGGATTTGGGAATTGGATAGAAGACAGAAGGATTTGGAGTATAATGGTTACGTGTATTATTTATTTACGGTATTTATTTATTTATTTATTTATTGGGATATTTTAAAGGGTTTTGTGGCGCGGTCAGACCAGGTGGATAAAATAAGTAAAAATAAGAAAATTGATAAATTAAGTACATTGATATAATAAATCTACATATATACAAAAATAAAGGTGATGCTTAGGGTAGATGAAGAGACGTAGGTACCGTAGATAAAGATGGTGAATAGATAAAGAGAAATAATAAGACCTTGAAAGATAAGATAGAAGAAGATGATATTCCTACGTACCCAGTAATTAAAAAAAAATAGAGCAATAATAAATGTGATGCATAGATTTGATAAAGAATGAGAGCCCTACATTGTTCAGTATAATAGTTAGATAAATATGATAGACCTAGATAGACAGGACAGATAAAAGATGATGCATAGACGAGCAATATATGTCAACAGAAGTCACAAGCCCTTCCACGTTACAGTTAAAATATAGAAAGGTAATGAGAGGACTAGATAGATAAATACGATAGACCTAGATAGATAGGATAGATAAAAGCGGTGCATAGACAAGCAGAATATATCAACGAAGTCAACAGAAGCCCGCCCGCTCCCCTCCCCCCTTTAAAAACATAAACAGGCAACAGGTATGCGAAGTCCAAAATTTTGACATTAAGGAATTTGCATATTAATAAGGGTACATTTCGCTCTACCGTGCTCATATAAACAGATTCGTATATTTGGCTGTGTGTGTGTGTGTGTGTGTGTGTGTGTGTAGTTTAGTGTACCGATATAGATGTGTAGGTGTCCTCTCTCTCTCTCTCTCTCTCTCTCTCTCTCTCTCTCTCTCTCTCTCTCTCTCTCTCTTTCTTTCTCTCTCTCTCTCTCTCTCTCTCTCTCTCTCTCTCTCTCTCTCTCTCTCTCTCTCTCTCTCTCTTTATGGGTGAAGGGATTAAAATTATTCCAGCCTTCCATCACACTGTAACAGACCAATTAACCACAAATTTATGTAGGTAAATTCGTGTGTGTGTGTGTGTGTGTGTGTGTGTGTGTGTGTGTGAGAGAGAGAGAGAGAGACAGACAGACAGACATCATACCCACGTAGCTTCCAAGAGCAAAGGTGGATGGATGAGTGAGTGACGTAAAAATATTCCATCAGTTTGATATGACCCCGTCCATTTCCCGAATGACAAATTTCATGAATGACTTACTTTCCCTGTGGCGGTTTATTTCCACGGCCTGACCTTTTTTTCAACCTTTTTTCCCCCTCTTGTGAGTCCCATGTATATATATTTTTATTTTGTGGCTTTTTCCAATACCGTCATATAAAGTTTCAGCAGATTTTTTTTTTAACGTATCTATCTCAATTTATCTATGTCATTTCCTACCTATCTACCTACCTGCCTACCTACCTACCTACCTACCTACCTACCTACCTGCCTGTCTATCTAAATCTATCTGTCAACACACACACACACACACACACACACACACACACACACACACTTTTCAAGGAGTATTTTTTTTTTTCCAGTGCCATAAACTACGTAAACCTAATTAGTATATGGCCATTTTTATTTACGATAGTTTTGCCTTTGTGATTAATCTTGGGTCCCTACGGATTTTTTTTGTGATAACGTAATTGTTGATGATGATGGCATGATTATGTTACCTCATGATATGATGATGATGATGATGATGATGGTGATGATATTACCTCGTGAGTGTTTAGTGTGTTCCATCTTCTCGTGTCTCATTTCTAGCAACTCTTCTTTTTTAACAGTTTCTTCTTTGTCATGTAATTCCCCTGTTCTTTAGTAACTTTTTTTTTTTTCCAATTAATTTTTCACCCCCTGCTGGTTGATTATCTTGTTGACTTCCTCCGTGACGTAAGAAGTAATTATTATTCTCCCTCCATGGGGTCTATTTTTTATTTATTTTTTTTTTTATATATGGTGAGTTCATTCTCCCGTGACGTATTTCCACTAAAAGTAATTTCTATTTTGACAAAGTGCTTGGATTTTTAAAGCTTATTTTTGGCCCAGACGTCTGAGGTATAATTATTCCGCCCCTCTCCCCCATGGATTTTTTTTTTTTTTTTTTTTTTTACCTATATACCTTTTTTTTTTTTCTTCTTCTTCTGTGATGTAATTTCCATCTAAGAATTTTTTTTTTGTGTGTGACTCCTTTTCATGACCTCCTCTTTTTAAAATTATCGTGTGGTTAATGTTGTTGCCTATTTTCTGGTTTGATGATGTTAATTATTTGGGTGACATTGTTATTATTATTATTATTACTACTACTACTACTACTACTACTACTGCTACTTAGTACTCCTTCTACTACTACTACTACTACTTAGTACTTCTACTACTACTACTACTACTACTACTACTACTGTATTTTGAGTGACTGTGAATAACTTAATGGCCAACACTTACTTCTTATGTATAATTTCTCACGACTGAAAGGGTTAAGTTAGAACTGTTAGATTGTTTTTAGCCATTTCACCACGAGGATTTTCTAAACTGAAATGCAATAATTTGGCGGAAGAATAAGCAAATAAATCATCGTACTGAAGGGGTATATCGTATGGCAGGTACCGCTGTGTAATAATTTTCTCACGATTCTTTATTTTTTCTTTATTTGCCCCTGTTTTTTTTAGCGTTATTTCTTTTTCTTTATGTTTTTTGTCTTTTTTCTTTTATTGTTTCATTCCCCCCCCCTTCTTTATATATATATATATATATATTTTTCATCCCTCTTTTATCCTTCCTTCGTTTTCCGTTCCTTCTTTCCCTTTTTTCATGCGCCTTTCCTTCATATTTTCCACCCTTCTTTTTTCCCTCTTCTTTATTCCCGTTTTCACCTCTGCTCCTCCGGGTGTTTCAATATGGCGGAATGAAGGCGAGGTTGGGAGTGAAGCCACCAAACCTCCATCATCATGCACCCGGGTTTCATTTCCATTCTTTCCCCTCCCTTCCCCCCTTTTACGGCGCCGTCCAATATCTTTTCAGCCATCCTTCTTGTTATCTCCTCTCCCTCTTCCTCCTCCTTCCTCTTTATCATATTTTCCTCTTCCCTTCTCTGCTTTTTGATTAATTTCTCTCTCTCTCTCTCTCTCTCTCTCTCTCTCTCTCTCTCTCTCTCTCTCATATTCACGTTGCTTTCACACTTCCACATCTTTCTTCTTTCTCATCTCATTCCGTCCCCTATTTTTCTTTTCTTATTTTTATATTTCATTTCTCATCTCCCCTCCCCCTCCCCAGCCCCCCTCCTTTCCTTATCTCTTCCTTCTTAATCAAGTTTCTTTCACATTCCCAGACGCCCAACTTTATTATCTCTCTCTCTCTCTCTCTCTCTCTCTCTCTCTCTCTCACACACACACACACACACACACACACACACACACACACACACACACACACACACACACACACACACACACACACACATTCGCAGACGCTCACTCTTTTTTCCATTTTTTGTATCCTTCATTCTCTTCATGCGGGGTTGCAGCGTAAATCTCTCTCTCTCTCTCTCTCTCTCTCTCTCTCTCTCTCTCTCTCTCTCTCTCTCTCTCACACACACACACACACACACACACACACACACACACACACTTCCCAGACGCTATTGTTCTTCCTCTATTCCTTTCATGCGTAATCTGGTCCTGGTAATCATTCATACATATATATATATATATATATATATATATATATATATATATATATATATATATATATTTATATATATATTTCAGTCCTTCCTCGCATTATTCAGTCCTTCCTCTTTCCCTTGCTTCGTCTCACATTCTGCTTCATTGCATCATTTCATATGTTTCGTTGCTTCATTTCACATATTCTGACTAATTGCCTCGTTTCATATATTCTGCTTCACTGCTTCATTTCACATATTCTGCTTCATTTCACATTCTGCTTCAAAGCTTCATTTCACTCATTCTGCTTCTACTTCATTTCACATATCTTCGTTGCTTCATTTAATTTATTTGCTTTATTGGTGTATGTCATGTATTCTGATTAGTTATTGCTTCATTTCACACATTCTACTTCATTGCTTCACTTCACTTCACATACGTCTTCATTGCTTCATTTGCTCTGGCTCATTTCACATTGTTTCAGTGCTTCATTTCACATTCTGTTTATCCTTCCACCTTCATTTTTACCTGTTTTATGTTCTTTCTGCTTTTGCTTCATTACTTGTTTCATTTTTCAACCACTCTTTGCATGTCTTCGTCCTTCAATTTTCATTTCTCCCCTTTTTTTTTTATTTCATTATCACAAAATGCATTCCTCCATTCTTTCCTCTCTTTGTTCCTCTTGTTTTTGTTTCTGGTTTAATTATTTCAACTTGCCATCATTTTAAGGTCTTCCCTGTGATGACTCCTTTCCTTTTATTTTATCTTTTTTGTTTTTTTTGTTTTTTTTATAGCGAGTATATTTTATGCAGCACGGGGAGGGAACAGTCTTCTCTTAGTCAAAGTGTTAGAAGGCAGTCTCCTCTTAGTGGAATAGTTAGAAAAATGAAAGTGTCTCTTGTAAAGCCTTCAGCACAGTGAAGGTGTGTGTTGAGGGTGGTCCACATATTGCACCCTTTGCCTCGTAAATGATGAATTCTTGTGTATTACGGAGACGGCACGGTTAGCGTCACCATAGTCAACCGCGTCTTATTACTGTTTCGCATATGCCCTTTTCATGCTTTATTGTCTTGTTTTTTTTTTTTTTTTATTGATTGCACGGTTGATTAGTAATATCATGAGAGCCTGTTTTGTTTGTGGTTCTCACACCGGCTGACTGAGTCGTCTCCGCAGCACACAAGGCATATGCAAAGGGAGCATGATGTACGGACCAATTTATGTGATTTTATTCTAGTTTATTGGGCAGACAGTTACATGCATCTTTCGGATACTGTCCTTGTAGTGAAAGAGCAAGAACTATCTGCTAGGCTGGCCACATCCTCAATACGCATATGTAAATACGAGAGAGAGAGAGAGAGAGAGAGAGAGAGAGAGACAGACAGAGAGGCTGGGGGCAGAGAGAGTACAAGAAAAAAATCGTTTAAAGGTGGAGGGTGGTATGAATGAGGGCCTTAGGTATATTAAGGCGGGATTAACTTGCCCCTTTCATTTCTGGCTCATAGTACCGGCTCAGTAGGTCTCAATTGGGTGTCCAGGTTTAACTGACGTGCTCATTGGCCTGTCTGATAGAGCTGTCATCTCCTTTCACTCGCCTCCTTAGGGACCTTTCACCTTCCTCCTTCATTTCCTTCCCTCCCCATGTCCCTCATTTTCCCAACTCCGTCTTTCACTTTAGTCTCTCCTTTTTCCCTTTCTTTTCTCTTCCGCCTTTTCCTACCTTCAGGTTCATTTCTTTGCCTTTGTTTCTCCTCCTCCACTTCGTTCCTTAAGTTTTCTCATTCACTTTATTTTATTTCCCCTCTCTCCCCTCATTCATTTCCTTCCTTAACTTTTATCATTCATTTGTTTTATTTCCCCTCATTTTCTTTGTCTTCTTCACTTACTTCTTTCTTGTATCAACCTTTTAATTGTCCTTACGTGTATTATTTTCGCCGTTCACTTCCATCTCTCTCTCTCTCTAAAATCCGAAAATGGAAAAACTTTGCCTTCCTCGAATTTAAATGCCATCTGTACTTAGCTTTGTGTTTTTTTTCCATTATCTTAAAAACTTAGGCCATAATTATATTTTCCTAAAAGGTTTATTTCCTTATAATCAGTGAAACATCTTTTTATTTTCTTTTATCATTTTTTTTCTTTATCTTGCATTAATTTCTTCCATTCCTCCTTTATGGCGCCATGTCTTTCCTCCTACAAATACTTTTATCTTTTTTTATTATTTTCTTCGTATATACCTTCTTTCATTCTTCACCTTTGTCTTCTCTTTCCTCTTTCACTTACTCTTCTTCCTTCCTACATCCTATATCATTTCTGTCTTCTCCTCCCCCTTTCTTTATCTCTCCCCGTTTGTCTCTTTCCATCTTTACTTCCTCTTCCATCTGTCATATTTCGTTATTTTTTGTATATTTTTGTACGAAGATCATTTACAGCTGGCTAAACTTAACAAGTATTATCTCCGTCAGTGTGTGTGTGTGTGTGTGTGTGTGTGTGTGTGTGTGTGTGTGTGTGTGTGTGAGAGTGATTCACAAGGTAGTCTATATTTCCTTGGCATCCAGTCAGCAGCGGTTTCTTGTGTGTTGCGAGGAAGGCTAAGTCTGCTGGTGTGGGTAGCATTGACGTTTTAGCAGCCTTATGAAAATGTTAATCATCCATGCAATGAGTGGATGTAAAAAAGAAAGAAAAAGAAATAAAACACTACAGTCCATGAAAAAGGTTACGGGAAGTAGAAAATGGTGCAGGGTAGACGCCGATATCGCTGAGTGGGGAATGCAATATATGGACTACCCTGTATTCAGTACGTTTTAGGGAGAGATTTATTTCCTGCCACTGCCGTAATTCAGAGTGGGAAATACATTGATATGAGGTGTATGGGAGGATGGCCTTTTACTGAACAGAAGTGTATATAGGCCATTCTTCTTAAGGTGGTATAACTCGCTCTGAGCCAAGTAAAATCGTCTCGCTTTAGCTACAATAAAGTACTAGAGTTGTCTTGACCACGAAAAGCTTAATGTCGACTGTACTAACACTCACGCTCCTATGCTTACTCAGCTTAATATAATAGTGTGGCGTTAGCTAGAATAAAATACTAAGATTTTCTCGACCAGGAAAGTTAATATGAAGTTATTACCTATATCCGAAGATGGTTACTGATTATTATGGGGCATTTCAAATGTGATACTAACGTAATACACACACACACGCACACACACGCACACACACACACACACACACACACACACACACACACACACACACACACACACACACACACACACACACACACACACAGAATATATATATAGATAGATAGATAGGTAGATATATATAAAGTCTGGAGTTGGTAAGATATAAATAAGATATATTCCAGTTCTATCATACGAACTCCAGACTTTCTTGTACCCTCCCGGAGAGAACTAATCATCCCATCGTCCTTCTCTCCTCTTCAGCCTGTTTGACTTTGTAAAGGAAGGGACGTCCTGTGAGTAGGCTGGATTGTAGGAATTGTTAAAGTTTAAATTAAGAACTTCAAAATAGCAAGTTTCTGAGATTTACTATTATACCTTTTGTCACCATGCCTCCACTCATTGGACACTCTCTCTCTCTCTCTCACTCACACACACACACACACACACACACACACACACACACACACACACACTACTACTACTACTACTACTACTACTACTACTACTACTACTACTACTACTACCGTTCATTCCTTTCTTCCTTCATAAGGTCCGTCCTTCCTTCTGTCACCAGCCTTTTCACCCATCCATCCTTCCTTCCTTCCTTCCTTCTTTACGTGAGTCTTTATCCTATTTTGTCTCTCCCCTTCCCTTTCCACTTTTATTTCCTTCCATTCCTTCCTCCCCCCCCCCCGTTCTTCTCCTTTATCCCACCCCATTCCTCCCCTTCCCTTCCGCCTTTTCGTCCACAGGGAACTTATATAAGTCTTGGAAGATTAGGTCATTTTTTTTTTGTCGATTCTAATTTTGATTTTTGTTTTTTTCACCTTTTCATGCACCCTTTTTCCATCCTTCTTTCTTCCATCTTGTTTATTTATTTTTTTTTATCCCTCTCTCCTTCCGTCTTGCTCCACCTTTCCATCCATCCTCCCTCCCTCCCTCCCCCCGCTCCTTCCTTCCTTCTCTCTTTATTCAACTTTTCCTTCTTTTTCTATGCATCCTTCCTTCCTCCCTCCCTCCCTTTCCTTCTTTCATTATCTCATCTTGAAATGTTATCCTATTCAGTCACTTTCCGCCCTTTCTACTCTCCATTCCTTCTTCCCTTCCATCCATTTTCCTTCCTTTCATCGTCCTCCCTGCTTTTTTTTTTTTTTTTCTTTTCCTTCGCCCATCCTGAGACACTACCGCATTCATTTAATTTCCTCTCCTTTCCCTCCTCCATTCCTGTCCCACTCATTTTCTTCCATCCTTCCATCCCTGCCTCCCTTCCTCCTTCCTTCCTTCCTTCCTTCCATCTTTCTTTCCTTCCTTCTTTCCTTCCTTCCTTCCATCCATCCATCCATCCATTCTTTCCCTGCTTCCTTCTTTCCTTCCTTTCTTCCTTCCTTCCTTCAGTTCCTCCTTACTTTCACCCTGAGCCAATCCCCCTTCCTTTCCGCTTTTTCCTCTTCGGGGAACTAAAGTCGTTGTGTGTGTGTGTGTGTGTGTGTGTGTGTAGATTTTAAGTTCCATTTTTATACTCCATTTTTGTTCCTCTTCTTCCACTCCTGTTCTCATGTTCTCTTGTTCTCCTCTGTTTGTGTTCCTCATTTCTTCGTTTTGTGTATCCCTCTTCTGCTTTCCATTCTCTCATCTTTATCATGTTCTCCTTTGTATCATCATCATCATCATCATTATCATTATCAATCCACCCCTCTGAACTTCATGTATTTTCTTCATTTCCATGCCATATTTTTTTCTCCTAGTGTGCTCCTCTATAATTTCCCTTTCCTCCTCCTCCTCTTCATCATCATCATCCTTCTTCATTTTTCGCGCACTCCTCTCCTTTCCTCACCCCGGCTTTTCTTCTTCCGCCACTCCCGTAAGTTTATATATTATTAAAAGCCGGCCTCACCAGGGAGGAGTTAGCCTAATAGAATTGCCTCTAGTTAATGGCATTTTGAAAAGCGGGAGTTTTTTATGTTAGTTTTTTTAATTGAATAAAACCACCTGGTATTAATCTGAATGAAATATCTAGCCTGAGTGCGTCCATAGTGGCTAATGTTTTTTTTTTATATCGTTATCCTTTATTACAGGAATCTGAGGGGTTTGTCATTGTATTATATGTAGCCTACTATTAATAGAAAAGTGAATAAATAAGTAAAAAAAATATAATTATATCCTCCGCTACCTGTAGCCAACATATTGTGTCTGCCCGTCTCCAAATGAAACTTATATGATTTAGGCGTTATAATATGTATGTATGGACGTATGTGTGTATCTCTTTGTCCTTTTATACACACACATATATATACACTGTTGGAACGGTCAGTGTTGTAGATGTTCAGCCTTTGATTCATTCTTTTTTATTTTTTGCGTAAATGTAAAAGCGTATAAACTGCCTCCACAAGCGTACGGTCATTAGCAGGCAGGATACGCTTTCAATTTCCTTTTGATTATTGTGAAAGCCCGTTCGCCCTAAAGCCATCCATCCATCGTCCATTACTCGCCTCGTTGCAATGCCGCCAACCAACCCGACCTGCTTTGATTTAGTACCCCCCCTTCGTGTGAATATATAAGTCTGTATTTATCCTGTCGCTGTTTTCTTTATTGGCTTGGTGCTCTACAGGGTGTTTTGATTGGTGAAGCGGTGACTTCTTTTGCTTCGTTGTGTGTGTGTGTGTGTGTGTGTGTGTGTGTGTGTGTGTGTGTGAAAGAGAGAGAGAGAGAGAGAGAACACCACCACTTAGGTCCCCCGATAATAATGTAATGGTGATATACAGAGTCCCCATTAACCTGAACCCCCCCCCCACACACACACACACTTTCCACTCCACGCACGCTAATCCACTACACTCTCACACACATTCCATTCAGACACGCTTTGCCCATTTTCACTCGCTCCACTTCTGTACCCTTCTCAGTCACTCCTTTTCTACCCTCCTCCTCCTCCTCCCCCTCCTCCTCCTCCTCCTCTCACTCCCATTTCTCTTCCTCCACTCCCATATTCCCCTTCTTCTTGTCCTTTCCTTCTCTGCTTCCTTCCTCACATTTTTAAAACTTCATCTTGCCTTTCCACCACATTTCCCTCCTCCCCGTCTCCCCTCCTCCCCGTCTCCCCTCCTTCCGTATTTATCTCCCATATTTCTTACATTTTTCTTCTCTTCCCCTCCACCCCTATTTTTTCTCTTCTTTTCGCCTCTTTTCCTCCTGTTTCCTTCCTCCCTTCTTTCTTCCTCTCTCCTCCTTCCATATTTCTTTCACTCTTACTCCTTTTCCGTCTTTTCCTCTTCCTCTCTTTTTCTTCTCTTTTTCCATCTTTCCTTCTCTCTTGCTATCTCTTCTCTTTCCATATTTCATACACCCTTCCTTCCTTTTTGTTTGTGTTTCCTTCCAGCCTTCTTTCTTACCTTCTTCCAGATTCTCTCTCTCTCTCTCTCTCTCTCTCTCTCTCTCTCTGTTTCTTCCCCTCTTCCTCCTGTTTCCTTCCTCCTCTCTTCCTCGTGTTTATCTTTCACTTCTCTTTCCTCCTTCTCCGTCGCTACATTTGCCTCTCAATATCCGTACCAACTTCCACCCTTATCATTCTTCTATATTTTTATCGTTCCTTTAATTTTCTGTATTTACTAATCATGTTTCTCCCCTCACTTATTCCAGTCTTCCTTTATAACTCTCTCTCTCTCTCTCTCTCTCTCTCTCTCTCTCTCTCTCTCTCTCTCTCTCTCTCTCTCTCTCCAATACCAGCATTTTTTTTTTTTTCAGTTTATGCCTTTCTTTAACCATACTACATATTTCTTCGTATCTTTTTTTTCTTTCATATCCTTTTGTCTCCCTCACAAATTAGTTTCTTTCCTCTTTGACGTGATTCTTGCTTCACATTCTTTACTTCTGCTGTTTCCCCCCCCCCCTCCTCATTAGTCATGTATTTTCCCGTCTCCTTTATTACTTGTCTTTGTCTGCATTCATTTGTATTAATTCCATGTGTATTTATCGTACAGTATTTTCGTCTTTAATTAATTGGTAGTTATTCTTCTCCACACTTCCTTTATTTGTGCTTTACTTTTCCTATTAATGGATTCTGTGTATGCCGTTGTTGTGAGAAATAGGGTGGTGATGATGATGATGATGGTGGTGGTGGTGGTTGGTGGTGGTGGTGGTGGTGGTGGTGATGGTGGTGATGATTTTAGTGATGAAGATGATTGTCCATATCCTGCCTTTCTCTTTTAATATTTCTTTTTGAGCTCATTCATTTTCCATACTCCCTCTTTATCTCCACTATCTCCTCTTTTCCAATCTCTTTACTTTTTATCTCGCTCTTCCTTAATCTGTATTTTACTCTTTCTATCTAAATATTTCTGTCTCTTTTTCTATCTGTATATCTTTCTCTGTCAATTACTGTCTACTCTCATACGGGTCATTATTATATCACAATTTTTTTTTTCCTTTTGCCTTGTTTTTATTTGAACCGTTCTCCCCTTTTTCCTATTTTCCTTTTCACCGTCATTTATCATCATGTTTTCTTAATTTCCTTGTTTTTTTTTTCCTTAATTTCCTTCTCTTTTATTCTCTCTTCCTTGTGATCATTTATCGTTTTATATATATTTCTCCATGCCTTCTTCCTTCCTCTCTTTCGCTGTGTATTTCTCCATTTCTTCACCCTTCCTCTCTTTCGCTTTTCCATTCCTTCTGCCTCTCTTTTCGCTTCTCCCTTCCTTCCCCCTTCCTCTCGTTCACCATATATTTTTCCCTTCCTTCTCCCTCCCTCTCATTCGCCATATATTTCTCCATTCCTTCTCCCTTCCTCTCTTTGGCTATGTATTTCTCCATTTCTTCGCCCTTCCTCTCTTTCGCTTTTCCATTCCTTCTCCCTTCCTCTCTTTCGCTTCTCCCTTCCTTCCCCCTTCCTCTTTTTTGCTTCTCCCTTCCTTCTCCATTCCTGTCTTTCGCCGCGGTATATATTTCTCCATTCCTTCTCGCTTCCTCACTTTCGCTTCTCCCTTCCTCTCTTTCGCTGTATATTTCTCCCTTCCTCTCTTTCGGATCTCACGTCAATTTAATACTCTCTCCTTCATTCCCCTTGAGTCGTCTTTTGTTTATAATCCCAGTCTTCATGTTTAATTCCCTCCGTCTCTCTTCCTCCTCCTTCATTTTATTTTCTTTTTTTTAGTCTCTCGAGTCCCTGTTATCCTTCATTATTCTTTCCTTACTTCCTTCTTCTGACTTTATCTTCTTTTTATTTCTCTTCAAACTTTGTCTTTCTTATTTCCTCTTCAAACTGTCTTCCTTTTCTTCCTTTGCAAACTTTATCTTTTTTTCTCTCCAGAGTTATTTTTTTTTCTTCCCTTCAGACTTTGTCTTCTTTGTTTTGCTCTTCAGAGTATAATCTTCCTCAGACTTTTTTGTTCTTCCTCGTCAAACTTCCTCTTCTTTTTCCCCCCTCAAACTTGACCCTTTTTTCGTCCTTTTCAAACTTTTTTTTCTTCTTACTCTTCAAACTTTATCTTTTTCATCCTCTTCAATCTTTTTTTTTTTTTTTTAACTTCCTCTTCAGACTTTATCATCTTTTTCTTCCTTTTCAAACTATCTTCCCTTTCTTCCTCTTCAAACTTCTTTTTTTTCTCTTCAGATTTTTTTCTTCTTCCTCTTCAAACTTTATTTTCTTTTTCTTACTCTTCAGACTTTATCTTGTATTTCTTACTCTCCGAACCTTATATTCTTTTCCTGCCTGTTACCTTTCTTTTTTTCATGTGCATTTTTCTTTTCATTTTTCTCTCAGTAGTTTTGCTGGTTTTTTACTTTGTGTTCTATTCTTAGTTTCTAAATGTTTCCTGCTGTTTTTACCTTTCCTTCCTTTATCCTCTCTTCCTCGTCCTCTTATTTTTTTCCACATTTCTTCTCCCCCTTTTTATTTCTTCTCTTTTAATTCTCTTCTTAGTTTCTCTCTCAATGTTTCTTGCTCTTTTACCTTCTCCTCTTTTATCCTCTTCTAATCTTCTTAATCTTTTCCACATACTTCTTCCTTTTTCTGTTACTTTACTTTTATTTCCCTCTCTTCCAATTCCTTGCCTGTATTCCATATACTTCTTCAGTCTTTCTTCGTCTCTCCTTCATATGCTTCGTCCTTTGACTTTTCTGGTTTACCCTCTTATCAGTCTTTGTGTGTATTTCTTTCGGGTCTTCCTTTATTTTAATTATTTTCTTATTTTCGTTACGCTTTTTTCCTTTTGTTTTTTTCGTATACTGCTACCATCTTTCATCATTTCCTTAGTTCTTTCCTCAGCCTTTCTTTTCTCTTTTCTTTTTCTTTTCCTTATGTTCTTAGTCTTTCTGTATTCTTCTCCTTCCCCGTTTTCTTTCCTCATCCCATTTTTCTTCGTTTTATTTCTGTCTGTATACTTTTCTTCATATTTCCATTTTTTATGCTTTTGTTTTATTTCTCTTTGTGCTTTTTTTTTTTTCATTTTGTTTCTCTTTCTTTTTTCATCTTTGTTTCATCCTCCTTTCCCGTCACGCGCCTCATTTCATTAAGTTCTTTATCCTCTCTCTTCCCTCCATTCCCTCCTTCCTCTCCTCCTTCCATTCCCTCCTTCCTTTCTTCCCTCCATTCCCTCACTCCTGTCCAGTACTGCCTCTTGTTTCCTGTACCTCCTTTCCTCTCTGTCTTCTCTCGTGTGTTTACTGTTTTTGTTTTTGCTCAAGGATGATAAGGAAGCATATAAACGCTCGCACACACGTCTTTACTCATTGGCATACGTACTGTACACGCACACACACACGCACATTCATTCATACGTACATACGCTCACGAACCCCTTCCCGTCCGCTCTCTCGTTCTTTTTTTATATTTATTACTTGCTTCTCTAGCTATCAGTCTGTCTTTATGTACCTGTGTGTTTATATATATATATATATATATATATATATATATATATATATATATATATATACACACAGAACATAGTAACGAAGCAGAATCAGAAATAAACCAGGAAGGATTTATTTCTATATATATATATATATAATATATATATATATATATATAATATATATATATATATATATATATATATATATATATATAATATATATATATATAATATATATATATATATATATATATATATATATATATATATATCTGCCTGTCTGTTTTTACATCTATATGTCTGTCTACATCTGTGTGTAACTTTCCATTTTTTCCATTGCATTTCCTCGTGACTATAAAAAAAAAATAGCATCATACTCTAGGGTCGGTCTCTTTTACAACTCAACATTCGAGATGGAATGATGGCAACTTTAGGACAAGTTTGAGTAAAAGGGGTATGGCTGTAGAAGAAAATCGTTTGCCGTTAGCTAGATTAGAATACCGAGCGTTGTCCTGACCAGGAGTGCATTGTGGTTCATAAAATTACGACGGTTTTCTCGTACGGTTAGGAAGTTTACCAACACTTCTGCTTTACCGGTTTATTTCTGATTCTGTTCCGTTACTATATTCTTGTGTTATTCGTGCAATTTACGGAGCTCACTGACACATCTTCCTTCCTGGTTTATTTCTGATTCTGCTTCGTTACTATGTTCTTGTGTTATGTAATCTACAAAGCCAACAAACATTTCTGCTTTACCCGTTTATTTCTGATTCTGCTTCGTTACTATGTTCTTGTGTTATGTAATCTACGAAGCTTACTAACACCTCTTCCTTGCCGGTTTATATCTGATTCTGTTCCGTTACTATATTCGTGTGTGTATGTGTTATTCATGCAGTCTGTGTCGATATTAAGAAGATGTGAGGCCAAGAAAAAATATATATATATATATATATATATATATATATATATATATATATATATATATATATATATATATATATATATATATATATATATATATATATATATATATATATATATATATATATATTAATGGGTACTTTGGGAAATAAATCGCTTAGGAAGAGGTGCTAGGGAGTCTCTTTACCCGACGAGAACACTGGCCTTATTCACGATTATTCGATTTTATTTTGTTTTTAAGAACTACCATTTGGGTGAGAGGCGAAAATTCTTGGATTTCTTTTTCCAATTTTTTTGTAGTATTTCCCTTTTCACCGCGATGAATACTCTCTCTCTCTCTCTCTCTCTCTCTCTCTCTCTCTCTCTCACTCTCTCTCTCTCACACACACACACACACACACACACACACACACACACACACACACACACACACACACACACACACACACTGAATACCTCATTATCACTCACTGAATAGCTTATACAAACCTACAAACTTCTGGACTCTGATCCTCTCTCTTTCGGGTATTCGCCAGCATCATTGGTATTTAGGGAGATTTATTTTTTTTCCTGTTTTTCACCTTTTTTTCGTCTGTTTTCGTACATTTTTCGTCCTTTCCTGCTATACGTAAAAATGTGTGTGTGTGTGAATGAAAGTTAGTAGCACCGTAGGAGGAGTTGTACAATAATAATAATAATAATAATAATAATAATGGTAATACTTTGTTCATAATGTAAGCAGCTTTGAGGTTGAACAACATATATATGGATATTTATAAAAAAAACTTTCCTCTCCATCCTTGTTTCCTTCCATTCTCTTCTGTCTTTCTTTCCTTCATTCTTTCCTTGCCCTTCTGCCTGCGGGTGACTTTACACTCCCTCTTCTGTCTCTCTTTCCTTCATTCTTTCCACTTCCTTCAGCCTGTGGGTGACTCTACACTGAGTGACAAGCCAGATGGTTTCCTGTGCACCATGAAACCATTTGCGACGCTGGGTGGTAACCATATAACCAAATTTTGGCGCCTGGTGGTTTAGTGGGTAATTATTGCGCTCCAGTCGGATTGAGCCGGTGAAGGTTTATATCCAAGGAGTGGTTGGGGTTGATTGCTCATGTAATGCCACTCAGGGATGAGTGAGGCTGGTCACTCTCATCTTAAATGTCGGGACCAACTGCCTAGCCCCGGGCTCCTGCGCTCCTCATGGGACAATGTAGGATTAGATGATGGATGGATGGAACACAATAACCCAAACCACTACATTGATTACAGTTAAATATGTACATTGATTATTTTCATGTATTGTAATAAAGGATGAAGATGATAATACAGTACAATATAATTCCGTGGTTAATTGTTCGTCTAAAATGTGGTATTCAATTAGTGACAGACAAATTACACCGTCGGCAGAACAGTTGTAAACACTACTTATTTAATTGAATTGTTGTGAAGGGTATTGTGTGGAGGGGGGGCGGTGTGGGGGTGTGTTGGTGTGGGTGGTCATTATTCAGGTTATATGCCGTAGTAGTCGGTGAAAAAGAGAGAAAAATATGTGACTGCAGATGTAAATGTGTGTGTGTGTGTGTGTGGGTGGGAGGGTGGCCATTATTTAGGTTACCGAAGCAGTGGGTGAAAAAGAGAGAAAATTATGCAACTGCAGATGTAAATGTGTGTGTGTGTGTGTGTGTGTGTGTGTGTGTGTGTGTGTGTGTGTGTCAGCGGCTGTGTACACATGGTCGTAACAGCGTGATGGGGTGTGGGTGGTGCTTATTTACAAGTTTTCACAGGTATGCAGTTACACCACCTGGGGCTCTGTCATCAGTGCTCCATTACCAGCAGCCTCCCATGCCTCACCACACTGCCACGCAAACCATGTGTCCTTATGCAAACCACATGCCTTCACACAAACCACGTGTCCTTAAGCAAGCCACGTGACCTTACGGAAAGCACGTGTTCTTACGCAAGCCACGTGTTCTTACGCAAGCCACGTGTCCTTACGCAAACTACATGTCGTGACACAAACCACATGTCCTAACGCAAACCACGTGCCCTTACACAAACCACATGTCCTTACGCAAACTACATATCCTACGGCAAACCACGTGTTTTTACGCAAACGATGTGTCCTAACGCAGACCACGTGTCCATAAACAAACCACGTGTCCTTACGCAAACCACGTGTCCATACACAAACCACGTGTCCTTCAATCTGTTTCATCCTTAAGTAGCCCATTTCACTCATGCTGTGCTCTGTCCACTGTAACTTGGCTTAAATTACTACCTACCCACCAGCTCACTAGTAGCAAGAGATTAACACAGAATTATGATGCCTGTCACGAAGAAGTGCTACAAATGCTATATGCCCTCCCCGAATTGGAATCAGTAGGGAGAAAGTATACACGAATATGGTGCCTGTCACGAAGAAGTGCTATAGGATGGGTGTAGAGCCGTACTATTTTCTATATTCTGCCACTGAGCTACGGAGAAAAAAGTGCCAAACGACGAGACTCATGGCCAGGTAAAGGTGAATCAACTATAGTACCCAACATTGATATTTTTGTACCCCCACACACTTGCCTTTAGCTCATCATGGTTCCTGGGTTATGTGACTGTTTTTACCCCTGTGCATATTTTGGACTGTGTGGAATGCTGATGGTGTGTGTGTGTGTGTGTGTGTGTGTTGAAAGGTCGGTCAGTAGGTAAGTAGGTAGACAGATAGATAGGTAGATTTAATAGATTGAGAGAGACGAACAGGGAGAAACAGAGAGAGAAATCCGTTCGCACGTTAAATGGAGGGTCGATGAGAGGTGGATAGGTAGGTTGGTAGATAGATAGACAGACAGATAGGTACGTAGATGGGTAGGTAGGTAGGTAGATAGATAAATAGATAGATGTATTACTCAGAGATAGAGACAGACAGAGAAAGCCAGAGAGAAATCCGCGAAAGGTAAATGGAGGTGCCGATGAAGGATGGCCAGGCACGCGACTTGCATATCAGCCTAAGCGAAATGCAAATGGAAGGTACGGGGGGCGTGTGTGAACGACCAAAATAGGAGGAAGTGGAGGAGGAGGAAGGGGGGGGAGGAGGAGGAGGAGGAGGAGGAGAGCCGTCTACGTGCAGGTGAATTGTGAAGCGTAGTGGTGCGTGTTGGATGGAGTCGGTGAGAGGCTGCTTACTTGCCCGATTGACGATTGCAGTGAGTCAAAATGGAAGGGGGAACGTGTACGGGGCTCACGGAAATGCCTGAAAAAGAATGTGATGAAAGGGAGGAAAATTGTATGTGTGTGTGTGTGTGTGTGTGTGTGTGTGTGTGTGTAGGACGGTTTTTCATGCTTAAAGCTTGTGGCTCGTTTCATCTCCATTAACACACACACACACACACACACACACACACACACACACACACACACACACACACACGCGCGCGCGCGCGCGCGCGCGCGCACACACACACACACACACACACACACACACACACACACACACACACACACACACACACACAATTATTCTCTCCATTTTCCCCATTAACCCAGCATTTTATTCATCACCCTCGCTCAAATTATTAAACCCGGGGTCAGAGTTCATCCGAGTGTTTACTGTCTCTAGGTCTCCATTACGCCAAAGTATTATATTTCAACAGCAAAAATTTTCTGTCATTTTATTCACGTTTTAAAAATTTTCATCTCTCTGACCTGAGTATTCTCTCTCTCTCTCTCTCTCTCTCTCTCCTCGTGGTTTTTTTCTTCTCGTTCACTAAAACAAGCCTCGTAAAAGCTGAAGAAAATCGTCTGAAGGCATCAAGAACAAATCATTTCCTCTAATAGTGCTGAAAGGGTTAATAATCATGCACTCCCACTCCACTTCATTTCCCGGACTCATTTCCTAAAAGGTTTCATGTCCTGTCCAACACGCGGATTTTTTTCTTTTCTTTATTTTCGAGCTGTCGTTGTGTTGGGAGTGGGGGTGTGAAAGGGAGAATGGAGGGAAGGGAGAGAACGGTGAGAGGGAGGAAGGAAGGGAGAGAATGGTGAAAGGAGGGAGAGAATGGTGAGAGGGAGGGAGGAAGGGAGAGATTGGTGAAAGGAGGGAGGAAAGGAGAGAATGGTGAGAGGGAGGGAGGAAGGGAGAGAATGGTGAGAGGGAGGGAGGGAAGGGGAGAATGGAGGGAGGGAGGGAGGGGGAGAATGGTGAGAGAGAGGGAGGGAGGGAGGAAGGGAGAGTATGGTGAGAGGGAGGGAGGGAAGGGGAGAATGGAGGGAGGGAGGGGGAGAATGGTGAGAGAGAGGGAGGGAGGGAGGAAGGGAGAGTATGGTGAGAGGGAGGGAGGGAGGGAGGGGAGAGAGAATAAGGGAAATAGGGTGAGGGAGACTTGGATGGAATGGTGAGAGAGAGATTAGTGTACCTGAGCTGGACAGGGAGGTTGATGTGGCACTGTGTCACTGTCTATCTCGGTGACACATTCTCTCTCTCTCTCTCTCTCTCTCTCTCTCTTCATGATTCTGTCTTTCAGTTATTTAGCTTCTCTTACCATTTCTTCCTTCCTTCCCCCCTTTTGTCCCGTCACTCCCTCTTTTCTTCTCTTTTCACTTACCAGCCTTTCAGTTTTCCTCTCTTTTCATCTCCTCGTCTCTTCTGATCTCGCCTGATTTCGTCTTGTCTGGTCTCTTCTCTTCTCATCTCTTCTTCTCTCCTCTCCTCTCCTCTCCCTTTGAAGCATAACCCAACACTGATAACTCCGAATTTCATCTGTTGACAATGACAGCACTCGATAAGAGCATGCATTCAGCCTTCTCTTTTCTCTTTTATCTTCTTCTTCTCTCTCTCTCTCTTTCTCCTCTTCTCTTCTCTTCTCTTCTCTCCTCTCCTCTTCTCATCTCTATTCTTTTTTTCCCCCCCCCGTCAGGCATACATCAACTCAGCATTCCAAATTACTTCTCTTTCCTTGTTTTCTTTTCTCACCTCTCCTTTTCAGTTTTCTCTTCTCCCATCCTCTCTTTTCTCCTTTCCTCTCCTCTAGTCTGCTCTCCTTTCTTTACCCTTTCTCTCCTTTCCCATCCTCTCTTTTCTCCTTTCCTCCCCTCGTGTCTTTTCTCCTTTCCTTTCCTCTTGTCTTTTCTCCTTTCCTTTCCTCCTGTCTTTCCTCCTTTCCTTTCCCCCTTGTCTTTCCTCTTTTCCTTTCCTCTCTCTCTCATCCTCTCTTTTCTCCTTCTCTCTTTCGTCTTTCCTCCTCTCCTTACCTTTATTCTCCCCTCCCCTCTTCTCCCTGAGGCACAAACCAGCAACTGAACATAGAGTTAATTATCCTCCCTTCCGTTGTATTCGCCTCTCTTCTATTCCCTTTCATTTCCATTTTCCTTTTCTCCTTTCTCCTCCTCTCTCCTCTTCCCTTTTTATCTCATTTCATTTCCTCTTCTCTCCTCTTCACCTCTCTTTTCATCTCGTTTCCTCTCCTCTCCTTTGCTTGGACACCGAATCACACGTGTTGACAGTAGCGACCCTCGATAATAGCGCTACACTGTCCTCAAACACTCCACCACCTCGCTACCTTAAACTAAATCATTGCAACGTTTGGCTGTCTGGACCGTCTCTTTATCTGCCACAGCCATAATTTGTACCCTTGACAAACATAGCCTGACCTGAAATGACCTATCCTTAATAAACCTGACTTCATCTGACCTTACGTAGTCCGACCTAACTTAACCCCGCACGACCCCCTCTAACGTAACTGCCTAACCTCACCAGATCTAACCTAAATTGATCAACAAACCTAACCTAACCTGACCTAACTTCATCCCACCTGACGACCTAAGCCGACCTAGCCTTTTCCAGCCCAGCCTCACTATGTTAAAATCTCCCTCCGAAATTATTATAGTACTGGAACTTCCCCTTATCATTAACTGGTCATTTTTCGCCCGTAACTTATCGTAATCTAGCCCCATCAAACTAACCTAGCTTGATTATAATGCAGCCTTAGACTAACACATCCTAACCTAACCTAATATTCATTTATATTGTTAGGATCCGTCACGTAACCGAAGATAATATAACGACCTCTCTCTCTCTCTCTCTCTCTCTCTCTCCAGTTCTTCTCTCACCCCACCTTTCTCTTCTCTCCCCCATCCCTCCTCTCTCTCTACCATTTCCTTCCTCCCTACCATTACCATCCTCCCTCACTTCCCCTTTCACCCCACCTTTTAACAGGCCTCATAAAATTTACCTTATTTTCTCCTGTCACTTCTTCCCCCAAATTAATCTCCCTGACCCCGTCCCACGTAACCTCTCTCTCTCTCTCTCTCTCTCTCTCTCTCTCTCTCTCTCTCTCTCTCTCTCTCTCAATTTATTTATCAGTCTCTCTGTTTGCCTGTCTGACTCTTGTTATTATATCTTTGCTCTTGTCTCTTCTCTACGTGTTTGTCTATCTGTCTAAGTATCTATCTTATCCTATCTGTTTGTCTGTCTGTCTGTCTATCTATCTATCTGTCTATCTATCTATATCTCTATATATCTGTCTATCTATCTATCTTTTACCACCACAGAAGGTAATTGCTGCACACAGGGCTCAGACAGCTTACCCTTAATAGGCTGGAGGGGGAGAGGGGGAGGCGAGTACAAGGAGGGGAGGGAGAGATGCGGGGAAGAGGGAGGAAAAAAGGGATGGAAAAAAAGAGGAAGGAACGATGCAGAGGGGATTATCATTGCTGCCGCTGCTGAAAATAATAATAATATTAATAATAAATAATAGTAATAATTCTTCTACTACCACCACCACCACCACCACTATTACTACTACTACTACTACTACTACTACTTCTACTGCTACTATCACTACTTTAAAAGGAGTGATACAAAGGAAAACCATCATCAGTGGATCTAATACTTTGACTATGATATCTGTTTTATGTGTTGAGGTTAAGGAGAGTAAAGCAAGAATGGAGGAATGAGGAGAGAGAGAGAGAGAGAGAAGGGGGAAGAGGGTGATGGTGAGAGAGGAAAAGAGAGAGTGAGCGATGGAGAGGAGAAAAGAGAGGGAGGGAGGAGGAGGTCGTTGTGGGGTGGAGGGATGAAAAAAGAAAGAGGAATGGAGGAAGAACAGGGAGGGAAGGAGGGAGGGAGGGGATTGGGCGAGAGGTTGTACAAATGAATAGTGGAGGGGGAGGGGAGGGGAGGGGAGGGGAGGGATTAAAGAGGAGGGGAGGGATTTGTTTGCAGTAGCAGAGAGAAATGGGGTCGTAAAGTGAGAGAGAATTGAGTGAGGGGAAAAATGAGTGAGAGCGCAGGAAAAATTTAGAGATAATGTTGAGAGAGAGAGAGAGAGAGAGAGAGAGAGAGAGAGAGAGAGAGGAAAAGGTAGAGAGAAAGGAAAGAGGTAATTGAAAGAGGGAAATGAATGAAAGAGAAAGGTAAGAGGAAGTAAGGGAGGCGAGGTGAAGGGAAGGGAAAGGAAGGAAGAGAAATGAGGTGAAATGAAATTTAAAGAACAGGACAAGGGAGAGGAGAGGTAGCGATGGGGGAGAAAAGGATGAGGGGAGAGAAATAGGGATACATAGAGAGAGAGAGAGAGAGAGAAATGAAGGTGAGAATAGGAGATGAGAAAAGAAAGATAGAATGCGAAGAGAAAGAGAGGCGGGGGAGAAAGACACAGGTGAGGGTAAAGGAAGTGAGTTAATGACTTGACAGGTGTAAAGAGACACTGTTACCACCTGTCCGTTTAACAAAAGAACGGAGCCAACAACAGAAGCCCTACACACACACACACACACACACACACACACACACACACACACACACACACACACACACACACACACACACACACACACACACACACACACACACACACACACCATCGTCCAGGGAGGAAGATACTGAAGACGAAAGAAATGGAAAAGGAAACTTGTTGAACTAAATTTCTAATTCTTTTATATTAATTTCCTTTATTTTTTATTCGTTTGAAGTTTTTTTTTATTCGTTCCAGTTCAGCCTTTTAGAGCATAATGAGCCAGCATTTACATCGCTTTGTGTGTGTGTGTGTGTGTGTGTGTGTGTGTGTGTGTGTGTGTGTGTGTGTGTGTGTGTGGACTTTCATTAAGGAGAGGATGGGTTGTATTCGTTTGCAATGATGAGAGAGAGAGAGAGAGAGAGAGAGAGAGAGAGGTAAGGAAGAGGAAGAGGGGGAGGAGGAGAGGAGAGGAAAGTGTTTAATATGGATTCCCAAGCGTATATTTCTTGCCCTTTGTCAGTCCTTCCTCTTCCTTGATCCTTCCTCTTCTTTTACTTCCTCCTTTTCTTTCCTTCATTCCTCCTCCTTACCTTCCTCTTCCTCCTCCTCTTCTAAACTTCCCTTCGTCTTCTTGTTAACCACCTCTTCTTACCTTCTTCTCTTCCTCTTCTTGTCCGCTTTTGCTTCGTTGTCACTCTTCTGTCCTTCCTTTCCTTCCTCCTTTTCTTTCTTTCTTCTTCCTCCTCCTCCTCTTCTTCCTCTTTCCCCTCCTCTTGTCTTCCCTTCTTCTCTTATTAACCACCTCTTCTTACATTCCTTTCCTTGTCCTCTTTTTTTTTTTTTTTCCCCTAATCGTCCTCTCCTCCTCTCCCTTCTTTTTTTCCTCTTCCCTCCCTTCTCATCCTCTCCATCCCTCCCTTCTCATCCTCACCTTCGCTCCCTTGTATTCCTCTCCTTCTCCCCTTGTATTCCTCTCCTTCTCCCCTTGTATTCCTCTCCTTCTCCCCTTGTATTCCTCTCCTTCTCCCCTTGTATTCCTCTCCTTCTTCCCTTGTATTCCTCTCCTTCCATCCCTTCTCTTTCTCTCCCCATCCCTTTGTCTCCTAATTTCTTTCTTCCCATTCTGCTTATATTCTTTCTTCGTCTCCTCCTCCTCCTCCACTTTTTTTTCCTCTCTCCTCCCCATCCGTTCCTATCCTCCCCTTCGTCTTCTCCCCTTCCCAGTCTCCCCCTTTTCACCAATTCTGATAAAACGCCTAATGTTCTTACTAATGTTCTTAAGATGAGGGATTAATTGAGATGATGATGATGAGATGGATCAGGCCTCTCCTGTAGCCCTACCCCCCTCCTCTCTCTCTCTTTCTCTCTCTCTCATAGACGATTCCTTTCACCTGGAGGAAATTGTCTTGCCTTGAATGGATTAGTGAAACCTGTAATTATGCAAGACTTTCATATAATCTTATAACAGTGGTTAGGAGATGGTAAATGTAACTGTGCAAGACTTTCATATAATCTTAATACTATGGTTAGGAGATGGCATGAGTTTGGAGGCAAGAAGAATGTGTATAATGAGACAACTCCACCTCCAACTCACTCCTTCGTGTTTACCTTTTATCGAGTCGCATATTACCTATTCCCTCTTCTTTGTTTCCCTTTCCCCTTTCTTCCTTTATTTTCCTTTCCCCTTTCTCCTTTTTTTCCCTTTCCCCTTTCCTTAAGTTCTCTTTCGTCTCTCCTTTATTTCCCTCTCTTTCCCTTATTTCCCTCTCCCATCTTTCCTTTATCTCCCCTTCTTTCATTTTCCTTTCTCCTTGATTTACGCAGCTCTTCTTTATTTCCGCAGCTCTCCTTTATTTCCGCAGCTCTCCTTTATTTCCGCAGCTCTTCTTTATTTCCGCAGCTCTCCTTTATTTCCGCAGCTCTCCTTTATTTCCGCAGCTCTTCTTTATTTCCGCAGTTCTCCTTTTATTTCCCCTTCTCCTTTATTTCCTCTTCTTTCCTTTATTTCCCTTTCTCCTTTATTCCCCATTCTTTCCTTTATTTCTCTTTCCTTTCCATCCCTTTCTCTCCTTTATTTCCATTTCTCTCCGTCTTTCCGTTTTCTTGTATCCCTCACTTCATCTTCCTTTCCTTCCCTTCCTGCTCCTCTCTTCTTTCCCTCCATCCTTCCTTCGTGCAGTCTTCCCTTATTAATATTCCTTTCTTCTTCAGCTTTATCTGTTTCTTATCTACCTTCTTCTTCTTCTTCCCTTCCGCTTCCTTTCAGTATCTTCCTGTTACCTTCTTCCCCCTCCTCCCTCCCCTCTTCCTCTCTCCTTTCCGGTTCTTCTTTTCTTCCTTTCCTCTTGTCCTTCCCCTTCTGGTTTTCTTTTTCTTTCCCTCACCTTTCCTTTCCTTTCACTCCTCTTCCCTCCTTGCCCTATGTTTTCCTCCTCTTCCTTCCTCCTTCCCTTTCTTATCTTCTCCTTTCCATCCTTCTTTCCCTGTCCTCTCTTTCTAATCCTCTCCCCTCCCAATCCTCTTCCTCTCTCCCTTTCCTTCTCTTTCTCTCCCTTTCCTCCTCTTTCTCTCCCTTTCCTCCCCTTGCTCTTCCTTTCCTCTCCTTTCTCTTCCTATCCTCCACTATCTCTCCCTTTCCTCCACTGTCTCTCCCTTTCCTCCTCTTTCTCTCCTTCCCCTTGCTCTCCATTTTCTCCTTCCCCTTCCTCTCCTTTTCTACTTCCTCTTCCTCTCTTTCTCTTCTTCCTCTTCCTTCTCCACATCTTTTACCACCACCCTGTCCTTATTATTCACTTCCTCCTCTTCATTCTCTCTCACTTATATTCCTTCCGTATTACACATTCCTTCCATTTTTCTCACTTTTATTTAGTTTTTTCTTTTTATCTTTTTTTCTTTTATCTGTTTTCCTTTTCTTTATTTTTCCTTCATATCTTTAGCATTTGTATTTTCATCCTTTGTTCTCCCACCTTTTTAATTTAACTTCGTCTTCGGTTTAATCTTATTAGCATTCTCTCTCTCTCTCTCTCTCTCTCTCTCTCTCTCTCTCTCTCTCTCTCTCTCTCTCTCTCTCTCTCTCTCTCTCTCTCACTGTGTGTGTGTGTGTGTGTGTGTGTGTGTGTGTGTGTGCGTGCGTGCGCGCTCTTGCCCTGAGCGAACGAACTGTGTAGTATGTATATTTATTGTAACTTGCTTCCCCTCTTCCCTTTACCCTTCTTCCTTCTTCCCCTCATCCCTTACACCCTCTTTCCTTCCTTCCTCTTCCCCTTTCTCTTTGTCCTTCCATCCTGTTCCCCTCTTCCCTTCCTTCCTCTTCTCCTCTTCCCTTTTCCCCTTTCTCTTTTCCCTTCTTTCCTCTTCCCCTCTTCTCTTTTCCCTTCCTCCCTCTTTGCATCATCTCATTTCCCTTCGTCGCTCTTCCCCTCTTCCTTCTTCCCCTCCTTCCTCCTTTATCTTCTCTGCTTCTGTTTTTTCTGTTCCTTCTTCCTCCTTTGCCACACGTTATTTCCTTCTTCGCTATTACCTGGTCTTTTGTGCGTCTTTCTCACGTTGTATTCTCATGCATTCTTGGACCGTTTTTATTTTATTTATAAGTTCTCTCTCTCTCTCTCTCTCTCTCTCTCTCTCTCTCTCTCTCTCTCTCTCACACTGTGGGGCGAAATACCTACACTTTGACACGAGCTGCCTTCTTTGTTACTGTTCTAGGGTCTCACTGGCGTAGGAGAGAGAGAGAGAAAGAGAGAGAGAGAGAGAGAGAGAGAGAGAGAGAGAGAGACGTATATGCAAACATGTAGCTGAGGTGCGATGTTGAGGGAGAGAGCGAGTGAGTGGGTGAGTGAAAGGTTGGAGGAAGGAGAGAGAGAGAGAGAGAGAGAGAGAGAGAGAGAGAGAGAGAGAGAGGCAAAATGATCACTGCAGAAGGGACCGTGAGTGGTATATTATAATTAAATTTTGGCGATAATCTCTAATTACTCAATAAATTCGGTATTAATATGAGCGAAGGATAGGGGAAGAGAGAGAGAGAGAGAGAGAGAGAATAATAGCCGTTTAGAGGAATGATATGGGAGGGAAAGATGACGAAAGGAGGAGATTACGGAAGGAAGAAGAAGAGAGAGAGAGAGAGAATAATAGCCGTTTAGAGGAATATGAGGAGAGGGGAGGAAGCCGGAAGGAGGAGATTACGGAAGAAAGAACTACTGACAAATGGAAAGAGGAGGAGGAAGAGTCAACATGGCTATAGTGAAAGCAGGATGACAGATGGAATGGGAGGGAGAGGAAGACAAAATCGAGAAATGATTAAAGAGACAGGGAGGAATGAAATGAGGAGAGATGAAAAAATAAAAATTGAAACCAGAAGGAATAGGAATGAAATGAGACGAGAAAGTGAAAGATTGAGATAAGAAGGAACAGAAATGAAACGGGAAGGGGAAAAAAAAGGGGGGGGGAAGGAAGAAGAAACAGAAAAAAATAAAGATGGAAACAAGAAGAAGCAGGAGTGAAATGAGACGAAAAAATAAATAAATAAATAAATAAAGCAAGAAGGACCACTCAGAATCCATCATCCGCGCACCGTAATTGATTTTAAAGCCGAATATTAGCCTTTGCCCTGTGCTCATGACCTTTGACCGATTGCCCTCAAATTCAGATCATTTCATTCTTGCCTGAACCTCAACCCTTCCACCGAGTTTGGCCCAGTTCGGATCAAAACTGTTGAGGTTGACCCTTTTCTCTCAAACTTTGACCTTTCCCTTTGACTGACCTTTGACTGACTTCTCAAAATTGAATCCCTTTATCCTTGCCTTACCCTGAACCCTTCCTCAAATTTTGGTCGAAGTCTTTTAAATGTTTACTGCTGCCGTGTGACCTTGACCTTGACCTTGTGTTAATAACCATCGTCCTTGCTGAGGACATGTTAGAGCTGCAGCATTCTCTCTCTCTCTCTCTCTCTCTCTCTCTCTCTCTCTCAGAACAAGTATATATATAGTAATAAGCTTAGGAATGACCTTTTTGAGTTAAGATTAGTAGGAAAAAATAATACTGTAATGCGATAATAATGATAATAATAATAATAATAATAATGACGACGACGATAATGATGATGATGCAAAGAGTAGATAAATGATTTTGAAGAGATAGGCAGGAAATTGATTTCACAGACGAACATGATAAATGAGATGAACGGAGAGGGAAGATGAATGGGGGAAATGAGAAACTAAAAGAGGATGATTAATGGGAGAGAGAGAGAGAGAGAGAGAGAGAGAAGGGAAGAGGAGGAAGAGGGTTGCAGTACTTTGATATCGTGTGTGTGTGTGTGTGTGTGTGTGTGTGTGTGTGTGTGTGTGTGTGTGTGTGTGTGTGTGTGTGTACTAAGCCTACCTTCAGAGCCTCCCCCAGGTAACTCGCTCTGATACCTACCTTAGGGACCTTTGAACTCCCTACACCACTGCCAGATTTGGTTTCCTCTCCTCTCCTCTCGTCTCTTCTCCTCCTTTCTTCTCTTGTCTTCTCTGCTCCTGTTTTCTCTTCTCCTCTATTCCCTTCTCATCTCCTTTTTTCATCTATTCTCTTCTCATTTCTGTTATCTTCTCTTCTCTTCTCCTCTCTCCTCTCCTTTCTCCTCTTCCCCTCTCGTATTATATTTGTGAGATATGCCTTTGAGTGTATCCTTCCTCCTAACTTATCCAAGCAGCAAAAGCAAGCCAGTAAACTCAGAGCGCGGCCAGAAGCGACGCAGGTGTACCAAAATCTAGTTAGGCTGATGTAGGGTCGTTCGAATATTGCACTGTCTAAGCTCAGCCTACTTGTGTGGGGAGCTTAGATATTTTGGCTGTAGATTTAGTTGCAGTGATACGAAGGGTGGTGTGAATATTGTACTTTCTATATCTTGTGTGTTATGGGGACGGCTCAGTCTGCTGGTGTGGGGAACGAAGACATTTTGGCCCTAATTCTCATCGAGTGTGGAGGCTTTCTCGCACCTCTTCCACAGCGATTTATTTTTCGATATGGATAGTTAATTTCGTTTTGTTCGTATGGGGAATTGGCGATATTGGAAGGATTTATATAACAGAAGAAGAATGAGATGTAATAAGCAAAATAAATCGCTTAGGAACAAGTGTTAGGGTGCTTCCTGAACCGGCGAGACTAACCGCTTTGGAGATTAGTGAGTTATTGGGAGTTCCGGGAAAGATTTATGTAATAACTTATGCAGGAGGAAAGGGATTGCTGAGAAAATGTAAGATGTTGAAAATAAAGCCAGGCAGAGGAGGAAGGGAAAGGAAATGAAGCGGTGACTGAGAGAGTATGTGTGATAGGGAAAGAAATGAGGGGGAGGAAAAGAGGTGACTGAGAGGGATATATGTGAGAGGTGATGAAATGAGGAAGAGGGAAGGAGGTGACTGAGAGAGTGGGAAGAGAGATGGAGAAAATGGGTGATAATGGAGGAAGAGGGAGAGATTGAGAAGTAGAAAGGAAGAAATGAGGAGGGAGGAAAGAGATGATTGAGAAAATGGGAAATGAGTTAGAGAAAATCTGTGATACTGGAAGGAGAGGGAAGGTTGGGGAGAGTGCGGAAAAGGAAGGGAGGGTTTAGGAATTATGCGCTGAGTAGGAAAAGCATGGGAAATGAAGAGGAGAGAGGTTGATAAGACATAAGGAAAGAACGGGAAGGAAATGGTTAAGAGAAAGAGTTAGTAATGCTTTCCATTTTGACAGATTAGGGTAAGATTTTTTTTTTTTATGCGTCAGTACAGTAACGTTACATAAAAAGTCGCGAAAATACAGGACAGGAAATTTTTTAGAAGGAGAGTGAAGAGCGTGAGGTAGTAAGACTTTTAGCTGGTCTTTCATTGCGTCATTGTATCTGGAACTTATTATTTTTTTTTACGACAGTCATTAGCGGTGCGAACAGGTGATAGATGCTGATTGAAAGTGTGTGTGTGTGTGTGTGTGTGTGTCTGTGATTTTGTTTACTCCTTCGTCTGATGCCAGTTTCTTTTTGCATATTAATTCCAGACACATAACTCTTTTGAGGAGAATTGTACAACTTTAACGAGAGAGAGAGAGAGAGAGAGAGAGAGAGAGAAAGAGAGAGAGAGAGAGAGAAGCACACTAAATTGAAACTGTGTGTGTGGGGGGGTCAGAATTAGCCTCCATAACAGACCCATTCCATTTCACTTCCATTCCACGCCTGACATTTACGGAGGCGATTAAAAGTTGCAATGAGAGAGTTTTTGGACACGGTGGAGCGCAAACTGAGTCGGAGTTGCACAATGATGCATGCAATTGGCACGGCATTGATTGGGCATAACGAGCAAAGCCTTGGGAATGTGGAGTTCGGGGTGGAAAAGTTTGTAGATGTGTGTGTGTGTTTGTGTGTCAGGATTTGGAAATGTGGACAGTGGAAAAGTTTTGGTGAGAGAGTCAGGATGAGTTGGGAGGAAAGGTAGGCTGATTAATTATGGATGATGATGATGATTGTTATTATTATTATTATTATCATTATTATTATTATTATTATTATTGTTATTATTATTTGAAAGTTTAGATGATGATGATGATAATGAGTGGGAGGAAGAGTGAAATTGATGGTGATGTTCGGCAAGAGTTGTAGGCGGTAGTGATGAATATTTGAAAGCTTTAGTGATGAGTTGGAGGGAGATATATGGGTTGATGATGATGATGATGATGATGATGATGATGATGATAATGATGGTGATGATGATGATGATGATGATGATAATGATGGTGATGATGATGATGATGATGATGATGATGATTTGAGTGGCACTGGGGAGCATATGATGAAGAAAAAGGCGGACTTATAGACCAGCGAAATTGTAAAAGAGAAGAGATATGCGTAAGTTTGGACTTATATCGCGGAAGTTTTATGTTCATATTCATATATCTTTGGAAAATACAGCACACACACACACACACACACACACACACACACACACACACACACACAAAGGTAAACTGGGGTAATGAAAGGAAATTATCTCTTATCGTGGACCGCTATCAGTTGACCCTGCGATGATAACAGATAATAACAGAACGCCCTCTCTTCTCTTTAAGCTATGCCCTCCTTACACGCTACATGTTTACTTAGTGCGTTTAGCGGGGACGAGAAGATAGAAGGCGTTAGGAGAAGTACATTGAGGTGGTGTGGCCATGTGGAGAGCATGGAGAGTGAGAGACTCAACTAGGAGAGTGTATGTGAGTGAGGTGGAGGGGGGAAGAGGGAGGGAGAAGACCGAGGATGAGGTGGAGGTATGGAGTAGAGAAGTATGTGGAGTGGGGGGTGTAAGATGGAGGGAGGACATCGAAATTACAAGGGACAGGGCTACATGGAGGCGATTTGTTTGTGGCCATCCCTTACGTGATTAAGGCGTCTGGCTATACATAAATAGATAGACGAATAGATAGATAGACGTATAGCGGGTAATGTTTTTGGTCTTGTAGTTATTAATTAGGTGGTTGATGGCTTCTGGGGAACGCGGAATGAGTTTAGTCCTTCAGTACTGTGGCGCTACTTATTTCATTCTCACTACTACCGGACGATTTTATTCAGCTGAGAAGAGTGACGTGAGAGTGAAGGGGTGAATGAAGGCTGTCAGGGAAAGTTGATATTAGTAAAGGAATTAATAAAGGCTGTCTTATAATTGTTCTGACTTAAAAGGTTCTCTCTCTCTCTCTCTCTCTCTCTCTCTCTCTCTCTCTCTCTCTCTCTCTCTCTCTCTCTCAGGCCAGTAAAATCGTCTAACGGTAGTAGGAATAAAAAAATTAAAAGGTAATTATTTTTTAGGACTGGCATCATTTTGTAGTGTTAATCTTTTTTTAGAACACAGCATTCGGGATGGAGAGAGAGGACAGTTTTAGGCCAAGTTTGAGTGAAAGAGGGATAGTTCTTTCACCCTTTAAGCCAAATAAAAAGATGTGTTTGAAAGTGAATGAATTTGTGTGGTGTAAGGAAGACTGTGGTAAAATGCGTCCTTAGGGTGAAGGGGTTTAAATAATTAGGTTACCTTGGCTTACTTAGAGAGAGAGAGAGATAGAGAGAGAGAGTGTTGTATTCCCAACAGTATTGCCTTACCTTGACTTACATAGCAGTGTGTGTGTGTGTGTGTGTGTGTGTGTGTGTGTGTGTGTGTGTGTGTGTGTGTGTGTACTGAGTTAAGGTAATGGAGAACGAGGTCCGGCTTGCAGCCAAAACACACACACACACACACACACACACACACACACACACACACACACACACACACACACACACACACACACACACACACACACACACACACACACACACACACACACACATTTTACCACTCCCTCTCACCCCACTCCCATCCATCTCCCCTCCTCCTCACCCCACTCCCCTCATCTCCCCTCCCCTTCACTTCCCTGATCTCCCCTCCCCTCATCTCCCCTCCCCTTCACTTCCCTCATCTCCCCTCACCAACCCCACTCCCCTTATCTCCCCTCTCCTTCACTTCCCTCATCTCCCCGCACCAACCCCACTCCCCTCATCTCCCCTCCCCTTCATCCCACTCCCTTCATCTCCCCTCCTCCTCACCCCACTCCCCTTATCTCCCTTCCCCCCACCCGTCAAAGGAGTACAAAGGAAAGCCAACAGCAACAGACTTAATGAACCTTTCGGGGTTGTCAAAAAGAAGAGTATTAATTTTTATATCTAATTCCGTGAGCTGAAGATAAGGGTAGGAAAGCAAGAAGTCCCCCCCCCTTGCCCTCCAAACCCTCCAAAAGAAACCGGCAGGAAAAAGTAAGAAGGACCTCCACACAGCGTAGAAAAACTAGACCATGCAACGCTTCTTAACCTCCCCTCTCCTTCACCCCACTCTCCCTCTCACCCTTCTCCTCTCATCTCCCCCTGTCCCACTCCCCTCATTTCCCCTCCCCTCCTCTCACCCCACCCTCATTCCTCTCTTTCTCCCCTCCCCTCCCCTCCCCCTTTCCATTACTGGCATCACCCGACCTTGCGCTGAGACTGGCACATACATTGCCATCTCTCCTCGAGTTACACCCTTATTTCTCATTGTTATCTCTCTCTCTCTCTCTCTCTCTCTCTCTCCCTGTGTGTGTGTGTGTGTGTGTGTGTGTGTGTGTGTGTGTGTGTGTGTGTGTGTGTGTTCCTGCTACCAGACGATTTTATACATTTATCTCTAATGCAATCTAATCCCTCCAGAATAAAAAAAAATCTGTCCCTTAGCTGAAAAAAATCGTCTCTTAAGCACCAGGAATATCAATACACCTGAGTCACCTGTAGGAAGTAATTTCAAAGTGACTGCTGGTTCGAAATTGGTAAACAAACTTCAAATAACTTTCCTTTACGTCCGGTTTGTATTTGCAGGAAAGACGAGGAAAGAGAAATACAGAATTACAGAATCTTCCCTCGTCTCTCGTTCGTCCTAGGATACAGAGCTTAGTTAGGAGGGAGAATTTGATGGGAATATTTGGGTGTGATTTTGAGGTGGGTGTTTGTGTTATTTTTGAGAGCTTCCCTTGCCAAGTCCTGATGAGGTGATGTGTGTGTGTGTGTGTGTGTGTGTGTGTGTGTGTGTGTGTGTGTGTGTGTGTGTGTGTGTGTGTGTGTGTGTGTGTGTGTGTGTGTGTGTGTGTGAGAGAGAGAGAGAGAGAGAGAGAGAGATGAGATTTGTCAAGAGGAGGGGAAAGGAAGACGAGGGAGATTGAAAAGGAGGACATAGGAAGATAATGGTATTGGAAGAGAGAGAGATGAGGTGAGATGAGATGAGATAAGACGAGACGAGACGAGATGGGGGAAAGAGGGGAAACGCAGACGAAGGAAATTGAAAAGGACGTAGGAAGATAATGGTACTGGGAGAGAGAGAGAGAGAGAAATAAGATGGGGGAAAGAGGGGAAACGACGACGAAGGAAATTGAAAAAAAAGGAGGACATAGGAAGCTAATGGCATTGAGAGAGAGAGAGAGAGAGAGACCTAATCAGACATGTGGGTCAATTATGAAATGAATTGGAATGGCCTGCGAAAATGAGCGAATTGAAACTGACCTGGAAATGAAGGAGAATGAAACTGAAATGAGCTGAAATGGAAATGACCCAGGGAAATGATGTAAAAAAATGTATCAAATTACTTTTTTTTTGTTTTTTTTTTTTACTTGGATTGTTTGTTTAATTGATTCATTTTTCCGCGTGTCTGGCTCCGTGAATGTTGTCTGATTTTATTTTGTGAGTTTCCGAAAAGTTTTATGTATTTCCATTTTGCAACTTTTTTTTTTTTTTTTTTTTTTTTTTTTTGTTGAGAGCGAGAGAGAGAGAGAGGGGGGGGGAGGTATGCCACGCTCATATTGTTTGGTGATGGATGGTTTTTGTCTTGTGTTAATATGTATTTTATTTTTTCTTTCTGTTCTTTCAAGTAATTTTCTCTTACGTTTTGGTGCATGTTCCTTCGCTGCCTCAGTACCGTAATAAAACACACACTACAAACTATATATATATATATATATATTTTTTTATACCATATGTCTCTCATGAAAAATAAATTAGAATTGAAAGTCGAAAGCACCTTAATAGATTCAGCTGGAGGTAGGAAGAATGAAGCAACACCTCTTCCTAAGCGATTTATTTTGGTTTTTACGCCCTAGTGTCGTCTGCGTTACATAAATCTTTCAGATCTAAATGATATTATTTTACGGAATTAGCATTGATGTTTCTCTTTAATAATTGACATAGGAATTGATGAACGTTTGAATTGATTTGTAATTGCTGTTTCTGTAAGACGAATGGCGTGAATTGGAATTCACGAATGTTTGCTTTGTCTGAATTGAATGTAAAGTAGAATTGTTAAGGTGGAAATTGCCCCCAACCGGGTGCGAAAGCAATTGCAGATGCGAAAGCGATGAGAGGAGTGCAATTAGGGGAGAGGCAGAGGTGAGTGGGAGGGAGGGAGAGGAAGTCAGAACGGAGTGGGTAGGAGGAAGTGAGATATCCAAGGGGGGAAGAGGGGAGATAAGAAGGAGGGGGAGAAGAAAGCGACTGTGGGAGGAGGCGGAGAGAGAGAGAGAGATGAGGAGAAGTACAGGGAGGAGCTTATAAAATGTAAAGGGAAAATAGGTACTAAAGTTTTGGGGTCTCTCTCTCTCTCTCTCTCTCTCTCACACACACACACACACACACACACACACACACACACACACACACACACACACACACACACACACACACACACACAATTTTCGCCTTGCTTACGATCTCCAGCCTACAGGAAATAAATGGCCTGACATTGGCTCTCTGTAATTTGACTTTTATTGGAAGGGGCGTTTTTATTAATGCATTTTTATATATTTTTTGAGATTTTCGGCGTACAATTTTTTTTTTACACCATATATATTTTAAAATTATAGGTTGTATATTGGCCTGTCTTTAATTTTGGCCTTTATTGGACGATGTTCATTTATTTTTCAAAGATTTTTTTTTCAGTGGTAACATTCATTTTTCTGCATATAAAAAAGTTGATAAGGTAATTGTTGATAAAAATGCTTCGTTTTTTAATTGTTCGTTTTTTTTTTTTAATTTCCTGCATAGACAAAAAAAGTTGATAATGTAATTGTTGGAAAAAAAAAAAAAAAAAAAAAAAAAGCTTCGTTTCTCAGTGGTTCGTTCATTTTTTTTTTTTTTTTTTTGCCCGGACCAAAAAGTTGATAAAGTAATTGTTGATTAAAAAAAAAATTTGCTTTTTTTTTTTAATTGTTCGTTCAGTTTATTTTCTTCATAGGCAAAAAGTTGATATGGTAATTGTTAAAAAAAAAAAAAAAAAACTACCTTGTCTTTTTTTTTTTTTTTTTTTTTTTTTTTTAATATGTGCATAGACAAGAAAGTTGATGAGGTAATTGTTAAAAAAAAAATGCTTTGTTTCTCATTGATTCTTTCTTTTTTCTCTCTCTCTCTTCTGCATAGACAAAAAAAGTGGTATGGTATTTGTTGAAAAAGAGATTTTGCCTTTTTTTTTTTTTTTTTCCCTTCAGTTTTTTCTTCTGCAGGCAATAAAGTTGATAAGGTATTTGTTAAAAAAAAAAAATCGGTTCGTTCAATTTCTCCGTGCATAGACAAAAAAAAAAAAAAGTTAATTGTTGGCAAAAAAAAAAAAAAAAAATAAAAAATAATAATGCTTCCTCAGACTGGAATAAATTACGCTGGATTTTGCATTTCATTTAAAGTTTGATAATTAATGTATTTGTGAGCGATTTGGTGGATATACCGGTACGTGTTGTTATAACTTTCCAAAACTGGGTCGGATCAGGCGCTTATTAATTATTTGGTATACTGAGCCACTTTGTAGTAGTGGTAGTAATAATAATAATAATAGTAATAATAGTAATAATCGTCGTCGTTGCTGTTGTTGTTCTTCTTCATCTTCTTAGTAGTAGTAATAGTAATAGTAATAGTAGTAGTAGTATATCTAACTTTTATTATTTCCACCACAAGACGATTTTATTCATCTGGGCGAAGGGACTGTGTGAGTGAATGCGTCAACCCCTTCAGTTCGACGACGTATTTATCAGTTTTATTCATGCCCTCTCCAGACGATTTTCCTCAGTTTAGAGAGAGAGAAAGAGAGAGAGAGAGAGAGTCCGAATAGGAGGTGTTAGATTAAGGTTCGTATTCTCATCGGTTGTGCAAGCTCCCTAACACCTGTTCCTTAGCGATTTATTTTGGTTATTACACCTTACTGTGTTACATAAATCCTTGTAATCTACGCAGAATCGTATAAAATCGTCCGGAGGTAGGAAAGAATGATGAAATGCGTCAAGGTGGTAAATACGTCGTAGTAATACGTCAAGGTGGTAAATACGTCTTGGTAAATACGTCAAGGTGGTTAATACGTCAGGGTGGTAAATACGTCATGGTGGTAAATACTTCTTTGTAAATGCGTCAAATTGGTAAATACGTCATGGTGGTAAATACGTCTTGGTAAATGCGTCAAGATGGTGAATACGTCAAGATGGTAAATACGTCTTGTTAAATACGTCAAGGTGGTGGTAAATACGTCTTATTAAATTTAGACACGTGGAGAGGAGTGCCACGTAACTTTCTCTTCCCTCAGGGGTCGTAACTCCATCGCACCCGGAAGTTACGTGCAGCAGAGTGACGTTAAGTAAATTGTTAAGTTAATGAAAGTAAGTTAAGTGAGTGAAAGTAAGTTGTTAAGTTAGTTGGTGAAAGGAGAGAGCATTGTGTGTAAAAGAAGTGAGAATGTAGAATGGTTTGTGAAAGGGAGAAGGTGTGTGTGTGTGTGTGTGTGTGTGTGTGTGTGTGTGTGTGTGTTCCTGTCTCTCTCTCTCTCTCTCTCTCTCTCTCTCTCTCTCTCTCTCTCGGTTATTGGCTTAGGATGATTCGGCCCGTGTTGTATGCAAGGTATTAGGTTGTGTATATTACGGCTCGCCCCCATAACACCACAGTTTGGAGGATTCGGTTCCGGCTTTGTGAGGAGAAGGAGAGGAGGAACTAGGAAGAATGGAGGGAAGATGGGAGAGAAGAGGAGGGGAAGAGAGAAAGGGAACTTGCGAGGTTGTTGGTAGGTGGAGGGTGAGGGGAAGGCGATAGGAGAAGGGAAGAGGAGGAAGGGGGAGGGGAAAGAGAGAGAGGAAGAGGAGGAGGGAAAAGAGAGAGAGAGGAAGGAGAGGAGGGAAAAGAGAGAGGGAGGAGGTGAGGGAAAAGAGAGAAGGAACAGAGGTTGAGGTAAGTGGGAAAAGAGGAGGGAGAGGGCAGAAGGGAAGAGAGGAGGAGGAGGAAGCAGAAGAGGATGGATAGGAGGAGAGAGGAGGAGGAGTAGGATTAACGGAGAATAGAGTGAGGAGGAGGAAAGTCAGGGGAGAAAGGAGGAGGAGGGAAAAAGGCAAAAGAAAGAAGGAAGGAGGGAAAGGGATAGTAAGAAGAGAATAGGGCGGAGGGAGGAAAGGGTGAAAGGTAAGGCAGAGTGAGGGGAGAGGAAAAGTCAAGAATGGAGGAAAGGGAAGGGTGAAGTGGAGAGCGAGGATAGGAAAGTGGAGTGACAGGAGAGGAGAGTACAGCATAGAAGAAAGATTAGAGGAGATGAGAGAGGAAAAGGGGAGAATAGAGGAGAGGAAAAAGAAAGGAGTATAGAAGTGGGGAGAA
>NC_137049.1:21874893-21899893 GCF_032717465.1 Coenobita brevimanus | reverse complement strand
CACCCAACCAAACCTTCCTTAACCCACCCAACCAAACCTACCCCAACCCACCCAACCAAGCCTCACCCCTCCTAACCCCTGCTAACTGGGTGCATCGTCCCCCAAACCCGCCCTGCTCTTAACCAGCTAAGATTGCCACCCCAGCCCACCTTCAAAGCCCCAATACCTAACAGCAAAACTCCAGCTCAGTTGTAAGCTAAGCTATTCTAATCCAGCTAAGCTAAGCTATCGGTAAGGCACTTGAATACAGCGTCCAAAGTGACACGCTCGTTGGCAGAGTTTAGCAGCAAGTTAGCTCTTGCTGGCAACTTGGTGGAGAGGAGGTGGGCTACGTGTAGTAGTAATAGTAGCACAAACCCAACTTCATGTGAAATGTCAACCCGATGGACTTGAGGCTGAAGCTGCCATCCTCCTTCAGTCCACCATCCTCCTTTCAGGGAAGAGGGAGGGAGCTGAGGGATGTTTAAATAACCGGCAGTAAAACCAACCAGTTATATCGGTGCCACCACATGAAGGCGTGCCAAACCAACCAGTTATATCGGTGCCACCACGTGAAGGCGTGCCAAACCAACCAGTTATATCGGTGCCACCACGTGAAGGCGTGCCAAACCAACCAGTTATATCGGTGCCACCACGTGAAGGCGTGCCACTCCAGCACCGGGCTACGTGGCACATGCTGTAGGTTACTTATTCTTGACGTATTTCTGAGGTAACATTTAAAAGATACCAAGTATCTGTGGTAATCTGTCAATATGCATAACATCATTTGTCAGAAAGGTAAGAGAAGAATGAAGATGAGGAGCTTTGTGTGGGGTATAAAGACATGGTATTAACCTGATCGTACCTTGTGAGGTTAACACACCTGTCTTTTTACCTCCACGGTTTGGGCTTAGCCCGTTTGGTAAGGATTAAACACGTGTTTAACCTCTTGCAAGGGTTTAACACGTGTTTAACCTCTTGCAAGGGTTTAACACGTGTTTAACCTCTTGCAAGGATTTAACACGTGTTTAACCTCTTGCAAGGGTTTAACACGTGTTTAACCTCTTGCAAGGATTTAACACGTGTTTAACCTCTTGCAAGGGTTTAACACGTGTTTAACCTTTTGTGGGGCTGTCACAAGTGTTTAAGTGTTTGTTGAATTGTCACGTGTTCAACACATGTGTGGGGCAGTTCAGTAATTTTCTTCCTTGATCAGAGCCAAAATGTTTTCTTTTAATCCGTCATCATTTCTGAGATGTGACAACACCAGGTCATGGTGGAGGGCGAGTGTGTTGGTCAGGTCTACGTTGGACCTGTGAAGGTCACTCTTGGCCCTGCGCAGACCCTGGTTTTTTGCCGCAAGTCTGTTAATATGACCTTTTTGTTGTTTAATAGTGTCAAGATGACTTTTAACGTCCTTTTTGTGGTGGTGGATGGCTTTGTCTCGCTGGCCGAGGGCACGCCTGTGTGTGGCGATGACCTTTTCGTGATCAGACTGCAGTTTGGCCAGCTGACGCTCCCGATCATTCCGCTCTTGCTGGACTTGCTCCACAATGCGCATCAGATCGGTATGGGCCGCCTCCTTTTCCTCAAACGATGCCTGTGCGTGCTGCAGCGCCTCTTCGTGGCCCTGAACCTGCTGCTACAGCGTGGCAATTTGGCGATCCTTTGACTCCAGGACGCCTGGGATGTCCCTGAGAAGGGATTCCATCTCGACGCCCCTCTCCTTATGGTGGCCGAGGTCCTCTAACGCCTTGTCGTGGCGCGCCTCCCACTCGTCCCGGGCTCTCACAGCCTCCTCCACGAGGGACTCCGCCTGTTGGCGCCGCTGTATTTCGGCATCGTGTTGCTGACGGGAGTCCTTCAGACGCTTGTTGGCGTCGTCGTGGGCGTCTGTGAGGGCCTGAAGTTCCTTAGTAAGTTCGTCAACACGTGCCTGATGGGCGTCCTTTTCGGCTTCCACATCGAGGAGGCGGAGGTGCTGTTCATCATGGTCTTGGATGGCCTCTGCAAGGAGCCCCTCTACCTCCTCTCGCCTCGTCTTTTCCTCCAGGTGACGCTGGAGGTGGTCAGCATGAGTGTCCCTCAGCGCCGCCAGCTCCTCGCTCAGTGCGTCCGCGTGGAGGGCCTTGTCTTTAAGCTGCTATCGCACGGCGTCGAGGTGGCGGGTGAGCTGGTCGATCTCCTCAATTTTCTGCAAGAGGAGAACCTGAGGTAAGGCCTCATCCGCCGCCACCACCCGCCGCTCCTTGGCCTGTCGCCGGAAGGCGCGGTTGGAGGCCCTTAGTTTGTTGTTTTTCTGCCAGAGGGCCTCCACCAGCGCTTCCTGACGGTCCACCTCTTCCTGGAGGCGGGCCAGGCCTTGGCCTTGCCCTTCCCGGCGACCCCTACCCCGACCTGCCGCCGCCTCGCCCAGCAGCGACCCCAACACCACCACCAACACCACCACGCGAAGGAGGTGACTCATTTTTTTTTCCCGGATCGAAAAGAATAAAGTTTTAGATTTAGTAATTTGACAAGATGTCGTAATTTGTGTAGGTGAAAGGGAGAATTTTGAGGGAAGTGAGTTGATGATGTGAAGAGGAGAGGAAGGAAGGGGGAAGGAGAGAGGAAGAGGGAGGAATGAATGGGAAAGGAGAGAGGAAGAGGGAGGAAGGAAGGGGAAAGGAGAGAGGAAGAGGGAGGAAGGAAGGGGAAAGGAGAGAAGCAGAGGCAAAGAGCTAAAGAGGTGGAGAGAGGAAGAGGCACCGGGGTTTAAAGACACCTCTCAAGCAGACACCACTGAACACCCGATTCTTTTTATTTAATTAATTAGTATTTATGAATCTTAAAGCAGTACACTGTAATTTTCGGCAAGTTGCCCTAGTCCGTTAAGAGTGATTCATCCTGTGTGTGTGTGTGTGTGTGTGTGTGTGTGTGTGTGTGTGTGAGAGAGAGAGAGAGGGAGAGAGAGAGAGTGGGGGGGGTAAGCTGAGAATACCTTTAAAGAACTAAGGTGTGTCTTTGAAGGTGTCATAATGTGACGAATAGAAGAAGGCTTATGCTCTCTCTCTCTCTCTCTCTCTCTCTCCCCATGCCCATGTCTGCTTTGTTTATTTAGCCTTCTTCCTCCCCCTCTCTTTCTAATACTGTAATAATAAAGATAACTAATAAAGGACCTACATACCTGTCAATAGGGGTAGTGACAGCCGTAGTAATAGCAGTAGTAGTGGTAGTAGTGATGATTCCGGGCATGTATTATTGTCTCTTCTTATTGACAATTCCTTTCCATTTCCCTTTGCAATATTCTTCTCATTCCCGCCATCAGAATCGCGAAAAGACTGGAGGGAAAAATAACTGCGAGAAAAATGGAAAATATCTCGGTAAATCTGGGAGAATGGAGCTGAGATTGGGAAGATGAAAGTCAAATTGGAGCAGATTTCAGCAGGGTGGAGCAAATTGGCTGGGAATAGGGCTTATTAGTCGGAGGGCCTCACCTGACAATCACCTGTTCACACCTGTCTTCACCCCAATTGCACCTCTTCCACCTGTCTATTAAGTTTTATTGTCCGCATTTTCTTTTTTCTTTATTTTTTCCCTCGTGTCTCCTTTCTCCAGTTGTTTGCCTGCCAGCCATTTTTTTTTTCTGTCCTGTCTATTTTTTCCTTTTGCAACTTTTTAAACACCTGTTTTACCTCATTTTCCGCTCGCTTGCCGTCTCGTATGTGCATTTTTTAGCTTTTTTACCTACCCACTCTTACCTGTCTTCTCACCCTTTGTCTCCGTCTCTTTCTTCCTACATATTTTCTGAGATGCGTCCTCCATCCACCTCTCGTCTCTGATATCCTCCTGCCTTTCTAATTTTGCTCACTTTATCAGGTATATTTACTTGCTCTTTTCTGCCACAGTGTGTTCCTACTTTTCCAGCCATTTGTACTACCTGTCTTTTACCTTCCCTCTCAGCTAATTACCCACCTGCCCCATAATTATCCCTGCTTACCTGTTAGCCCACCTGTCGTCCCACCTTCAGTCTCCACCTTCCCTCTCTTCCTCGTGTTCTAGTTTGCATACTTGCTTTTTTCATCCCTTTTTCCTCCCTAGCTACGCTCTGCCTTCCATCTCAAACGTTTTCTCACCTCCCTATGTTTTCCCTACTTTTCCTCAGTTTTCCCGTTTCCCAGCTGTCTTTCCTTCTGCAGTTTCTACCTATCACTTCTGTTCCTCTCCTACATGTCCTTGATATGTGTCACAGATCTTTATTACACTTGATATTCTTCCTTCTCTTTCCGTTTTCACCATCCACATCTTTTATTTCTTTTTCTCCTACTTGCCTGCTTCCTCACCTGTCCACACACCTGCGTTTTCCGCCTTACCTCTCTTCTCTTCTTACCTGCATTTTCTTCTGTCTACGTCTTTTCTTATCTGTGTTTTCTTCTTTCTTCGTCCCTTCTTATCTGCATTTTAACCCCCCTCTCTTCTTCCTTTCTTACCTGCACTTTTCCCCCTAATTCTTCCTTTTTCTGCTAACCTGCATTTTTCCATTTATTCATCCCTTCTTACCTGCATTTTCCCCTCTCATCCTTCCTGCCTATGTGCATTTTACCCCAGCTTTTTCCTTTCATTTAAGCCTTTTCCCAAGTCTTCCTGTCTTCGTATCTGCAATTTCTCCACTTCCCTCTTCTTACATGCATTTCCCCCTCTCTTCCTCCTTTCTTATCTACATTTGCCCTCTTTTCCTGTCTTCTTATCCTCATTTCCCCCTCTCTTCCCTCGTTTTAACTCTCATTCTCCCTTCTCTCAATAGTCCTCCCCATTTTCTCACCTGCTATCCCACGTGTCCTGCATTCCCCCTCCCAGCCCTCACCTGTTGATCTCCCTCGTCCGCCCTTTCCACTCTACCACGTGTTGCTTCTCCCTCCCCTCACGAACTCCTCATTGCCTTCATAATTGCACCTCATTTACCTTGATGCCCTCTCGCCTCCCCTTTCAAACGTTTTCCATTGTCAAACGTTTTTCTCAAGCGTTTTTCTCTCAAACGATTTCACGCGTCAGATGTTTCGCCTTTCAAACGTTTTCCCATATCAGACGTTTTTCTCCTTTCGAACGTTTTCCCACGCTAAACGTTTTTTTTAGACGTTTTTCTTTCCAAAGTTTTCCAGTATCGTGTTTCTCATTTCAAACGTTTTCCTCTTCCTCTGTCAAATGCGTTTCTCTTCAAACGTTTTTTCCTCTTTTACCTTTTTCCACTTTTCCCAATTTTACTCTCTTTATCAACCTGCTTTCTTTAATTAACTCTTCTAGTTCACCTGTTACGTACCCTTTTCCTATTTATTCCACCCTTTCCTCCACCTCCACTCTCCATCTCTCCTTTGTTTCTTTTCCCTATTTTGCTCTCTTTATCAACCTGCTTTCTGTAATTAACTCTTTCTTCTAGTTCACCTGTTACCCATCCTTTTCCTATTTATTCCACCCTTTCCTCCACCTCCACTCTCCACTTACCCCTTGTTTCTTTTTCGTATTCATAATTCCACCTGCCTGTCTTTTCTTTTTAGCCTGCCTTCTTTATCCATTTTTTACTCCATCTTTTATCTCCTTATCTTCCACCCTTTGATCCACCTTTACCTGCTCCACCTGTTTTTATCCACTTCCACTCTATACCATTCTCTTGTTTATCCCTTTCCTGTTAATTCCACTAAAGTGTTTTATTGTTTTTACTATTTCTGTCAGGATGTCTACCTACCTTCCTAATTGAGCCGCACACCTGCTGTCTCACATGCCCGTCTTCATTCCACACACCTTCACTCCTTAATCTCTCTCTCTCTCTCTCTCTTTCCAGTCGTCGTTACCTCTTCACCCTTGGCTTTAAACACTCCCCCCTCTCCTCTCGTCCTCTCTTTTCCTCTCTTCTCCTCTCCTCTCCTCCTATAGCTTCGTTCTCTTTCATTTTCTTTATATTCGCTCAGTCTCCCCTACTCAGTCATTTGTCTGTACTTGCCCTTAAGCGTCTCTCTCTCTCTCTCTCTCTCTCTCTCTCTCTCTCTCTCTCTCTCTCTCTCTTGTCTTTAGGTTTTCACTCCACATCTCTTTTACAATCCCTCTGTTTATCTCTTATTGTTTTTCATTATCTTTATTCTCTCATTTTCCTCTTAATTCCACATTATCATTTCCTCCCCCAGTCAGTCACCATTACCTTAGCCTTGAACTTAGCATCCCTACCTCTTCTCTCCTTCCCTCCACCCCTCGCTCCTCCTTTCCTCCACCCCTCTCTAATCTCTCCCTCCCTCCACTCCTCTCTCCTTTCCTCCACCCCTCTCTCCACATTCTCTCTCCATCTTTAATTCTCTTCTGTTCCATTGTTCGTCCACATTTTTGTCTCCATCCTCTCTTTCTCTTCCTTAGTCTTCATTATCTTTTCAGCCTTGGTAGTAAATTCTCTCTCTCTCTCTCTCTCTCTCTCCTCAGTACTTCAATACCTTTGACCGTAAACACCCCCTTCTCCCTCTGTTCTCCCTCTCTCACCTCTTTCCCCCTCTCCACTTCCCCTTTCCTCTAACCTCTACCTCCCCTATCCCTGTTCCAACCCTATCCACCTCTCCCAACTTCCCCTTCCCAAGTACCCCACCTTCCACCCCTTCCTCTATTCCCCTCCCCTCGCCCTCCTCAGTACCTTACCGACCACCCTATTACCTCTTCCCTCTCTCCCTTCCCCTGCCCCATTTCCCCTCCCCTCCCCTCCGCCCACACCCCCGTCCTTTGTAAATACTTAACCCCGCGCATTCAGACTTCCCTCATTTAACTTATTTCGCTCTCCATTTGCCTAATTGCCCCCGCGTCCGTCCAGGGAAAACCACAATGTTGGTTTGCCCTCGTAAATAATAATGTGTGTGTGTGTGTGTGTGTGTGTGTGTGTGTGTGTTGGGGTAATTAGTGTGGGTGCTTCATTAATGTGTGAGTTGTTAGTTCTTTACGGTGGCTGTTGTTTGCGTCGGTGAGGGAGTAGTGTTTTGACCTCGTGAATAGCAGTGTGTGTGTGTGTGTGTGTGTGTGTGTGTGTGTGTGTGTGTGTGTGTGTGTGAGGCAATCAGTGAGGAAGTATACATTTCCAAATCCTAACCTACCTTTCTGGGACAACAGGTGGAACCAGAATGAGAGACCATTTTAACTCTTCTAAAGGATGGGTCAGTTTCTCGGCTAGACACCTGATCCACTGAACTGTACTGTCTCATGTTTAGTTACTGCCTGTTTGACTCGTTAGCCTAACTGTTGTTCCCACTGAGTCACCATAATTACTCCTATAACCAGCCAATCGCCACACAAATCCTAAGCTACGGCCCTAGTCATGCATCCACAGTTCTCGCTCGAATACCGTCATTACTCTCTCTCTCTCTCTCTCTCTCTCACACACACACACACACACACACACACACACACACACACACACACACACACACACAAAGCCCCCAAAATACTCCTCTTCAATACATACATATCTTCGTATTATCAGCACAGACAGGTTAATCGTGCCTTCAGAATCCTTTTTTATACATTATTTTTGTTAACGCGAATATAACAACCCGTCAGCTGAGCGTGGGTGTGTCGGTACGCGAATATAACCACCCGTGAACTGTGTGCGTGGGTGTGTCGGTACGCGAACATAACACCCCATCAACTGTGTGCGCGGGTGTGTGGGCAGTGGAGACAACCTGCAGTTTATGTGGTGCTGTGTGGGTGCTCCGTTTGTATCAGCGTTCTCTCTGTTTATGTGTGTATATTACTCTCATTTTGCGAGTTTTAACTGATTTACTGCTCTTATTTTGCTTGTATTTATGTGATTTTGAGTGTATTACTTGATTTACCATGGTTACTTTGCGTGTATGTGCGTGCGTTGGAGTAAAGTGCTGGAAGTCGTCAGGAAGCGGGTACACTGATGCTGTATGAGTGAAGTAAGGAATGCCTATCTTGTGTTATTTTATTTGTTTCTCATTATAAAAGCTTGAGATATCTAGTAAGGCCCTTTATCAATAAGTATCTGTCTACCTGTCTGTGTATCTGTCTAACTGTCTATTTTTCCTGGCGCTCTGTCTGTCTGTCTGTCTGTCTGTCTCTCTCTCTCTCTCTCTCTCTCTCTCTCTCTCTCTCTCTCTCTCTCTCTCCACACACACACACACACACACACACACACACACACACACACACACACACACACACACACACACACACACACACACACACACATATATATATACAGAGAGAGAGAGAATGTTGCGAAGTGTTTTCACGAGTCAATAGAACTTTTCAGTATAACCATTTCAGTTTCTTTTTTGCATGAAAACTTTGGAAGTGAATGCAAGGCGTGTGAGAGGACAGGAGTTTGGGGTGTGCGTGTGTGTGATAGTGGCAGGTTGGAGTGTGACTGGAGTTACGAGGAGGTGGGAGGGAAGGGGGGGGGACAGGAGAAGGACAAGTGAAGGAGAAAAGGCGTCTGGAATTGAATAAGGAAGAGAGGGAAGAGTTTGGGTGGGATTTGGGAATAGGGTTTAGGTAATTTCTGTTTTACTGCCTGTGCCTCGTATATATCCCTCCCTCCTAATCCCGCTGTAACTTTATTTACCATTTTCGTAACTCTTTTACTAGGAGGAAGCACTCAAATTGAAGAACAATTGTCTTTGGGAAGTAAAATACGAAAATAAATCGCAGTGAAGGGGTTAGAGGATTTTAAAGTGAATGAGTCGCACATCGGCTTTATTTGTTATGTAGCAATATCTCAGAGTCCGCCTTTTATAGCAAGTTCTTTCGTTGACTTCCTCCCCTCTCCGCCCCCTTCCCTTCTCCATTTACCTCTCCTATCTCTTCCATTCTTCCCTTCCTTTCTTTCCCTCCCCTCCCCCACCCAGTCTCCTTGTCCTTTGGTGTCATGTTGTTGCCCTTCCCTCGCTTCTTGTAGGTCAGTCTTTACTTTCACCTTCCTCTTGTTCTGTACCCTTGCTCTATTCACGTCTTTATTCCCCTTCACGTCGCTTAATTAAGGCCTCTTCCTAACCTTTATTTTTTGTTCATCTCTTTTACCTCCCCCTTCTGTTCTGTTCTTTTCCTTCCTCGATTTACCTGTTCCCTCTCTTTCACTTCGCCTTCCTTTTGAGTAAAATTCCTCCACTGACCTCTTACCTCCATTTCCCGTTATATTCTCCTCCAGTTCTCGTTATTATTTCCATTTCTTGTTATTTGCTTCATTTCTCGGTATTTTCTCTTCCATTTCTCGTTATTTTCTCCATTTTCTCGTTATTATCTCCATTTTCTCGTTATTATTTCCATTTCTCGTTATTATCTCCATTTCTCGTTATTATCTCAATTTCACGATATTTTCTTCACATCTCGTTATTTTCTCCATTTCTCGATATGTTCTCCTTCATTTCTCGTTATTTTCTCCATTTTATCGTTATTTTCTCCATTTCTCGTTATTTTCTCCTTATTTTCATGTTATTTTCTCCATTTCTTGTTATTTCCTCTTCCATTTCTTGTTATTTCCTCTTCAGTTTCTTGTTAATTTCTCTTCCATTTCTTGTCATTTTCTCTTCCATTTCTTGTTATTTACTCCTCCATTTCTCGTTATTTTCTCCTCCATTTCCCGTTATTTTCTCCTCCATTTCCCGTTATTTTCTCCTCATTTCATCGTTATTTTCTTCATTTCCCATTATTTCCTCCTCCATTTCCCATTATTTCCTCCTCCATTTCCCATTATTTCCTCCTCCATTTCCTATTATTTCCTCCTCCATTTCCCATTATTTCCTCCTACATTTCCCATTATTTTCTCCTACATTTCTCGTTATTTTCTCCATTTCTCGTTATTTTCTCCATTTCTCGTTATTTTCTCCTCTTCTCGTCATTTTCTCCTGTTTCTAGTTATTTTCTCCATTTGTCGTTATTTTCTCATTATTTTCTCCATTTCTTGTTATTTTCGCTTCCATTTCTCGTCATTTCTTCCTCCACTTCTCTCCATATGCCTACCTCCTCCGCCTTTACCCCTTGCCCTGGGCTGGGAAGGCGGGGGAGTAGTTTCTCATTAGTCAGTACTTTGGTGAAACTGTTAAAAGCAAAGTGACTCCAGCTTCACTTCTCCCAACTTCACCTCGGTTCATTTCACCACTTCACGCCTCTCTCTCTCTCTCTCTCTCTCTCTCTCTCTCTCTCAAGTCAGGGGCTGCGTACTCAGAACTTTCTCCCCTCATTTGCTTTGCCTTTGCACACGCGATCGCTTACACGCACAGAGAGAGAGAGAGAGAGACTGAACTAAAACAACCCGTGAGAGAGAGAGAGAGAGAGAGAGAGAGAGAGAGAGAGAACTAAAACAACCCGTATTCAGACTGACAAATTACATACGATTACATTGTCTTTTTATTGGTTGGAGAGAGAGAGAGAGAGAGAGAGAGAGAAGAGGCTGAGAGAAGAGAGGAAAAAGTGAAGGATAGATTACGCAGGAGAGTTTTTATAAAGAAGGAGAAAAAGTTTGAGGGAGGAAGAGAGTAAGAATGAGAGCAAAGCAGGGACGAAGAGAGTTTGTTGGAGGAAAGTAGGGAGCTTGATGCTTGGAGAGAGAGAGAGAGAGAGAGAGAGAGGTGGAGGCAGTAAAGGATGTAAGGAAGGGCGTTGTAAGGTGAGATCTTTCCTAATTAGTAGGGAATCAAGATGGAGGGAGGAAGGGGTTGCTGGAGGGAGGAAGGGGTAAATAGATGGATGGATAGAGGGAGGGAGGGATGGATAGAGTGGGGGAGGGAGGGAGGGAAGGAAAGGGGATAGGGAGGGATTGTCATATAGTTGGAAGAAGGGTGAGGGAGAGTTTTAACGATGTTGGAAGGAAGGAAGCGATTAGAGAGAGAGAGAGAGAGGTACGAATATGGTGGAATGATGTTGGAAGGAAGGAAGCAATTAGAGAGAGAGAGAGAGAGAGAGGTACGAATGTGGTGGAATGATGTTGGAAGGAAGGAAGCAATTAGAGAGAGAGAGAGAAAGAGAGAGAGAGAGAGAGAGGTACGAATGTGGTGGAGGGATCATATTCGGGTCTGGAAAAGGGGGAATGATGGTAGGAGAGAGGAAGAAAAGGCAATAGGGAGGGAAGGGTAATTGAGAGAGAGGAGGGAAAGGTGGCAGGTAGAGGAGAAATGTTAAGGGAGGAAGTAGTAGTAGTAGCAGTAGTAGTAGTAGTAGTAGTAGCAACAGCAGTAGTAGTAGTAGCAGCAGCCCAGGTTCATTTAAACGTGAACCTGGTTGACTGCAGGCTGAAATAGTCCTTAGCCTTCAGTCCACCATCCTCATTTCGGGGGATAGGGAGGGATTTGAAGAACATTTTGTATAACCAGGCAGTGGAGCCGCGTAGTTCAGTCACTGCCACCACGTGAAGGCCCTCCTCCCCAGCACCTTACGACTGGGAGATAAGAGCGATAAGGAAAGACAGTAGAAAGTTATGCGTCGCCTCAAGCTGTATTTCCAAAACGATTTTGATAATTGGCTGAAAGTGGCAGGAGAAAGACTGAGGAAAATATGTGGGAGGAAAATCAGGAAAATGCGAGGGGAAAGATGTAGTACAGTGGGAGGATGAGGGCTGAGGAAAATGGAAGGAGAAAGATTAAGGAAAATAAGCAGGAAATTGAAGAAATAGGAAGTGAAGAAAATGGAATAGGAAATTGAGGATAACAGAAGGATGAAGAATGATGAAAACAGGAGGAAGACAGAGGAAAATGCAAGAGAGAAAGGCTGAGGAAAATGGTAAGAAGACATCTGGGGAAAATGGGAAGAAAAAGACTCAGGAAAATAAGAGGAAAAAAAAAGAAGACAAGGATGTGAGGTTATTGGAGGAGAGAAGCAATTACTGGTAGGGGATAAAGCGAAGAAGGAAAAAGATTGTATTAGAGAGAGGGAGAGAGAGAGAGAGAGAGAGGGAGCAATAATGGACCCAAATGTATACAGCAGCATCTGTCGACGTCGTTCAATGGAGAGAGAAAAGATAAGGTTGATGAGAGAGAGAGAGAGAGAGAGTTAAGGAGAGAGGAGGAAAGTTGAAGCAAAAGGAGGAAAACTAAAACATCATCATCATCATTTTCGGTTTTACATGTGTTCACCTAATAACTTTGCTCCGTTCTGCTCTAGCTCTTTACTATCACCTCTAAATCTTATAAGGCACCACACACCACCTCGTCCCACGTCGTCCTCGGTCTGCCTCTCCCCCGAAGATACTCAATATTTCTACATTTCCTCATCCAACTTCTGGGTCCATCTTTGCGACATGTCAGGATCATCTCAGTCTCCTCCTTTTAGCGTCCCTCCTGCTGCTGTCTTCTTCCCAGCTGTCATCTTAGTTCTCCTTGAAGATAGCTTGCGTCTTTCATCTTTTCTTTACCTCTCTATCGGATCGTTCTCGAGTCTTTTCCTTCCGTCTTAAAATATCCTTCACCTTTATACCCCGTTGTGGTGATTTTGAGGGACGCCTTCATGTGGTGGCACTGATGCAGCCGGGCAACTCCGCTGGCCGAGTGTGCTTCCGTCCCTCGCCTCCCTCCCTATCCCCGCGAAAGGTTGATAAAGCAAGAAAAAGGTAACTTCAGCCTGCAGTCCACCGGGTTCACGTCCAGATGAGCCAGGGGTTGTAACTACGTAATAGCAACATCAGCTGCTACTGCTACTACTACTGCTCAAGGTGCCAGGATTTTTTTTTTTTATGCCACTACTTACTCATACAATTTCACGAAAGTTGGAGGGGGGGGGGATGAGAGATGTGAAAAGAAAGTTAAGGATAAACCTGAAATATGGGAAAGGGAGGTGGGGGAGGGTGGAAGGTGGAGATTGTAGAGAAATGAGGAGGCGGAGTAAGGCGAGAGGCGGAGGAAGAAGGAAGAGGGAGAGATGAAGAAAATTGGGGATAGAGGAAATAAGGCACAAAGGGGGAGAGGAAAGGATAGGGAGAGGGCGTTAAGTGAGGACGGAGGGAAGAAAGATGAAGTAAATTGAGGAAAACAGAGGAAGGAAGGGATTGAGTCAGGAAAAGAGGAAGGTGTTAGGTGAGCGAGAAGAAATATGTTTAGGGATGAGACAGAATTGAAAGAGAAAGAGGTGTAAAAGACGAGAAGAAAAATGAGGAAAGATAAGGAGGAAAATTGGGGACAGAGGCAAAAAAGAAAAAGAAAAAGAGGGAAATGTAAGATGGAGTATAAGGAGGAAGACGATAAGATGTAGAGGGAGGAGAGAAGAAATATAGAAGAAAAATGGGGAAGTATGAGGAAGAAAAATGGGAGTAGGAGAGAGAGAGAGAGAGAGAGAGAGCACGGTGTTGCAACACCAATTAGGGACAATTGTAGTCATTAGGAGGCCACGGGCATTGCTACAGTGCGGTTGTCTTTCTCTTGTTTCCGGGTCATGCGTACCTTGTTTGTGATGATGATGATGATGATGATGATGATAATAATAATAATAATAATAATAATGATGGTGATGATTTGTATACTAAAATTTTAAATATAGTAACACACACACACACACACACACACACACACACACACACACACACACACACACACACACACACACACACACACACACACACACACACACACACACACACACACACACACACACCGTAGTCTCCCTCTTCTCTACCTGCCCAGCCACCGTCTCCCCCAAGGTGATAAAAACTCATTTACGGTAACTTTCGGAAAATATTAAATCTCTTCCCCCCGCACTTCTTTTACAGCTCATCACATAGCCCTTAACGCCCACGCCATTGTAACTTATTTTGTTTTTTTTTTGGTTTTTATTTTTAGCATTTTTTATATTATTATTATTATTATTGCTAGTGTTTTTGTTGTTTTTATGATGATTAGGGTGATAACGAAGAAGATAATGACTGATGATAATTATGATGATGAGGATGGTGGTAACGAAGACGATAGTGATGATAACGAAGACGACGACGATGATGATGATGATGATGAACACTAATGATGATGGTGATGATGATTATAGTGATGATGATAATGAACACTAATGATGATGATGACGAAGACGAAAATGATAGAGATGACGACGACGACGACGATGATCCTTGGCATTAAGATAAAACTTCTTACACACACACACACACACACACACACACACACACACACACACACACAAAACAGTCCCTCCCAAAACAGTCCCTCCCATATCGTGCCGAGAAATTCCGCACATCATTGGCTAGAGCATCCTCCCTCTTAGCCAGTCGCCATTTTTGACCTTCCCTCACCTCTCTATCCCCCCTTCCCCCTCCTCCTATCCCCCCTTCCCCCCCTCCTCGTATCCCCTCTTCCCCCTCATGGTATCCCCCCCCTCTCCCCCTAAAGGAAAAGGCGTAGTTGACAAGTTAATCAGACCTGAAATGTGATGGAGGGATGATTTTTTTTTTTTTTTTTTTTTGAGAGGTCTTTGAAGTGTGGAGGACCATTTTATGCCGTCTCTAAAATTTGGCATCTGTAATGGGATTCCCGCGAGAGAGAGAGAGAGAGGTTAGTTTTCGTGGACATGATTTTTTGGAATTCAGAGTTGAGGGACTTTTGACATTAAGGAATTTTGTTATGATATGTTTAGCTTCAATATTTTCTTGTGTCCGTTGCTCTTTCCATATAAATGAAGATGACATATGCCTTTACACAGAGAGGTTGATGGCTGTATCGATCTGTTCTATCTATTTATATTTCCCATCTGTGTCTATCTGTCCTATTCTATGTTATCCTTTCTATGTCTGTTATTTGTCTTTCCAGTCCTATCGTGTTCTGTCTATCACTGTCTATTTATCTGTGTGATATAATAGAGAGAGAGAGAGGGGGGGGGGTACGTATTCTCAGTATTATACCAACTGCCTTGAAAACATGTCTTCATAACTACACAGTACCGTGCTTCACAAACATACTATCGCTCTTTCTATCTACCTGCCTATCTATCTGTCTATGTCTACGGTATAACTGAGAGGGAGAGGGGGGGGTACGACTTCTCAGTATCATCCCCACTGCCTTGTAAACATCACCACCACAGCACCACACTTCACAAACATACACAGACACAAAACCCACCACAGCCATCCACCGTACTCGGGCAAACAGCAGCGTCTTCTGTGACCTCGTATGACCCGTCTCTATTCATATCTCGGAATTGACCCCCTCCCAGTGAGACACGAGTACACTTGGTCAAACACCCTTGTGGATATCACGCGTCTCTGTGTCTGTACTTTGCCACCACGATATAAAACTCGCAAAACATTCCATTATGCCCGTACTGTAGTGCCATCTCCCCCCCTCTTTCCATCTCCCCAACCCCGTCCCCTCTCCCCAGCATACTACAGCACTCATACTCACCATGCGCCTCACTCTGAAAACACTCTTATTCATCTCATGCACATCACTCTCACATCTCGCTTAGCTTCTCACCTCATGGAATTCTTTCTCACATCTCGCCGTGCACTTCACTCTAACAACACACTCCATGTACCTCACGCTCACAACACACTTAACTCATGGCTGTCATTCTTACCAACACACTTATTCACCCCTTGCACCTAGCACACATACTCTCTTCATAGACTTCACTTTACGCAGCTCACTCTTACCACACACTCACCTCTCCCCCCCCCTCTCCCACCCTCACGGCACACTCACCTCACCCTGACCACACACTTACTTCTTCCCCCTCACTCTTATCACACAATCACACCTTTTCCACCTCACCCTCACCTCACGCTCCTCACTCCGACCACACACTCACCTTTCCACCTCACCTTCACAGCACTCACCTCCCTCTAAACCACACGCTTCCCTCTTCCACTTCTCCCTCACAACACACTTCCTCACACTTCTTTCTTCATACACAGTACGGTAAGTCCCTGGGTATAACAGACGACCTCGAGGTAGTTTTTGGAGGGGGTCGGATTAATACAGTCCATTAGAGTTCAACCCCATTTTACATAGACACAACAACAACGTGAGCTGGTGTGTGTGTGTGTGTGTGTGTGTGTGTGTGTGTGTGTGTTGTAACAGTGTGGAAGCATTTGTTAGTACAGGAGATTCTGGAGGAAGCGAGTAATGTTTTCTCCTTTTGACGATGGAGGGTGATATGTGGCGAGTAAAATTCTTTGCATTTAGCCAGAGTAAGTTTGTCTTCAGCTGTTGTAGCATTCACTGTGAATTTCCACGTTAGAGTAAAAACAGTATAGTTGTCCCCTCAAAGGTTAAGAAAATGGTGAATGACAACAAAAATACAGATACGTGGAAAAATGGAATAGTCATCCCAAGGTAAAGAAAATGATCTGATGATAGAAAATGGGGAATGGTAGCAATATACAGAATCCGTCATCAGTCTGAACGGGTTGGTTATAGATGGTGAATATTCATAAATAATTTTGGAGTTGTGCAAAAAAGGTAGGATGAAAAATGATAGCAAGGTTGTATAATATGGATGTGATTTTAACTCTGTGACAAAGGCTAAGAAGAACTTTAAAGGTGTGAAACCTAGAAAACGAAAAAATGATGGCAAACTTCTGAATCTGAATGATTTTTTTTTTTTTTTTTTTTTTTTTTTTTTTAAAGACTAAAGAGAACTACACTTTTTCTTTCCGTATCTTCTGTAATTATAGATTGTTGTTTATTTGTTTTATTTATTCATTTCAACCCCTTCGTTTCCAGTACGTCTTTTTAATTATTTTTTATTTATTTATTCCCTTTATTTATATTATTTACATACGAGTCTCTTAATCTTGGTTGTTTTAGTGCAGGGGAAATTGGAGGTCATTTTAAATTCTTACACTGCGAGAGGTTAAAAAGTTGATTAATATCCTCGGGGGGTGGAAATAATACAGAAAAAAAAATATCCTCTGGGGGTGGAAAAAAAAAGTCAGGAGAAAAATAATATCCTGTGGGGGTGTAAAAAATAATGAAAAAAAAAAAATCATAGCACAGACCCAGAGTAAAATATGTAAAGTTTGAGGACGATGTAACACAACACATTTTTTTATTTTCCATGTGACTCTCTCTCTCTCTCTCTTTCCAAGTGACAGATATTGTTTGTGTATTTTTATCATGATCATCTCGATCTTTTCTTCCCCACCGAAGTATAGGACGTCTCTCTCTCTCTCTCTCTCTCTCTCTCCGCGATTTTTTCTAATAACGAAAAGACAACGTATGTATAATTTTTCTTTTTCTTAGTCAAAATTCCCTAACGAGAATCTTCCCTCCAAGTCAAAATTCCGCGAAAAATTGTTAAAACCATTTGGAACTTGCTTTTCTTCCATCCTCTTCTCATAAATATTAAATAGTCCCCCCGTAATACTGTTTTCCACCGTTTTCTTTTCACCACTCCGTTCTTCTCGGCTTTCTCTCTCTCTCTCTCTCTCTCTCTCTCTCTCTCTCTCTCTCTCTCCATAATATCCCCGCCCTTCCATTTTAATTAACCCCGTCCATGAAGGCGGATGGGGATTATTTTCAGCGTCTGCCTGTCTCTCTGTCTGTGCTTGTCTGCCTGTCTGTCTGTCTGTGCTTATCTGTCTGTCTGTCTGTCTTTCCTCAAAAAAAAAAAAAAAATGAGTATATTGTGGTGAAAATTTTTGAGTTTCCCATTGACCCATTTTCTGTGACTATAATCCATTCCCTGAGTTTTTTTTTTTTTCGCCTTTTTATTTTCATTTCTTTTTGTATTTTTTCGTCAAGGTAATGACTCCATATACTGAACCGGGTAGATATTGTCGCCATTAACCTCTTCAGCTCGATTTTTTCATCCTTTTGTAATGCTCAAATCTTTTTTTCCTTTTCTTAGGCCAGATTTTCGTCCTTTTGAAGTTTATTTTCCGGAGCTCAGTATAAAAAAAAAAAAAAAAAAAAAAAAAGCGCCTGTACAGTTTTCCCATAACACTTCTTCGTGACTAGCATAATATTTTAGTGCTTATTGTTACAGCTCAGCATTCTGGGTGGAGGGGGGGGGAATTTCAGGCCACATTAGAGTAAAAAAAGAGAGAGAGAGAGAGAGAGAGAGAGTTGAATTTGGGTAAAATATTTGCATTGTATCCTCCCTTAACCCCTTCAGTATGTGTGTGTGTGTGTGTGTGTGTGTGTGTGTGTGTGTGTGTGTGTGTCCTTGGTGCCTTCATATGATTTTATCCCTCTTTCCTCTCTCCTCCTCTCTTTTCTTCCCTCCCCCTTCCCTCTTTTCCCCTCTCCTTCCCTCTTTTCCCCTCTCCTTCCCGCTTTTTCCCCCTTCTTCCCTCTTTTCTCTTCTCCTTCCCTGTTTTCCCCTCTCCTTACCTCTTTTCCCCTCTCCTCCTTCCCTCTTTTCCCCTTTCCTCTTCTCTTTTCATCCCTCCTCCTTCCCTCTTTTCCCATTTCCTCTTCTCTTCTTCCCTCCTCCTTCCCTCTTTTCCCCTCTCCCCTTTCCCTCTTTTCCTCCTTTCCCTCTGTACCCCTCTCCCCCTTCCCTCTTCCTCTCTCCCCCTTCCATCTTATTCCCTCTCCTTCCCTCTTTTTCCCTCTCCCCGTCCCTCTTCCCCTCTCTCCCCTTCCCTCTTCCCCTCTCTCCCCTTCCCTCTTCCCAGATCTTTCCTCTCTCTTTCCCTCCACGTCCGTCCCTTCTCTTTGACTCCTCCCGCTCCCCTTCTCTCTCCCCCACCATTTTTCTCCCCACCCAAACAGGTTTCATTGTCTCCCCGTCTCTCCAGTCTCCCCACCGTCTCCGTCTTTGTTTTCACCCTCACCTTTTTATCTCCCCCTTGATTTGATTCTCCCCTCTCCCCCTCTCGCGTTTTTCTCCTCCACCGTTGATACAGGTAATTAATTGGCTACACGTCCCCCCCTCTCTTAAAGGTGTAGGGGGGTGGAAGGGGGGGACTGTGGGTGGGGGTATTGTGGGATGATAGGAAGATGGGTGGATGGGTTTGCGTGTGTGTGTGTGTGTGTGTATGACAGAGAGAGAGAGAGAGAGAGTCAGCGCTAAATATGGAGTTCCGTTTAGTTTCGTAATTGTCTGTCTGTCTGATGTCTTGCTATGTTCATTTTACGTTTCAACAAAATTCCTTAGTTTTTTTTTTTTTTCCATCCAGTTAGCTTTCCTCTTTCAAACGCCTCTTTTTTAATTTCCTTTTGTCTTCCTTCTTTAATCTTTCAAACTCTTATTTTTTTATTTTCCTATTTGTTTTTCTTTTTCCCTTTCTCGTCTCTCTGATCCGTCATCGCCCGAGGAAGTCAAGGGAGAATTCTCTGTGCCTGAACGACATGCCTTTGCCTTGTATTCCGCGGGAGTTATGCTGTGTGAGAGAGAGAGAGAGAGAGGTGTGTGTGTGTGTGTGTGTGTGTGTGTGTATTTTTCTGTCTGTGCATGCGTGTGTTTTTTACGTGTATGTTAAATGTGCGTGTATATATTTGTTTCTTTGTGTTTCTGTGTAACCGTGAGTGTGTGTGTGTGTGTGGGGGGGGGTGAGTGGGGGGATGGGTATGTGGGTGGGTGGGTGGGTGTGTGGATGGATGGATTTTTTTTTTTTTTTAAGCCTCCAACACTGGAAAAAAGACGAGACATGATACTTGGGGCGGAAAGGATGATTAATTTCAGTTTTTTGCCGGAATAGCGCGCTCTACACGACAAAGACAAAAGTGAAATGGTACTACACACACAGGCACATATAAACACCCAGGCCCAGTTACACACATACCCGCACGCAAAAAAAAAAAAAAAAAAAAAAACACTCACTCACGAACACTAAAACACACACACACACACACACACACACACACACACACACACACACACACACACACACACACACACAGATTTGACCAGTTCTCTCTCTCTCTCTCTCTCCTTTATTTCACAATTTCACCCTCAGTCTTCCACTCACATCCTTCCTTTCTCACTCACTCCTTCACACACACATGCATACGTATTGATTGTTGAGAAGAAGAAGAAAATGAGGAACCAGAATTAGAAAAGAAGAGGAGAAGGAGGTGGTGGTGGTGGTGACGGAGGAAGAAAAGAGAAGAAAAAGAGAAGGAGAAGAAAGAACTAAGAGAATAAAATGAAAAAGAAAAGGAGGAACTAGATATAGAAAAGAAGAGGAGGAGGAGGAGTTGGTGGTGATGGAGGAAGAAAAGAGAAGAAAAAGAGAGGAGAAGAAGAAAGAAGAAGAGATCGAGGAAAGAGGAAGGAAATGAAATGAAGAAAGAGGAAGAAATATGAGGATGAACATGGTGGTGATGGTTGTACTTGTGAAGGACAGAAAAAAATAAGAAGTGGAAGAGAAAGAATGAAATACAGACTGAGAAAAACGCTCCTACTCAAGCAGCGTTTGAGAAGAGAGGGTGAGAGATTTAACAATATTTTCCTTTTTTTCCATGTGAGTTAAATGACCCTGGAAGTCCATAACACAGAGCGAGAAAAACCCATTGGCTTCTTATCTCCCAGGATCCCAGCAACTTCAGCCATTTATCTGCAGGCTCACGGCTTGTCAGTCTGTTGCCCCCGATTTTTGAGTTTCCATTAGGCTTTTGTGAATTGTTGCCGTCAGAGTTTGGGATGCAGTTAACCTCTTCGGCACGATTAACAACAAAAATAAAAAAAATAAGATGATCAAGCCCAATTTCGTAATGTTATAGTTGGTGGAGGTTATGTCTTCACTCCATTTTTGTCTTTATTTTTCTCCAGCAATATATTTCAAAAAGTTATTGATGGATTGCAATGAAACTCTGTGGATGTGTGGGTCGTGGGCTAAGGAAGAGCTGATTAAATTTTGGTGGTGATCTATAAGTTGTCTGGTATAGGCGTTGGCGGAGGTATGCGCTCTCTGACTTCGCTCAGCGTGTTTATCTCTGCCAGACGATTTTACTGGATGGGGTTTGGCAAGCAGAGAACTCTTAGGTAATGAGGGGAAGATTAGTATCGTCTTGTTCATTGCCAGTTATGTTGTTCTGGACGAGATGAGGGAAGATTTTTTTATTTTTTTATTGAAGGGGATCATGAAGACTGCATTCAGTGTCTCCAGCTGGAAAAAGAGTAGTGGAAGTTGAGTGAAAGTGTGGAAAAAAGAGGAATAAAATGTGAATAGTTCTTTGAAAATTATAACTAAACTTCACGACTTCTGGCAGCTCCACGGCCTTCATTAGGGTGACTGCCTTTCTTCTATTTCTTTCTTTCTTTTATTTTTTTGACTTGTTACCACTAAGGAATATGAAGCAGCTTTTGACTATGCCTCTAGAATTGAAGGAGCTAGGTAGTTTCCATTGATCGCTTCAGAACGATTATGTCTTTTAATTGTTACCAGCTGCCTTTTTTTTTTTTTTTTTTTTTTTTTTTTTTTTTTAGCTCCAGAGACTCCAAAGTGAAAAGAGCGATATAAAGTGCTACGTAAATTGGCGTAAAACACACACACACACACACACACACACACACACACACACACACACACACACACACACACACAAATATTGCTACTTTCAATATTAGTGCAGAGGAGGAATGGCGTTGCTTAAAAATCTTGACCCAACTTTCTTTACGACTTCGAGCTGCCTTAAGAAATTTCCCAGCTGGCCCTTCCGTTATGCGTAGTGGTCCTTGCCTACTTTTATGACGAGTATGGGGAGAGAAGGAGATATGGGGAGGAGAAGGGATGTGGGGAGGGAGTTTGTGAAGGGGAGGGGATGTAGGAAGGGGAGACGATTTTATGGGAAGGGGGTTTTTGAAGGAGAGGGGATATAGGAAGGGGAGAGGATATTATGGGAAGGGTTTTTGTGAAGGGGAAGGGATATGGGGAGGGAGTTTCTGCAGGGGAGGGGACATGCGAAGGTGAGGGGATGTTAATGAGACGGGTGTTTGTGGAGGGGATGTATGGGAAGGGGAGGGAATACTATGGAAAGGGAGTTTGTGAAGGGGAGGGTAATAAAGGAAGGGTATATGATGTGGAGGTGGGAGGTGATGGAAGGATACTTATTTAGGTAAGAGGGGAATGGGGGAAAATGGGTCAAGTCTTTGGGTCATTTTACTGTCGGCTCAGGGACCTCTCTCTCCGACACATCAATCTTGCCACTATGTATATTATTTGTATGCCTCGTTTGTATTATCCTTTATACAGACTTCTGGTGATGTATATTGACGGTGTGTTTTGAAATTAGCATATGTTGTAATTATCACACTAGATCACCTGGCTTCATTTTGTTATATGGCTACTACCCAGTGAAGTAAATGGCCTAAGTTACAGAAAACCATTTTACTTGTCACTCAGTGTAGAGCCACCTGAAGACAGCACTACATCGAGAGGAAGAATAAGAAACGGGGGATATTTTTGTAGCTTTCCTTTACATCTCTGCAGAAAGAAACCGTGCTTTTTATTTTTTAGCCTCTCAGCTCCTACACTCACTGGAAAAAAAGACGAGAAATGATACTTGAGGCGGAAAGGAAGATTAATTTCAGTTTTTTGTCTTGAAATTGATATTAAGGTTCTGTAAGGAGGTCCAGACATCTCCGCAGCGTCTTAGCCAATAGCGACTTGCCTTTCCCTCCTCTTTTATTTTATTTTTCCTGTTATTGTTCTGACTCTCTTGAATAACCTACATCGTTCCAGGCACCGAAGACTCCCCTAAGACAAACTGTAATTTTTCCTTTGTGTGTGTGTGTGTGTGTGTGTGTGTGTGTGTGTGTGTGTGTGTGTGTGTGTGTGTGTGTGTCGTTTCATGCTGTTATTGCCTCAGCTGTCTCTTACAAGCTTCCGAAAGGTAAAAACATAAACCTTTCTCTCCTTTTTGTTCGCTTTCGGCTCCATAATTGCTTCGGCTCTCCTTACGTAACCGAGTTTATCCCTGTAACCGAAACCTCCCGAAGACAAACCATGGTGTCGGCGCCGAGACGTGAAGGGCCGAGATAATTGTCCGTCGGGGCGAGTTGGTAATAAAGCCGGCGTCTCCCACGGGCCGAGATGGCAATAAGGCGAACTCTCCAGACGGCCCTTCCGCTGGATATTGAGGTCGTGGTGAATTGGGAGAGAAGTGGATGGTGTGTGTGTGGGTGGGTGGGTGGGTGTGGGTGTGATAGATTTACGTTGTGATAGATTAGGAGGGAAGTTGATGGCGGGATGAGGGGATAGTTGACGTTTGTGTGTGTATGAGAGAGAGAGAGAGAGAGAGAGAGAGAGAGAGATTTACGTTGTGATAGATTAGGAAGGAAATTGATGATGAGGTGATAATTGACGTGTGTGTGTGTGAGAGAGAGAGAGAGAGAGAGAGAGAGATTTATGGCTGCAGGAGAGGTGGAAACTATATGGATTTTTTTCTATTTGCGAGATAACGATGGAAAAAGTTATACGTATTTGGTCTTACCGAGATATGTTTTTTGTTTTTATTTTTGTTTTTTATATTTATTGCTGTTAAATAGAGACTGAAGCATGACAGCTAATTTTACTTCTCTTAGATGGAAATAATATAGACAGTAGACCTCATTTTTTTATTTTATTTATTTTTTTTTTTAAATATCTGAGTAGTTTGAAATGGAAAGGATATAGGTAAATGGTTGAGGTGATTGTTAGTAGTGAAGGCTGTTATGTTGAAGAGTTTGTAAATAAAAGATAGATGTCGTCTGGAATGAATGAGAGAAAGAGAGAGAGAGAGAGAGAGAGAGAGAGAGAGAGAGAGCACCTTCCCCTAGTAAAATTATATATTGAAAACGCACGTTATGTAAATTAGTGTTTCATTGTTTAGGCTGAGAAAATGAATGTTTCTTTCCCCAACCAATTAGGAAGACTTAATCCCTTTGTTTAGGTTCCTGGTAAGCACTTTTTTTTTTTCCCCTTAGTAATCACACGCACGGCATTGTAATTCTGAAAGTGTGTGTGTGTGTGTGTGTGTGTGTGTGTGTGTGTGTGTGTGTGTGTGTGTGTGTGTGTGTGTGTGTGTGTTTTAGTGTTACATTTATTTGTGTGTGCATGTGTGTATGTGGTTATATTTCTGTGTGTGTGTTTAGTGTATATTTCTGTGTATGTGTGTTTTATTTATATTTCTTTGCGTGTCTGTGTTTTTGCTTTTATCTTTGTTACACTTTAATATAACAAATTACAGATCACATAATTTTGGCCAAAAGTAGGGAAATGTTTAAGAAAGTTTTTGAGTAAGAATTTTAATGTTGTCACTGAATATATATCAACCTTTTCACTCCAATGACATTTTTTTTTTTTTTTTATTCTTGCTGCCTTCGGACGATTTTCTTCATCTTAACGAGAGACCTGAAGAAGACGTGAAGGAAGGCTGTGTTTAAACCCCCCTTTTCGGAAAATAATCTCTCTTAAGCAGAATATAATCGTCTGTTTAGAATAAATTGGGGGAAAAACGTCAGAGGATTAAGAATAAATTGGGGAAAAACTTCAGAGGATTGGAGGGATTAATAAAGGGGTGGATGGGGAAGTGAGCTGGGGATTTGTGCCACGTCTTCCCTGCGTGTTTCAGCCTCTTCACTGCGATGACGGGGTTGTAGTGAAATCTTGCTATATTGACAAGTAGGACATGATGGCCGCGATTGTACTTTGGAAGGTTTTTCTCCTTTGATTCACGTCTCTCCCCCTCCCCCTCCCCCTACCCCTGCTTCATTCACAAGCATCATCTTTCTTGTTCTCCTCTCTTCCTCCTCCTCCTCCTCCCCATCTCATCTTTCTCCTCCTGTTCCTCCTCCTCCTCCTCCTCCCGCCATTCACACGCCTCCTCATTCACGCTGATGGCTGCTCATATCCAGAGACCTTCCTGCCTTCCTCCATATTCCCCCCCCCCTCTCTCTCTCCCTCTCTCTCTCCCTCTCTCTCTCTCTCTCTCTCTCTCTCCACCATTAATCACGTCTTCCATACCGTCCTGCCTTCATAATCCTTTTTCTCCCTTTCTCCCTGCTTTCTCCTTTTTTTTATTTTACCATCTTTTCTGCACTTTCTCTTGTCTCCTCTTCTTCCCTTTCTTTAATATCCCTCCTCCTTCTAATAATCCCCTCTCTTTCTCCCCTTCCCTCCCTTTTCCCCCCTCCTCCT
>NC_137049.1:21852393-21869893 GCF_032717465.1 Coenobita brevimanus | reverse complement strand
CTGTGCCGTAAATACCACCACACCATAGCACCTCCCCTCTCCTCACCTCACCTCTCTTCTCCCCATCTCCCCTCTCCGCACCACACCACACCACACCCTTATACCATCCCATTAAGCTCCATTCCTCACCCATTAACCAGACGCGTCCTCTGTACCACACAATTATTCCAGTCCCCAGCTTAATACCACTTCAGTACCACTCCATTGACCCTCTGTGTGCTCGGGTATTACAGAATCGTCTGGTATTAGTCTACATATAATTCTTAGGTATACCAGACGCAAGAAAAAGGTTACTCGAGACGGCTTCTTTAAGACGTTGGCTGTTGTAATGTCTCTTCCTTAAGCATTTTCTTCTGGTATCTTAAGTATAAGTGAAATAGTGTACTTCGGTGTACTATTTGCATTGAAGGAGTTGGTGAATGTACAGAGTGAAGTACGTGCTGTAGAGAGGCATAGTGTGTGGTTTTTGAGGAAGTGGTGGTCAGGTGGTTACGGATGTGGCCTGCTGATTGAGAGGACGTGATTTATTTTTACTCATTTATTTATTTATTTATTTATTTATTTATTTACCATCTGGCCATGCATTCAGAGGTATTCCGCTAAATGTGTTGTTCAAAAAACCCGTAGCATGTGTTTGTAAGTGTATGTCTTTATTTTGTAATATACAAAAACATTTAACTTATATTTTGCGTGTTAAGTTTATTAATTTACTTAAAACTTAACCCTTTCTTTCCCAGGTGAGTCGTGTGTGTGTGAAGTGATGGTAATTTTAATCGCCTGTGTGGTCCTGAGGGTGAGTAACAATTCATATTCTTATAATTTTTTACTATTTAGAACGTGACGTTTAGGTTACTTTCTTGTGCTTTTTTCACGGACGTATATTGTTTAGGTTACTTGTTTGTACTTTTTTTTTCACGGACGTATGTTGTTTAGGTTACTTTTTTGTGCTTTTTTTCACGAACGTAATATTGTTTAGGTTACTTTTTTGTGCTTTTTTTCATGGACGTATATTGTTTAGGATCTTTTTTTTTTTTTACTTCCCTATCACTGAAATCTTTCGTATGGGTTGCATCGTCTTTTTATTTTTTATACTTTTTTTTTTAATCATGGAAATATATTGTGTAGGTTCCTGCGTCTTCTCAGGTCTGTTGTATTTCTGACGCTGTAATATTGCCCTGTATTTTGTCGTGCTATATCTGATTACAGAAATACAGGTATGCTTGGTTCTGTGGGATACCTCGTCCGCTCGCTCCTCTGTTGTTTTTCTGAGTTACTGAAGTTTTATCGTTATTTACTATACTTTTCTTGAGTAAATATTTTGGGGTCAATCTTGTGGTTATATTTTCTCCTCCAAGCCATTTCCTTTTAAGCATTTTGACTATGAGATTGTCTTACTGCTAGAGACGTGTGTGGCTGCGTAGATATTTATATAGTTCTGTTCTATCGCTTCTTGAGTTGAATATTGCAAATGGTGTTATTTAGAATCGATTTTGCTGCTCTGAAAATATAACTTAATAAACCAGGCGTGTATAAGAGTCGCTGCTCTCACGACGATGATGTTCATTGCTCGTTCTGATCATTTGGCGCCAGAAATGCATGTTGTAATTCATCGGGACGTTAAAATCAAATTGCGCTTTTTGATTATTTGGCGCGCGAAATGTATGTTGAAATTCATCGGAAAAATCGAATTTGCAACACTAATTAATGACTTTAGGAAATACGCTTTACTGGAGCCTCATATGATAATTATTTTTTTTTATAGTTTAATTTCCAGTCATTTATCGAACTGTGTATTGCAAATGATGTGTTTTTCGGTGGTTAACGCATTTAGCTCGTGGTATGTGTGTTATTAGCCTTGAGATCGAACTCACGCCCTGCCGGACAAGAGGTGCTGGTTGTAATTCCTTTCATATGCCTTTATAATGCTTACGCCGTTTTTTTTTTTTTTTTCCGCCAGTGGTGTATGTAGAATGTAATCAATAGAACATAATCAATACTACACTTCAGTTACCACATGCATCACTCGTCCTACAGACACCCTTCGCCAGTCATACTTCTCCAGCTTGAGGAAAAGTTGATTCAGGTTGTCACTCTCCCTCCGACTAGAAGATCCGATCCTGAGAGGGACTTAACACGGGCTGATAGATACAGCGTGGACTGATAGTTGATAACAGATACGAATTCTGTTTTGCAACTCAGTTCTGTTTTGAAATATGTTGTGCAACCCTGACCGAAGCATTGCAGTTTTGTTAGAGGTATTTGCAACCACACCTGACGTATTGCAGAGGCGATCGACTTACTGCAGGGGCGTTGCAAGGGTGTTGACATATTGCTGGCTTGTGATTGGCTGGTCAGGTGTGGAGGAGTCAACCGCGACCAATCAACTAATCTGTTTAGGAGGCCAGTTTGTCTGCTTGGGGGGGGTGTGGGTGGGAGGGGATGTGTTTGTGTGTGTGTGTGTGTGTGTGTGTGTGTGTGTGTGTGTGGGGAGGGGGATGTTTGTATGTGTGGGGGTTGATTGGGCGGGTGATTGTGTTTTTTTTTTTTGTGCCTGCCTTTATTTGTGTACATTCGCTCTTTCGCTTTCTCTCTCTCTCTCTCTCGTTTGCTTGCAAGTTGCGATCGTCTTTATTAATGTTTTTTGGTTTTGAGTAGTGTGTGTGTGTGTGTGTGTGTGTGTGTGTGTGTGTGTGTGTGTGTGTGTGTGTGTGTGTGTGTGTGAGAGAGAGAGAGAGAGAGAAATTGCGTGCGAGAGTTGTGTGCTCGTGAGGGACTTCATTTAAAGATAGTCCAGTACAGGTGTTGGCTGTGTGTGTGTGTGTGTGTGTGTGTGTGTGTGTGTGTGTGTGTGTGTGATCTATCCCCATCTGTAATTTTTTTTTCCTAGCGAGATTCAAAGATGCTACAGAGGAGTTTCAGAAAATGATTAGGAAAAAAACATGAAGGTAACCTGAAATATCTGATAGTCTCCAACTCTTTCATTACGAAGATTTTTTGAGCAGTTAAATCCTGGAAAAAAAAAAATTGATGGAGTACTTGAAAATATTTTTTTAGGGATATCCAAACTTCTTTCTTTATTTATTTATTTATTTATTTACTTACTAAGGGTTGTATAATATCCCTACAGCCTGGAAAAAAGTCTCCCCTAATCTGAACAGTCATCTTAAGTTTGTAGGAAGGAGCTAAATAGTATGTCATTATAGCGAAAAAAATATGGGGAATGATTTATATTTTTTTCCCATAAGTTACTTGAAAATCGAATAAAGTAGTATAACAAGAATAAAATAAACTTGAAGCACAAATAAAATAGTGTGACGGTAGTCTATCTATCAATCTATCTATAGCCCGACGCCCTAATCCCGCAAAGGGTGGCCGCAGACAAAACGCCTCCAAGTCACTCTGTCACCCACCATTTGACTCCCCTCCCCCCAACTCACCCCCCCTCCCTCATATACCTCTCGACTCCATCCCTCCACCTCATCCTCGGTCTACCTCTCCCTCTCCCTCCCTCCACCTCACCTACATACACCCTCTTAGTCAGTCTTTCATTCTCCATTCTCTCCACATGTCCAAACCACCTCAGTGTATTTCTCCTAATCTTTTCAACCACATCCACATCTACCCCACAACGTTCCTTCACTTCTTCATTCGTCAACCTGTCCCTCCACGTCACTCCACATGCTCCTCTCAAGTAACTCATTTCCACTGCTCTCACTCTTGACTTGTTCCCCTCTTGCAAGGTCCACGCCTCGCTTCCATACGTCAGGGTAGGGATCACAATACCATCATGCAGTGACTTCTTAACTTCCATACTCACCTCCCTATTTCTCATCACTGCTTTCAGTGTACCAACAACCTTTCTTCCCTGCTGTACCCTTTCACGTACTTCATCCCCCAAAGTTCCATCCTTACTCATCACACTACCCAAGTACTTGAATGCACTCACATTCTCCATATCCTCACCATCCAATCTCACTGCACACTCTGTGACTTCATTCCTCTCAAACACCATAACTTTACTTTTGTTTACATTAACTTTCAGCTTCCTCCTCCTACACACTGTCCCAAATTCATTCACCAAACCTTGCAACTCCCATTCATCTTCACTCAACAATACTGTATCATCAGCAAACAGCAACACCGGAAGCTTCCAAATCTCACCCTCATTCATTAGGGCCACCCCCACATCCACTGCCCTACCCTGCACCTCCTTTACAACCCCATCCATATATATATTAAACAGCCATGGAGACATCACACACCCCTGTTTCAGTCCCACATTGAGATCAAGAACTCACTCAGCTCACCATCCACTCGCACCGTAGCCCTAGCTCCCTCGTACATACTCTTCACAGCACTCAGCAATTTCCCCTCCACTCCATATATTCTCAATACCTTCCACATACCTTGCCTATCTATTCTGTCATAGGCTTTCTCCAAGTCCATGAAGGCAGCATACACTTTCCTTCCCTTCTCTAGATACTTCTCCACTAAACATCTTAGAACAAATATCTGATCTACACACCCTTTTCCCTTCCTAAATCCCCCTTGTTCTTCTCCAACTAGCTCCTCTGTCATATGCCTAACCCTATCAATGAGTATTCTACCATATATTTTACCAGTCACACTAAGAAGGCAAATACCCCTATGGTTACCACATACTTCTCTCTCCCCTTTTCCTTTGTACAGAGGAACAATTATACCTGATTTCCAGTCTTCTGGAACCCTTCCCTCTTCCCAAGCCAATCTACACAACTTCCATATCCACTCCACAACAATCTCACCCCCATACCTAAGCATTTCACCACACACTCCATCAATTCCTGGGGCCTTTCCCAGCTTAATCTTCTTCATCTCTTCCACTACTTCCGCCCTACTGATCTCTTCCTCCCTCCTCTCATCTCTTCTTCTCCCAGCCATTCCCCAACCACTTATACTCACACTGTTCTCACTCTCTACATTCAACAAATCCTCAAAGTGCTCCTTCCATCTCCTCAATTTCTCTCTCTTCTCCACCAACAATCTATTATTCCTATCTTTCACTCCCCTACTATTTCCCCTTTCACACTGCCTTACTTTCTTTACCTCCTTCCAAAACAATTTCTTACTCTCCCTCCATTTCACACTCAGATTCCTCCCAAACTCTTCATCCACTTTCTTCTTACTCTCCTTCACCAGTCTCTTAACCTCCCTTCTCCTGCTCACATATACCTCTCTCTTCTCTCTCTCATCTTCTCCCCTACCTCTACTCGCCAACCATTCATCATATGCCTTCTTCTTTTGTTCCACAGCTCGTTTCACCTCATCATTCCACCATGCTGTCCCTTGCACACCCTTGCATCTCCTCCTCACTCCACAAACCGCCTCACACGCTGCGCTTATCTCTTCCGTGAATATCTTACATACGTCTTCCACCCCTTCCATCTGCTCTAGCTCGTACCTTCCCAATCTTTCTTCCACTGTGCTCTTATACTCTGTCCTTTTCTCACTATCTTGCAATTTCTCCACTCTTCTCACAGGAGCTGCTTCCTCCTGTCTTCCCCTTCGTCTCCTCAACCACTTTCTTTGCAGCTCTACCTTGGCCATCACTAAGTGATGGTCCGAGACCCCATTCCCCCACCCTCTCCACACCCTTGCATCCAACACTTGTCTTCTCATTCGCTCATCCACACACACGTAGTCTATCATTGCCTTTCGTTCAACAAGTTCACCATCCATCCTCCTCATTACTCTCCATGTATACCGGTGGATCATCTTATGACGAAAGTAGGTGTTGGCTATTGCCAACCCCTTACCAGCACAGATGTCCACCAAAGCACTACCATTCCCATCTACTTCAGCTGGCACACCCCACTGACCAACCACTCCATCCACTCGTACATTCCCAATTTTGCCATTCATGTCTCCAATCAACAGCACTCTCTCGCTCCTCTCAAACTTGTCCATACATGCTTCTACTCTCGCCCAAAACTCATCTTTCACTCTTGACGGTAGTAAAGGTAAAATAGAATAAATACATACCTGGTTGTGAAGGTGTGAGAGCCGCGTCTTCCGTGCTAATATTTACGACTTCCGCCCTTAGTAAAAGTTGGCGGTGAATTATGGCGTTTTGTTCCCTTAGAGTTTTGTGTCTTATCTGCCTGAGGGATGGGCCGATTAAGAAAGTTTTACGATCATTTCAACGTCTTAGTGATTTTCCTTAAGACGTGTTTATTAAGATGGTGATTTTCCTTAAGACGTTTTAGTATGCTTAGTAAGAACCCATATACTTTCTTTAACTTGGCCTAGATTTTCGTTATTTTTGCAGCTTTTTTCATGTAGCTCCGTGGCAGAATAAGACAATACTACTCTTAGGCATCCTTCCCATTGCGCTTCTGCGTGACTAGCGCCATATTCTAGTGTTGATATCTCCTTGCAGGCCACCGTTCAAGGAGGGATGGTAATTTTAGGTCCAGTTAAAGTGAACGTAGTATAGTGGTGGAGAGGTTATTGAATCCCCTTATCTAACCTTTTCTTGTTTGAGACGTGAGGTGTGCTAGTGTGGTGTGGCCGTGTGGTGTGGTAGTGAGTGGTGTGGCAGTGTGAGATGTGGTAGTGTGAGATGTGGTAGTGTGTGGTGTGGCAGTGTGAGATGTGGTGGTGTGTGGTGTGGCAGTGTGCGATATAGCAGTGTGAAGTGTTTATCGTTTCTTGCATATTTCCACATTTTTAAATAACGAAAGGGGTGAGAGTTGGAGAAAGGGCAGCGTGATAACAAGGAGGCGATTCTTTTCTGACCATCCCTTCCGAGATTAGACCCGGAGATAGATGGGTAAAAATACAAGCCGACTTAAACTGCAGGTAAAATCCAGGTATTGCGAGGAATTTAAAACTGCGGATTTGAACGCACTGTTTTTGGGTTTCTCGACAGAACAATTTCGTGGATGTAATGTTTTCCTTTCTGAATTTATATACGTGTGTGTGTGTTTCGAAATGTATTTGTGTTTGTGTTTGGTTTCGTAATGTATTTGTGTTTGTGTTTGGTTTCGTAATGTATTTGTGTTTGTGTTTGGTTTCGTAATGTGTTTGTTGGTGTTTTGTTTGTCAGAGGTTTTTTTTTTTTTTTTTTTTTTTTTTTTTTTTTTTTTGGTCATGTTTGTTTTTGGTGGTGTTTTGGTATTGTTATTTCGATTTTCTTGTTTTTCCCTTTTTTTTTTTTTCGTCTTCCATTTTTTCTTAATTTTTTCTCCTTTCCCTCCTTCCTTCTTAGCCTGCTCTCTAACTTGCTTGCCCTTCCTTCTCTCTTCCTTCCTGTTGACTTTTTTCCCCTCTCTCCTCCTCAACCCCTCTTTTTCCCTGCACTTCCTTGTGACTTCCCTCTTTTCTGTCTTCCTGTTCATTTCTCCCATCACATTTTAAAATTTCCTTCTTTATGTACATTTATCTTCTGTGTTTATACTATTTTCTTTTACAGGTTTGTTTAATTTTCTTCTCAACATAAAGCCTCCTCCCTCCTCTTTCATACCTTCTCTGTCTTTTACAATCTCTCATTTCTCTCGTCTTTCTTCCATTTTTTCGCTTCCACCGTTTTCCTACTCGTGATCATCCTCTTTATCCACAGTTTTATCAATTTCTCTCTTTCATTGCATCGTATTGCGTCTCTCCTTCCCTCTCTCTTTGTCTCCTAATTCTCATTCTGCTTCTTCTTATGGTCTCGTCCCTCTTCTTCTTGGGTGACTCTGGATCGTCTTTATTTCTCTTCCTTTTTTTTCTGTCTTCTTTTAATCTTCTCTTCTAATTTGGCCCTCAGTTCTTTCTCTCATTCATCGTCTCTAAAGTATTTCTCTGGTACCATTCATTCCGTCGTTTCTTTTTTATGTGTTTTTTTGGGTTCGCTTTCTATGTGTGTGTGTGTGTGTGTGTGTGTGTGTGTGTGTGTGTGTGTGACTGGAGAGAAAAGGGAGAAATGGAGAACTGGTAAGAGAGGAGAGTAACGATGAGGGGAAGAGAGGGGAGGGGAGGGGAGAGAGGACTAGTGTGAGGGGGGGAGAGGGGGAGGGGAGAAATACCACGCCCTAGGGAGATGGGGCAATAGAAGCAACTCTCATATATCTAAGTGACCCCCCGCCATCTCTACGCCCGATATATTGGACGAGATCTGTATATGATTTATCGTGTCTCCCGTAAATGAATTGGATATAAAAATTGTCCTTACCTTCATCATCATCATCACCATCATCATCATCATCATTGTTGTGGTTATGGTCGTGTCATTGTTGCAGATTTGGAGGGAATGTTGAAGATTTCTTGCGAGTGTTGCGAATTCATTGCAGACGATGTGGTGTGCGCAGGGGTCAGGTGTAATTTGGTTTATGGCGCGAGGTTATGGCAGGGCGGAGGTCACGAGGCTGGAGGGGAATGAGAAGGACGTTTTTTACTAGTATTGGTCCTACGGGGAATCATCGTCCACTCACTTGATGTAGCGCTGGCGACCCTGCACTGAGTGGCAAGCTAAATTATTTCTTGTAACTAAAGGGACGCCTAGTAGTTGAGTGGTTTTAGGCGCTTCAGAGGGGTGTGATTTCCAAGGGTGTATATCTGAGGGGTGGTTGTGGTTTATTGCTCACAGTGCCACTCAGGGGTCAATGACTGGTCAGTTGTCTGAAATTTCTGGACTGGCCTATCCCCGGGCCACTACGCTTCTGATGGGTCTGTAAGTGATTGGATGATGTATAGGTATATAGCATTCACAGTAGTAGTAATAGTATTCCCATAGTAGTAGTAGTAGTAATAGTAGTAGTAGTCGTAAGGGACAGGATGATAAATAGGTAGATGAGTCATAGTAGTAGTAGTAGTAAGGGACCAAGTGATGGATAGATAATAATAGTAGTAGTAAGAGTAGCAGCAGTAGTAGTATTTCCATAGTAGTAGTGGTAGTAGTAAGTAGTAGTAGTATTCCCTTAGTAGTAGTAATAGTAACAGTAGTAGAAGTGGTGGTGGTGATGGTCTGTTTAACTTTTACGGGGTCAACAAGGTAAAGAACTCCTGTAGCTTATAATCCCAGCAGGTGTGGGCTAAGTAAGGCGGACGGGGTGTGCGTCTTAAGAAACTAACTTTTTCGTAACTTTATTCTCACGAGTTGTGGTAGTAGCCAGAGGAAAACGTTTATTATTTTATTATTAGTCATTATTATTAATATTATTATTATTGTTATTATTATTATTGTTTCTGTTGTTGCTGCTGTTGTTATTATTATTATTATTGTTGTTGTTGTTGTTGCAAAGGCCATAAAAACTTGTAGAAATAGGTATATTGCAAGAGGTGAGGGAAGAAGAATGGGGAGAAGTGAGAGAAGAATAAAAAACGAAAACGTGGGAGAGGAGGAGGAAAGAGAAGACGAGGAGGGGAAGGAGAAAGAGGAAGAAGAAGAAAAAGAAAAGATGTAGGGGGGAAGAGGGAAGAGGAAAAAGAACAGGAGAAGAAGCGGAAGAAGAAGGGGGAGGAATAGGAGGAAGAGGAACGATGCTGGCGAGGGCGATGCTTTGTGTATTTACTTTGCAAAGAAACTAAGTAAGATAAATGAATGTGTTAAGAAACGAACCACATCACCTTATAATCTCTCCTTTTATTGTCTTATCATCTTATTTATCACATTTATTCCCCTTTTCTCTCTTTGTTAGCCTCGTATTCGTAGTTCCCTGATTATCTTTGTTTTCTTCCTTTGCTTCCCTCTTTAATGTTGATCTTGTGCTTATTATTTATCCATATTTGTTAATCTCCTTTTTCTGCTTCTCTTCTCCATGTCCTTCTTGTATATCATAATTGTCTCCGTTGATTACTATTTTATTTTTATTTTTTATCGTTTCCCTTATCACATTCTTATCCCTCTTATCTTTCTCTCTTCCCCGTGTCTTTACTTTCCTTTTTATTTCACCAACATCGCATTGCACCGACTGTCGCATTTCTGTGTGTGTGTGTGTGTGTGTGTGTGTGTGTGTAGGTACTGTATATCGTTACCTACACTCAACTCTCAATCGCCTTGCCTCTCTCACACCTTCCCATCGACTCCTTTCCACAGATTCCCCCCCCCCCATACCTCCCCACGCCATGCATACGTAATATCTAGGCCTTGTTTAGCGTAGAAATTTTAGACAGAGTTAGTCGTGTGTAGGGCATGTTAAGTGGCTGGCAGGTGTAAATTGTGGTCCCCAGAGAGAGAGAGGCTGTGTAGTTCCAGGCATCTATTTTTCGTGTTCACCTATTTTTGTTCACGTGTTCAGGTGTTATTGTTCGCGTGTTCATATTTTCTTTCTCTTGTTCGTATGATATTGTATTCATTTTTCCTTGACTCGCTTTTCTTTCTAGTGTGTCTTCTCTCTCTCTCTCTCTCTCTCTCTCTCTCTCTCTCTCTCTCTCTCTCTCTTTCCATAACAACCTTCTGTTTCTCTTTCATCTGTTCCTCGCTTGTCATCCCTTCTTCCTCTCCTCTCATTCCCTCATTTCTCCATTCTCTCCCTCTCTCCTCCACTTTCCTCCTCCTCTCCCCCACCTCCTCTTTCCTCCTTCTCTCCCCCACCTTCTCATTCCTCCTCCTTCTCCCACCTTCTCTTTCCTCCTCCTCTCCCCCTTTCCTTCACTTCTCCCATACGTCGTTTAATCTACCCAGCGTATCAAAGGGAATTTTATGAGGAGGGCGTTTGTGCTTAGAACGTGACGTGGGGAGGGAGGAAGGAAGGAAGGAAGGAAAGAAAGTAGAAAGAAAGGAAGGAAGTGGGGAAGGAAGGAATGAAAGAGGAAAGAAAGTAGAAAGAAAGGAAGGAAGTGGGGAAGGAAGGAATGAAAGAGGAAAGAAAGTAGAAAGAAAGGAAGGAAGTGGGGAAGGAATGAATGAAAGAGGAAAGAAAGTAGAAAGAAAGGAAGGAAGTGGGGAAGGAAGGAATGAAAGAGGAAAGAAAGGAAGGAAGTGGGGAAGGAAGGAATGAAAGAGGAAAGAAAGGAAGGAAGTGGGGAAGGAAGGAATGAAAGGAAAGAAAGGAAGGAAGTGGGGAAGGAAGGAATGAAAGAGGAAAGAAAGGAAGGAAGTGGGGAAGGAAGGAATGAAAGAGGAAAGAAAGGAAGGAAGTGGGGAAGGAAGGAATGAAAGAGGAAAGAAAGGAAGGAAGTGGGGAAGGAAGGAATGAAAGAGGAAAGAAAGGAAGGAAGTGGGGAAGGAAGGAATGAAAGAGGAAAGAAAGGAAGGAGTGAAAGAAGAAAGGAAGGAAGGAATAAAAGAAGAAAGAAAGGAAGGAAAGAAGGAAGGAAGTGGGAAAGAAGGAATGAAAAGAAAAAAAGGAAGGAAGTGGGAAGGAAGAAATGAAAAAAAAAAAAAAAACGAAGGAAGGAAGGTAGGCAGGTAGAGTTAGACAAATGATTAGGTAGACATGGGGAGCAGGTAGGTTGATAGGTAATTATATAGTAGAGAGATAGAGAAGATAAATATAGATAGATAGATAGAGGGAGAGAGAGAGAGAGAGAAGGTAGGTAGGTAGTTAATACATACACATACATACATACATAAATTCATACATAGACAGGTACGATAAATAGGTACACATGCAGATAGATTCAGACGGGAATGAAGGTAGATAGATAAAGATACAGGGATGAATAGATAGGCGTGGTGGATTGACAGGTTGGTGGAGATATTGAAGGTAGGTAGGTAGGTAGGAAGGAAGGAGGAAGGACGGAGGGGAGGAAGATATAAAACTGACTGGCCGGTTGGAAGGCTAGATAGGTAAATAGATAGAAAACCAGGTAGATAAGAAGTTAGTAAAGAGGATAGACAGATATATAGATAGATAGATAGATAGACACAGTGACTGAAAGATGGCAGGAAGAAGGTAAGCTTGTTGACAGAATGATGATAGGAATGGAAGCAAGAAGGAGAGATAGATTGCTAGATAGATGGGTAGATAGATAGATACGGGCCGACAAGCAGATAGATAGAGATTGATAAATAGATGGATAGATCGAGACGAACCGAAATAGATATATGGAAATAAAGAAAAAAAATGAAAACGAAGCATGAAAAACAGGAACCGATAGTTAAAAGTGAATACAGAAAAATATCCAGGAAAAATAAACAGAGATAGAAAAAACTAGAAATAAAAGAGGAAAGAAAGGTTGTAAGGGAGAGCAACAGGGAAAGAGACGAGAGGCCGAGTGAAAAAGAGAAGGGGAGGAATGAATAAAGGTGGGAGTGAGGGAGATGAAAGAGGGATGCAGTAGAGGATTGAATGAAGGTATGAGGGAAGGGAATGAAGGAAAGTAGAGAGAGAGAGGGGGGGGGAATGAAAGGGGGAAGTAGTAGAGGAGTGAATGAAGGTAGGAGGGCAGGGAATGAAGGAGGAAAGTAGAGGAATGAATGAAGGTAGGAGTGAGGGAATGAAAGAGGGAAGTAGTAGAGGTGTGAATAAAGGTAGGAGGGAGGGGTATGAAAGGGCATGAAGGAGGAAAGTAGAGGAATGAATGAAGGTGTGAGGGAGGGGAATGAAAGGGAATAAAGGAGGGAAGTGGACGAGTGAATGAAGAGAGAAAAGAGGCGAATGAAAAAGGGAAGGAGAGGAATGAATAAAAGTAGGAGTGAAGGGAATGAAAAAAGGAAATGGAGGAATGACAAAAGATAGAAGGGAGGAGAGAGGGGTAAAGGGGGGAAAGAAGAGAGAGAGAGAGAGAGAGAGAGAGAGAGAGAGAGAGAGAGAGAGAGAGAGAGATGCTGGTAGGGGTGGGGGAGAGAGAGGGAGGGAGGGGGAGGGCATGCAGTTAGGAGGGAGATAGCGAGGGGGAGGGGAGGGGAAAGGAAGGAAGAAGGGAGAGAGGGAGGAGTATGCAGTGAAGAGGAAGGGAGGGAAGGAGAGAGTGAGCATAAAGGGAGGAAGAGAGGGAAGGGGGAGGAAAAAGGGAAGTGGATGTGGAGGGGAGGGGACTGACAGAGAGAGGGAAGAGTAGGAGAAGGGAGGGGGGAGGGATTAATATACAGTTTAAAGAAAGGTAGGGAGGAGGGGAGGGAGAAGGAAAAAGGGTGATGAGGAAAGAGGGAGGGAAGAATATCAGGCTGAGAGGGAAATAGGCAGAGGACAAGGGGAAGAGGAGTGACAGGGAAGAAGAAGACTGCATAAATGAGCTTTCTGTTATTTTTGCTTTATTTCTTTTATTTTTCATACTGTGTTCGTCCCTACTCAGTAAAGACTCCTCCTCCTCCTCTTCCTCTTCCTCCTCCTCCTTCTCTTGTTTTTCTACTGTGTCCCTACCCAGTTAAAACACATAATACCTTGACATAGTACCCTCACATACTCTTACCTTATGTCAAATTTCCTCTTGGTCGTCCTCTTCTTCCTCTTTACTCATATAGCTTTTTGCCATTTGTCCCTACTCAATGACAACCCATTTCCCCTCAACACAGTACCCTCACTCATATGCTTCATCATTATCTCTCATCTCTCCTGCTTCCTCTTATCTCTCCTACTTCCTCTTTTTATTCCTACTTCCTCTTTTTATTCCTACTTCCTCTTATCTCTCCTGCTTCCTCTTATCTCTCCTCCTTCCTCTTTCTATTCCTACTTCCTCTTATCTCTCCTCCTTCCTCTTATCTCTCCTCCTTCCTCTTTTTATTCCTACTTCCTCTTATCTCTCCTCCTTCCTCTTGTTATTCCTACTTCCTCTTATCTCCTTCCTCTTGTGTCTCCTACTCCTCTTATCTCCCCAACTTCATTTTGCTCTTCCCCTCCGTTTTTCCAGCCATCCCTCTCTTGAACCCTCTTATGCAAATGGAGAGAGAGAGAGAGAGAGAGAGAGAGAGAGAGAGAGAGAGAGAGAGAGAGAGACGTACTAATATTGACACTTAGTCTCCTATGACCCACTCAGTTGAATAAAATGTGTGTGTGTGTGTGTGTGTGTGTGTGTGTGTGTGTGTGTGTGTGTGTGTGTGTGTGTGTTATTAAATGTATTCCACTGTTTAAAAATGAAAAGAGCTCGTTCTTAATCCTCGAAGGGGAGCCTGATGGACGTGAGAGCATGTTTTTATTATTATTTTTTTTTTTTTAAATTATTATTTTTTTTTTTTTTGCAGTTGGGTACTCTTCAATATAAAAAAAATCGTATGGTAATCCCTGGTTTGTGAGGACGTGAATGAGGGCACTATTTATTTTTATTTATTTATTTATTTATTTGTATTATTTAATGGGCAACACGAGAGAAAAATATTGCATCTTTGTTTTGGGAGAAGGAAGGGTGAAAATATAATTGATTAGATGCCTGTTTTTTTCATTTTCACCTGTTATTTCTCTCCCTATAATTTTGACCAGGTATTTTTCGAACTGCAAAATTTTCATATGAGGAAATTTTAATAATGGGATGTGTGTTCATTTTTACCCTCATTTTTTTTTTCCATAGATTTTTGACTATATATTTTTCGAGTTGTAAAAATTATATATACGGCTGAAAATGTGTATGATCAGAGGTATATTCATTTTCAACCCCCCCCCCTTTTTTTCCATAGATTTTTTTTGCAGATTTATTTCGGGCCGCAAAATTTTAATATATGAGAAAATTGGAATTACCAGATGTATATTCATTTTTACCCCCCCCCCCCCGTTTTTGTGTCCATATAATTGACAATTTTTTTTTTCTTTTTCGAGATGAAGTTATATATATGACAAAAATTGAATGACAAGATATATAATAATTTTTTACCCTGTCCTTCCCTTTTGGTTTTGTCTGCATTTAATTTTGGCCAGATTATTTTTTTGGAGATGATGAAATTGAACAGATGACAACCTTCTTCTTTGGTCCTGTCACTACGGGAAGGATTTTCCTGAGATAAAGAATGATATACAGAATAAGAAATACAGAAGACGTCATCGTATTGAAGGTGTTACAGGAAGACGATGAACTGTATTCTGTATATATAATTGTTTCATCCTTGTCTTGTGAGAAGGAAGGAAGGAAGGCAGGAAGGAGAGAAGGAAGGAAGGAAGGCAGGAAGGAGAGAAGGAAGGAAGGAAGGCAGGAAGGAGAGAAGGAAGGAAGGAAGTAAAGAAGGAAAGAATGACCAGAGGAGGATGTTCATGTTAAGGGTCTTTGTTAGAGAGAGAGCAAGTAGGGGGGATGAGTAGGTAGGAGGAGTAGGGTAAGGGGAAGACGAGTTCCTATGAGGAGTTGTTGTGGTTATATTGGAAAAAAGGGAAGTGAAAAGAAGAGTGTCGTGTGTGTGTGTGTGTGTGTGTGTGTGTGTGTGTGTGTGTAGATAGTTGTTTTTGAAAGGGGAAGCATCTATTCTCTGGGGGAGGTTGGGGGGAAGGGAGGGGGAGGATTGCTGGGTATTTATTTGAGAAACGAGAGGGAGGGGGGAGGGAACTGGAAAGGAGGGAAGGAGGGAGAGAGCTGGAAGGAAGGGAAGGAGGGAAGAAGGTAGGGGGCCAATAGCAGTTGGAGGAAAAAGGGATGGGGAGGGGTAGTAGTTGGGGGAGAGGGGAGGGGGAGGGAGAGAATCCAGAAAGGGGAAGGAGGGGAGTGAGAAAGAAAAAGGCGAGGGAGAGAGAGCAGTGAAGATAAGAGAATTTGTATATTTTGAGGGGAGAGAGAGAGAGAGAGAGAGAGATTGTATCTGTGAAAGGAGAGGGGGGTGGAGAGAAAAGCTAGAGGAGTGAGATTATTTCGGAAAGAGTGAAGAAAGAAACTGCTGGGGGGGGGGGGGGCAGTGATGATGTGAATTTTGATGTGGAAGAGGGGGGAGGGGAGGGTGTAGAGTGAAGAAGAGGGGAGGGTGGAGGATGTAGAGAGGAGAAGGGGAGAAGGTGAGAGTTTGTAGAAGATGGGGGAGGGGAGAAGAGGGGAGGCTTTAGGGGGTAGGGGAGTGGATGAGAGGCAGGATGGGGGGAGAAGAGAGTAGTGGGGAGGGGAGCTATAGGTTTAAACGCGTGGAAGTGGAGGGGGATGGGTAGGGGAGAAGGGAGATAGGGGAGATAGTACGTGAATTTGTAGGTAAGGAGAACAGGTGAGAGGGGGGGAGAAGGGAGGGGAGGGATTAGAAGTGGAGAGGAAGAGGGGGGGGAGGAGATATTGTTAGGTGAGGAGTTAAGAGAAAGGAGGTAAGGTTGGAGTAGGGAGGGGAGAAGACGAGGGGTGATGGTGGTGTGGGAGGGGGTAGGGAAGGGGTAGAGAAACATGAAAGTGGAGGGAGGGGAGGGGGGGGTTTGTGTAGAGGGGGAGAGAGTGTGTGTGTGTGTGTGTGTGTGTGTGTGTGTGTGTGTGTGTACATAACCCCCTGAAACCCACAGTATCACCAATACTCCTTGTCTTCACTGTTACTGTTATGGACTCCGATAAGGCCACTGAGAGAGAGAGAGAGAGTTATTTATTTACCCTATAAAATATTTTCTCTCCCCACCACCTCGCACATCCTCTCCTCATCTTAATCCTGTGTTCCTTCTTATCTCCTTAAGTAACACTCGCTTCTTGGTCCTCTCCTTCTTTATCTCCTCCTCCTCCTCTTCTTGATCTTCTCCTCTTCGTTTTTTTTTTCCCCTCTTGGCCTTGTCCTATCCTCCTCCTCCTCCTCTTTGTCTCTCTCTCGTCTTCGCCTCTTGATTTCTTGGCTTCCCTCTTATTCATAATTTCTTCTTCCTCTTGTTTTTCCTCTTCTTAATCTTTCTCAATCCTTCTCTTCCTACTGTGCCTTTGTCTTTTAGTTCTTCGTCTGTTTCTTCAGTTCTCACTCCGTTTATCCCTTTTATTCTTAGTCAGCTTTCTCAATCATCGTGTGTTTATTCAGATCATATCATTCACCCTTCCTCCCCTACATTCTCTTTGATTTTTGCTCTCGACTTTATTTCTCTCTCTCTCTCCACACACACACACACACACACACACACACACACACACACACACACACACACACACACACACACACACACACACACACACACACACACACATCCTCTTCCCCTCTTTCTATCATCCCTATCCCTTTTTAATTTCCTCCTTTTCTCCCCTCTCCTCTCCTTCTCACTCTCTTTTTCCGTGATATATTTTTACTCTTTCATTTCCCCTCTTCCTATCTCCCACTCCCCTCCATCGTCTTCTTCCCCTCACTGTTATTCCAATATTTTATCTTTTTTTTTTTTTTTTTTTTTTTAATCTCTTCGGGAAATATAATTCTCTTCGTCGTGCCTGATCATCTCATTTCTTGGTGATTTTTTATATTTCTATTTTTGGGATTTAGAGAGAGAGAGAGAGAGAGAGAGAGAGAGAGAATATATGGTATTTCCTGTAAATGTTTAAAAATTTATGTAATTATGAAAGAGAGAGAGAGAGAGAGAGAGAGAGAGAGAGAGAGAGAGAATGAATATGTGGTATTTCCAGTGAACGTTTAAATATTTATGTAATTATAAGAGAGAGAGAGAGAGAGAGAGAGAGAGAGAGAGAGAGAGAGAGAGAGAGAGATCTTGATAACTGACGAGGAAGATAGGAGAGAGAGTGCTTG
>NC_137049.1:21842393-21847393 GCF_032717465.1 Coenobita brevimanus | reverse complement strand
ATAATAATATGACAGTAATAATAATGACTTAAAATAATAATGACTTAAAATAATAATAATAACCTTGAAAACTACTACTACTACTACTACTACTACTACTACTAATAATAATAATAATAATAATAATAACAATAATAATAACCATGAATTTGTCACCAGTTTATTCACTTATTTATATCCTGTTTATTTCTTGAACCGGGTCGTGTATTGATCCAGGGCGGGGGTCGGGCTGAAGGTCGTGTCTCGTGGGGGCATCGATTCGAATCCCGTAGAGGCTCCGGCAAGTTTCTCTCTATTTTATGCAAGGAAGAAGGAGTCAAAGGCCAGGAGCCCGAAAATTGTTCCCTCCAAGAAAAAACAAAAATAATAGAGCTAAATTAATGATCCGTTCATTTCGAGATGCCTGGACACACGGCGTTTGAAAGACTGGAGGTCATAGGCAATAGGATATACAAACAGAGGAAGACAGTTCCAGAGTTGACCTGTTACATACATGAAGGACTGGGAGTAACGGTAAACTCCTGCATTCGGGAGTTGGACAGAGAAGGGGTGAGAGTTTGCTGTTAGGCGGCTGCAACGCGCACGCCGTAGTTGTGGAGGGATGCAAGCAGACAGTTCAGAGGAGCAGTGACCATTGAAGTAGCAGTAGAAAAAGAGATAAAGATACACCGGTGCAGCAAAGAGACAGAAGTTGAAGGGAGCCAGGAAGAGGAGAAGAATTAAGGAGACGAAAAGCCTTTGACTCCACCTTATTGAGAAGAGCTGTATGTGAGGAGCCTCTCCACATCAGTCGCCTTTGGTTTTAAAATGAGTATAGAGAAAGTAGGAGGATACAGAGAAGAATGTCTGTCGTCTCAGACAGCTGAGTCTCAGTTAGGAAGAGAAGGAGAGGTTTAGGGGAGGAGAGGTGGTGCTTGACGGAGGGAAAGTTAGAGGAAAGGCCGCGAATGTGAAGTGAGTCAGGCAGTGGATCCAGGCATCCCGCTTGGCCTTCCTCCCCAAGGGACTCCGAGGCGTGATGATACGACGCCATTATTTTGAATAGGAAGTGTAGTGTGTAACGTGCGTGTAGTTTGGTGTTGACAGGTAGAGAAACTTGCACTGGAGAGCATGCTGGCCTGCTGTGTGTTGCTGAGACACTAAAAAGTTCAGTAAAGGGGGATAGTCAGAAGCTATGTCCCGAGCGCTGATTGAACGGTGCTCCAGCTCTCCCCGCCATCAGCTTTCCATCCACCTTGGGAGTACGCCCTGCTCGACTGGTGCTACTGTGATGGTAGTGGCAGTGATAAAAGTGGTTGTGTGGTTGTTATGGCCGTGATTATGCTTTTGATGATTGTGGCAGTGGTTGTGGTGATTGTAGTGGTTATTATGGTGATAGTAATGATGACTATGGGGGTTGTGATGTTGGTGATAGTGAGAGTAATGAGGACGGTGATGACTGTGGTGATTGTGATAGTGATAGTAATGATGACAGTGGTTGTTGTGATGATTGTGATAGAAATAGTTATGATCAGTGGTGGTCGTGATTGCGGTGATTGTGATAGTAATAGTCGCCGGTGGTTGTGTTTGTGGTAGTAATGATCAGTGATGGTTGTGGTAGTGGTTGTGGTAGTAATAAACATTGGTGGCTGTGGTAGTAATAGTATTGATCAGTGGTGGTTGTAGTAGTTGTAGTAATGATCGACGATGATTGTGGTAGTAATAGTAATGATCAGTGGTTGTTGTTGTTGTTGTAATAGTAATGATCAGTGGTGGTTGTGGTAGTAATAGTAATGATCAGTGGTTGTTGTTGTAGTAATAGTAATGATCAGTGGTGGTTGTGGTAGTAATAGTAGTGATCAGTGGTTGTTGTTGTAGTAATAGTAATGATCAGTGGTGGTTGTGGTAGTAATAGTAATGATCAGTGACGGCTGTGGTAGTAATAGTAGTGATCAGTGGTGGTTGTTGTTGTAGTAATAGTAATGATCAGTGGTGGTTGTGGTAGTAATAGTAGTGATCAGTGACGGCTGTGGTAGTAATAGTAATGATCAGCGGTGGTTGTTGTAGTAATAGTAATGATCAGTGGTGGTTGTTGTTGTAGTAATAGTAATGATCAGTGGTGGTTGTTGTTGTAGTAATATTAATGATCAGTGGTGGTTGTGGTAGTAATAGTAATGATCAATGGTGGTTGTGGTAGTAATAGTAATGATCAGTGGTGGTTGTGGTAGTAATAGTAATGATCAGTGGTGGTTGTGGTAGTAATAATAATGATCAGTGGTGGTTGTGGTAGTAACAGTAATGATCAGTGGTGGTTGTGGTAGTAATAGTAATGATCAGTGGTGGTTGTGGTAGTAACAGTAATGATCAGTGGTGGTTGTGGTAGTAATAGTAATGATCAGTGGTGGTTGTGGTAGTAATAGTAATGATCAGTGGTGGTTGTGGTAGTAACAGTAATGATCAGTGGTGGTTGTGGTAGTAATAGTAATGATCAATGACGGCTGTGGTAGTGGTAGTTGTGGTAGTAATAGTAATGATCCGTGATAAATGTGATAGTAATAGTAATGATCAGGGGTAACTAGGATGATTGTGGTGATTGTAATAGTAACAATAAGGTTCATAGTGGTGTGACAAGCCTCGCTCTTCCCTGAGTGGCATTATATGAGTAATAAACACCAACCCACCCTCGGATGCAAACCCTTAAGACCCCATCTGTTTGGGGCGTTGTAACCCACTGGACCACCACGCGCCACCTGCTGATATGGCTACCACCCAGCGTACTAGATGGTCTCTTAGGTTACATACATCCACTTGGCTTGTCGCTTAGTGTTGGGTCGCCTGAAGGCAAAATTTCATCAAGTGAGTGGATGGTATCTTCCCCTCTCCCTCCACTTACCTTGGCAAAAGAGTTGAGGTGTCAGGGAAGCTCTTAAGTCCAGTACAGCATGGCAAAACTATTACAAACTACTACTACTACAACACTGCTGTTACAGTACAACACTAACCTCGCTCTGATCTAACCCAAACTACCCCAGCGACCTAATAACTACTACTACACCACAACTATTAATAATACACTACTAGAGTATCACCACACTACTACTACTACACCACTACTAACTACTACTACTACTACACTGCAGCACCATTACTACACTACTGTACACCTCCCCTCTGCCTATCCATCCCCAGGTAGGTGAGGGAGTTCCAGTGTTGCTATAAAACAGGCTTGGGTCATGAGTCAGCCAGGCTTCTTGGTCACGTCTTAGCTCGCTGCTTTCTCTGGTTCCTTAACCTTTAGTCATCGGTATATATATTTGCTGTTGGTTTACCTCAGCGTGTCAAAAACATTCGCAGGTTTTATATTGTTCCTTAAGCTGTAGTGAACTTTATATCGTGTCCTTTTTATTGTTTTATATATTTACTATCAGTGGCAGGTGACTTCCTAGAGAATCGCCATAGCCATGTCTTCCTACAAAGCTAGACTGTCGGGTGCCTTCGGCCGCATTAAGAATTTTATTAAGTCAATCCTGCTGGCCATCGCCAGCATGTGGTTCAGAAAACAGGATGCAAAAACCATTAAGTCTTCTTCCTCCAAAACCATTAAGTCTTCCTCCCCCAAAACCGTTAAGGCTTCCTCGTCAAAAACCATTAAGGCTTCTTCGTCCACCTCCAGCGACTGGCCCACCCCATACGTCTTTCCCGAGGAGGTATCCAGCGCCCAACTGCCTCCTCTGCTGTCCTCCCCCGAATCCCTCTCCACTCCCACGCCCACACCTCCCCAGGAGGTTAAGGTCCGTGTGTTTGAGACGCCGTCGAGCCTCGAGGTGTATATGGAGAACTTTTTTAAGCGCCAGACACTCGAGGATTATGAGTTGAAACACCGGTGGGAACAGAAGCGAAAGGTAATTGAAGAGAGTTTTGTGGCAGAGTTTACCGAGTTAAGAAAATATGAATGGGACGAGGTGCAGCGGCTGGCGGCAGAATTAAAGAAGGAGAAAGAGGAGAAGGAGAAGGAGAGAGAGGAGAAGGAGAGTCCAGGGGATAGTAAACCACTGCAGGCGAAAAAAAAGCCGCGATGCCACCGACTGCGGAGAGGATTTCGGAAAATGGTGTCTTTCTGCAGGTGTGGGCGCAAGACTAAGGATCAGGACGGTGATGTTCCCCGGGATGACTGCCATCAGGCTGCCCAACCTATAGAGGACAAAAAAGAAGAACCCATAGATGACACAGAAGAACCCCCAGAAGAACCCGTGGATGACACAGAAGAACCCATAGATGACACAGAAGAATCCAGGGTAGAAACGAAAAAGCCTAAAATCGAAAATAAAGAATCGGAATCCGAAGGGTGCGAGTCACAGGTAGGTGAAGCGAGGGAGACCAAATTGGAATCTGAAGGGAGCGAGTCACATGTAGGTGAAGCGAGGGAGACCAAATCGGAATCTGAAGGGAGCGAGTCTGAGGTAGGTGAAGCTAGGGAGACCAAATCGGAATCCGAAGGGAGCGGGTCACAGGTAGGTGAAGCTAGGGAGACCAGTTCACAGCACCTGTTTCCGGTGCGGGTCACCACCATCCCATCGGTGCTTCCCCCTCCCATCGTCATTCCCACGCCTCCACCCACGCCGCGCCGCCAACGCATCTTCCCCGTTCGCGCTGATATTTCCGAGATAATTGATCAGTGGCTTGTGGAGAGAAAGGCGGAGGACTATAAGTGGAGGAGGTGGTGGAGGGAGCGACAAAAAAAGATCGAAGATGATTTTGTCCGCGACTGTGCGGAATTCCGAAGCCGACAGTGGGACGAAGTTCTTCGGATCCATAAGGAAATGACGGAACAAAACAAGGAGGCGGAGAGCGAAAATGAGAGTCTACAGGTAGAAAGTGTGCCGGAAAAGAAAACCAGGAAACAGCGGCTTAGGAGTTGGTTCCGGAAAAAGCTGTTGCCTCGCCGCTCAAAGGCTAAATCTGACACCCACGTGTGAACACTGACCCGTCATGGCGGGGGTCAGTGTGTGCAGGTCTGGACG
>NC_137049.1:21837393-21839893 GCF_032717465.1 Coenobita brevimanus | reverse complement strand
CTCCCTTATCTAGCTCTATCCCCCTTACAGCCCCCTCACCCCATGCCTTCAATCCCTAGCCTTTACATCGCCTTCATCATCTCCCCTGCTCCCCAAGTTTCACCCCTTAACTTCTCCCCAACTTAACCTCCAGACTTCTCCCCTCCTCTCCTCTTCCCTTTCCTAACTTCTTACCTCCTCCCCTTCCCCTTCGTCCTCTCATCTCCTCCCCTTCCCCCTCATCCCTCCACCTCCTTCCCTTCCCCCTCATCCTCACACCTCCTCCCCTTCCCCCTCATCCTTCCTCTTCTCTTCCCCTCGTCCTCTCATCTCCTCCCCTTCCCCCTCATCCTTCCTCTTCTCTTCCCCTCATCCTCTCATCTCCTCCCCTTCCCCCTCATCCCCCGTCTTCTCCCCCATTCTCCCAGCATCCTCAGCCTTACCATCTCTCCTCCCATTCCCTCAACCCCCATCCCCAATTCTACCCCCCATCCTCTCGCCCTCCCCCCCATCTAATAAAACCCGGAAATAGAATACCCATCACGGAAGTCTAACTACCTGGGTCGGAGAGGCGATAATTTTTGGATTTTGATGCCCTTTTTTTTTTTTTTTTTTTTTTTTTTTTTTTTTTAGGGGGGTGATGGGGAAGGTTTTATGTTTAGGTGTGGTGTGATTTAGGGTGTGTATGGAAGTGTGTGTGTGTGTGAGAGAGAGAAAGAGAGAGAGAGAGAAAGCAACGAGGTGCCGAAATGTTCCACTTTTTTAGAGCGGGGAAATATGTGTGTGTGTGTGTGTGTGTGTGTGTGTGTGTGTGTGTGTGTGTGTTTGAGAGAGAGAGAGACAGAGAGAGAGAATCAAAGCAACGAGGTGCCGAAACATTCCACTTTTTTTTTAGAGCGGGGAAATGTGTGTAATTCACCGGGTCGGTCAGGATCACTTGATGGTCGTGATCGTCAGCTTATACCCTCCCGGAAGGGAGCTGAGAGCTCATGTAGTCCGATCTAAGGGCAAGGCTGTGACCTTCACACACGCACACACCCGTCCCCTTGCTCAAGGGGGACAGTAACCACCCACTTCGTCAGTGAAACTTTTCGCAACCTGAGCGAGGTGCGAACTCCCGTCCACCAGTTGGCAAGCGAGAACGTTACCACTGCACCAGCGAGCGGTGTGTGTTTGTGTGTGTGTATGTGTGTGTGTGTGTGTGTGTGTGTGTGTGTGTGTGTGTCAGTTAGCACGGTGACTTCGCAACCGCTCAAGATACTGTCACAAAATTTTACAGGTGTGTAGTAGAGATGAAAGTGTTGGACAGGTTCGAAATTGGTGAAAGTAGGTCAAGGTCAGAGTGATATTCCGAGCCGCGCTAGATATGTATTGCCTCGCGGGTGGTGTGATTCCCCTGCCTCTAGTTATTATATATATTTAGTTCAATATTATTATTATTATTATTATTATTATTATTATTATTATTATTGTTTAAGATATCTCAAGTGTCGATGCTGTTTGCAGAATATATACTGGTTAAGTAGAGATGCTGGGAGCCTTCTAAGCCCACGAATCTGCCGGGAGTCTACTTGCTTTTTTTTTTTTTTTTTTTTTACGGTCTGTGCCTCTGAAAAATAAATGCAGCGGAAAAAATGAAAATCCAGCGGACATATTACGGTGTGTATGGAAAGCGTTATATTGTGTGTATTGTGCATGATATTTTTATTTTTGGCTTTCGTAAAAATATGATCGTATTAGCATTGGGTATCAAGCAGACAACTTTATTTTTTTTTCTTTGGGTTTATTTATTGTATTTGTATTTGCATTTTCTTGTTTTTGTTTTCCTTCGCTCTTGTAAGAAATTATCAAAGTAATAATAAAATCCAACGAGCATACCAAAGAGCGTAGATTTAGTAATATATTTTTGCTTTTATTGCCTTTAATTACTATAAAATAAGTTTCTTAATGATAATGAAAGCTCAGTGACGCATGTTTCCTTACGTACCGGGTATTTATTAATGTCTATGTTTGTTCATGTAATTGCTTTTCTAAAATATAAAAAATGAGCCAAAAATTAAAAAAAGATATTCTACCAGCGTATTAACGACTGACGAAGAGAGTGTATGTGCGTGGGATGGAGGGGGGGAGAGGGAGGGGGAGGCCGAGGATGAGATGGAGGGATGGGGTGGAGAGGTATATGAGAGAGGGGGGTGTGAGTTGGGAGCAGGGCAGTGAAATGGCGAGGGACAGGGCGACGTGGAGGCAATTTGTTTGTGGCCACCCCGAACGGGATTGAGGCGTCAGGCAATAGATAGATAGTATTAACGACGGTATAGAAAAACGGTATATTATTTCTGTTTTTTTTTTCGGTTTCCCTTTATTTGCACCAAAAGTTTGATACAACAATGCAGATAAAATATTACACGGGGTATAGAAAACGATGGGCCAGGCTGGGTGAGGAAAAAAAAAAAATGAGTATAATCCCATTTCCAATATACGCGTGAAGGTGGAATATGATGGCGGGTATAACGAAAGCAAT
>NC_137049.1:21789893-21832393 GCF_032717465.1 Coenobita brevimanus | reverse complement strand
TAATAATAATCCATCCATCATCTAATCCTACCCACCTGATGTAGTGCTGCTCTCGGGTGTCTGCCCTTTCCTCTCCTCCATCCTTCTTTCCATCCATCCTCTTCTGTCTTTCTTTCCTTCATTCTTTCCTCTTTCTTCTGCTGCGGGTGACTTTACACTCCCTCTTGTGTCTTTCTTTCCTTCATTCTTTCCTCTTCCTTCTGCCTGTGGGTGACTCTACAGTACACTGGGTGACAAGACAAATGATTTCCTGTACACCAGGAAATCATTTACTACGCTGGGTGGTAACTATATAACCAAATTTTGGCGCCTGGTGGTTTAGTGGGTAATAAAGGCGCTCCAATCGGATTGAGCCGGTGAAGGTTTATATCCAAGGGGTGGTTGGGGTTTATTCCTCACGTAATACCACTCAGGGATGAGTGAGGCTGGTCACTCTCATCTTAAATGCCAGGACCGACTTTCCTAGCCCCGGGCTTCTACGCTCCTCATGGGGCAACGTAGGATTAGATGATGGATAATAATAATAATAATAATAATACGGTAATAATAATAATAATAATGGTAATAATAATAATAATGATAATAATAATTGAAATAATAATAATAATAATACGGTAATAATAATAATAATAATGGTAATAATAATAATAATGATAACTAATTGAAATAATAATAATAATAATACGGTAATAATAATAATAATAATGGTAATAATAATAATAATGATAATAATAATTGAAATAATAATAATAATAATAATACGGTAATAATAATAATAATAATGGTAATAATAATAATAATGATAATAATAATTGAAATAATAATAATAATAATAATACGGTAATAATAATAATAATAATACGGTAATAATAATAATAATAATAATGGTAATAATAATAATAATGATAATAATAATTGAAATAATAATAATAATAATAGTGTACAATCAGCAAAAGAGATGGGAAAGGGAAAGCGTGCAATAAATGAGAGGGGACAGGTGAGAAAGGCCAGGTGTGAACAAGGTGAAAGAAGGATGCAAGGTCAGACTAAAGCTTTCATAATAGGAGTTAAAATGTGTGAAAAATAAATTCCAGGAAATTCGAGGAAAGTGAGAGAAGAGGGGGAAGGGTGAGGGAGAATGGGAGTGAGAGAGGAGTGGTGGGGGTTAGGAGAAAGGGAACGAAAGAAAGACACGTAAAATTATTCAGGAAAGAGGTGATGATGATGATGATGATGAGGAGGAGGAGAAGGATGATAATGATGATGAGGAGGAGAAGGATGATGAGATGGAGGAGGATAATGATGATGATGATGAGGAGGAGGTGAATGCTACTGCCGCTGGTAATGATGATGACGATGATGATGAAGATAATGATGATGGTGATAAGGATAATTGACCTTACCCCTTCACAGTTAATATCGTAAAGCTAATTGGCATCATTTGGCGGTTGCAAGAAAACATAAAATTACCTTATTATGGAGATTAATGACACTGAGCAATAACCAGTGTTGTTCGCATTTATTAGTAATTCGTTTAATACAGAGAGAGAGTCCTGAAGTTGAATATTCGTTAAAGATAATTGGACAACTGAGGGGAGAGGAAGTGAGGCTTTACGGTCCGTCCAGGGGTGCTAGAGGCTGGGAAATTTATCGTTTTTAGGGAAATTATGTCTCCGAAAGGAAAAAAGTGAAGTAAATACAAATTGGAATCCGAGGAAATTTTACACGGAGAGAACGGGCCTTCTGAGCAGATCCTGAGAGAGAGAGAGAGAGAGAGAGAGAGAGAGAGGTGAAGCAGGCCAGTCTCGTGTGATTATTGATTCTTAGCACCAGAAACACAAGAGCATATTTTCCCTGTGGCTGTGGTGTGCTTTACCCTGTTGCATTTTTCGTTCTAGGGCGCTGAGACTCGTGGCATGAGTTACCAAGCGGTGCCAAAATTATCATCTGTTGCCAGTAATGTGGTCTTTGGAATTGGAGGTGATCCCCGTACCCCATCACAGTTTTCGTATATCCTACCCATTTACAGTGATGTGCTTAAAGAAATGCAGGCAGAAGAACCAAAACTTTACGTCCTTCATACAGGGATCAAGGCAGTTTTGTAGACCATCGTGGAATGTTACATCAAGCCAGACACCTTAAGACACAGTATCCAGTGTACAGTCCAGAGACCCTTCCAGCTCTCTCCTGTTGGACGAAATCTGTCATGGTGGTCGAGTAACAACCCTTTATGCCTGTCCTGACCTTGATCACCAGTTAGTCCACAGTTTCAGATTAGGGTGTCGATATGAACACTGGAGGAGTGGAGCAGATAATGAAGAAATATAAGTAGATCCAGTCCTGTGGAATCTGGAAGCCATTGACCCTTCCAGTATCGATAAAATGAGGGTCCTTTCTGTCATCCCTCTAGCAACTCACTTTCCAAACAAGGTTCCAGTGGAGGTTTGAAATGGACTTGACATTGAGTGGCGTCTGCGTTGTAACATTGACTTGGGAGTTGAGGAAGATGTATGTGGATGGGACGTCTGGATTAACAAAAACCACGCTGAGGAACCGGTTAAACACATCAACACTTAGTGGGGTGCTGCATGCAAAGACAAGTTTTTCTTCATAATACCTGCAGTGATTTCAAGATTCTCTCTAGTCATGTCAAGAGGATGAAATATATAGAACTGAAGATTCGGATTATATGACTTTAGCTTTTGTACTGACCATTCTGTGATTAGATTTCAAAATGCATCAGGGACTTTGTAACCACGTATTTTGTAATATATGGAGCTGTCAGTACACTAGCGAGCGTAAATGTACAGTAGGAGAATGTAGGGAAATTTCATGGCAAAGAAGAAAATTTCAAGGGCGCATCTAGGGAAATTTGGCCAAGTTCACCCGGCAACACTGCCCTCAGTCACCCCGCAGCTGTCGTGGGGAGAGATTGCCGCCCCCTGCTGCTCTCTCTCTCTCTCTCTCTCTCTCTCTCTCTCACGTGAAGCAGAGGGAGGGAGGTTAACACGCCATGCCTTGCCTTTCATTAATTCGGGTGCCTTTCAGAATAATAATGCCGAATATAATGGAGAGAGAGAGAGAGAGAGAGAGAGAAATAACACCTGAGTCGGAGTGCAAAGGTGATAAAAGAATAATAGACAGTTATGTGTGTGTGTGTGTGTGTGTGTGTGTGTGTGTGTGTGTGTGTGAGAGAGAGAGAGAGAGAGAGAGAGAGAGAAATAATACCTGAGTCGGAGTGCAAAGGTATAAAAGAATAAGAGAGAGAGAGAGAGAGAGACTCTGGGGCATGCAAGGACAATAGATCCTGACACACCTTGACCTTTTCCTCTGACCTTTACCTTTATCTTTGGTTTCTCTCTCTCTCTCTCTCTCTCTCTCTCTCTCTCTCTCTCTCTCTCTCTTTCACCTCTTTTTTGTGAGTCATATTACAGTCGCATAAAAATATTTCACTTAACACCGTCCATTTTACAGGCAGCGGAAAATGTCAACTAACTTTTTCTCATTACTGTAGATTTAATTTCTTATCACAATTAAGTCTTTTATGGCCAGTATATCTTTTTATCAAGGATGCAGGAAGGCTTTGTGGTTGATTGTGGTTAATATGGTGGTGATGATGATTGATGATGATGATGATGGTGGTGGAAATTGTTCGTGCGTGCGTGTGTGTGTGTGTGTGTGTGTGTGTGTGTGTGTGTGTGTGTGTGTGTGTGTGTGTGATAATGATGTTCCTTGGTGGATGTTGAGTGTTTGTGGTAATAGCAGTAATAATAATAATAATAATAATAATAAAACGAAGAAGGAGGAGGAGGAGAAAAAGAAGAAGACTTAACTAAGATCATCATCATCATCATCATCATCATCATCATCATCCGTTGTGAAATTCTTAACTTCTCGATTAAAGGAAAGGAAGAAGTGACAAAACAGACACCCAAGATTTGCTGAAGATGCCACCGGAAACCAGACAATGCACTCGTCAAGCACCATTGTGTGTGTGTGTGTGTGTGTGTGTGTGTGTGTGTGTGTGTGTGTGTGTGTGTGTGTGAGAGAGAGAGAGAGAGAGAGAGAGAGAGAGAGGAGAGGTTCGAAAGCACACACTCTCTATCTTTCTCTCTCTCTCTCTCTCTCTCTCTCTCACGTCTTGGCTTTTTTTTTTTTTTTTTTTTACACTGCTTTCGACCTCACTTTTCTTCTCTCCTTACTTTTTCCCCTCTTCCTTCATTTTCCTTTTGTGTACTGTTTTTCTCATCTTTCCCTCATTTCCCTCTCTCTTTTTATGGTAGCTTTTCCTAGTTTTTCCTGGTGTCTTACATGCTCCTTCTGTCTCTCCTGTCTGTTTCCGCTGTGTGTTTTCCCTCACTTTGATTCCTGTGTCTTTATCTCCTCTTTTCCTATTTCCCTCTCGTTATCTTCCATCTCTTTTCTCTGTCCAATTTTTTCTGCATCCTCTCTTCCTCTTTCTTGTTTTAGTCTTCTTTTTTTTTTTTTTACTCCTCATTTCTCTTCTATACTCTCCTCTTCTTTATTTCCCTTCCTCGTTTTCCTCTTTCCATTTTCTCTTATTCCCTCTTCCTCAGATTTCCTCTTTTCATTTTTCCTGTATTCTTTCGTTTTTGACACATCCATCTGCTTCCATTCCCTATTTCCTTTCCCTCTTTCCCATCCTTATCATTCCATCCTCCTTTTCTTCCTTCCTCTTCCCTCTGCCTTTTCTTCTTCCCTCTACCTTTTCTTCCACTTCTCATTCCTTCCTATATTTCCCTCCTTCTTCTTCTCTCCATTCAATTCTCCCTTTCCTTCCCTTTACTCTTCCCTCCCCTCCTCTTCTCTTGTTCATACCGTCCTTTCTTCTTTTCCCCCACTTTCTTTTCCCCTTCCTTTCCTTCCTTCTGTTTCCTTACTTCCCACACTCCCTCCTGTACCTTCCCTCTTTCATTTTCCTTCCTTCCCTTCTTCCTTCCTTCTTTTTATCCCTCTTCCCTCATCTCTTTCCCTCCTTCATTTTGCTTGCTTGCTTCCTTCCTTCTTTTTCTCTTTTCTTTTTTCCCTCATCTCCTTCCCTCCTTCATTTTCCCTCCTTCTTTTTATCCCTCTTCCCTCATCTCCTTCCCTCCTTCATTTCCCTTCCCTCCCTCCTTCCTTCTTTTTATCCTTCCCTTTTTCCTTCATCTCCTGCCCTTCTTCATTTTGCTTCCTTCCTCTTTCCTTCCTTCAATTTATCCTTCCTTTCTTTCCTCATGTCCATCCCTCCTCCTCTACGCGATGTGCTCTGAATAACAAGAGCTGGAACAATCCATTTAGTGCACTTTTAGCTGATTGTGTGATGGAGGGGATGGTCGAGTGGTGAGGGTGATTGTGTGATGTAGGGTGAGGGGTGAGTGGTGAGATGATTGTGTGATGTAGGGTGACGGGTGAGTTGTGAGGGTGTGGTGAGCTAATGGGTTAAAGTTATTGTGTGATACAGAGTGAGTGGTGAGGGTGAATGGTGAGTGATGAGGATGAGAAGAGTTGTGATGTAAGGAGTGTGAGTGGTGAGGTGATGGTGTGATGGAGGGTGATGACTGAGTGGTGAGGGAGAGAGGAAAAGTGATGAATTGAGTGAGTATGTGGATGAGGAGAGGATTAATGAGGGTGTGGTGAGAGAGAGAGAGGGAGGTCAAGGAGGGAAACATGAGGGGAAGGAACAGTCGAGAAGATAAGTGAAAAAGAAATTATTTTCCGACGAGAGAGAGAGAGAGAGAGAGAGAGAGAGAGAGCACTTACCTTCCTCAAAAAATCTTAAAGGGCAAGGGATGCACTGGGAATACATCCAGACATACATTGTCGTACATGTATACTCACACTGCAAAGTCATACACACACATACGCACACAGGATGCAAATGAAAATACACACACATACACACACAGGATACTAATGATAATACACACACATACGCATACAGGATGCAAATGATCATACACACACATACACACACAGGATACAAATGATAATACACACACGTACGCTCACAGGATGCAAATGGTCATACACACAAATACACACAGGATACGTACACAGATTGGATATACACACATACACAGGCATACACTTATCACACACACACACACACACACACACACACACACACACACACACACACACTCTCTCTCTCTCTCTCTCTCTCTCTCTCTCTCTCTCTCTAAAATCCCTTCTTATTTTTCTGCCCGAGATAAATAGAAAACGAGAAAAAAAGAATACGGAATGTGGAATGCAGGGGAGACTATGCAATATTTGTCTGGCTGGAGGGATTATTGTGTTGCCTAAATGCTTCTGAATACTCGAGATTTTTTTTTTTTTTTTTTCATTGCTGGCGGGTGAAGGTATTATTATTATATTTTTTCCATTGCCAACGGGTGTATGTGTATTGTTTATCGTATTTATTATTATTATTATTATTATTATTTGTGGATGGTGATAGGATTAAATATGGCAGATTTTATGATAAATGTGAATTCACTTGTATGGTGTATTGTGAGATTTATTTATTGATTTACTTATTTATTTCGAATGAGTTTGTTTTGGTTGTTTGATTGTGTGGTAAGGAGGGATAGGGAAAAGCATCATCATTATTTTTTATCATCATCATCATCAGTATTATTATCATCATCGTTATCATCATCATCATTGTCATCATCATCATGAATATTATTATTATCATCATCATCATCAACATCACCATCAACATCATCATCATCATCATACCATTCCTTTACCAATAAATAATAGTCAATAGGCAAGGACAGAAAATGATAAATAATAAAAAGATATAGCAATAATTATTCATGAAAAAGATTTTACAGTAAAGAAGGAATAGAAGGATTGATGTAGAGTCTTGATTTTTTTTTTTTTTTTTTTTTTCGTGGTCTCTTTAATTTTCCCTTTTTTCGTATTAGATTAATGTACGATAGACTCTCTCTCTCTCTCTCTCTCTCTCTCTCTCTCTCTCTCTCTCTCTCTCTCTCTCTCTCATTTTGATTTCGTGGTGTTTTTCTTTTGCCTTTTTCTTTTTACTGATTTTTTTTTCTTTTTTGTTTTTTCTTTATTTTTTTGCTGCCAATCAGAGGCTCACTTTTCCCCCGTCCATTTTTCACACGGTGCAGGTAGGTAAATGGGATTCTCTCTCTCTCTCTCTGATTTTTTAACTTATGGTGTTTGACATGTAATTTTTGTATAGTTATTTTAAGAGACGCAGGAATAGAAAATGTAATCTTTTAGGCATCTACTATTTTTGGTTTAGAGAGAGAGAGAGAGAGAGGGGAAGCATGAAAAGGGAGGAGACAAAGGTGATCGTGGAACTGTCATGACCAAAGGAAAGTTCTGTGGTATCAAACTTCACTCGTAGAAGAGAGAGAGAGGGAGAGAGAGAGAGAGAGGGGGAAATGTACTCTTCCTTCATTTTTACACCGACTCCTTCACTGCAAAGACACTGTTTATACGAGTCTTTCATTCTTAATAATAATAAATAATAATAATAATAATAATCAGGTAAAAAGGAACTCTAATTTCAAATAGGTAGTGAAGTCAGTATTTTATGGAAAAGTCCTCGGGGTAAAGAAAATCATGTGACGGTAGTGAGTGACGCAAAAAAAAAAAAAAAAAAAAAAAAAAAATCATAGCGAGTGAGTTTTTGTAATTATGATACTTAAATTCAAGATCTTTTTCTGTAACACCTTTGTACTGCGCATGTTTTTATTTTATTTTATTTTATTTTTCTATACTTTTTTTTTTTTTTTTAATTTCTGCCAGACTGCAGTGTGGCTATTACACTTTTACACTTTAAATTTGGATATAAAGTGTACCTCACGAACATGTCACTGTACTCTAGCTGTAATTCCCACTCTCGTACCATAACACATCTCACACACTTCACTCTCACAACACACTTCATACACCTCACTCTCACCTCATTCACCCCACTCTCACAACACACTCACACACCTCTCACAACACACACTTCATACACCTCACTCTCACAACACACACTTCATACACCTCACTCTCACAACACACACTTCATACACCTCACTCTCACCCCATTCACCTCACTCTCACAACACACTCCTACACCTCAATCTCACCCCATGCACCTCACTCTCACAACACACTCATACACCTCACACTCACAGTACAGTTAATCCCTCCAGCTTAAGGTCAACAAAAGGTCTTTGTAAGCGACCGGATTGCCACAGTCCATTGAGTTCACGTGAAGAGAGAGAGAGGGAGAGAGAGAGAGAGAGAGAGAGAGAGAGAAATTAGTGTGAAATGATCATCAGGGGAGACAATGATAGCTTTTTTATGCGTGGCTTTGACAGTAGAGGAAGTCGTTAGCGTAATGGTGTGTAGAATTACCTGTATGGGAGGTGATTAGCCGTAGCGCACAGGTGTTTAATTGTACCTGCGTAGCTTTATCTCACCTGTATAATTATACTGTATAAGGTGGGAAAAAACATCATCTCATCTATATTATCATCTAAGGTGGAAATAGCTTTATCTTACGTAATGAACTTTATCTTTTATATGAGGAGTGAGATGCAATGCGTTGATGAACGAGAGATTGAATTAGCAATAGCTGCGTACTGGAGTGTGAATTCAGAAGTAAGAAGGTTAGCTAGGAGAGATAAAAGAAGATGTGTGGATGAAAAGGTTGCAGAGACTGATTTCTTAATAAACAAAAATGATGGACAGAGTCAAAGAATAGCATATGAATCGATTAGAGAACTGAGTGGTAATGCAGGTAAACGCAAGGAAATACCAGTTAGAGACAGGGAAGGAAATTTATTGACCAAAGATGGAGGTATTAAAAATAGATGGAAAGAGCATTTTGAGACAGTTCTTAATAGACCAATACCACCAGAAGAGGATATACCGTCTGCTCAGGAAGATTTAAATATAGAAACAGGAGAGTTGAGGCTTGCAGAAGTGGAGAAAGCAGTAAAACAGTTAATGAATAATAAGGCACCAGGGGAGGATGGTTTATTTCCGGAAATGTTTAAAGTGGAGGGGGATAGATTAATAATGATCTTGACCAAGCCATTCAATAAGATATGGGTGACGGGGTTACTACCATCAGTTTGGAAGAATGGTGTAATTGTTAAAGTTCCGAAGAAGGGAGACCTGAGTGAATGTGGTAATTGGAGGGGAATCTCTTTGTCACCGATAGCTTTGAAAGTTTTCAGTAGAGTGTTGTTAAATAGGTTGGAGCCGGTGGTTGAGGGTATTCTGAGGGATGAACAGGCTGGTTTTAGAAAGGGACGTGGTTGCAATGATCAGATCTTTATAGTTAGGCATTTGATGCAGCAAGTTAATGAAATGAGAGTACCGTTAAGTCTTTGTTTTGTTGATTTTGAAAAGGCTTTTGATAGTGTTTCGAGAGAGACTATGGGGAAGATCATGAGACATTATGGAATACCAGAGGAGTTTGTGAGGGTCATTATGAACATGCATGAGGACACATTTTGTAAAGTGATGGTTGATGGTTGTCTGAGTGATTCGTTTGAAGTCAAGTCCGGAGTAATTCGAGGTGGTGTTCTATCGCTTTTACTATTTTTATTGGTCATTGATTACATTATGAAACGTGTTGGAACAGAAACCGGTGCAGGTATACTTTGGGGAGAGAACAGGAAACTTTTGGATTTAGATTATGCAGATGATATAGTTTTGATTTGTGATGGGCCAGAAGAGATGCAGAGAGTGTTGGACTGTTTGGTGAGTGAAGGTCGCAAGGTGGGTTTGGTTATTAATTGTGGAAAAGCTGAAATAATCAATATGAATATGGAAAATGCACAGGAATGTGTAATTGGAGGTATGGTTGTAAAGCAAGTTGATAGGTTTAAATATTTAGGTACTTATTTAGCCAAGGATGGTTCTTTGAACTTTGAATTCGAGGAAAGGTTAAAGAAGGCTAATCAGGCAATGGGAATGCTTAAAAATATTTGGAATAATAACAATTTTTCTGTGCATACAAAAATCAAACTTTATAAGGTAATGGTTAGGAGTATCTTAATTTATGGACACGAGTCTTGGTACAGCACAGTGACTATGGAAAATAAATTCTTGGTGTTTGAAAACAAAGCACTTAGAAGAATATTAGGAGTTAAGTGGTGGGAAAGGATACCAAATAGTAGAATTAGAGAAATAACGGGAGTGCAGCCGGTCGATGAATATGTTAGGTTCTCACGATGGAAGTGGCTAGGACATGTGTATAGGAGACGGAATAGTACGAGGTACACCAGGGTGGGTGGCACTTGGTAGGAGAGGTAGAGGAAGGCCAAAAGAGACGTGGGTGAGGACAATGAGACGGGAAGCTGGAGATGAGTGTTGGGGAGATCTTGAGGAGTTAGCACAAGATAGGATGTGGTGGTGTGAGTTCATCGAGGCCCTATGCATCCCCGAGGGTGCCACAGGAAATGATTGATTTATATGTAATTAGAAGAAGTAATTATCCTTACCTTAATGAGGCGTACAGGTAGTCATTAACCCCCCCCCATTGGTCAAGACCATTCTGATACTGTCGCTTCCTTCAGACGATTTTATTCAGTTCCTTTATTGAGATGTAATGCTTACTTAATCCTTCAGGGGTGCAGGTGAGGGACGCCTTCACGTGATGGCACTGATATGGCCAGGCGGGGGAATTGTCTGGTTATACTAATGTCCTTTTTAACACCTCCCTGACTTACTACTACTGCTACTACTACCACCACCACCACCACCACCACCACCACCACCACCACCACCACCACCACCACCACCACCACCATCACCACTATATATGTCAGAAAAGAGAGAGAGATGGGGGGTCGAGAGAGGGGGAGGGGAACAGAAGAGAAAGTGAGCTAGAGGGAGGAATGAACAGAGAGAGAGAGAGGGAGGGAGGGAGGGAGGGAGGGAGAGAGAGAGAGAGAGAGAGAGAGAGAGAGAACACCCCATGCAAATTAGATGCAAAGATCACACAGACATTGCAGTGCCACCCGTGTTTCATTCCATTTAAGTGTAAAGAATAGCCGCTTGCCTCATGCCGGAAGGGGATGAGAGAGAGAGAGAGAGAGAGAGTAATGGAGTGTAAAAAAGAGGTGACAGGGATGGGATGAGGGGAAAAAGGCTGTGGTGAATTGAGACAGAGTGTACAGGGAGGCTAATGGAGAGGTGAAAAAGAGAGAGAGGGAGGGGGTGACGGAGAGGGGGAGGGATGGAAGGATGAGAGAGAGAGAGAGAGAGAGGACGAGGGTGACAGGAGAGGGGGAGGGATGGCGGGGTGAGTGGGAGGGGAGAGTTGGGATGAGAGAGGGCGAATTGAGGGAGGAGGGTAGGGTGGTAGAGGGGAAGGGGAGAGAAGAGAAAGGGGAGGGAGAAAAGGGAGAAGTGGAAAAAGGGAGGAAAGAAGATAGAGACTGGTGATATGGGAGAAGATAGGGAGAGGTGAAGGAGGGAATGGAGAGAAGGGAAGAAATTAGGGAGGGAGGGAGGGAAGAAGGGAGGGAGGAGGATAGAGAATGGTGACAGGGGAGGGAGGGAGGGCAGAGGTGTAAGAGGATAAATGTAGGGAAGAGGGGAGGGAGGGAGGCGAGCGAAAAGGGAGGGAAGTAGCGAGAAAATTAAGGGAGAGTAGGAGGTACCCAGCGTGAGGGAGGAAGGGAGAGAGGGAGGAGAGGGGATTAAGGGAGAGACTAAAAGGGAGAGGAAAAGTATTGGAAGTTACGAGGAGAAAGGGATTTTGTGCTAGGAGGGGAACGGGGTGTTGGGAGAAGGTGTAAGGAAGAGGAGAGGGGAAAGAAGGGGAGGAGAGAGAGAGAGAGAAGAGGGGAGAAAAGGAGAGAAAGGGGGATGAGAATGGAGAGGAAAGAGGGGGAGGAGGATAATAGAGGAGGGAGTAAAAAAGAGGGGAGATGGGAAGAAGGGAGAAAGGAGAGGAGGATAGGGGAGAATGGGGAGGAAACAGAAGAGAGTGGGGAGGAGGGTGTAAAGAGGAGAAAGACTGCGAGGAGAGGGAGAAAGAGAAATAGGAAAAAACAGATGGAAATGATAGTGTGGAAAAGAGCAAGGGAAAAAAAAGGAAGAAAATGAAGGGGAAAAAATGATGTATGGAAATAATGCAAATGAGAAAGGAGAGGAAGTGAAAGAAAAGAGAAAGAAAAATAGGACGGAACACACACACACACACACACACACACACACACACACACACACACACACACACACACACACACACACACACACACAGATCCTTCCTATATTTACAAACACAGACTTTCTTCCACTCTCGCTCCCTCCCCTCTAAACAAACAAACAAACACAGGTCCCTTTTGTGTGTTTTTCCCATCTTGGCAAACAAACACATATAAAAACAATCATCTTTATCTTTCGCTTCCATCTCAATAAACAAACATACTACCCCTTGCTATCACACACACACACACACACACACACACACACACACACACACACACACACACTCTCTCTCTCTCTCTCTCTCTCTCTCTCTCTCTCTCTCTCTCAGTCTGCTGGTGTGGGCGTGGGTGTGTCAGTGGGCGTAGGAAATGAGTAAACGATGCAGGATAGACACTTCACAACATTCACTGAGCCGTCCCCGCAAAACGCAAGACATTACCCTACGGAGTGAAAGGACAGTGTTATATTCGAACCACCCTTGGTATATAAGACCCGAGGATTTCCTGTATAATATCCGGTGTATTTCCGTCTGGCCACCTCTCTCTCTCTCTCTCTCTCTCTCTCTCTCTCTCTCTCTCTCTCTCTGGAGGGTGAGGTGGGTGGGGGGAGAGTTGGGTGTGGAGGCGGGAGGGGGAGGCACACACTCAGAAAAAATATAAAAATGATTAATCAGGTATAATTAGGTACGTTTTGTGTGTGTGTGTGTGTGTGTGTGTGTGTGTGTGAGGGTGGAGGGGGAGGGGGAGGAGGGTGTGTCAGATCGTTGGGGTGGGGATGTGGGAGGGAGGGTTGGGGGAGGGGAAGGGAGGGGAGGAAAAAAAATACAGTCGATCAAAAAGTGTTGTTAATTCTCTGTATCTCCTCGTTTTTCCTGTGTTGGAGGGAGGGGGGGGGGCGTGAGAGAGAGAGAGAGAGAGAGAGAGAGAGAGAGGAGGCTGGAGGCAGTGAAAGGAGTTGGAGAGAAAATGGAGAGAAGAGGGAATTCGGAAGTGAGGGGAGGAAATAAGGCGGATGTAGTGGAGAGAATGGAGTGTGAAAAGAATCTAGTAAAGGACTGGAGGAAGAGAGAGAGAGAGAGAGAGAGAGAAGTGGTGAGAAGGGAGAGAAGCAAGAGGAAAGGCAAGAGAGGGAAGAGAAGATAAAAGGAAGATGCGGAAGGAGGTAAAGGAAGAGAACATGGTATGAGAAAGAAAACAGCCTATGTAAGGTGCGATGGAAGAAAGTAGGGAGAAGTGAAGGGAAGGGAGAGAAGACATAGGAAAGGGAAGAGAGAGAAGAAGAGATAGGGTAGGGGAGGGAGAGAGAGAGAGAGAGAGAGAAGAAAGCTGAATATATTAGGGGAAAAGTGAGTGGGGAGGGACCGGAGGGAGAAATTGAGATTAAGGAGAGGGAGGGAGAAGGAAATGGAGGGAGGACATTAAGACGTGGAAGGAGAGGGAGAATGGGATAAGGTAGAAATTGAAACACATAGAGAAGACCAGGAGTGGATGAAAAAGAGAGAGAGAGAGAGAGAGAGAGACATACACACACACACACACTTTAAGTAAAAAAAAAAAAAAAAAAAAAAAAAAGTGGAATAGAGACAGAAGAAAGACTTAAGAGAAAAGTGTGAGAAATGTAAGCTGGATTATAAGAAAGATGAAGGAGAGAGAAATGAGAAATATCAAAGAATAAGAAAGTGATATGTAGAGAAAGGAAAGGTCAAGAAAAACGGGAGAAAGTTAAAGAAATAGAGAAAAATGTTGAGATGTCGCGAAAAGTGAGAGAGAGAGAGAGAGAGAGAGAGAGAGAGAGAGAGAGAGAGAGAGAGAGTCGAAGAAGAGGGGAGAGAAGACTGAAAAGAGAGAGGAACTGTGCGAGTCGCTCAGAAAGGTGAGAAGGAAGAAAGAGAAATAAAGGAAAGAGAGAGAGAGAGAGAGAGATGCGGTGAGAGGTAAACAAACATGAAAGGAAATCGAGGAAGGGAACAGAGTTGGAGAAATAGAAAGAAAAAGAGAGTGACATATTGAGAAAAGAGAGAAGAAAGCGAGGGAAGGAAGACAGGAAAATGGTGTGTGAAAATGAAGAAAGATGAAGGAGAATCAAGGAAGGAAAGAGAGCTAGAAAAATAAAGAGAAGGAGATAGTGACATAATGAGATAATAAATAAATTGAGGAAAGGAAGAAGAGAAATGAAGTGAGGATATTAAGCAAGTTGAGAGGGAATTGAGGAGATGCAGAACAAGAAGGCGAGACAAAAGGGAGGAGGATTAGTTTCTTGAGGAAGTAAAGGAGGTTGAGGATGGATAGGTAAGACGGAAGAGAAGAGGAGAGGTAGAGTCGGCTGGTTGGAAATGAGGGAAGAGGAAGAAAGAGATTTTTGGGAGGAGAGTAGAGAGGAGGGAGAAAAGCCTGGGAGGAAATGGGATTCAAAGGGAGAGTAGGAGGGGGTGGGGAGTGAAGAGAGAGAGAGAGAGAAAGGAAATAAAGGAAAGGATGATAAAGGTAAGTGAAAGGTGAAAGAGATAATAAAAGCATGATAAAGGGGAGGAGAGTAAGAAAATGAGCAAACCAGAGATGGAAAGAGTAAAGAAGGAAGGGAAGAGAGAGTAATAAAGCAAGAAAGTAAATGATGGTAAAGGAAGATCAGTGATAAGGGAGAAAGATAATAAAGGAAAGGTAAAGGGAAAAGAGGTATCGGATATTGAGAGAGGTTGAGCGAGAATAGCCATTAAAACTTGGAAGATGATGAGGGGACGAAGGGGATGGGTAGGCGTGAGAGAGAGAGAGAGAGGATGGAAAGTTGTAGAAGAGGTGAGAGTTTGTGTATGGAAACTAGATTAATCGTAGAAAGGGAGAGGAGAATGGAGAGAGAAAGAGATAGGAAGAATCGAGAAGAGAGGGAACAGGAGGGGGAGGAAGAGTAGAGAAAAGGAGGAGGAGGTAGAGAAGAAGAGACAAAAAAAGTGTGGAAGATGAAGAGGAAGCGTGGTGATGCTGAGAGGAAGATGGGTTGGAGAGGGATGAAAATTACGAGATGCCTTATGCTTCCTTCGTTTACTCATCGTGTGTTGCTCGCTGGCTGGAAGGATTAGGGTTACTGAATATATACATAGGGCAGTATCCTGATGTATTTGGTATGTGTCAGTATTTAAGGCCAGTGTATGTAGCTGGGGCAATATCCTGTGTTTAGTATGTATGTATGTATGTGTATGGTGTTTTTTTTTGTGTGTGTGTGTTTTTCCATCCTCTGTTCATCTTCTGTAAAAAAAATGTCACTTAATTTTACGGTGACTGTGTGTATTATGGGCAGTTTCCATATGTGTACACACACACACACACACACACACACACACACACACACACACACACACACACACAATCCCAGAATTTATCGATATTGTTAAGGATAAAGATAAAAAGATACTCCCTAGCCTGTCCTTCTTATCCTCTCTTATCATTCCGCCACCCACTCCAAGCCACACTCCTTCATGCACACTTTCTCTCTCTCTCTCTCTCTCTCTCTCCTTTTCTGCTCTACTTCTGAACTGCTTTCCATCTTAATCCCCCTGTCTTCCTCCTCCTCCTCCTTCCTCACGTTCTCTCCCTCTTTCCCCCTCCCTCTGACCTGTTTTCTCTCCACCTCCCTTTCCTTTCTCCTCCCTTCCTCTTCTCTCCTGTTGTTTATACTGTCAAACTTTTTTCCATATGTAATTCCTCCTCCTCCTCCTCCCCCTCCTTCATCCTTCCTTCCTTCCTTTTACACCCAGTCCCTCTCCGTCTTCCCCTCCTCTCTCTCTTTCTGCTTCTCCCTTCCTTCCCCTTCTTTCTTTTTCTCTCTCTTCCCTGCATTCTACTTCCTAACTTTTCTCCTTGTAGCTTCTGTTTCCTCCTGTCATCCTCCCCTTTGTCTTTCACTTTGTCTCTGTATTCTTCTCTTCTCCTCCTCCTCCTCCTCCATTCATTTCCCAAACTCCATTTTCATTTCACTTTCTCCTGTCATCCACATTTTCCTTTCCTCTTTCTTCTTTCATTTCTTTCCTTCTCATTTTCTTCATTTATTCAGCATCATACATTCTAGTTTTAATTCATTTTACATTTTCCTTTTCTTCCCTGTCCTCCCTTTTCCTCCCTTCTTCATTTCTGGAACTCCCTTTGTCTCCTTTTCCTCATTTTATCAGCATTTTCTTCCTTTGTTCTGTATCGTCTCGTCCATCTCTTAAGCTAGTTACCTTCCTTCTTCTCCCTTTCCTCTAACTTTCTCTCCTATTCTCCTACCTTCTCTCTCGAAGTTACCCCAGCTCCTCCTTTAACATGTTTCTCTCTCTCTCTCTCTCTCTCTCTCTCTCTCTCTCTCTCTCTCTCTCTCAAAATTTCAGACTTCTTGCCGTTTTACCTTTTTTTTCCCCCCCCATTCTTTCCACTTCACATCCTCTCTTCCATCTTCACCTCCTCTTTCCTCTCATCTCTCTTCTTTTATCTCCTCTCTTTCCTCCCTTCTCTCTTCTTTTATCTCCTCTCTTTCTTCTCTCTCTCTCCTTCTTCTCTGTCCTCCCTCTCTCTCCATTCCCTTCCTTCCCTTCCCTTCAGCTCCCAATCTGGTGCTCGTGTCTAAGTCCCTCATTTATCATTCTCCTTCCCCTTCCTCTCTCACATATTGCCTACATCTCTCTCTCTCTCTCTCTCTCTCTCTCTCTCTCTCTCTCTCTCTCAGGTCGCATCATTTTCTTTATTCCCTCCTGCTACTCACCATCTAAGGTTTAATGGCTTCTCTCGCCTCTTCTGTAGTCGATACCCCCTGCCCTTTGCCCTTTCCATACTACCCCTGCTTTCCCTTTACTTAACCTCCCTTTATCATCATCTCCTTTACTCCCTTATTCCCCTTCCCTTTGCTTCTCTGCTTTATTACCCTTTACGTTCGTGCTTTATTACCCTCTAAGTACGTGCTTTATTACCCTTTACTTCCTGCTGTACTCCTTTACTCTTTTCTTTTCCTCCTCCCTTTGTACCCCTTCCTTATGGTCTCCTCCCTTTTGCTTATCTCTATTTATCGCCTTGTCCTTTATTTCCCAGCTTTATTACCCTTTACCCCCTTCCATATCATCTCTTTCCCCTTCCTTCTCCCTTCCCTATCACCCTTTCTTCTGTTTCTCCTTCCTTCTTTACTTCCTCCTCCCGCACCTTAAGCTTTCCATCCTCAGCCTTTATTTATTTATTTATTTATTTTGTGACGAGATCCACCCTTTGTACGTATCGCCTCTTCTTGATTACCTTATCCTCCACCTTTCTGCTTATCCATATCTCTCTCTCTCTCTGTCTTTCATTATTACTTCTACTACTACTACTACTACTACTACTACTACTACTACTACTACTACTTGCTTTTATTTTCTAACTAGTATTTTTGTCGTTTCGTTCCCCCTCTCGTAGTGTCCTATTTCTGGATCTTCATGATAGTGCGTTTTCTCGCTCGCTCCCCAGAACCGATGTTTATTGAGGTTACGTGTGTGTGTGTGTGTGTGTGTGTGTGTGTGTGTGTGTGAGAGAGAGAGTGAGAGGGGGGGGATGGAGGGGGAATAAGAGAAAATGTGTGTGTGTGTGTGTGTGTGTGTGTGTGTGTGTGTGTGTGTGTGTGTGTGTGTGTGTGTGTGCTTTTATATCTGCCTGGGTGCTTGAAGTATTGTTATCCCCTGATGCCGCAATGCTTTCCAGTGCACAATGCATTTTCTCATAATTTCTCATCGTGTAGCTGAACACACACACACACACACACACACACACATACACACACACACACACACACACACACTCTCTCTCTCTCTCTCTCTCTCTCTCTCTCGTGAAATTGAATATGAAACTGGCATAAATCAGATGAAATTCTCTCTCTCTCTCTCTCTCTCTCTCTCTCTCTCTCTCTCTCTCTCTCTCTCATGAAATTGAATATGAACCGGACAAACATCAGATAACATACACACACCTCAGGCACAAGAAATTTTGGAAGTATTTTGGAGCGACAGTTTCACATGATCAAAATTTCCCCATGAGTGCAGTAAAGCAGGAAAGATATCACACATAATACTAGAATTCATTAATAAAAGTTATCGTGTGAGTAAAGACACTGTAATAACATTTTTATTCCAAAGTCTTAGTTATACCGCATCTAGAGTGTGCTGTACAGTTTTGGAATACCCCCTTAAATTAATGACGTTATTACCATCTACTCACTCGATGTAGCGCTGCTCTGGGGTGCCATCCCTTTCCTCTCTTCCTTCCTTCTTTCCTTCCTTTCTCATCTGTGTTTCTTTCCTTCATTCTTTCCATTTCCTTGTGTCTACGGGTGACGCTACACCGAGTGACAAGCCAAATGGTTTCCTGTACGCCAGGAAACTATTTACTCTCCTGAGTGGTAACCATATAAACAAATTATGGCGCCTGGTGGTTTAATGGGCAATTATGGCGCATCAGTCTGATTAAGCTGATGCAGGTTAATATCCATGGGGTAGTTGGGGTTTATTGCCCACTTAATGCCACTCAGGGATGAGTGAGGCTGGTCACTCTTATCCAGGACCAACTTGCCTAGCCCCGGGCTCCTACGCTTCTCGTTGGGAAACACTGAATTAGATGATGAATAAATGAATGAATGAAAGTATAGAATCAGAGAGTGGGTGCAGCTCTGGCAACTAATACGCACTGCCTGGACCAAACAGTACTGTGTCAAAAACTACTGTGTCAAAAAGGAGAGAACTGCAATTGATTCCATTGGCAGAACGTCGACTGAGGGATGAATTAATTAAGTGCTATAACATACGAAACGGAGTTAATACAAGTGATAGTCGTTGTAGTATAGTAGTCGTAGTAACCTCAGGTTCATCTGAACGTGAACCTAGTGGACTGCAGGCCTAAACTATCATTCTTCTGCTGTCTACCATCCTCATTTCGAAGGATAAGGAAAACACTGAGGGACGTCTGTATAGCCTGGCAGCTCCACCACCCTGTCCTATCGGTGCCACCACGTGAAGGCGTCCCTCTCCAGCGCAAAGTGGATTTAGCAGCACTCATAAATTTTCGCTGAGTCCACGGAGCAAAGGTGACGCTGCCAATTATATCTCCAGCAAACAGAAGCCTAGATAAATAAAATAGCGTAATTGGCAATACAGAGCACCGCCATAGGTAAATTCAGGTATCATTCGTTAGCACCTGCCACCACCTGGGATGATTAATTTGCCCTAATTTAACTACAGGTATTCCTACTTGTGTGCGTCATTCTGTCTGTTTATTGTGTGTGTGTGTGTGTGTGTGTGTGTGTGTGTGTGTGTGTGTGTGTGTGTGTGTGTGTGTGTTATTGCCGTGGGACACTCCTCTTGATTGTACGTCTATCATGGGGGTTAATTTTCATATATGTGGTTTTGTGTGCTTCTTGATTCGCGTCCTTCCCACCCCTACACAGAGCTTTCTCCATTTCTTCCCCCCCCCCCTTTCTCTCTCTCTCTCTCGTCCATTTCCCCTCCCTGTCTGTCTTCCCCCTTCGGCAAACACCGTCCATTCCCATCTCTTTCCTCATTTACTTCCTCGTCTTCCCTCTCTCACATTCTCTGCAAGATGTATGCAATGGTGGTGATGGTGATGATGATGGTGGTGGTTGTGATGATGATGATGGTGGTGGTGATGATGGTGGTGGTGGTGGTTGTGATGATGATGATAATGATGATTCTCTTAATATAATCCAGTCAGTGAACAATAACCTTCGTGTAGTTCAGCCTCCGTGTATAGGAAGCAGTTGTGTGTACCCTAAACACAGTTCTGGTTATGATTAGTTTGTCGGGGAAGTTTGGTGTGTGTGTGTGTGTGAGGAAAGGTGAGAAGGAGGTAAGGATAGTACGGGGCGTTGGTTTCTTGCATATGTATGAGGTAGACACGTTGATGGCACACACACACACACACACACACACACACACACACACACACACACACACACACACACACACACACACACACACACACACACACACACACACACACACACACACACACACACACACACACACACACACACACACACACACACACACACACACACCAAAACAGTTCCCCTAATTTTTTCTTTACAAAAAATATCACTACGACTCAAAACGACATATTACACGAAAGTGAATGAATAAAACGACATTACTTCATATTAGGAAGGTGAGTACTGGTAGGTGGAGTGTACCTGTATTTTTTTATATATACAGGTGAGTAATTACGTGAAATTCGGTGGACGGAAATGGCGGGGCTTAATTAGAGGTGAATAAATGGCGAGGTGGAACAGGTGAAGCGGCCGGCTGTCTGGGTCGTAAAATATTGGGGGAGAGAGAGAGAGAGGGAGAGTCAGTACTAAATACATTAATAAAGTAATCAATGGTCCTATCTGTCCGTCTGTACTCTTATCCATCTGTCTATGTCTGTCTGTCTATTTGTCAATCCATCCATCCATCTGTCTATCTGTGTATCCATCTATCCATCCATCCATCTCTCTGTCTATCTGTCTATCCATCCATTCATCCGTCCATCCATCTATCTATCTGTCTGTCTATCTGTCTGTCAATCCGTCTATCTATAAGCAGGGTCAGTGAGGCTTACGGATGCAATTCCCATCCAAAGACCCAGCCAAGCTAAACGTTGTATGTGTGTTGTGAGGCTCGTAATTCTCTCTCTCTCTCTCTTTCTCTCTCTCTCATCTTGTAAACACTTTCCGGCCAGTTCTTTCCCCCATTAATTTCCACAACACAGTTTCCCCCTCTTCACATCTAGTTACTCCCTTTGTTTCCTGTACTTGTCTAGCTGCTCCCTGTGTGTGGTTCTGAGGAAGCTTGTAATATCAGTACCGTCTTACGCAGTTTCCTTGAAGATACCCCCAGCGTCTTGCTATATCTTGTGTTTTCTTTTATTCAGTACTGGGGTATGTTGTTGTGTTACTGATGGGGTTATATCCAATGGTTGATAGATAGATAGATAGGTAAATATATAGATAGATAGGTAGGTAGATAGATAGATATACAGATAGGTTGAGAGGTGAATATACAGATAGGTAGGTAGATGGATATATAGATAAGTATTAAGCTAAACATTAATTAGGAAGATGAATTGATAAGTGGAAAGATAAATGTAGATAGAAATAGATAGACAGATAGAGATATGTTTATTGATCACAGCATCCATTTATACACTGAGGATGGTCCCGTTTGTAGTTGGAAACGTTTGAGGAAAAGAAACGTTTAAGAGAGCAACGTTTTGAGGACTAAACCAACGTGGGATTTTTCTTCCTCTGTTGTCTTTCCCATTCAGTTGATCCAGTCGTCCTTAGGCATCAGTTACGCATGGTACAGTATTTCTCTCTCTCTCTCTCTCTCTCTCTCTCTAATGGTAATCAGTTTCTCTTAATCGTCGTCTTCTTGGGGCTTCTTCCCCTTCCTCTCGACTTTCTCATCGCTCCTCTCTCTCTTCCTCTCATTTCCTCTCTTACTCTCTTTTTTTCATTCTTTCTTATACTTTTCTGTCGCGCTGTTGTCTGGCTTTCTGGCTTTTTTTCGGCTTTCCATATGTCTTTTTTTGTCTGCTGTCTGTCTGTCTGTCTGTCTGTCTGTCTCTGTCAGCATCTTCCTGTCAGTCTGTCTGCCTGCCTCTCTCTCTCTCTCTCTCTCTCTCTCTCTCTCTCTCTCTCTCTCTCTCTCTCTCTCTCTCTCTCTCTCTCTCTCATTTCCTCCTCTTCACTCTTCTTGGCCGCTGTTAAAGAAGTCCGTTTGGCTCATCTTCCTCCTTCAACCCTTTCCTTCATTTATTACAATTTTCCTCCATATCCTTTCCTTTCTCCTTCTCTTCTCCTTCCTATTCCTTCCTCTCCTTCTCTTTTCCTTCCCATTCCTTCCTCTCCTTCTCTTCTCCTTCCCATTTTCCTCTCCCTCTCTTCCCTTCCATTCATTTCTTTCCTTCCCTTCTCCTTCGATTCGTTCCTCTCCTCCACTCCTTCTCATTGATCCCTCTCCTCTTCCTTCCTCTGTCTCCTCCCCTCTTCTCCTTACCATTCGTCCCTCCCCCTCTCTACTCCTTCCCTTCATCTCCTCTCATTCTTCTTTGTGTGTATCATTTTGTGGTTTGTCAGTCCCACTTATATACTGTATATATATATATATTTTTCTTAATCTTTCCATTCGTCAAAATATCGTCTCTCCTCGATTCCTTCCTCTTCCTTTATTGTCGCCCTCCCCTCCTTCGTCTTTAATCTCTTCCTCTTTGTTGATCTCCCTTTTTTCTTGAACCCCTTGACTACAATATCTGCCACGTACTGAAAACCTCCACATGTCACCACTTCGGCGCTAACACCCACCGTCCATATTGAATACATGCAAGGGCCACCTCATACAGAACCGGTGTATTGGTATTATAGTGGGTATTTTTTAAGACATGCCGGGGGTCTGGTGTTAACTCAGTAAATTCTGCTATAACCAACTTCAGGCTCTTAATCTGTTCCCTGTCCCAGCCTGAGAGAGAGAGGGAGAGAGAGAGAGAGGTGTCACCGTAGTGAAGGAGTTAATCTATGTGTCTTTGTGTTTCCCTCATTTAGTGTTTCTCTGGCTTTTTTACATTGTGTATCTTTCTCCAGACTACGAAGCGGCCACGCAGTTCCGTACGATAATTTCTCTCTCTCTCTCTCTCTCTCTCTCTCTCTCTCTCTCTCTCTCTCTCTCTCTCTCTATTAAGCAAAGGCCTCACGTACTGAAGGGATTAAAGCCGATTCCCATTAATCCCCTGGTAGGATTTAAAGTATCTGGATTTGCCCTCGCTACTCAAAGAGGATTTCATGCAGGATTAAGTACAGACATGAAGTACTGCTGTGTAATACTGTACTTCGCTGTTTCTGTAATGCCCTCGCTTCGTAACATAGCATACTTGATTCATGCTTCTTACTGTCACACTTATTTGCCTCATGCACCTCACTCACACACTTACATACATCTGTCACACTTATTTATCTCATGCATCTCACTCTCACACTTACTTTGAGTCATATTTATGTCATGCTTTTTTACCTCATGCACTTCACTCACACTTATTTTGAGTCATGTTATACTTATTTACCTCATGCACCTCACTCTCACACTTATTTTGAGTTATACATCTGTCACTCTTATTTACCTCATGCACCTCACTCTCACACTTACTTTGAGTCATATTTCTGTCATGCTTTTTTACCTTATGCACCCCACTCACATTTGTTTTGAGTCATATTTCTGTCATGCTTTTTTACCTTATGCACCTCACTCTCACACTTACTTTGAGTCATATTTCTGTCATGCTTTTTTACCTCATGCACTTCACTCACACTTGTTTTGAGTCATACTGTAGTTCTGTCATACTTAATCATGCACCTCACTCTCACACTTACTTAGTCATATTTCTGTCATGCTTTTTTAACTTATGCACGTCACTCACACTTGTTTTGAGTCATACTGTAGTTCTGTCATACTTAATCATGCACCTCACTCTCACACTTACTTAGTCATATTTCTGTCATGCTTTTTTAACTTATGCACGTCACTCACACTTGTTTTGAGTCATACTGTAGTTCTGTCATACTTAATCATGCACCTCACTCTCACACTTATTTTGAGTCTAAAAATGTCAGCAAAATCACGTGCAGTAAAGACAACAAGATACAGCAATAACAACACTATCAACAACAACAAAAAATAACGAAGAAAATCATCAACTACAGCAGCGTAAGACATCAAAAACAACAACGACAACAACAACAACTCCTTCCTTTCGTTCTGAATGTTGCTTCTCCTTTATTTCTTGTGCTATCGATCTTCCTCCTGTGTGTGTGTGTGTGTGTGTGTGTGTGTGTGTGTGTGTGTGTGTGTGTGTGTTAATGTTTGGAGCTGTGAGTATGGGGAAGTTGTGTTGAGGTGGATTGGGTTGGAGGGAGTCATAAGATGGAAGGAGTAATTATGTCAAGATGTCCTCAGGCTGAAGGGGTTTTACACACACACACACACACACACACACACACACACACACACACACATACACACACACACACACACACACACACACACACACACACACAAATGAGTAGGTGGGGACTTTGTCAGGTGGTAACAAGAGTAAAATCAAGAGAAGATAAATATAACCTTCATTCTCCCCTTCAGTAGTCGAGCCCCTGAGTTAATAAAAAATATATATATAGAGAGAGATAGTAAGAGTAAAGCAGAATAATTCATCTTACGAAAGTAGTAAAGATCTTGAAGAAGTTTTTGAGAAGGTGAGAGGATAATTGCACGTCTTTAAGCCTTTGGTGGATGGCCTGTCAACATTGCGCATCGTGCAGATCAACACCGCTTCTGAATTTCGCCTTGCTCTCATATCATCCTCTTTCCACTATCAGTCCTTTACACTCAGGCTCCTAAAAGCTGAATAAAATCGTCAGACGCCCATTGGAATAAGATGATGGAGTTCTGCCCACGGTGAGAGGGTTGAGGGTACCAGGGTGTCACAGTTATTCATATAATTTGGTGTTAGCGTACAAGAACGATAGAGTTGACCCCACGATAAGGGTGTTGAGTGAGGGTAGCTTCACACTGTCCCTTTATTGAGTGATTTATTTACTTTTTTTGAAGTAGAATGCCAGAGTTATCCCAAGAATGAAAGGGTCATGTGACAAAATTGGTTTTAACAGTTGGTATAAGTAAGTAGGGAAATATAACGTGATACATTGGAGACCGTAGTTAAGAGGAGATCATGTGGGTGTTCGCTTGGAAGAAAAATAAATCAGTAGCCAAATATAATGTGATAAATAGGAGACCGTAATAAATAGGAGATCGTGGTAATAGGAGACAGTGATAAATAGGAGACCGTGGTAAAAAGGAGACCGTGATAAATAGGAGACTGATAAAAAGGAGACCGTGATAAATAGGAGACCGTGATGAATAGGAGACACCGGTAAATAGGAGACCGTGATGAATAGGAGACACTGGTAAATAGGAGACCGTGATAAATAGGAGACCGTGATGAATAGGAGACACCGGTAAATAGGAGACCGTGATGAATAGGAGACACTGGTAAATAGGAGACCGTGATAAATAGGAGACACTGGTAAATAGGGGACCATGATAAATAGGAGACCGTGAGACGGTGATAAATAGGAGATCGTGGTAATAGGAGATGCACACATGCCCCCTTCAAAGGCCTCCATCGTAGTGTCTAGAACAATTGTGGGGCTAACTTTCCATTAACTTTGACAACAAGCGTGCCCTTTCATCCCCCCCACCCTACCCCCACCTGTACTCTCTCTCTCTCTCTCTCTCTCTCTCTCTCTCTCTCTCTCTCTTTAGTTAACTTACTCTTGTTTGTGAATGAGCTTATTTATTTATATATGTAATTATTTTTGTCTTCGTCTAAGAACTATTCTCTTTTTTTTTGCAGGTAAGTTGTGCTGCCGTTTCTTGTGTCCTGGGATGGATGGTGCTTTGTTGGTGTTGATGGTGAGTGAGTTTGTTATTATTATTATTATTATTATTATTTTTTATTAACGGTATTATTATTATTATTATTATTATTATTATTGATATTATTATTATTATTATTATTGTATGATGATAATGAAGGCGAACACAGTGATATGATGATGATGATGATGATGTATCTTTTATAACACGATGTTAAACCTCATTTATTAATCAGCTACTCACTTATGTCAGTCTTTAGATAATATTATTTTGGCAAGAAAAACAAATCTAAAGTAATGTGCATAACTTCAAATTTTCTTAAAAATTAAAAAAATAACCCTTTCAACCTGAAGACTTTTTTCTATCGTAAGACAGTTTAATTGATCTTAAGTTATTTTGAGAACCCAGAGGGGAGTTTATAAGTATCAGTGAGTAATTAGAGAAGGTAGTTGTTAATTGTGGGTCATTAGTGAAGTGTATTGTAATTATGCTGCACAGAAAAGCGATAATGACTCCGAAAGACGTATTTGTGGTGGTGGTGGTGGTTGTGGTTATGGTGGTGGTGGTAGTTTGGCAGGTTGTGGGGATGGTGGTGGTCGTGGTCGTGGTCGTGGTAGTGGTGGTGGCGATAGTTGTGGTATGTGGTTGTGGGGATGGTGGTAGTCGTGGTGGTGAATGTGCTTGTGGGGATGGTGGTAATTGTGGTGATGGTGGTAGTTGTGCAGGTTGTGGTGGTGGTGATGGTGGTTGTATTGTAGTCATAGTGGTGATGTTTGAGAGTTACAATATTGGTGATGGTGGTTGGGATAATGTTGATAGTGATGATGACATGGTAGTGATATTGGTAGTGGTGGTGATTGTGGTAGTAGTGTTGGTAATGGTGGTAGTTGTTGTGCCGATGTTGGTAATGGTAGTAGTATTGGTGGTTGGGAATGTTAGTAGTTGTGGTGGATAAGTAGAACAGTGATGGTGGTGATGGTGGTCGTTGAGATATGAATGTTGGTAGTTGTGGTAGGTTAATAATGTTGATAATGGTGGTTGTGGTAGTGCTGGCTGTCGTGGGTAGTAATGTGCTTCAAGATGATAGTGGTGATGATGGTGCCTTAGTTGTAGTGTTGGTAATGTTGGTAGCTGGTAATGTTGGTAGTTGGTAATGTTGGTAGTTGATAGTTGGGTAATGTTGGCAGTAGTGTTGGTTTGGTTTGGGTAGTTGGTGATGTTGGTAGTGAGCAATGTTGGTAGTTGATAGTGTTGGTAGTAGTGGTGGTTGGTAATGTTGGTAGTAGTGGTAGTTGATAATTTTGGTAGTAATGTTGATAGTTGATAGTGTTGGTAGTAGTGGTGGTTGGTAATGTTGGTAACAGTGGTAGTGGAGAATGTTGGTAGTAATGTTGATAGTTGATAATGTTGGTAGTTGATGTTGGTAATGTTGGTAGTTGGTAATGTTGGTGGTGGTGGTAGGGTGGGGCTGAGCTAGCTGATAAGGAAGGGGGGGGCGCCTGTTCATATAGATATAGAGAGAGGCCAGCCATACACCTTTATTGCTACCCCCTCTACTACCACCACTACCACTACACTGCCACTACACTACCACTACACTGCCACTACACTACCACTGCACCACCACTACCATTACTACCACTACACCACCACTTTTACTACCATAACTACCATTCCTCCACTACCACTACACCACCACTACCATTACTACCACAACTACCACCACCACCACTATTACTACCACAACTACCATTCCACCACTACCACTACACCATCACTACCATTACTACCACTACACCACCACTGTTACTACCACAACTACCATTCCTCCACTACCACTACCATTACTACAACGATTACAACTACACCTACCGTTACCGCCAGTACTACCACCACCACCACCACTACTGACTATCACAACTACCACTACACCACCACCACTACCATTACTACCATATCATACATACCACAGCTACCACAATTGTCACACCTGTCACTACTACCACACCCACCACTGCTACCACTACCACCATAACTACTACCATTATTGTCCAAACTACCACTATCAGAGTCGCCACGGCCACAAAGCAACTTTAAACTCACTTCGGATTCTCTCTCTCTCTCTCTCTCTCTCTCTCTCTCTCTATCGTTTCTTGCCTCTCTGCCTCTCATTTATCTTTCCTCCATGTCTTCCTCCCGATCACTGCCACTTCCCTCCCTCTCATTTCTCTTTCTTCCTTCCACTCACTTACTCCTCCTCCCACGCACCTCCTCCTCCTCCCACGCACCTCCTCCTCCTCCCACGCACTTCCTCCTCCTCCTCCCACGCACTTCCTCCTCCTCCTCCCACGCAACTTCCTTCTCCTCCCACTCAACTTCCTCCTCTTCTTAGCCCCTTACGAGATGTCCTTCCTGAAATTAAGAAACTATATGATGGGGTGAAATAATGAAATGATAATAGATTTAGGAGTTAACGAGGATTATAAAGTTTTCTTGGTAAATAAAATCACTCGAAATTGTTAATGGGGTTGGTTGATTATGTAAAGGGAGAGAGAGAGAGAGAGAGAGAAAGGAGGATAAGTTAGTGAGTATAAGTTGAAAGAGAGTGAGGAGCGTTTTGATAAATTGTGAAAGGAAGGAAAGATATGGGAAAAAAATTGAAAGGTAGGGATCATTATCAGTGAGAGAGAGAGAGAGAGAGAGAGAGAGAGAGAGAGAGAGAGACAGAACAACAAACCCTTCCTCTGAGGTCACACAAAATACCAATAGCGTTAAGTAAAGTTAAAATTTATCGTTACCATGATTACTGAAAGAATTGGAAGGAACAAGGGCAGTCATGTTTTTGGGAGTGGTAGGGATCGTGGTTGTGGTGGTGGTAGGGGTGGTGGTAATGGTGGTAGTTGTGATAGGGATGGTGATGGTAATTGTGGTAGTAATTTTGGGGATGGTGGTAATGGTGGTGGTTGTGGTAAGGGTGGTGGTTATAGGGGATGGTGGTAGTGGTAGGGATGATGGTTATGATGATGGTGGTGGTGGTGGTAGCAATGGTGGGCATGGTGGTGATGGTGGTAGGGATGGTAGTTACGGTGGCTATGGTGGTAGAGATGGTGGTAGTGGTGAGGTAGTAGTGGTAGGGATGGTGGTGGTAATGGTGGTAGTGGTAGGGATGATGGTTATGGTGGTAGTTGTGGTGATGATGGTGGTGGTAATGGTGGTAGTGGTACGGACGATGGTAGTGGTGGTGGTAGTGGTAGGTGTGGTCGAAGGGAGGGAGAAATAGAAGGAGATCAGTAAAGAGAAAGTAAGGAGGGAGGGAAAGGAATAAAGGAGGGAGGGGAGAGAAAGAGGGAGGGAAAAGAAGGGAGGAAGGGAAAGATGGATGGAGAGAAAAAGTAGTGGAGAGGAGGGAAGAGAAAGAGGAAGTAGAAGAGATGAAAGGAGGAAGAGAGGAGGGGGGAGAGAAGAGTGGAGAGAAAGGAGGAGGAGGAGAGAAAAATGGAGAGCTAGGAGGAGGAGGAGAGAAGAGTGGAGAGAGAGGAGGAGGAGGAGGAGAGAAGAGTGGAGAGAGAGGAGGAGGAGGAGAGAGAAATGGAGAAAAAAGGAGGAGGAGGAGAGAAATACGTAAGGAAGAGAGACAGTCGCTGGTATGAAATAAACTGCTGAGGTCACCCAATAAACTTGCCTGAGAGAGAGAGAGAGAGAGAGAAAGAGAGAGGGGGGGGGAAGAGACAGAGACTGATAGAACATTAGGGCGATAGTTCTTGAAGCAGAAGAGAAGGAAATGGAGAGAAAAGGGAGAGATAGAGGTAAAGATAGATAGACAAAGAGAGAGAGGGAGAGATATTTTTGAGGAAGGATGATGATGATGATGATGATGGTGAGGAGGAGGAGGAGGGGAAGAGGAAGAACAAGAGGAGAGACTATAAGAGGAACGATAATTTGAGGAGGAAGAAGAGGGAGAGAGAAGTTATGAGGGAGGATGAGAAGGAAGGAAGAAGGAAGAGAGGAAGTAATCAAAGGTGGAGAAAAATGATGGAGAAATTAAAAGGGGAGATGATTTGAGAGAGAGAGGGAGGGGAGGAAGGGAGGTATAAGTTAGAGTAAGATGAGTGAAGTGAGGAGATAAATTTTCGTGAGAGAGAGATAGAGAAAGAGAGAGAGAGAGAGAGAGATTAGAGTAAGAAATATGAAGTAAAGATAAATTTTGATAGAGGGGGGAAGGGGGGGTAAGTTTAGTGAACGTGAATTAAGAAAAAATGAGAGACGACGCGATAAATTGAGAGAGAGAGAGAGAGAGAGAGAGAGAGGAAAGATACTGGCGGAGTTGAAGACAGGAATCATCATCATCATCATCATCATATTCTGTCCCCTCTTTCCTCTCATTTTCCTCTTCCCCTCCCCCCTCCTTTCCTCCCTCTCCTTCCTCTCACTTCCCTTTTCTTTCCACCTACCTTTCCTCTCCCTCCTTTTCCCCTCACTTCCCTATTCTTTCCACCATCCTTTCCTCTGCCTCTCCTTCCCCTCACTTCCCTCTTCCTCCTCCTCTTCCTTTTTCGTCTCTTAAAAACTTGGTAAAAATTCATGCTTTTAGGTCTTCTCTAAGGTTGACCACACTTGATATCAAACTTTTTAATTTAACTTTATTTTTAATATAGATTGACCTGAAGGAGAAAAGAGGTCATTGGTTTAGGAGTAGGTTGTTTATTGGTGAAGTAAATAACTGAATGAATGAATGGAAAGGAAGATGAGGCAGAATGTGGAATGGTAATAGTAGAAGTTTTAATAATAATAATAATAATAATGGTAATGATAATAGTAATGATGATAATGATAGAGGTGATGATGACGATGGTAATGACAGTAATAACATTCATCACCACCATCATCATAAACCTTTCCACATAATAGTAATAATAATTAAAAAATAATAATAATAATAATACCGGTAATAACAGTAGTAACAATTTTTCGTTTTCTTTTCGACTTTACTGAATAAAATCGCCTGTTTTACCTGCAAGAGAACACCTGTAATCAAGGTTAATGAGCTTACCTGACCGTGAGAAGGTTAATTGTATCGATATTTCCTAAGCTTCCTAATACCTTTTCTTAAGCGATTTATTTTGTTTATTACACCCTACCGTTCTATTCTGCTTTACATAAATCCTTCCACTATCCCCATACTCTCCCTGAGTAACGTACAAAAGGATATTTACCAACTGTATTCTAAAATAAATCGCCAAGGAAGAGGTGTTAGGGAGCTTCCTTGACCTTCGAGAGTATTTTGGAAGCAAACATGAAATTTAAAAGTTTCAAGAAGCAAGGTGAAGTGTGTGTGTGTGTGTGTGTGTGTGTGTGTGTGTGTGTGTGTGTGTATGTTAGTGTGTATTGCAGTATGTGTACGTGAAGTTTGAGCACTGCGTTATGCATGAGGGTGTGTGTGTGTGAGTGCCGGTAGTCAGAGGCGTGATTAGGGAGAGTGGTTTCGTACACACACACACACACACACACACACACACACACACACACAGTACAGTACAGACGAAAGCACACACTTCATTACTCTTTATATATCTATCTGTCTATTTGTACATTATCTATCTATCTCCATTACGGCATCATTATATAGTTGAATATGCATTTCTGTTGTGTGATGTCATTTTATACCGAATTATTTATGCTGTTAGAAGATTTTACCCATTGAAGGAGGGCCGCCATGCTGAGAAGAGGTTGTGAATTCTGTATCTTACCGTACCTCTCACGTGTGTAGAGTCTCCTTAAGGTGATTGGCAGGTGAGCGAGAGAGAGAGAGAGAGAGAGAGAGAGTTGAAGTGATAAGACCGTGTGCACCTTTTCATCCTTAATTCACACCTAAGAGTACAGTCGCCTCCAAAACTCCTGTCCCCTCTTCTGCCACTCTCTTCATGGACTTAGATAATTACAGTGTGGTGGAGCTAACGACACTGGTGAAGCTGATCTGAAATAAGTTCTTCAGTGTCGGTTGCTACAGACTCACCACACTGTCAAACTGCATGAAGGAGAAAAGCTGAAGAGGCAACAGGAATTTTGATCGCGACTGTACATTCATTAACCCTTGTCTGGAAATTACATTGAATTCTACTCTAGTGACTCCAGTGCATAATCTTTCTCTTTATTATTCACTATTTCTAGCAAGAGTACAATATTATACACTATTTTACACTAGGATGAATGGAGAGCGTTTCATACCTCTTCACTACGAGTTTATCCTCAGCTGAATAAAATCGTCATGCGTAGCAGGAAGGATGGATAAAAAGCGTCTTTCTAATCGAGGGTCTTCGTTGAAAAAAAAAAAAAAAAAAAAAAAAGCCCGACAAAAATAAATGAAAAAAACGCAGTAGCATTTCTAAAATTTTGTAGTCGAGGGGCTCCAACGTTAAAAAAAAAAAAAAAAAAAAAAAAAAAAATCATAGCTTTTTCCAAAAATCTTATTTGTCAATGTCATAATAACTGTTTTGTTGGGCAGAAACGACAAAACAGTTTGCTGCATAAATGACTCACTGTTTTTTTACCTAATTTGAAAATACATTTATCCTCGTAAAGGATTGTATCACTTGCAAACAGCTTTTGTGTTTTATATGTACCATGTGTTTTCAGTGAAGCAGGTTTTTGCGCATACAAAGCCTCTGATAAGTGTATATATATATATATATATATATATATATATATATATATATATATATATATATATATATATATATATGTATATATATATATATATATATATATATATATATATATATATATATATATATATATATATATATATATATATATATATATATATATATGTATATATATATATATATATATATATATATATATATATATATATATGTATATATATATATATATATATATATATATATATATGTATATATATATATATATATATATATATATATGTATATATGTATATATATATATATATATATATAAATATGTACATGTTTATATGTATATATATATATATATTTGCATATATATATATATATATATATATATATATATATATATATACATAATAAAAGGCCACAAAGTCATTGGAGTAAGGTAGTAGTTTTTTTTTCATTTTTTCTTTTTTTTTTTTCTTTTTCTGTCTCTTTTCTTTTTCTTTGTGGTTTTCGTCACGTGTGAACTGTGAGCTAATACAACCAGCCTTCAGTCAGGTAGTGTGTTATTGGTTGGTCTCGACGGCCTCGTTCACTTCACAAAGGCAACAATTGACGACGGCTTTACTATTGCCCTCTCAGCCTCTCTCTCTCTCTCTCTCTCTCTCTCTCTCTCTCTCTCTCTCTCTCTCTCTCTCTCTCTCTCTCTCTCTCTCTCTCTCTCACACACACACACACACACACACACACACACACACACACACACACACACAGTTTTAGGTCTCATATTTCATTTAATAACCTCTTAAGCCCGAGGACGTCCTTTATAATTTATTCCTCCTACCACATAACTTCTTTATTTTATTTATTTTTTCTTGGAGACGGATCTAGGAAATGAAGGGCGTAGGTGTCCCCTGCATGGCCCCCCCCCCTCCTGCCCCTTAGGTATATCAAATTATTATTTTTTCAAGTATGGAGAATAATATAATAGTAACAGTATTAGTTGTAACCCCATGGTCATCGAAATGTGAACCCAGTGGACTGCAGGCTGAAGCTGACCTTTCTACAGTCCAAACATCCTCAGACATCCTCCTTTTGGTGGATAGGGAGGGGATGGAGGGACGTTTGGATATCCGGGCACCTCACCGGCCGGCCATATCGGTGCCACCACATGAGGGAGTACATTTTAGGGACCTTGTAAAATTTAGCATCGTAGTGAAGAGGCTCGAAGGATACCCACTGCCGTAATTTCCAGTTTGTCGTAGTGAAGCGGGAAGGAGGACACACACTTCCGTAATTCCACTTCGTAATTTCCAGTCTATGTTGGCTTCCTTGTCTGTGTTCCGTGTGTGAATTAGTAACTTGTAGGCTTGTAATTCACTTAATGGACCCCTCTTGTGTAGACGAGGCTTATGGCAACCCTGAGGCGAGAGAGAGAGGGAGAGAGAGAGAGAGAGAGCGTGTGTGTGTGTGTGTGTGTCCAAATTTATGGTGTGTGATCCAGGCCGTCTATCTCAGGGCTGTCGTCTTGTAATTACCAAAGAAGAAACATTGTCCAGCCTCCAAGATGACCCACTTTGTTATCTCCACCAAACCATAAGGAAACTCGTATTGAACATGTTACAGGCAATTTAACCCCTTCAGGACGATAACACCTAAATTTTACTCATGCCTCTAGATTACAATTTCCTTTAAAATTTAGAAAAAGATGTATTATTGTCGAGTGAAACTTCCTTATAATTCATTTTCTTCCAAGACGTTTATCTGATCTTATTCTTAGCCCCAGACGATTTTACTCAGCTTAATGGAGACTTGTAGTGAAGAGGTTGAGGCAGATTACATTATTCCTTTCAGTTCGATTACACTTTTTTTTTTTATATACATTGTTTTATTATTTTGGCCATACCGCCATTTTTCTACCCCTGACCGCTCATCTTTTACTCCCTCCCTCTTTCCCCTCTCTGCTCCCGTCCCCCTATATCCTTCCCCCTCCTCCTCCCACTCTGTTCATCCCTTCCCTCCACCATATCTCTCACTCTTCCCCATTCCTTCCCCTCTGCCCCATCTTTCTCCTTGTCTTTCGCCCCCTCCTACGCCTTCCTCCATATCCACTCTTCTACCCAGCACCCCTGTCTCCCTTCCTCATCCCTCCACACCCTACCCCTCTTTCCTCATTCTTACATCCCCACCTTTCCTCTCTCTTCATCCTTCCTCCTCTCCCCTCACTGTCACTCCTTGTCCCATTTTCTCCACACTTATACCTCTCCTTTCTCCTTCCCCATTTTCAACACTCACACCTCTCCTTCATCCCTCCCCTTCCCCCTATCTCTCCTCCTTCCTCATCCTTCCCTCTCTCCCCTCTCCTCTGTCTCCTTCCCCTTCCCCCTCTCTCTCATCCTTCCTTCTCTCCCCTCTCCTCGGTCTCCCCTCTTCTCTGTCTCCCCTCTCCCTCCCCACTCCCTTCAATTATGCACCTCCACGCCACCACTCAAGATCCCAACAATAGAGTCCGTTTATTACATCCCTATTTCATTCCCCCAATTACAGTGTTTAAACATATTTATTATAGCCCCAAACCCTCCCATTATACGCCCTGCGGGGGATTATAGAAGGACCCTTGTATAATCCTCCTCTGTTTTTATTTATTTATTTATTTTTTGGTAAGTGCGTGTTGCGTCTTCTTGGTGTTTTTTTTATTTGATTGTAAATTGGGTCGTCTTTTCGTTAATTTTCGTCCGTTTTTCGTGATTGTTGCTTCGTCCTCTTTATTTACATATTTATTTTTATTTATTTATTTGGGGGGTAAGTGGGGGCGTCTTTTGGTCGATGGGATTGCTCACCATCCACTCACGTGATGTAATACTACTTTCAGGTGACTCTGCACTGAGGGACAAGCCAAATGTAACGTAGAGAAATATTTATTGCATTGAGTGGTACAGTAACTAAATACCCAGCAAGTAGACGCCTGGTGGAGTAGTGGGATTAGGCGCTCCGTAAGGGTTTAAATCTAAGGGTTGGATTGGGTAGGCTGTATTTATCACAGTGCCGCTCAGGGGTTTGACCGGTCGCCGTATTAAATGTCTGGACTGAATAACCTTTTCCCGGGCCCCAACGCTCCTGAGGGGGTATTACAGGACTGGATGGATGGGTGGTTGGGTGGGTGGATGGGTGGTTGGTTGGGTGGATGGATGGATGGGTGGTTGGGTGGATGGATGGGTGGTTGGGTGGATGGATAGATGGATGGGTGTTTGGGTGGATGGATGGGTGGTTGGGTGGATGGATAGATGGTTGGGTGGATGGATGGGTGATTGGGTGGATGGATGGGTGGTTGGGTGGATGGAAGGGTGGTTGAGTGGATGGATAGATGGTTGGGTGGATGGAAGGGTGGTTAGATGGGTGTTTGGGTGGATGGATGGGTGGTTGAGTGGATGGATAGATGGTCGGGTGCATGGAAGGGTGGTTGGGTGAATGGAAGGGTGGTTGGGTGGATGGAAGGGTGGTTGGGTGGATGGATGGGTGGTTGAGTTGATGGATAGATGGTTGGGTGGATGGAAGGGTGGTTAGATGGGTGTTTGGGTGGATGGATGGGTGGTTGAGTGGATGGATAGATGGATGGGTGGTTAGGTGGATAGGTGGGTGGATTTGTTGAGAAGTAGAGATACCGATTGTACCTACAGTGGAGTTTATTTGTGTGTGTGTGTGTGTGTGTGTGTGTGTGTGTGTGAATTATTGATGTGTACGTGACTGGACGAAAAGACGAGGAAGTTTGTATAATTTTTTTGTACTTTAGTGAAGGGGAGTTGTTGTTGTTGTTGTTGTTGTTGTTTGTTTGTTTGTTTTTCACTTATTTCCTTGTAGGTGTTTTGAAAAAGTAAAGGTAGAGAATATAGCATTTTTTTTATCTTGATTTTTGGTAACCGAGCTGAAACACACACACACACACACACACACACACACACACACACACACACACACACACACACACACACACACACACACACACACACACAATATATATATAGTGGTATGTGGCCTGATTCTGTGTGTGCTTTTCCTTTTATCGTGATCTTGGTAAATATAGTCTTGAAAATGGGAAGGGGGGAGCTTGGGGGGGGGAGTGGGGTCCAGGAAGGGGGGCTGGGGGGGGAGTGGGAGCGAGGAAGGGGGAAGCTGGGAGTGGGGTGGGATCGAGGGAGGGCGGAGAGGACGATAAAAATGTATATAAAAGAATAGAATATAAGAATTGTTTGAACTTTGTGTGTGTGTGTGTGTGTGTGTGTGTGTGTGTTTAGGTGTAAGGGAGTTAAGGACGTATATGTTTTTTTTATGTTGTGGACAGTGATCTTATTTTTATTGCTATTATTATTATTATTATTATTATTATTATTATATCATTCATGTTCTTGCTGTAATGTCTTAGTTATTATTGCATTTATCTTTACCTTGTACTCATTTCTCTTCAACCTTGCTCTCTCTTTCTCCTGCCCTCTTCTTTATCTCACCTTCCTTCTAATCTTGTTATCTGTTCAACCTCTTTACTGGTTATTGCTTTTTATTTATTACTTTTGTGTGTTTATTTCTCTCTCTCTCTCTCTCTCTCTCTCTCTCTCTCTCTCTCTCTCTCTCTCTCTCTCTCTCTCTCTCTCTCTCTCTCTCTCTCTCTCATATCATTATCGACAACAAACAAAAGGATATTAAGGTACAAGGTTTAGAATAAATCGCTAAGGAAAAGGTGTTTAGAAATACCCAAAGTCGCTTCACTAGGTGTGTGTGGTCTGTGTAACTGCTTTATTTATCCCATAGGAGCTCGTTTTCTTTTATTTTTATTTTTTTCGGATATTGTTAGCTATTTTTCCAGGCACTTTTCACTTCATGTCTCCATCCTATCTCCTCTTACCTCCATCCTATCTCCTCTTACCTCCATCCTATCTCCTCTTACCTCCATCCTATCTCCTCTTACCTCCATCCTATCTCCTCTTACCTCCATCCTATCTCCTCTTACCTCCATCCCATCTCCTCTTACCTCCATCCCATCTCCTCTTACCTCCATCCTATCTCCTCTTACCTCCATCCTATCTCCTCTTACCTCCATCCTGTTCTCCTGTCTGTATCCTATCTCCATCCTGTATCCTCCTGTCTCCATCCCATCTTCTATCTCCATCTTGCCTCTATCCTATCTCCTATCTCCATCCTGTCTCCTCTTATCTCCATCGTATCTCCTCTTATCTCTCGTCTCCAACCATCTCCACTCTGTCAGCTGCCAATCTGACTCTCACATTCTTTCCTCTTTTCCACCTCTTACTTTTTTGTCTCGTTTTTCATCTTCCTCTTTCCCTCCCACTTTGATCTCCCTCCCCTCCCCTCCCTCTCCACCATTCTTCCCCTTCCTGTCTCCCCCCCATCTCCCTCCCTCCTGCCCCCTTTTCCCCCCATCCTCTTCCTTTCCTCTCTCCCCCATCGTCTTCCCTCCCCACTCTCTCCCCATCCTTTTCCCTCCCCACTCTCTCCCCATCCTCTTCTCTCCCCATTCTCCCCATCTTCTTCCCTCCCAGCTATCCCCCATCCTCCTCCCTCCCCACTCTTTACCCATCCTCTTCTCTCCCTGCCCTCCCACATCCTCTTCCGTCCCCACTCTCCACCCATCATCCTCTTCTCTCTTTCCTCTCTCACCCCTCGTCTCCTCTCTCTCCCCCTTCATCCTCCCCTGTCTCCCCCTCCTAATCCCTCTCTAATTTATCAACTTGGGGAGGCTCTTGACACTCTAAGCCGGGGGGGGGGATCTAACTTTTTACCTGTCTAACTTTTTCTTCCAGTTTCATCTTTGCCTCCTTAAGTTTTACCTCTTGCCCAGGTAGTGTTAATTAGCTTGGCCTTCAGGTGGTTCTTGCCTTCTTATTGTATGGGTGATTTTCCTTTTTTTTTTTTTTTTTTTTGACGGTAGGGGAAGGGGGTTACTTTGTGGTGTAATGTGTCTGTCTGTCAGTATTTCTGTATGTCTCTCTGTCTGTGGCTGTCTGCGTCTGTACCTGTCTTTATTTATTCGTCTGTATTTTATTCACGTTTGCGATGTATTGTGTTGTTATGAGGACTCGTGTGTGGTGGAATCCGTTTGTTATTGTAAGAAACTTGATTATTATTATTATTATTATTATTATTATTGGTAGTAGTAGTAGTAATAGTACCGTTAGTAGTAGTAGCAGCAGTAGTAGTAGTAATAGTTAGTAGCAGTAGTAGCAGTAGTATTTTGATGGTACTTTGTCTTTTGTTTTGAGAATCCTTTGTGTTTAGTTGTTTTGTTTATGCGTTTTTTAAAGTGAAGTTTGATACACAGACGCCACAGACCTAACACTCCCAGGGAAGTGGTCCGGCCTTGACACTAAGAGAGAGAGAGAGAGAGAGAGAGCTTGGGAAACAAAGGTAGTAAGTGACGAAGAGGGAAGGGAGAAAGGAGAGAGAGGGAAAGATTAAAGAAAGAGAAAGAAAAATTTAGACGGAGGGTAAATAAGTGAAATGGACTTTGAATGGGTTAGAGGGAACGTGGTGGAGAGAGAGATAGAGAGAGAGAGTTAAAAAATACACGAGTTAAAGGGTCAGGAGCAAGAAAGACAAAACCACAGAGAAAGAAGAATAAGCAAAACATGAAAGAAAAGAAAAAAAGAAGACATAGATAAGTAAGAGAAAGAATTTGATACTTAATAAAAAATTGAGGAAAAAAAAAAAAAACTGCTCACTTGTTTCTCAGACTTGGCAGCCAACTGGAGGAGGAGGAGGAGGAGGAAGATGAGGTGAAGTAATAATAATAATAATATAATAATAATAATAATAATAATGATGGTGATGATAATACTAATACTAATAATGATACAAGTAATTTCGCTCAGTAACTTTCAATTCCACGTCATTACTAGATACTTATAAAAGCTCATTATAACTAGATCTCATTAGAAATATTAATTGACACACAGACACATTAAATACGTACGTCTCTCTCTCTCTCTCTCTCTCTCTCTCCTACGTACACGGTCAAATATCGTACGGATTCGGTTGCTATGGAAACGAGCGACTTCCACGGACACAGACAGATCCATTACGTTCGTACCCCGGATTTATTTATCATTATTTTTGCGCTTTATTTATTTTATTTGCTATGGATCTTTATTGACTACATCGAGTACTGTTTAACGACTTATTTTTATTATTATTATTATTATTATTGTTATTGTTGTTGTTGTTATAGATATTTTTTATTGTCTGTCGTCGCCTCGTGAAAGCACCATTCACTTCTATAGAATTCTTAATGTAACAGCACACATTACATCAGCACATTAGTACACAGTACCACATTATACAAATTGCAGATGGGAAGGACAGCAGAGAAGTGGTGACATAAGTACCTGGGCACTTTATGACATTAAGTGTGGCGGTAGAAAAGAGTAGAGGACTTTGCCACTCCTCACACTGCCACCCCTCACACTGCCACCCCTCACACTGCCACCCCTCACACTGCCACCCCTCACACTGCCACCCCTCACACTGCCACCCTTCACACTGCCACGCCTCACACTGCCACGCCTCACACTGCCACCCCTCACACTGCCACCCTTCACATTGCCACCCCTCACACTGCCACCCCTCACACTGCCACCCCTCACACTGCCACCCCTCACACTGCCACGCCTCTCACTGCCACACCCCACACTGCTACACCATCACACTGCCACCCCTCACACTGCCACCCCTCACACTGCGACACCATCACACTGCCACTTTACACACTACTACTCTTCCCTTCCTTTACTTTTTCGTGGTTTTCTGACTCCAAGTGTGATGAATATATTCTTAAAGAATATAATCACACACACACACACACACACACACACACACAAACCCCCCTCTCCCAGAGCTGCGTGTATCAAAAAAGCTAATCGACCTGAAAAAAGAGAAGGGGTGCAACAAGTTTATGTGTGTTCCTAATTAGTGACCGGCGGTTGGCTGGGGCATGTTACCTGCACCCACGCACACGGAAAAGGGGGTTTGGGGGGAGGGGGGGCGGCACCACTTCAGCACGAGGTTGGGAGCAAGGGAGGGGGGGCTGCCTTAACCCTCTCAGTACGGGTCTCGCTACAAATCGTCTTGCTGGTGACAGACGAATTCCATAAACTTGTGCTAAGATGTTTTCAGTTCAGTGGGTTTATTATTAAGGCCGAATTTAACTCCACCAGCTGAGTAAAATCGTCTTCTGGGTGAATTGACCTCCTTCAAGACGGATAATTTTTTTTTTTCTCTCGTAACAGGTTGTATTGGTTTTATTAAGCGTGGAAAAGATCGCGTGTTAAATGAGGAGGGTCGCGTGCATCCAAGGACGCTCTCTCTCTCTCTCTCTCGTTCCTGTTTCCTCCAGACGGTTTATATTTAACTTCGTGAAAAAAATCTAGAAGGCAGCATAAGAGTAATGGTTATAATAGCAATGGTGGTAGTAGTAGTAGTAGTAGTAGTAGTAGTCGTAGTAGCAGTAGTAGTAGTAGTAGTTGGAAGAGTGGTGGCAGTACTGGAAGTGGTGATAGAGGGTGAGGTGAAGGTAGCATTGGTGGTGATGATGGAGGTAGGGCTTGGTGGTGGTGGTGGTGGTGGAGGTGATGATGTTGGAAGAGGCTGGGCGTGGTGGTGGTAGGGTGGTGGAGGTGGAGGTGATGATGTTGGAAGAGTTTGGGCGTGATGGTGGTGGTGGTGGTGGTGGTGGTGGTGATGATGTTGATGGTGGTTTGGTGGTGGAGGCAGGTACTTGTGATAGTGGAAGTAGGGCGTGGTGGTGGTGGTGGTGATGATGATGATGATGATGATGATGATGATGATGGAGGAGGAGGAGGTAGGGTGTAGTGGTGGTGGTGGAGGTAGGGCGTGGTAGTGGTGGTGGTGGAGGAAGTAGGGTGTGGTAGTGGTGGAGGAAGTACTGGTAGTTGGAGGGGGCTGGGCGTGGTCTAGGCATACATGATCCCATTACAACTGTGTGTTTTGAGCAGGGGGAGGGGAGGAGGAAGAGGAAGAGGAGAGGGGAGGAGGAAGAGGCAAGGGGAAGGGATAGAAGGAAGTGGGAGTTAGGGGAGAAATAAAAAGGAGAGGATTGGTAGGAGAAGAGGGAAGAGAGAGAAACGAAAGAAGATATTAGATGAGAGGAAGAAAGGTTATGAGAGGAGAGGAAAAGACACGGAAAAGAGAGGGGGAAAGAATGGAGGGTAAAGAGGAAAGGATTAGTCGACGAAGGAATGCAAGTGGAGAGAGAGAGAGAGAGAGAGAGAGAGAGAATCATAAAACTGGATAGATGGAATATGATGGACGGTGGGTGCGAAAGAAAACCCCTTCCGTTCGAGAGGTCTTTATTATTTAATAGTATGAGTAAAGTTAATAAAAACACGTAAAGGTGTTGTATGAATGAATTTTTTTTTTTTCTGAGGAGGAGGAGGAGGAAGAAGAAGAAGAAACAAGGAAAAAGAAATAAGGCCTAATTGGAAAGGTTAAACCAGGTCATTTTCATTCTTTCTGAAGTGAATAAAAAGATAAATCGTTTGGTGATTACAGGAACATTATAAAAAAATAACATTCTGTTTTACGGTATTGTTTTTTTTACCCCTTTCCAAATTGAGGTCCATCTTAAATACGTATAAATGTCGGTGACAGAAAAGACAAAATAAAAATAAAGCAACATAGTACTGAAAAGGTGATGATGGAAGACTTGGCGGAGTAAATAGGAAATCAGAGTTGAGGAGAGGGTGAATGGGGAGGATGAAGAGGGAAGAAAGTAGAGAAAGTAGGAGGGAGGAGAGGTGGAGAGAGGGGGAGGAGTGTAAGGAAAGACAGAGGGAAGTGGAGGAAGTCGGAAAGAGAAGGGAGGGAAGAAAATGAGAGGAGGTGACAAGATAGAAAAGGGAAGGGAAGGAGAGAAGGATTAGGTGAATGTAGAGGTGGAGGAAAGTAGAGAAAGTAGGAGGAAGGTGAGGTGGAGGGAAAGGGAAGAGGACTATGAGAAAAGGTAGAAGGAAGTGGAGGGAAACAGGAAAGAGAAGGGAGGGATGAAAATGAGAAGATGAGGTAATGTAAAATAAAGGCGGGGGGGAAGGAGAGAAGGATTAGCTAATTGGATTGGCCATCTCACCTGTCGTGTTTACCTGGAGTAGGTGTTGGTTTGT
>NC_137049.1:21779893-21784893 GCF_032717465.1 Coenobita brevimanus | reverse complement strand
ATCCATCCATCCATCCATCCATCCATCCATCCATCCGTCAATACCTTCCGTCCTTCCCTCCCTGCATCCCTTGCATCCTTCTCCTACTATCCCTCCTTCTCTCTCTTCCCCCCCCCCCCAATTTCTCTCCATACCTATATCGTACCTTCCTACTTTCCTCCCTTCCTAGAACTTTCCTTTCCTTCCCTATACCGTCCTTCCTTTTCCTTCTTTTCTTCTCTCTTATCTCTCCCCACCGCTACTTTCCTCCTATTGTCCTCCTCCTTTCCCCCATCTTCCTTCCTTCCTTCCTTTCTCCTTTCTTTCTGTATCGTTTCTAGCTTCCTCCCAACTTCTTTCCCTGTTTTTTCTTCCTCATTTCCTTCCCTTCCTCCCCCTTCCCCCCCCCCCTGTCTCTCTCTCTCTCTCATTTCTGTGCCATCATTTCTCTTCAGCCAACGTCAATTTATCAGCCTTCCCTCTCACCACTTCCCACCCTTAGACTCGCTCCACTCGCTCCACACCCTATCCACCCAATTCTCTCTCTCTCTCTCTCTCTCTCTCTCTCTCTCTCTCTCCCCCCTCTCTCTCTCCCTCTCTCTCTCTCTCTCTCTCTCTCTCTCTCTCTCCCTCTCTCAATATTCGGACAAGGATTTAGTACCTTTTAATTGACGCTGGTTTTGTCCTGGGTTCAATCCTCCCAAGGGGCGTCATTTAATTAGATCCTGTGGTATTGTCCTTGTTTGTTTGTCTCACATGTTCGACCCCTGTGTAGAGTTTATGGCTCATGTGTACACGGACTCGCTTTTATACGTATACACGCACGTACATACTAGGAACGTTCTCTCTCTCTCTCTCTCTCTCTCACACACACACACACACACACACACACACACACACACACACACACACACACACACACACACCGATCCAAGCTACCAAATCTCTGCGCAGTTATTATTATTATTATTATTATTATTATTATTACTATTATTTGAACACCTGTCAAAATATTACACCTTTTGTAAGTTCAGCTAATCACGTTGTTGTGTTTGGAAAGTCAATGTTCTGCCTTTTATTTTAGTGTAATGGAAGTTGTTTATATTTTACGTTTGCGACTTCACACTTTTCCTTCACCCCTACCCTAACTTCCCTCCCCTCCTCTCTTCCACTTTCCTAACTTCCACCCCTCTTTTCTTCCTCCCAACATCCCCCCCTCTCTCTCGTTCCCCCTTCCTAACTTCCTCCACCCTTCTCTTCCCCTCCTAACTTCCACCCGTCCTTTCTTCCCTCCCCCTAACTTCCTCCTCTCCTCTCTTCCTCCCAGACTCCCCCCCCTCTCTTTCCCCCTTCCTAAATTCCACCCGTTCTTTCTTCCCTTCCCCTTAACTTCCTCCTCTTCTCTCTCCCCCACCTAACTTCCTCCCCTCCTAACTTCCTCCTCTCCTGTCTCTGCCTTCTAACTTCCTCCCCTCCCTCTCGTACGTAACTCTCATTTGCTATCCCCTCTCCCATAACTCACTAACTTGTCCCATCCCTCCATCCCATTCTTACCTTGAACTTGTGTCCTCTCCCTCTTCCCCTTCCCTTCCTGATTCCTCTTTCCTTCCCTTCCCTCCCTTCTTCTCTTCCCCTTCGTCCTCTCTCTTCTCTCCCATCTGCATCTTCCCCTTACTCTCCCCATACCTCCTCTCCGTTTCCTTCGTATTGTTCCCCTTCTTTCCCCTTCCTCTAGCAGAGTTAACCCCTCCAGCTAACCCCAGACGATTTTATGTAGCTGAGGGGAGACTGTCAGAGGGGGATGGGTTAAGGCATTTTTTTTATATATTCCAATTTGTTGGGATATTCTAGGGACATCACATACCACTTTTGGATAAATTTAGAAGTCTCGTTTCCCAGTGTAGGGGCAATTTCGAAGACACGCGTACATTATTCCGGATTAGAGGAGATTTATCGGGGGCTTTATATTCCGGATTAGCGATGGTTTGCTAGCTTCACATTCAGGATTAGCGATGGTTTAGGAGCTTCATAATCCGGATTAGCGAGGGTTTAGGTCACAGTCCGGATTAGCGATGGTTTACGAGCTTCATATTCCGGATTAGCGATGGTTTACGCGGAAGTTACGATGCGTTCCCCTAAGTGGCGGCAGATTTAGGGCAGGAAGCCTAAGGAGGGAAGTTTGTGAGATTAATTGCCGAGTTTGTGGGGGTACATTGGCCTAAGTTGATTTGGGAGAGTGATTAATTTGAGGGTAGGTTAATTTGAGAGAGAGACAGACAGACAGAGACAGAGAGAGTTGTATTGTATATGTTTGCCTGCCTACTTGTCTGTTCGTTTATCTCGTCTTTCGGTTTGTTATATTGTTCTGTGTGTGTGTGTGTGTGTGTGTGTGTGTGTGTGTGTGTGTGTGTGGATACAGCTCTGAAAATGTTATGTTTGGTGTTTGGTGAGACCTACCTTAGAGCATAATGTTGGCTGTTAGGTGATATATTTAGTGGAATATGTAAAATTGGATACCAGTAGAGGGGGTTTGAGCTGTGGTTGTAAATTTGTGGTAAGCTGTCTGTACACCTGGGTATTAAACTGATCCCGGTGTTAGAAAGGACTGACAGGAAGGACTTAACTTTTGAGAGTAACTTGGGATGTGATGGATAATTTTCGGCAGGAGAATGATCTGTTTTTCGTTTCGCAGCTTAGTAAATGGTTTCATGAGTTACAGGAAACCATTTTTTTTTTTTTATTCAAGGAAGAAGGAACCAAAGGCCAGGAGCCCGCAAACCGTTCCTTCCAAGAAAAAACAAAAACAGTACAACAGAGAGCCAAATTTAAGATCTGTTTGTTTCGTGGTGCCTGGATACACTGCGTTTGAAAGACTGGAGATCGTAGGAAGTTGGAAATACAGGCAGAGGGAGAGTGTTCCACAGTTCATCTGTTGTATGATTGAAGGACTGGGAGTAACGGTTAACTCTTGCATAGAGAATTAGACAGAAAAGGGATGAGAGTTTGTTGGCTTGTCACTCAGTGTAGAGGCACGTGAAGTGGAAAGAGGAGTAATAAACAGTGACAGGAAGGATGGGAGAAATGGGAAGAAGGGAGGAGAGACACAAAATAAAAATGACATACACGAAGGTAGAAATAGGCAGGACTACATCGAGTGGATGATGGACGTCCCCACCCACCGATTCCTGAGGGTGAGGAGATTGGGTAAAACCGGTGCCATATTTAGAAAGACTATTATCGGTGAGCATAAAGCTGACCGTGTTTGATGATCACCTTGGCATTTTGTTAATCTGTTGTTTGGGTGAAAAATATAAACACATAATAATCCCTCTTGTTTTTTTCTGGGGTTTAAGACAAAAATAAATCCTAAACGTTGCCTGTTTTAGCTAATCTTTTCAGTAATGTAATCTGGTGTTTGGAATTTTTTAATGTGTTTTTCCCTCCTCTGTTCATGTGTAAAAATAAAATTGATGCCAAGGATAGAGAGGACGGTCAGAAATGCTTTGTCCTGTGTTGATGGCGGTGGCTGTGTTGGTGTGTGTTTTGCCGTGGAAGGCCTCCCCCCAGAGACACACGTCCATGTATTGCAACACTTTTACTGCGGGTGGCTGGCGATGCACTGCCCTCTGTTTTGGCGTTTACTGCAAGATACCATTTCTACAACTGTACATGTATGAATGTATGCTGTATGTATATGTTTATATACGAGTATATATGTGTATGTTTGTATGTATGTAGTATTTGTGTATGTTGTATGTATATATGTATGTTTGTATATTGTATGTATGAATGTATGTATTTTTTTATGTGTCCGACTCTGGGCATAGGTTTCACAGCCTGCTCCCAAGGCCCAGTAGTCCTCCTGCATTTCATACACCCCTACATGTCACCACTTCGGCGCCAACACCCACCGTCCGTATTGAATAAATGCTAGGGCTTTGTCATACAGGAATGGTAAACTGGTATTAGCGGGGGTATTTTTACGACATGTCAGCTGGTCTTCTGGTAGATCAGTGCAGTCTGCTTTTCTGAAATTCAAATCCTTAAACTCTTCTCTGCGCCAGCCGGAATTCGAACCTGGGTGCATTAAGGACTGCAGTTAGAGCGAGAATGGCATCGTTGGGTCAGAGGAGGTCATCCAGTGTTGCAGTAGTTACGGAGGGGAGATATAACCAGGCGGCTCCAGTCCCAGGCTATACAACGTCCCTCAGCGTCCCCCAGCCTGTAGTCCACTGGGTGCACGTTCAGATAAGCCAAAATCAACAACCACCACCACCACAACAACAAGCACTACTACTACTACTACTACTACTACTACTACTACTACTACTACTATGACCACCACCACCACCACTGCTACTACTACTACAACCCCAACCCCAACCATAGTACCGTGTTGAATAATTCCCCTGTCGTGTCTGTCCGTAATGCAGCCTCGTCATACACTCGTGAATAACCCTAACGTTAATGTAGTCGTGAATAACTCCATCATTGTGTGTAATTCATTCAATGGACTCAATCTCACTCACTGTCAAGCCCTGTTATTCACCCGTGCAGCGTTATTCTCTCTCTCTCTCTCTCTCTCTCTCTCTCTCTCTCTCACACACACACACACACACACACACACACAATTCCGGGTGCAGTTTAAACCCCTTATGCATGCACAATACCTCTCTCTATTCTTAATTTTAACCCTTCAGATGATATAAAGAAACGCGTCGTCGTCCTGAAGGGGTTAATAAGTATACAGTAAAGCAGTAATTTATTTGTGTATAGTAAACGTTAACACCTTGAGTCACAGGATATACTTTTGTCCAACTCTGTATTCTGTCTGTCCATCCATCACTTTTGTCCAATTCTGTATTTTGTCTCCATCCATCTTTAAGTATTTATGTCTGTCAGGCTCTATCTCTATTTCTGTCTATTTGTCTGTCTGTCTATCTATCAATCTGTCTGTCTATCTATCTATCTATCTCTATCTGTCTATCTATATCTGTCTGCCTGTCTGTCTATCCATCTAT
>NC_137049.1:21732393-21774893 GCF_032717465.1 Coenobita brevimanus | reverse complement strand
TGATGGTGATTGTGATGATGATGATGATGATGACGACGATGGTGATAATGATGGTGATTATGATGATGATGATGATAGTGTTGATGATGGTAGTAATTGTATAATCACGTGTGTTGATAATTTGCATCATCATTTCAGAATTATAAATCAAATTGAGATAGGGCTAAACAAACGAGTGTAAGGCAAGAACTGGGTTAGGAATGGCTGCTATCTGTCTGTCTATGTGTCTGTCTGTCTGTCTGTCCGTCTATCTATCTGTCTGTTAGTCTGTGTATCTATCTGTCTCTGTCTATCTGCCTTTCTCTCTGTCTGTCTGTCTGGTCAAAGTTCTCCCAAATGATAGGATAATTTCATTGCATTTGGGCATGGATTTATCTTCACCCGTCCCACTAAGCACTAAGTAAATCCTTAAGTAAATCCGTAAATTCTTAAGTAAATCCCAAAATAAATCTAAGTTGATCTCTACATCTCTGAATAAGTCCCCAAATAAATCCCTACGTAAATCCTATAATAAATCCCCGGGTAAATCCCCAAATATATCTTACATAAATCCTAAAAATAAATTCCCAGGTAAATCCCCAAATAAATCTTTACGTAAATCCTAAAATAAATCCCCAGATCCCAAAGTATTCCCTAAATAAATCCCCAAGTAAATCCCTACCTCACGCCCTTGTGCTTTGTAAATCCCCAAATAAATCCCTACATAAATCCTAAAATAAATCCCCAAGTAAATCCCAACCTCCTCCACCCCGCATGAGCTTAAAAAATTATTGCCCATAAAATCTTGAGTTAGAAATTCACATACTTTTTGCCGCTAGGCTTATTGTCATTACAGTAAAAAAAAAAGAAAAAAAAAAGTTTGCTCGGAATATATTACATATTTTTTTTTTCTCGAAAGGTCAGAGGTCAGGGTCACACTTTCTTTAATACTGTAGTGTGTGTGTGTGTGTGTGTGTGTGTGTGTGTGTGTGTGTGTGTGTTTATGTAATGCAGTTTTGATATTTTGAAATAAGGAAAACGTGTGTGCTTTATTGCCATGACTTAGTATTGTTATTATTATTATTATTATTATTATTATTATTATTGTTATTATTAGTTACCTTTCATTTTTATTATTATTATTATTATTATTATTATTATCATCATCATTATTTATCAGTATTATTATTTTTGTCATCATCATTATTGACACGTTAGAAAGTAATATACATTTTTCTTTAATTAAACATTTTTATTTTTGCAGGTAAGTTGTACTCGTCCCTTCCTGTACTACAAAATCTGTAAGTAGAAGAGCACAATTAATGTACATATTGGAGTGTAATTATCTCCAAGGTAATTAGTCAGAAAATGTACTAATTAAGAGGGAAGGTGTCATTAGCCTTGAAGTGATTAGTTCCTACTGTACTGAAAGAGGACGAAGCGTTTTGAAATAGTCCATTGGAGATATTTGTTGTGGGTCGTATATTATCACTCATGCGAACGAAAGAGAGAGAGAGAGAGAGAGAGAGAGAGAGAGAGAGAGAGAGAGAATAAAGGCATCCCAAAATACATGACCGTCGCTTGCGGAAGGGTAACCGTAGAGAAAGAAAGACAGTGGTTACAAATATACATGATCATTGCCTGCTGGTAGGGTAAGCGTGGAGTGAGAGTGAGAGAGAGAGAGAGACGGACAGAGAGAGAGAGAAAGAGAGAGATTCAGCCTGTCTCGTCGCAGTCCAAAACAACTGGACAAACTTTATTGAAATCTGGCCTTCCAGTGGATCTGAAAAAAGCCGACTGTCACTCAGAAAAATGGAGTTTGCTTGACCTGCCCCTCTGTCCAGCCCCCACACACACAAAAAAAAAAAATAAATAAAAAAGATAAAAAGAAGACAGAAGAAAGACAAAAAAAAGACACAAAAATAGATAAACCAAAAAAACTGAGACAAAAAAAAAAAAAAAGGAAAAGAACGAGGCAAGAAAACGACAAAGAAACGACAAAAAAGACAGAAAAACGAAAAAGAGACAACAACGATAGACAAAATAAAAACTAAAACGCCAGACAAAAGAAAACGACAGACCAAAAAGAGGAAAATATACAGTAGACAAAAATGACAACAAACGACAGACATAAAAAAAGACACGAAAAAACGAGACAAAAAGAAACAGATAGACAAAAAATTACGACAAAAAAAGAGAGAAAAAGCAGAAACAGAATTTTGAGTGGGGGTTATAAGTTTCTGGGGGAAGGTCAAAAAAGGTCGTCAGATTTCCACACTCTAATTAGAGGCTTCAAGCGAGTGTGTGGATTTATGGTAAGTTGCATTTTTTTACTGGTATATTTTTCAAGAACAGGGCTTTATTTAAACGGAACCTCACGATAAAGAGAATTTTAGGCGAGAAATGAGATTATATATAGGCTACGAATAAACTGTGTATTATAATTTCGCGGTGTGTTTGTATGCACGGCCAAAGTTTTCATTGTGTATGTATCTATCTATATTGCCAGACGCCTTAATCCCGTAGGGGGTGGCCACAAACAAATCGCCTCCATGTCATTGTGTAGATTTGAATATTTACCTAAACAGAGATACGACCCAGTGGAAGGGCACCAGCAGCACAGAGACAGTGTGTGGGTCTCGCCTCCCTCGCAGACGTAGTTTTCAAGAATACACGATTTTTTTCTTTGGCCACAAAGGCAAAGTAATCAACGGTGCCACAGACTCTATGCTTTGGGGGTTCAGGGCAGGGCAGGCCACCACCCATGACCCCCAGTATCCACAAGGCAAGAAAATATCCGCGAATTTTAAAGACAGAGACGTGAAATTTTTGTATGGGTATAATTATGGAGGAGGAGGAGGGGGAGACCAGGTATGAGAGGGAGGGGTGTGCGTTGGAGGTAGGGCAGCCAAATAGCAGGGGACAGGGCGACGTGGAGACGATTTGTTTATGGCCATCCCGAACGGGACTAAGGCGCCTGATAGACAGACAGAGACATAGTTGGTAGCTCAAAATGTCGGCACACCACAGACACTTCACTCTGGGGTATGGGAAAAGGTATCCACGGATCCGGATCCGGGATTACTCTAAAAGGTATGAACGGATTTTGATGACATTTTGTGGATGGGTGGGCTGTGGGCCAAGAAAGAATTTATTACATTATGGAGCGGTTCCGGATCCGCCCCATATTGTAATCAGTTGTTTCTTGGTCCATGACTCACCTTTCCACAAAATTTCATGGAAAATCATCGAGAACTTTAACAGATATTGTTCGGGATACTCTGGATCCGAATCCGGATCCGGCTCGATATTTTATAATTCCTTCCTTGGCGCATGGATCATCCCACCTGCCGCAAAATGTCATCAAAATCCGTTACTTTTTGAGTAATATTGCTAATAAAGAAACAAACAAACCCACGCTGGGTAAAACCTAACCTCCCTGGCGGAGGTGGTAATAATAATGATAATAATAACATCATTTCTCTCCCCTTCCGCGCCTCCTCTTGCTCCTCTTTCCTCTCACCATTATTCACCTTCTGTCATCCATTCTCCCTCCCCTTTATCTTCCCTACCCCTTCCTCTCCTCTCAACCCTGTTCTTCCTTCTCTCCTCCCCTCCTCTCCCCCTCTTCCTTCTCTCCTCCCCTCCTCTCCCCCTCTTCCTTCTCTCCTCCCCTCCTCTCCCCCTTTTCTTCCTTCTCTCCTCCCCTCCTCTCCCCCTCTTCTTCCTTCGCTCCTCCCTTCCCCTCCCCCCTCTCCATCCTTCTCTCCTCCCATCCTCTCCCCCCACTTCTTCCTTCCCCCCCCCCTTCCCTCCCTCTACGTTTCGACCCATCCGCTTGAATGAGTTGCATCTCTCTCTCTCTCTCTCTCTCTCTCTCTCTCTCTCTCTCTCTCTCTCTCTCTCTCTCTCTCTCTCTCTCACCATGTACCACTCCTCCTTTCACATTCTTTTCTTCATTTCTTCTCCCCTCTCTTCCCTCCCCTTCTTCGCTTACCTCTCCTTCTCCCCCTTCTTCCTCCCTCTCTTCCCCTCTCCCTCTCTTCCGTTTTCTTCGTTCCTTTCCCATCATCCTTTGCCCTTTTCGTCTCTCCTCCCATTTTCCCCTTTCCTTCTCCTCCTCCTCCTCCACACACACACACACACACACACACACACACACACACACACACACACACACACACACACACACACACACACACACACACACACACACACACTCTCTCTCTCTCTCTCTGTCTATACATATATACATACACACATACATACATACATAGGCTACATAGATACATGCATACATTCATAGGCTATTTACGTAGAGAGACAGACAGACACACAGACAGACAGACTGCTTACGGGTGTATATCATTTATGTCATACGAGCTTCATTTTCTCGGTATCTTGTATGTATTGACGTGTGTGTGTGTGTGTGTGTGTGTGTGTGTGTGTGTGTGTGTGTGTGTTTAAACCCCTGATTGTGATTATGGATTATGCATTTGTGTTTGTATGTTTCGGCTAATTAACTCAATGCTTTAGACGCATTTATGGTATCAAAGTTTTACCCACGTATTCCCAGCGTGACGTAAAAAAAAGGCTACTAAATAAGGAGGCGAAAATTATAGGGCTTTAATTCATCTTTATTTTATTATTTACTTTATTTCGTCATTAATAAGGGACGATATTTTTCAACTTAGGGTAACATTAGCAATTAAAAAAAATCTATATAAAAAATCTATATTAATTTACCCGTTCACTTCTTTATGTGGGGTGTGTGAGCTGGGGGGAGGGCAGCGAAATGGCAGAGGCGACATGGAGGCGATTTGTTTGTGGCCACCCCATTCGGGATTAAGGCGTCTGGCTGTAGGTAGATAGCCAGAGAGATAGACATAGATAGATAAGGATTTTTTTTTTTTTATTTACGCAGACTCCAGACGATTTTATTCAGCTGAGAGAAGTCCTTGTAATCAGGGGAATAAATCGTCGGTGTAAATATCCTACGACAAGATAAAAACAGACAAACAAGTAGACAGAAATACAGTACAGACTATTTAAAAAAAATATAGATTACAGACAGACAGCTGGACAGAAATAGACGAGAAAAATCAAAATATATAAACAAAGAGGCAGACTAGACACAGGTACAGACTATCAGAAAATAAGATAGATAGATAGATAGATAGACAAGCCATACATATAGACTGAAAAAATCAAAACATATAAAAAACCAATTAGACATAAGTTCAGACTGTCAAAAAAAATAAAATAGATAAACCGATACATAGATAGATAGACAGACGAGCTAGACAGAAATACAGACACCATCAGGGAAACTTTCTCTCCTGAGTCTCATACTTTTCCTGCCGCTCATCCCCCCGTGCAAGCCATCAACAAGCGTGCAACTTGCATCTCACCCAGTTGCAAATATCCATCCTGCCATCCCTTGCACGCAGGTATTGGCAGACGTGTGTGTGTGTGTGCGTGTGTGTGTGTGTGTGTGTGTGTGTGTGTGTGTGTGTGTGAGGGGGAATGAAGGGGAAGGAGGTAAGGAAGAGAGAAGTTTGTGTGTGTGTATGTGTGTGTGTGTGTGTGTGTGTGTGTGTGTGTGTGTGTGTGGGAATGAAGGGGAAGGAGGTAAGGAAGAGAGAAGTTTGTGTGTGTGTGTGTGCGTGTGCGTGTGCGTGTGCGTGTTGTCCCCCCATCCCCCTATCGCGGCTCCCAGAACTTTGCTAATATCTATCTGCGAACGCCCCCAAGTTACCCGATATCTATGCCCAAGGACTCCAGACACCGCTGTTTGATGGAGGGGGGGCGGTGTTTGTGCTGGGAGTGTATGGGAGGCGAGGGGAGGGGAGGGAAGGGAAATAGAGGGAAGGAAAGGGGAAAGAGGAGAGAAGCAGAGATGGAGAGGAAGCTGTGTTTATATTGATGGTAGGGGGTGTATGGTGAGGGAAGGGAAAGGTAAGGATGGGGTGGGGTCAGACAGAAAAAAAAAAAGGTAAGAGAGGTGTAGGAGCAAGGGAAGGGATGAGATAGGAAGATATTGGTAGGGATGGGATGGGAACGGAGAAAAATAGTGCTTGATTTGGTGACAGGGTTGTGTATGGATAGGAAAGGAATGGGAAGGGTAGGAATGAAATGAGATGGGACAGGAAGGGAAGGGAAGGGGAAGGAAGTAAGTGTTTTTCTTGGTCTGGGATTACGTATGTGTGAAAGGGATAAGATTGAAAGGAAAGGAAGGTATGGGGAGAGGGAGGGAGAGAGAAATAAAGGTAGGCTAGTAATGGGATGGGAAGAGAAGTGATGGGATGGAAAATAAGAGAAGGAAAGAAGGAGAAGAAACAGTAATGATGGGGGAAGGGAATCGTATCGGGTGTGTTTATCGAGGCCATGTTTGGATAGGAAGAGAGAGAGAGAGAGAGAGACTAAAGATGAGTGATATTGAAAGAAGTTTATATATTGGAAAGGAAAATGGATGGAGATAAAAGAAACGAGAACAGAGAGAGAGAGAGAGGAGGAAAACTTAAAATTAGAATTGATGAGAGGAGTGGAAGGGAGAGGAAGATAAAAAGGGAGAAAACGTTTGCAGTGTTTGAAAGAAAGATGATGAGGGAAAGAAAGAGAGGTGAGAGAAAAAGTGAGAAGAGAAGCCTTGAGGGAATAAGAAGGAAGCCTGAAACCATCTTAGAATAGAGTGCCTAGTCTGAAGAGAGGAGAAAGAAAGAAAGGTAATGCATAGAAAAGGAGAAGGAAAGAAACGTCAGAATGGAAGGAGAAGAAGAATTAGAATAAAAGGTGTGTGAGAAAGAGGAGATGAGAAGAAGGGTAGGGGAGGTAGGAGGGAAGGAGGAAGAGAGTGTAGGAGTGGATGGAACCGGTTAAAGGAAGGAAGGGGATATATTGGTAAAAGTTTAGGAAGGGGAAATTGAAGGAAGGGAGAGATAAAAGAGTTGGGGAGGAGTGAAGGGAGAGAGGGAGAGAAAAAGGGAATAAGGAAGGTAGGGAACGAGTAAAAAAAAAAAAGGGCGACGAATGTGAGAATGTGTGTGTGTGTGTGTGTGTGTGTGTGTGTGTGTGTGTGTGTGTGTGTGTGTGTGTGTAAACTCAACCGTGACCGTCAAGTTGCGACACACGGAATTTTGTGGGGAGGGTACTTAAACATACCGCCTTTCGCCTACGAGCTTATAGTCGCCAAACTCAACGAATTCAGACATTAGAATTTTCCCTAAGCGTGAGAAAATGACCCACTTCATCACCTCCGGAGTATACTGGGCTTTGAAAGGTTGAGGCAGGCAGAGTGTGTAAGTAAAATTTAGTTTGTATAAAGTAATAAGTGTGTATATGTGCTTTTGTGGCATTCTTGAATTTGAGTCTGAGCCAGCCAGTGAGAGAGAGAGAGAGAGAGAGGATATAAGCCAGTGAGTGAATAAGCCGCCCTGACCTATTGCGGAGAGAAGAGCAGACGGGAAATGAAAGGTGCTCTGGGAGGAGGGGAGGAAGAATAGGCAGGAGGAGGGGGAGTGAGGGAGGAAGGATGGAAAGGAGGAGGGGGAGTGAGGGAGGAAGGATGGGAAGGAGGAGGGGGAGGGAGGGAGGAAGGATGGGAAGGAGGAGGGGGAGAAAGGCGACGGACGAGGAGGAAGAGGAAGAGAGGGGCGAAAGATGGGAAGGAAGAGGAAGAAGAAAAATAGGAAGAAGGGTGGGAAAGGGGGTGAGAATGGTTGGAGAGGTAGGAAAGATAGAGAGGAAAACAGGAGGAGGAGGAAGAAGAGAAGGAGAAATGGAAAAGGGGAAGGAGCGGAAGGATGGAAGAAAATCAGGAAGGGATGGAGAATGGGAGGGAGATGCAACAAAGGATAGAAAATAAAGGAACTGAGGAGGGGAGAAATAAAGGAATAAAGGAGGGAGGGAAGGAAGGATAGAAATGTAGGAGAGATAAGAATTAGTAGAGTGGAAGGAGGGAGAATATTTATCAGGCAGGGAGGGAGGGAGGAGAGGGAGTGATGGAGAAAGGAAGGGAGAAAGAAAAGGGAGAGATTGAGAGAGGGAGGGAAGAAGAGGGAGAGATGGAGAAAGTGAATGAAGAAGGAATGGAGAAAAGAAAAGGGAGGAAGGAATGGTGGAGAAGAGAATGTGTGTGTGTGAGAGAGAGAGAGTGTGTGGAGGGAGAATGGAGAGGGATGGAGAAAGAATAAGGAGAGAGGGAGGAAAAAACAAGATGGAAGGAAGGGATAGAAAGAGAAAATAATGGAGAAATTGAGGAAAGCGTAGAGGAAAAATTGAACGAGAAAGATATAGAGGAGGGAAAAGAGAGAGTAAGGGAGAGGCGGAGGAAAGAAGAAAGAAGGGAGAAATGGAGGAGAGAATAGGGAGGTAAGGAAAGGAATGGAGGGAAAAAGGAGAGTAAGGGAGGGATGGAGGAAAGAATAGGGAGGAAGGGAGGATAACCAGGCTCAGTGTGATAGACAGGATGGAAAACTGTGGACGGAAATTTGACAGGAAGGCTTGGAAAAAAGACACGGCCATCACTGAGGGAGAGAGAGAGAGAGAGAGAAAGTTTACAAAAAATTATGACCATGGCTTGCAGGAGTGGTAAGTGGAGAGAGAGAGAGAGAGAGAGAGGGGGGGGGAGATGAAAGGACAGGACTAATGGAAGGCAGACAAATGAAGAAATGGAAATGAAAGCAAGAGAGAAGAGAGGAAAGGAAGGAAGGAGAACAGAATGACGATAAAATAGAACATAGATAAGGAAGCTTTTAGGAGAGAAAGGGAGAGAGAGACGCAAGAATGACGAGAACAAGGAAGGAAGGAAAGACGAAAAAGAAGGAAGAAGAGCGTGATGAAGGAAGGGAAGGGGGAGGAAGAAAAGAATGCAAAGGAGAAAGAGGCTAAAGGGAAAAGGAAAAGAACAGTAGACGAAAAAATAAAAAAAAAAGTGTGTGAGTAAAAATGAAATTGGCAAAAGGAAGATAAAATTGATTGGTAATGTTAAGGAAAGAAGTTGCTGATAGTGGCAGGAAGGACCCTATAAAAGAACGGAAGGAGGGAAGGATAGAAGGAAAGGAAGAAAAGAGGGAAGGAACAAGTGGGGGAGGGGAAGGAGGGAGAAAAGAAGAAAGTGGAGGATAGGAAAGAAGAAACAGAATGGGTAAAAGAAAAAGGAAGGAGTAAAAAAACGAATGAGAGGAAGGAAGGGAAGGAGGGTAAGAAGGAGAAAATGAAGAATCAGAAGGGGACACAACGAAGGGAAAGAAGGAAGGTGAGAAGGGAAAAATTATAAGCAAGTGAGGAACAAGGAAGTTGATAAAACAATGATGAAAGTTGAGGAAATTGAGGAGGAGGAGGAAAGAAGAGAAGGAGATTGGAGGAGAGAGGAGAAGGAAGAGGAAGAGTCAGTTGAGAAGGAAGGGGAAAAAAGAAGAGGAGGAATATGAAGAGAAGGGAGAGACAAGAAAAGAAAGAAGGAATTTAGAAAGGAGAGGAAAGAAAGAATAGAGAGGGAAAAGAAAGGAAGAAGAGAATTAAGAATGGAAGAGGAGGAGGAAAGAATGGAAGGAGGGAATTGAGAAGGTAGGAGGAAAAAGGGGAAGGAGGAATCAGAGAAGAGAGAAAGAAAAGAAAGTTGCTTATTTCTCTTAAGATCTTCACTACGATTAGGCGCATCATATATAATGCCTACTTCCTTTACATAGTTTATTCAGTTTAAGTCTTTTGTGGTGATTGGGTTAGAAATTGAGAGTTAGGTATGGACTTAGAAACTTGTCTCCATTAATATATTGACAACGAAGATTTTGTAACAATTTTTTTTTTTTTAATGCAAAGAAGAAAGACGAAGATGGAAGAAGCCCGCAGAGTTGACCCCCCCCCCACAAAAAAAAAAAGTAAAAAATAGATGAATAGAAAATTAATAAAAACTAGGTAGACAGATAGATAGATAGATAGATAGACAAGGAGCCAAATATAAGATCGTTCATGTCGAGATCTCTAGGCACATTACGTTTTAAAAACTGGAGGTCATAGGCAGAGGGAAATACAGACAGAGGGACAGTTCCAGAGTTGATATTGCATACACGAATGACTAAGAGTATCGGTTTACTCTTACATTACAGTTGAAGAGAAAAGGGTGAGAGAGCGCTGTCAAACGGGTGCTGCGTGCCTGTCTTAATGGAGGAAGGATGCAAATTGAGAGTTCATAAGAATAGTGACCATTGAAGTAGCGATATTAAAGAGAAAATAATGCGACAGTGCGGCAGAGAGAGAGAGAGAGAGAGAGAGAGGGAGGGAGGGAGAGAGAATGTGGGTAGAGTAACACGGAATAAAAATAAAGGTAGGGGGGAGAAGGAAGATAAATGAATATAAAAGGGAGGGAAGCTAACAGGAAATGTGTCTCAGAGATAAGAGGAGAGGAGAGGGAAGGGAAGGGAGGAGAAGAGAAGGGAAGAGAAGAGAAGACAAGAGAAGGGAAGGGAAAAAGAAACAGATGGGAAGGGAAAGGAAGGGGAGAACAGAGAAGTGAAGGAAAGGTAGTGGAAGGGAAGGGACAAAAAACAGTGAAGAAGAGAAAGGAAAGGAAAGAACAGAAAGCAAGAGGAAGGGAAAGGAAAGGGAGGGAAACAAGGGAGGGGAGAGGGGAGGAGAGGAAGGAAAGAAGAGGAAAAGTGGAGGAGACAGAGAGAGAGAGAGAGAGTGAAACAACGAAATGCAGGGAAAGGAAGAAGGAGGAGGGGACGGAAGGGGAAAGGAGAGCAAAGGGGAACAGAAAGAAGAAGAGAGCAGCGAAAAGAAGAAGAGGAGAGAGAGAGAGAGAGAGGAAAACAGAAGAGTGACATAAATACACAGACCTTGCAATCCCCTCAAAATGACCTAGCTAAAATATTGTTACAAAGACTTAGTTTTTAATTACGATAGGAGCAGGAGATGAGGGAAGGAAGGAAGGGAAGGGATGGAAGGAAGAGGTAAAAGGAAAGTAAATGTTTAGGTAGGAACGTGAGGGAAGGAGTGAGGAGGTAAGAAGAAAGTAAAGGTTGGAGAGGGACGTAAAGGGAAGGAAGGAAGAAATGAGGGAATGGAACGGAGGGAAGGAAGAGGTAATAGGAAAGTAAATGTTGGGGAAGGAAGGAATGAGGAAGGAAGGGAAAGGAGGGAAGGAAGAGGTTAAAGGAAAGTAATGTTGGGGAAGGAACGTGTGAGAAGATGAAGGAGAGAGGAAGGAAAAGAAAACGTAAGAGAAGGAAGGAAGAAAGATCTGAAGCGAGAGGAAGGAAGGGGATGTGATGAGTGAAGATAAGAGGGACAGTGGAAGAGGAAGGAAGGAAGGAAATAAGGAGGAAGGAAGGAGAGAGACGTGAGAGAGAGAAACAGTGTAGAGGGAGTGGATGAAGTGAGTGAGTAAGAAAGTAAATAAATAAGGAAGGAAGATAGGAAGGAAAGAAAGAAGGAAGGAAGGAGATGCAAAGAGAGTGGAATTAAGGTGGACAAGGAAAGGAGAGAGAGAGACAGAGAGACGACGAAGAGGAAGGAAGGAATGAAGGACAGGGAAGTGAAGGAAAGTTTCTGTCTTCAATTTGCAACTTGGCATTTGCACACAGGAAGGAGGGAGAGTTGCAAGGGAAGGAAGGAAAGAGGAGGGAAGTTGAAGGAAGGTGGAAGGAAGAAGGGAGACAAGTTGCAAGCGATTGAGGAAGGAAGGAGGGAGGGATGAAGGACGAAGGAGGGTAAAGGACATTAGAAGGAGGGAGAGAAGAAAGGAAGAAAACAAGAAGGAAGATAAGAGGAGGAGGGAAGGAGAAGAGGCAGGAAGGAGGAAAGGAGGAGGAGGGAAGGAAAGTAGATGGAAGTAGGTTCGAAGGAGGGAGGACGATGGATACAGCGACAAGGAAGGAGAGGGGAACGAAAGAAAAGAAAGAGGGAGGTAAAGGAGATTGAAGGAAACGGGAAGAAAGGACAGCAGAAAGGGAGGAAACGAAGGAGGGGGATAAAGGAAGTAAGAAGGAAGACATTAAGATCAGGCTCTAAAGGGAAGAAGGAAGAAAGGGAGTTAGGAGAGTAAGAATATAAAGGTAATCACTATGCAGAGGAAACACAAATATACTTACGCAAGTCTTATGTCGAAGTTGTCATTCCTTAACCCATTTTCTTTGATCTTTTTCTTAACCTTTTCTTGGTATTCTCAGAGGTTTTTATTAAGTTAGGGGAGACTTAAGGAACTGGAGAAGTAAGCTATAGACTTCATTAACCTCTTCACTACGAGAGGTTCATTGCCAGGTAGAAGGAAATTGAAGAAGAAGGTAAACAGGACGACGTTGGTGGTATTGCTTGAGGGTAGAACACACACACACACACACACACACACACACACACACACACACACACACACACACACACACACACACAGTTATTACGTGGCACACACCCACTGGACGCGCCCCTGCCTGCTCTGATAGGGACAAGGGGATTCTCTCTCTCTCTCTCTCTCTCTCTCTCTCTCTCTCTCTCTCTCTCTCTCTCTCTCTCTCTCGTCAGCCTCGTGAGCGAAGTGAGTCTGGTTCCTGAGTTGACCCCTTGCGAGTTCTAGGATCTTATTCTCGATTAAGGAAGCTCCCTAACACCTCTTCTTTAGCGATTTTTTTTTTTGATAGGGTATGGTTAATATCCCTAACACCTTTTCCATGGCGATTTATTTTTAGATAAGGGTGATTAACATCCTTCTGCACGTTATTTATGCAGAGTATGGCGATATTGGGAGTATTTTTATTGCACAGAAAGAGGCGGTTAGGTGTAATAAAGAAAATAAATTGCTTAGGAAAAGGTGTTAAGGAGCTAAGTCAACCGAGAAAACCGCCCCCTAGGGTACAAGGAAGTGGAAAAATGTCGACTTTGGTGATTTTCGTGGTATTGATATTGTATATATGTGTATGTATGTATATGTGCGTGTATGTGTTTCTGTATGTATGTATGTGTATTTGTAGTTGTAATGAGGGACATACGGATTGTAGGGAGGTTTAGTTTGTTGTTAAAAGTTAAATATCCAGTTTGGCCAAGTTTTGTATCAAAGCTGCACAGTCACCCATTTTTGTATCCCAGTAAAGGACTAAAGGAAGGAAAAAGCTTAGTCCTCCCTCAACACATTTCTTCCCTTCCGTTTTCTTTCTGCCTTCTTTTTAACCATTCACTCACTTCTTATCTTTTTTCCATCTATTCTACTTCCTCCTTCCATCTGTTCCCTTCTATCCTCTCCTCTCCTCTCCCTCCTTCCCTCCCTCCTTCTCGTCCCCCAGTTCCCTCCCTCCCTCCCTCCAATTCTCAGTCCATCTTCTCAGTCCATCCATTTTCTGTCCTCTTCCCGTGCCTCTCCATCCCTACTCCATTCTTCACTGCCAGTCCACACGCACGTCCCTTTTAAGGTCTGGCAGAACACACACACACACACACACACACACACACACACACACACACACACACACACACACACACACACACACATGTACACGTGAAGGAAACACAAATCCGTCTACGTTGTTTCCATTTACTTGAGTGACACAACACGGTCACCTGCCTAGCGTAATTAGGTCCCTCGGTACACCTGTGGTGAAGAATTTGTTTACAGGTGTGGTTGCAAAGGAAAGGGTGGAATTTCAACCTCCTCCTCCTCCTCCTCTTCCTCCTCCTCCTCCTCTTCCTCCTCCTCCTCCTCCTCCTCCTCCTCCTCAGAGGGGACCTTATTGAAGTTTTCAAAATCATGAAGGGATATGACAACTTAGACATGAATAAATATTTTGATATAGACCGGTCGAGTCGAACCAGAAGTAATGGCTACAAAACCATGGGAAAGCGATTCCAATCCCACGAAGCAAAATACTTCTTCTTTAACAGAGTTGTAAATATCTGGAACAGATTACCCTCAGATACCGTGAACAGTATCTCAGTTGAGACATTCAAAAACAAATTAGACAAGTATTTGCACGAGAATCCTCAGCTGACTCTTTTTCTGTCCGAATAACTTGCTTTTATAGGTACGGTACATGTAAGTTCATGCCCCTTTAGTCTACAAGACACCCCGTAAACAGTGTACCCGTACATAGTGTTGCGTCACGATATTATACATTTTCAATTTATTCAGTGCAAACAAAGCAATATAAGCACAGATTAGGATCTGCACAGATAACCCTGAGTTAACGGTCACTACTCTTACTTTCGACCTGTGATGGGCTGTGGATCACTGAGGGTCCATGTTAGTCAAGTGACCACCATCGGGATTTTTTTAATGTACCAGGGGTCACTGCTTCAGGATGAAACTTATGTACTTGTCCCATTTGGGAGAGTTCCCTGTCTCAGTGGAGTGAACGGAGCTAGGGCCTGATTGACTGCTGCCTACCTTAAAAGCGCCAGGCAAGGCTGCCGCACCACCCCTAAACATCCACACTGTGCAGTCCCCTCGTGTCTACAGGACACCCCGTAAACTTAACATAGCGTCACGTCACGTCATTATACGTTTTTCGATTTACCCAAAGCAAATGAGGTAATATACATTAAGCACAGATTAGGATCTGCACAGATAACCCTGAGTTAACGGTCACTACTCTTACCTTTGACCTGTGATGGACTGTGGATCACTGAGGGTCCCTGTTAGTCAAGTGACCACCATCGGGATTTTTTTAATGTACCAGGGGTCACTGCTTCAGAATGAAACTTGTGTACTTGTCCCACATGGGAGAGTTCCTTGCCTCAGTGGAGCAGACGGAGCTAGGGCCTGATTGACTGCTGCCTACCTTTAAAGCCCCAGGCAAGGCTGCCGGACCACCCCTAAACATCCACACTGTGCAGTGTGTAGCTTCCACGTTATGTCCACAGACTTCCCATTAACTCAATGTACCGATTTATAATGTCATGCCGTAACTATTATTTTATTTGTTTACTTTCTCTTTCAGGTTACTCTATCGGGTAGCTTATAGGTAAAGTATTATAGAATGTGACTTTTCCTTTCCAGTGTTTCCTATAAAATTTCCATGTCAGTTTTTCCATGCTGCTTGGTGGTTTTTCTCACTTTTTCCTGGAGGGTTTGGTGGTGGGGGGGAGCCTTCTTGCTTTACTATCCTTATCCTTCAACATGTAGAGTTAGATCTTGTAGTCATAGTTTTCTCTAACAAGCAGCCTCGAAAGGACCATAAGGTCTGTTACTGTTTGCTTTCCTGTGTAATCCTGTGTAAAATCCTTGTCCTCCTTCTCCTCCTCCTCCGTAAGGTAACATAATCCGCCGAATTCCTTCCAAGTTTATGTTCCAATGTCTTTCTTTGGGTTTTATGTTAGGGTTATGTGAAAACTGAATCTCTCTCTCTCTCTCTCTCTCTCTCTCTCTCTCTCTCTCTCTCTCTCTCTCTCTCTCTCTGTCTTACCAAGAACCATTGTCATTAATGAATATACTTTCCGTGCGAAATTCTCGACACACACACACACACACACACACACACACACACACACACACACACACACAGACGCACACACACACACACAATGAGAGCGAGAGCGAGAGCGAGAAAGAAAAACAAAAGAACACCGAAGAACTTTAAACTAATCCCTTTTCTCTCGGGTGTATGAGAGAGTGAGAGAGAGAGTGTGTGAAAGAGAGAGAGAGAGAGAGAGAGAATTAATTAGAAACGGAGGTGAAGGGGAAGATGAAGTAGCAGTGAGAGATGATTAAAGAGAGTAAGAGAGAGAGGAGAGAGAGAGAGAGACCGACCAAAAGCATCCGTCATTGTACTGAAAGGATCGCTGGACGTTCTATCTACCCCTTTACCACGATAGATAGACCATGAGATTAAGAAAAAGGTATAAGAAAAAGGAGAATTCAGGAAATAAAAAAAGTATATATTTTTTGTGAAGGTCATGAGGGAAACTTAGCATGGAAATTTAACGTTAAACTTAGCGAAATTCCTAAGTGGTTTAGCCGCTGGAAGGAGTAAATTAGGACTCTCTCTCTCTCTCTCTCTCTCTCTCTCACACACACACACACACACACACACACACACACACACACACACACACACACACACACTACAAAAGGCAACTTATAAAATATTCTCTTCACGGAACTCAGAAAACTTTGCCCTTTACCCAACAAAGGACATTGAACACACAAATGACCTATTATATAAACACAATTTTTTTTTTTTTCGTTCACTAGACCATTATTTTTTTCATTACCCTTTGTCCTCCACTAATAAATAAATAAATAAATAAATACTTCAGTTCACTTATATGAACATATTTTTTCTTCCTTATTTTCAGTGTTGTCTCCTTTATTAGTAATTCTTTTCTTTTTTAGTATTTTATGTTTTTTGGTACAAGATTTTTTTTTACCCTGATTCATTACTTATGGTATATATGGTATAAACTCTCTCTCTCTCTCTCTCTCTCTCTCTCTCTCTCTCTCTGTCCTGTATTTATTTATTTATTTTTCCTCAGGTGGGGGAAGCTTTTGAAAAGGATGGGGTTATAGTTATCAACAACCCCTTTCTAATACAAATAAAATCATTTGGCACAAAAAATAAAAGAATGAAAAGCTTTACTGTAAGAGCTTTTTTTTTTTTTTTTTATTCAGCTCTTTAAGTAATAAGTCCTTTTCTTAAGTAATATTTTCTTTATTACCCCCGCCAACGAAAATTGGAGGAGGTTATGTATTCGTCCCTGATTGTCTGTCTGTGTGCAAGATTTCTCAAAAAGTTGTAAATGGATTTCAATGGAATTTTGTGGATGTGCGGATCATGGGCCAAGGAAGAGGGGATTAAATTTTCGTGATAATCGGAGTTGTCTGGTGTAGGTGTTGATGGAGGTACGCGCTCTCTGAAGGCTGTCGAGTTTCTTTTCCTTTTTTTGGGGTGGGGGGGAGGTGCTGCTGGCGTGGGAATTTATGCAGCCGGGCGAAAGGTGTTATATCCGCGTCACGAAACCCTGAAAAATGGAATCCCTTTTGTCGATGGTAATGAGGGCTTCGAATTTTCCTTTTCTTTTTCCGTCTTTTTTTTTTTTCTTGCCCTTCACTCTGCCTCAGCTGAATATAATCGTCCTTCAGTTCCCAGAAAAGACATAGAGGGATGTTGTTAGTCATGGAGGGGGGTTTATTGTGAGTGAAATCGTCTGTTTGTAGCAAGATTTTTTTCAGTGTGATATGTGATGAGTATTGTGGTTAGAAATTGGAAGAAAATGGAAAAAATCCCTTCGGTTTAGTGAGGTTTTTATTTATTTTATTATTATATTATTATTATTATCATTATTATTATTATTATTATTATTACTGCTACTACTACTATTATTGTTGTTACTACTATTACTATTTATTATTGTTTACTACTACTGTTACTACTACTACTACCACCACAATTATTACTATTATTATTATTATTATTGTTGTTGTTGTAGTTGTTATTGATGATGATGATTATGCATTCAGCAGTCAGACAGTTTCATTTACCAACGCGAAAGGTGTTATATTTAGCATAAGAGAGAGAGAGAGAGAGAGAGAGAGAGAGAGAGAGAGAGAGAGAAACAAGCCAACAAACCCCAACATACACCCAGTGACACTAGTAAATCCTTATACTTAACTCTCACCAAAACAAAAAACTGACAAAAAAAGCCCCAAGTAAGGGCTTAATTAAGGAAAAAATAGCAGCTCAAAAAAAACAACAACAAAAAACAAGAGGCCCGTGACTGTCAAAGGCCGCCAGAATCCTCATTATAATACGAAAAAACAGGATGATTTTTTCTGGGTTACGTGAGCCGGAAATAACACCTTCCGCCCCACGGCCTGTAATACTAGAGATCGCTTTTTAATTCAGGCTTACACTGTGGCGATTTTTGTTTCTCTCTCTCTCTCTCTCTCTCTCTCTCTCTCTCTCTCTCAGCGTGTTTCCGTAGCACATATACACCTCTGTCTCTTCTTTTCTCCCTGTCCATCTTGCACAATTTCTCACCTCTCCTCCTCTAAACTTTCCTCTTCCTCTTTACCTCCAAAGTCCTTGAGTTTTGTTTTATTTCACGTCATTTTTCCCTCCTTCGTTTTTCCTCACCTTTACTCCTTCATTGTCCTTCCTCCTTCTGTTCCTCGTAATTTGTGTTGTCTTCGTGCTTTCTTTCTCGCTTTTTTCGCCTTTCTCTTTGCTCCTTCTTCTGTTGTTCCTTTTATTTTTCCTTCGTCTTCCTTCCTTCCTACTTCCTTCTTTCTAGTTTCTTCCTTCATCATTCTCTTCCCTACATATGCTGTTTTTTTTTTTCCCCCCTTCATATTTTCCGTCTTTTTCACATTTTCTTTCTCCCTTCTTCTGCTACGTAATTTTTTCCTGTCTTCTTTCCTTCCTACTTTCTTTCATCATTATCTATCTCCTTCATTTCTTCCCTCCCTCTGCTTCTTCCTTATCGTCTTTCCTTCTGCTCCTTCCTTCCTTCCTTCACTCTAGCGCCTTGTGTTTTCCTGCCTCTTTGTCTTTTTTTTCCCTCCTCCTTTGTCCTCTTTTTCCTCCTCCTTTGTCCTCTTTTTCCTCCTCCTTTGTGCTCTTTTTCCTCCTCCTTTGTCCTCTTTTTCCTCCTTTGTCCTCTTTTTCCTCCTTCTTTATCCTGTTTTTCTTCCTTCTTTGTCCTCTTTTTCTGCCCTTCATTTGTCCCTCCCGTTCTTTTTATTGTATTTTTCCTCCATTTTTTTTTCTCTTTTCTTCCTTTCCTCCTCCTTTCCCTTCTTCCTCCACGTCAAATCTTTCCATTTTCTTCAGACTCCTGTTTTCTTCTTGCGTGTTTTCTTTTATTTTTCTTTGCCACGGTTCTGTCGTTCTCTCTTCTTTCTCTTATTTTCTTTGCCTGTGTTGTCTTTTTCTGTCTTATTTTCTTCCCTCTTTCCAGTTTTCTTGTAATATTTTCTTATTATCTCACTTTTTATCTCCCTCTCTGTCTTCTTTTCCTCATCTTAATCTAGTTTTTCGTACCCCGCTTCCTTGTGCTTTTTCTTCACTTCTTTACTTCCCTTTTCACTGCTGAGGGGAGAGGGGAAGAGGGGAGTGAAGGGGTGAATATTGAGAGGGAAAGGGGTGAGAGGTGAGAGGGGTAAGGGGGTGAGAAGTGATGGGGATAAGGGGGTGAGAAATGAAGGGGATAAGGTGATGAGAGGGGTGAAAGGTGAGAGAGGTGACAGGGTGAGAGCTGAGAGGGGTGAGGGGGTGAGAGATGAGAGGGGTGAGAGATGAGAGGGATGAGGGGGTGAGAGATGAGAGGGATGAGGGGGTGAGAAGTGAGAGGGATAAGGGGGTGAGAAGTGAAGGGGTGAGAGAGTGAAAAGTGAGAGGGGTGAGAGGTGAGTGGGGTGTGAGAGGGGTGAGTGGGGTGTGAGTGGGCGAGTACAAGTCTAATCCCTGGAACCCGTTTAGAACTTTATCTTGGACTTCGTTCCTGAGGGACCGAGAAGAGGTCATCGAGAGAGAGAGAGAGAGAGAGAGAGGGGGGGGGGGAAGTAAAAGAATGAGAGGAAAGGGAATAGGGGAGGGGAGGGAAAAAGGGACAGTGACAGAGGGGAGGTGAGGGGAGTTGGAAATTAACCACCTCGAAATCGTTGGAGAGGGGAAGAGGGAGGGGAAGGAAGGAAGGAGAGAAGGGAGAGAGAGAGAGTCAAGGTGAAACAAATGAGTGCTATTATTACTGCCAGGTAAGGCCCAGAGCTTCACACCTGTCTTAACAATTGCTCCCTTTTCTCCCCTTGCTGTCACGCTCACCTCCCCCCTCCCTTATCTCCCCTCCTCTTTCACCCCTCGCCCAACTCTCATCTCCTCTCACTCCCATACCTCCCTTCACTCCTTCCCTTCACCCTCTCCCTTATTTCCCCTCACCCCTCTCTCATCTCCCCTCACTCCCATACCTCCCTTCACTCCTTCCCCTCACCCTCTCCCTTATTTCCCGTCATCCTTCTCTCATCTCCCCTCCCCCTCCCTCATTTCCCTTTACCCGTGAGCTGGTGCGGTGTTGGCAGTGGTGTAAATGGTATGGTTTGTGATGTTGGCAGTGATGTAAATAGTTTGTGGTGTTGGCAGTGGAGGAAATGGTGTGATGGGTGTTGGCTGTGGAGTAGGTGGTATAGTTTATGATGTTTGCAGTGGTGGAAATAGTTTGTGGTGTTGCCAGTGGTGTGAATGGTATGGTGTGATCTACTTCGGTGTTGGCAGAGGGTAGGTAGGGATGGAAAAGCTGTTAAATTTAGCTGTGAAAAAGCTAATATCTGGGAGCATAGCCATTTAGCTGACTTAGGCAAATATATCACAGCTCAGGTAATTGATTTAAGCTGTGATTTGACACATTATCATTATTATTATTATTATTTGCGTCTGCAGTAGTACAAACAATAACAAGATAACAAAAAAATGAAAAAAAAAACGAACACTACATACAAAACACACACACACACAGACGTATCAGTCCACTGCAATAATACCCAAAAATAATTAATACGGACAACTTCTTTCTTTTTTTCATTTTTTTTTTTTTTTTGAGCCAGCAACCGAGACAAAAAAAAAAAAAAAGTTGGAGTGTTCGCTGCTAATTATCTTGAAGGGCTTTAGTGTGTGTGTGTGTGTGTGTGTGTGTGTGTGTGTGTGTGTGAGAGAGAGAGAGAGAGAGAGAGAGAGAGAGAGAGAGAGAGAGAGAGAGAGAGAGAATACGAAGAACAGGTGGAGGGTGAATTCCGACAAAGTACACGAGAGCCAAACAGAGAGAGAGAGAGAGAGGGTATAAATTCACACAAACAAAGAGACAAACATTTATTCCGTCTCTAAATTTATTCTCAACGCTGTGTGGCGAGAATTACAAATATTATAATAGAGCGTTGGCGACTGGGTTAGCATAGGCGTTGAGAAGAAAAGTCCACGCTGGTCTCTCTCTCTCTCTCTCTCTCTCTCTCTCAGCCTAGGGGTGCAGTCTAGTATTGTGGAGACTTTGGTCCTTATTCCTGATCAAAAAGGCTCCCTAACATCCATTCCTAAGCGATTTATTATGCTTAGTACGCCTTAGCTATCTTTTTCTGTTACATAAATCATTCTAATATCATCATCATACTCTTCATAAATAACGTATAAAACTGTATTAACCAACCATATCCAAAAATAAATTGCTAAGGAAAAGGTGTTACGGAGAAACGACCGTGAGAAGATCATGGCGGCGTAAACACCAGAGGAGTATTAAACGAAGAAATATTAGTACCCAAACTGTGGAAAGCGATGGTGACGGGTGGGAAACTGGCCCCAATTCAAGGACGCATCTTTTAGTAACACCATCACTGCTAGGAGTCAAGATGAAGTAAACAGCAGAGTCCCCCTTCCCTTCCCCTTCCCCTCCCTTTCATCCCTTCCCCCTTCCCCTAGCCCCCCCTCGCTTCACCCACCTCCCCTTCCCCTTCCTCCTCTCCTTTCACCCACCTCACATTCACCTACCTCCCCTTCCCTCACCCTCACCCCCACCCTTCCCCTTCCCCCTCCCACTCCCCTCCCCCTCCCTCAGTGTGTATACAGTGGGTGTGAGTGATAAGGGGCGCGTGGCAAAAGTATGTATGTGTTCTTATGCAACCTATGATCTCCAGTCTTTCAAACGCAGTGTGTCCAGGCATCTCAAAATGATCGGATCTTGAATTTGGCTCTCTATTGTATTTTGTTTTTCTCTTGGAGGGAACTGTTACTGCGGGCTCATGGCCTTTGGTTCCTTCTTCCTCGCATTAAAAAAAAAAAAAAAAAAAAAAAAAAAAAAAAAAAAAAAACCTTCTGACTCATGACGTCCATATTCTAAGCCTTCCTTGTACCAGACGATTTCATTCAGCTTAGGACGCTTTTTCTTTCATTTTTACTGCGGCCAGACGGTTTTGCGCAGCTGTGGAGAGGGTTGTTAATTCTCTTGCTACTATTGGACGATTTAGTCAACCTTGGAAGATGATGGTGTGTGTGTGTGTGTGTGTGTGTGTGTGTGTGTGTGTGTGTGTGTGTGTGAGAGAGAGAGAGAGAGAGAGAGAGAGAGAAGCATGAGGGAAGGTCGAAGAGGGGTCACACTCCCTAACCTGACCCCATAATGACCTCTCATCTCTCTCTCTCTCTCTCTCTCTCTCTCTCTCAGTTCTAAAACGAGAAAATCCTGTAATCCCTGCCACTGTGTAGATTTAAAGTGTATTAAGTAGAGTGAGGCGGAGTGGACAGGTGTGTGTTGATGAGATTAGCAGGTGAGGGTGTAGGTGTAGAAAGCAGGTGTGGTCACGCTATGGTCAAAGGTAGAGAGAGAGAGAGAGAAACACCATCCAAACCACACCCACACCCACGCTCGTCGTGCTTAAACGTGAAAATAAATCGCATAGTGGACGGCATGAAGACCCAATTTTTTTTAAATGATTTTTTTTTAAAGTACGTGGTGATGGAACATACCTAGACTTCATATATGGTTGCTGACTGCGTTGTGTAATATGGGATGCAGGCTAATTACAGTATACCTAAGTCCCACAGGTGTTCCCCAAAATGATATTCTTTAAGAGGTTTGCATTCCACTAATTGATTTAAGATTTAAGCACATCACCTTTAAGACTCAGGTAACTCTGCCCTGATCTGGAGGTAAATACTAGCCTGCCCTATCCTCAGTGGGGCCTCTATCCTCAGTGGGCCCCTATCCTCAGTGGGCCCCTACCCTCAGTGGGGCCCCTATCCTCAGTGGGCCCCTATCCTCAGTGGGCCCCTATCCTCAGTGGGGCCCCTATCCTCAGTGGGCCCCCTATCCTCAGTGGGGCCCCTATCCTCAGTGGGGCCGTGTTGCAGGATGATAACAGTTACTCGCTGGCCATAACCATTACCGGTCACACCACATTGCAATTGCTGACCCCACGAGATTAAGAGCGACCTTGTTTGACCCTCTCCCTCTCCCACTCCTCTCCTTCTCCTCTCCCTCTCCCTCTCCTCTCCTCTCCTCTCCTCTCCTCTCCAATTGTATCCAGAATCGCGGAGGAAGTGAAAGAGGTGGCTGAAATGTGCGTGTTGCAGCGTTGTTGATTTTGCAAGATTATAGAGATACGTGAAGGCAGTGTGGGTTAAGATCGAGTCTAGAGAGAGAGAGAGAGAGAGAGTGTGTGTGTGTGTGTGTTCTGGATTTCTAACTATAGTACAACTATCATCCTGGCATCATAATTCCTCCCTTAGTGTGACCTTCCTCCCTTAGTGTGACCTTCTTCCTTTAGTGTGACCTTCATCTTAGTGTGACCTTCCTCCCTTACTGTGACCCTTCCTTAGTGTGACCCTCCTACCTTAGTGTGACCTTCCCTTAGTGTGACCTTCTTCTCCTAGTGTGACCTTCCTCCCTTAGTGTGACCTTCCTCCCTTAGTGTGACCTTTCCATAGTTTGACCTTCTTCCCTTAATGTGACCTTCAACTGCGAGTCGGGAAGGTTCGTTGGGCGCCAGATCTGCAAGGGGGGGGGGGTGTTTGTGTATGGTCTTTTGCTAATTTTCACCATAAACAAGTATTCATGGAAGTTAAGTATTTTGAGGTGGAAGTGTTTTTTTGCGTATTTTTGATTTTGATATTAACTCTAGATTGATTGATTGATTGAGAGAGAGAGAGAGAGAGAGTTTATTGACCACAGTTTTGTACATAAAAAGCCATTGACAGAACAATAAAATCGAACTGAATACACCACATCCCCAAAATATGATTAAAAAACATTCAAAACATTAGACAAAGCAATAAACAAGTAATGTAATCAAGGCCCAAGAAACCACAAGACGCCTTCCCCACCGTCTTACCTTCTCTCGCTCACCTTAAGGAGTTTGTCTTGGGTCATTTTCTTATCTAGGGTCTTGAGGTTTGATTATATTTGATTATACACCTTCTTTGTTAATTAATTCACCTGCGCTTGCGATGAGAGTAGGGGTAGTATGTTTTGTGTGTGTGTGTGTGTGTGTGTGTGTGTGTGTGTGTGAAGAAAATAACTAAAGCTTTTGTTCTCTTCTCGTCTCCTACATTTTTTATCCTCTCCTCTCTTTTTCCCACCCCTCCCCTCCCCTTCCCTCCCCACCCCTCCCTTCCTGTCTTGTTAAATGTGATCCTCTCTTTAACCAGCACAAACAGCCGAGGTCGCCCGGCCCTCGTTACGTGAGAGAAAGAGAGAGAGAGAGGTAAAAGAAATTCTCAGTCTGGATCTTAACCTCTTTATTTCTTTAATTTCTTCCTTTTCCACCTCCAAATTCTGGCCGTTTCCTACCCTCCCCCAACTCTCTCTCTCTCGCTCTCTCTCTCTCTCTCTACCTCTCTCTCTCTACCTGTATCTATCCGTCTCCCAATCGTTACTTATCTATGCATCGATCTACCTGTACGAGTTACTCACACACACACACACACACACACACACACACACACACACACACACACACACACACACACACACACACTGTTTATACGCCATTACTGAAGTGGAATTGAAAAAAATTAACGCTTCAAGTCCATTGTCAATATTTGGGGTTTTGAGGTAGGGGAAGGGGGAAGGAAGGAGGGAGAGGAGGAAGGAAGGAAGGGAGGGCAGGTAGGAAGTGGGTGAGGAGTGGGAGGGGAAGGAAAGGGATGAGGGGTAAGAGTGAGGGAAGGGGATGGGGCGTGGTAGTGGAAGGAGGGAAGGGAGAGGAGGAAGGAAGGGAGAGGGTGAGGGGAAAGAGTGAGGGAGGGGTTAGGAAGGACATTAGTTGGTTCAATGAGGGGAAGAGAAGAGTATTAGGGAGAAGGGAAGAGTATCAGGGACGGGAGAGGGTTAGGGAAACAGGGAATGGGAGGGTTACTTGGGGGGGGGGTCAGGGAGGGGAGGGAAAGGGGGATCAGGGGGTGGGGGATGAGGGAGGGGAGGAAAAAGGTTGTCGGATGAAGGAATTGGATGAAATCATGTGAAGGGGATACAGTCAAAGGGTTATTAAGGATCAGGGATAAGGAGAAAGAGAAGGGAGTGTAAGGGAAGTATCAGGAAGTATTTGGGATGTATCATGGAAATGTCAGGGAAGTATCGGAAGTATTAGGGAAGTATCAGGGAAGCGTATCAGGAAAGTATTAGGGAAACATCAGGATCATAAGGAAAATACCTGGGAAATGTCAGGAAAGTAGTAGGTAAGTATCAGGGAAGCATCTTGTAAGGAGGCTTCAGTTTCTTAAGGCTTCATTTTCTTCTTCTTGTAGGGTCTTTGATACCGTATACTTGGCCATTTGTTTTGCATAATATCCTTTAATATCCTGTGTGTGAGAGAGAGAGAGAGAGAGAGAGAGAGAGAGAGAGGGAGGGAGGGAGGGAGAATAAGGTTGGTTATAAGCAAGTGAGAGACATGTTAGGGAATAAAGAAAATGGAAAAATGAGAGAGAGAGAGAGAGAGAAAACAGGATGAAGGAAGATGAAAAAGTCCAGGTGAGAGATTGAAGATTAAGGAGAAAACAGAGAGAGAGAGAGAGAGAGAGAGAGAGAGAAATATGAAAGGGTTAAGAGCATTAAGGCGTTGAGACAGAGTTGTGTTATGAGGGGGAGGGAGGGAGGAGGGAATGAGAGAGAGGAAGAGATGGAGGAAGGAGGGGGAGGAAGAGGAACTGAAGAAAAGAATAGTTACATAGATCACACAGACTTTATGGTCGAGCCTCCACCCCTTCATTACGATTTATTATGTTTATGATTTTAGTTATGTTTGTTATCTTTTATCTTTGACTCATTACACACACACACACACACACACACACACACACACACACACACACACACACACACAGGGAAAGGATGAGAGGAGATGGAGGAAGTGGAATGGAAATCGAGAACAGAGCAAGAGGGAGCTAAAATGAGGAGAGAGAGAGAATCCAAGTGGTTTAGGAAGTAAGATAATTGAGTGACAAGGCTTCTCCATCACTGTCAGTCTGTAGTCTGTATCCTTCCCTTATATCATCATCATCATCATCATCGTCGTCATCATCGTCATCATCATCATCATCATCACCATCATCATCATCATCATCATCACCATCACCCGATATCGTCATCATCATCATCATCATCATAGTTGTCATCATAGCCATCGTCACAGTCATCATCATTATCATCATCACATTTTCTCGTCTTGGTACTTTTCTTCATTTATAGGTACTATAATTATAGCAGGGGGTGAAGAGGGACTCCTTCACGTGGTGGCACCGATGTTGGAGGGTTATGGAGCTGCCTAGGTATACAGACGCCCCTCAGTCCCCCTGTCTATGCCCCCGAAAGGAATATGGCGTACTTGATAAAAATGATACCCTCAGCCTGCAGTCCACAGGGTTCACGTTCAGATAAGCCTTGAGCTGCACCTGCTATTACTACTATTACTGCTAGAGAGGGACTACTAGAAAATACATTGATCTTTCTTTTTGGCCAAGAGATATTTAGAGGATGGAGTTTTTCCATATAGGTGAATTTATTTATCTTTTTCTGTAGGTATCAAGGAGTTTGTGTGAATGTATTGTGACGTAGGTGTGTGTGTGTGTGTGTGTGTGTGTGTGTGTGTGTGTGTGTGTGTATTCTCGTAGGTCTCTGGCTTCAGGTAAAGGAGCGTCTAGTCTATGTGCAGAGTCGGAGAGATGAAAAATATTAATCTTGTATAGGCATGAGTTAGAATTTGGCGACATTCCTTCCTGCTGTATTTTCTAAGCCTTCCAAAGACAGACAATACCCTTCCTTCTCATTTTTATATTTTTTTCATCCTATTACTATCACAAATATAGTTCAAGTTACCCTTTTCCTGGCCTCTCGCGTCGGAAAATCGTCGCCAAACTTTTTCTCATGGCTGTTTAATATGCGAAGTACAGTTAATTTGTAACACCCTCCCCACTAAAAAAAAAAAAAAAAAATGAAAGAAAAAAAAAAAAACACGCTTCCCCACAAAAAAGGAAACAAAAATCTCAATATACCATTAACATATGAAGGATGCCCAGTAGAATTGAATCGTAGCACCTCCACGAAAAATAAAATAAAAATAAATATAACAAATGGCTCTCTTAAAAATGTGGCACTGATGAAAAAAAAATGAAATAATGTCTCTCTTCTTAAGAATGTGGCATTGATGGATAGAGGCAGAGTTTCCTTAATCATGCTTATTACGGAGCGTCTTGGTGAATATCTTAGACTGTCAGCATTATTAAAGAGGGTGAAGCCTTTGTTTGCTGGTTTACTCTTCACTACCCCAGTCCTGCCCAACCCCTCCCCTGCCTCCTTCACCCCCATCCACCTCCCTCCACCCCTCCCCACCTCCCTTCTCCCCACCCTCTCTTGTTATTATATACCCCCCCCCCTGTACCCTTCCCCATCTCGTTAAAATATCTCTCCGTCCTCCCTATTACTCATAGCTCCCTCCTCCTCCTCCTCCTCCTCGAAAATCTGAGAAACAACAGGCTTCCTTACGCACACACACACACACACACACACACACACACACACACACACACACACACACACTTCCCACCTCATTCCTGCCATCTTATATTCACCATTTCTCTTACTCTCATTTCCTCTCCCTCTCCATCTTTGTCCTCCCCTTCCCTCCCCTCCCCACACGGAGCCCCCCCAATCCCCCTCCTCATCCCATTCCTTAATCCACATCTAATCAGCCGATCATCATCCCTAATCCCTCTCATTCGCACTTTTTAACCCCCATTCCTCCACCAATCACAGTCTTTTACGTGCTGTGGGAGAGGGACGCCTGCGTGGGGTGGCACTGGGAGGAATGTGCGGTGGTGTTGCCTGGCTATACACACGTCCCTCAACTCCCTCCCAAACCCCCGAAAGGAGGATGGTGGGCAGCAGGAGAGGGGCAGAAGTGTGCAGTGTAGATTTCTCTCTCTCTCTCTCTCTCTCTCTCTCTCGTCATTTTCCCCGTGTGTGTTTGTTCCTACCCTGTATTTCTCCCCTTTTCCCCAAACATTTTCATTCTCCCCCATACCACTCTTATTTCCCTCTTCCTCTTTTTTTTTTTTCCCTGCTTCCATTTTTCCCCACCTCTGTTCCCCCCTTTTTTCCCCACCCAATTTTCCCCATTTCCCCCCCCCCCCTCCTTGCCTTTGTATCCCCCTTGTCACCCAAGTATTTTTTCCCTACCCCAGTTTTCTTCCCCCAGCGTCTTTCCCTACACCATAAAACTTTAGGTCGGTAAAAGCTAGGAAACGGCTTCTTACTGACCGTCTAGGGGCGATGCTGGTAGTTGTGGTGATGGTGGTAGTTGTGGTGATGGTGGTTGTTGTGGTGTTGGTGGCTGTTGTGGTGATGGTGATTGTTGTGGTGATGGTGGTAGTTGTGGTGATGGTGGTAGTTGTGGTGATGGTGGTAGTTGTGGTGATGGTGGTTGTTGTGGTGATGGTGGTAGTTGTGGTGACGGTGGTAGTTGTGGTGATGGTGGTAGTTGTGGTGACGGTGGTAGTTGTGGTGATGGTGGTAGTTATGGTGATGGTGGTTGTTGTGGTGGTGTTAGCTGTTGTGGTTGGTTGGTTGATGTGGATAGTGGTAGTTGTGGTAGTTCTGGTGGGGATTGGGGTGGTAGTTCGAGGTGAGTGATGGTCGTAGTTGTGGTTGTTGAGTGATGGTAGTTGTAGTAACCTAGTTGTAGTATCTAATCCCTCCAGTTCTCTCTCTCCTTACCTAAAGAAAATCAAGGTAGCACGACAGGTTAATTAGACGTCCTCGCACTGAAAGGGTGATGGCAGGTGTGAGAAATGTTGGTAGTTGTGGTAATGTTGGTAGTTGTGGTAATGGTGGTAGTTTGGGGGTAATGTCAGCTGTCATTAAGTTATACGTACACAGACACTGATACACACACACACAGTCTCTCTCTCTCTCTCGCTCGCTCGCGCCCGCGCGCGCGCGCGCGCTGCTGCTGTTGTTGTTGTTTTCCAAATAATTTTAATATCGAAAAAAATTGCATTAGAATCATAGGCAAGAATATTTATCTCATTTTATTTATTTATCTATCTATCTATCCATCTATCTACCAGCCTATCTATCTATCTGTCTAGTTATTTATTTAAGGAATTTATGAGGAATTTATATAAGGCATCCAGTTCGAAAAAAATGTATGTATAGTGTTCACAGAAGTAAAATTTTGAGTCCTCGGTCTGAAGGGGTTAATGTATCCAAAAATAAAAAATGCTGGTAGTGAATTTCCGGGAGCCTCCTAGGACCACGAGACCAGCCAGCTCTCCCTTTGATCCTTAATATATATACTTTTTTTGCTTCGTTATTTTTTTTTTCACCTGTTAACATCCCACGTATCAGCATTTCATTTCTTATCAGCTTACCGTTCAAGGGGGGGAGGTAGTGAGAGGCGCAGAGGGGTTTTTATCTGCCTATCAGGAAGTAGGAAGGGTTAAGAGATAGATAGATAGGTAGATAAATAAGAGAGTTGAAAATTTCCCTCTGCGATGCCAGTGGTGATTTCGTTCATGAGTTGGTGAATAGGAGGAGAGAGAGACAGACAGAGACAGAGAGAATTCAGTGAGATTTGCAGTTGCAGAGGGGGGGGAGAGATAAGCACTGGAAATCTGCATCCGAAATTAACCCAGCTTTTGTTGCAAGGGTTAAAAGGTCCATCCGGGTTAGAAGAGCCGGCCCCGCGCTTCGCTGTCCCCATTTCAATCAAGATTTTTTGAAAGTTTTTATGTAAGGTAATCTGGCTATTCAGTCAACCAGGTGTAATACAGAATGTTTGAGTGATTGAATCCTTGTGGCTCTTTGCTGGGTGAGGGGTATGTCTGTCTGTCTATCTGTCTGTCTGTCTGCCTGTCTAGCTAGATCTATACATGTCTATCTATATATCTATCTGTTCAGTCAACCAGGTGTAATTTAGATTCTTTGCTGTTGGGTGAGGGGTATGTCTGTCTATCTGCCTATCTATCAATATGTCTATCTGTCTATCTATCTATCTATCTGTCTATCTATCTATCTATCTATCTATCAGTCTAATCTATGTCTCTGTCTATGTATGTCTACCTATCTGTCTGCCTACCTAATCTATCTGTCCATCTATCTATCTGTCTGTCTGTCTATCTAGAGTTAAAATCTTAGTACAACTCAGTATTGAACATAGAGAGATGCGAGTTCTAGGCCAAGTTAGAGTAAAAGGGGTATAGTATTTTTATTTATTTAATTTTTTGGCGTGGTTTCGAGTGTGCTTAATTTTAGGATAGAAAAAAAAAAATGCAGAAATTCCCACAAATTATTCACAAAAGATGGTGTGTGTGTGTGTGTGTGTGTGTGTGTGTGTGTGTGTGTGTGTGTGTGAGAGAGAGAGAGAGAGATTTATGTGTATGTTTTGTGAATTTTTTTATGCTTTTTCGTCCACATTTTTGTTATTATTTGTATGGCTTTATTTATTCTTCATACACCTGACCCCGCTTGACCTTACCTGTTATGGCAGGTGTGTGGTGGGGTCAGGGGTGCAGGTATGTGTTTATTATGGAGCTTGTTGGGGTGGTACTGGCCCTGGGGAGGCAAGGAGGAGGGGAGGGGAGGGGAGTGGAGAGGAGAGGAGAAAAAACCTGAGATGAGAAAGGAATAGGATGGAGTCGATGGGTGAGAGAGGGGAGGTGTGGAAGGAAGGGAAAGAGGGGTAGCGTGGGAGGGGTAGAGGGAGGGGAAGGAAAGAGGAGGTGGGGGAGAAGGGATGCAAAGGGGAGAGCATGGGAGGAGAGAAATGGGCAGGGGAGAATGAATGTGAATGAGGAAGGGAGGGGAGTGGAGGAGAAAGAACTGGAAGAGAGGGGGAAGAGGGAAGGTTAATATATAAGAGGGGGGGAAGGACAGGGAGGGGAGGGGAGGGGAGGGAAAAGAGTTGTGAATGAGGGGGAGGGAAGGGAAGGGAGAGGAAATAGGAGAGAGAAAATGAGAGGGAAGGAAAAGTGTCATTTGTATGTATATAATAGAGAGAGAGAGAGAGAGAGAGACAGACAGACAGACAGACAGAGAGAGAGAATGATTAGCACAGGCTGATATGTATTAGGTCATCATCGAACTCAGCATAATTTAGTCTAATTACCGAGGAAAGCATCATTTATTATGCTTAGCCAAATTTATGTGACGTGTAATTAACCTTGTCTTATTGCCTCAGTATTTTTTTTATTTTTACTTTTTTGTCGGTCATTTCTTTAGCTTTCACATTTTTGGTATTTGTTGTGTTTAATTCTCTCTCTCTCTCTCTCTCTCTCTCTCTCATATGTGTACGGTATGTTTCTCCATTTTCTGTCTACCCACCTGTTTATATCTATCTGTCTAATCTATCCGTCTCTCCATCCATCTGTCTATCTATCTGACTATCTATCTATATCTACATTTGGTTCTCTCTCTCTATCTCTCTCTCTCTCTCACAAGACACTCAAACAGTACCAAGCAGAGTTTGTTTCCAGATCAAGAAAAACACACTTCTCTTACTTCCTCCCTCCCTCTTCCCCCTTTCCTCCTCCCCATCCCTTCCTCTGCCACCCCACTTCCTCCCCTTTTTCCTTCCCTCCTCCTTTTCCTCCCCTTCCCTCCTAGTTTTCCCTCTTCCTCCTTCCCTCTCCTCCACTCCTTTCCTTTTCAACTTCATTATCAGTCACCCATTTCCTTCTTCTCCCCGTTTCTCCCTTCTCCCCCTCCCCTTCCCTTTCCTCCACCTACCCCCCTTCACCCTCCTTTCCTTCCCAGTTTCCCCTCTTTCATTTAACCTCCCTTCCTTTTTCCCTTCCTGTCCTTTTCACCTCCCCTCTCATACCTCCTGTTGTCCAAGTCCTTCCCTTCCCTTTCAGCCTCCTCCCCCTCTCCCATCCCGTTCCCCTCCCCCTCCCCCTCCCCCTTTCCCCCCTCCTCCCCTCCCCCACCACAGCCTCTGATTGTGGTGGAAAGGTGGTGGTTAAGGGTTTAATTGAGTCCACCACACCCCCTCCTTCCCTCTCCTCTTCCTCCTCCCTCTCCTCTTCCTCTTCCCTCTCCTCTTCCTCCTCCCTCTCCTCTTCCTCCTCCCTCTCCTTCGCTCTTCATTCCTCTCCTCTTCCCCCTCCCCTCTCCGCCACACCTCCCTCACTATCTGCTTTCTCCCCCTCCCTTTCCTGCCTCCCACTTGAATCACCACAATCATCCAAACCCCAACTACCACCACAACTACCACCACAGCTAGTACCATAACTACCACAGCCACTACCACCACCACCACACCCCATTTAGCATCACTACAGAAGCTACCACTACTACCACCACCGCCACCACCACCACCACCACCACCACCACCACCATCCCAAGGCGTCAGTTGGTGGGGTTCGGTGTGAGGCGTTAATATGTACCCTCCTTGTTTATCTCTCTCTCTCTCTCTCTCTCTCTCTCAAGAAAAACCCCATCTTTCTCATCTCCCTTCCTTTTTTCCTTCTTCCCTCTCTTCCATCTTCCTCTTTCTTCTTTATTCCTCCTTCCTTCTTCTGTCCTTCGTCCTTCGTTTCCATGCCCTCTCCTTCTCTCCTGTCTCTCCCCTCCTTTAGTCCTTTGTATTAGCTTTCTCTTCCTTTCTTCCTCCTCCTCCTCCTCCTCCTTTTCCTCCTCCTCCTCCTCTCTTCTCTTTCTTCTGGTCTTTTCTTCTCATTATTTCCTCTTTCTTCGTCTCTTTCTTCATCTCTTCTTCCCTCCTTCCTCTCATTTACTTCTTCGTCTCACCTTTCATCCTCTCTCCTCCTTCATCCACCCTTCTCCTCCAATCATACCTATCTTCCTTCCTTCCTTCCTTCCATCCTTCCCGTTGTTATTTTTCTTCCTATCTCCTTTCTTCTCCTCCACTTCCTTATGTTTCCCTTTCGTAACAGTATTTATTTTCCCTTTTCTTCTTCCCCCCCCCCCCGCTCATTTCTCTCTTGCACAACCCCCTTTTGAATAGTTTTCTTGACCATTTTCTATTTTCATTTTTGTCTTTATTCCTCCTCCTCCTCTCTTCCTGTTGGTGGATGAATAGGAGAGAGAGAGAGAGAGAGAGAGAGAGAGAGAGAGAGAGGGTCAGCTGGTATGCTAATTAGAGTGATGGTAGGGTCAGGTATGGTGGTAATTATTGCCCTAATAATGGTAGTAGTACATTATTATTATTATTATTATTATTATTATTATTATTACCACCACCACCACTACCACCACCACTACTACTACTACTACTATACTATACTATACTATACTATACTACTCTACTGCTACTACTACTACTACAACTCATCATTGTTATTATCATCATCATCATCATTATTATTATTATTATTTTACGCAGACGATAATACAATGCGAGAAATCAATCCCCCTCTACTTCCCGTTTTTTCGTAGGATCCCAGGGCTAGGCTGGCTCACCTGGAATTATTAAACACCAGAATATCTACCTGCCTAATTAGTCTGTCTGTTACCTTTGCTTCTAACCCCTTCAGTATGAGGCGCAGTGAATACAAGGCAGTCCATATATTGCGCATCCCAGCCTTGTGTCATCCCGGGACGGCTCCTCTTTATTGTTCTCTATCTCATAACTTTTTTTTACGTCTGTAGTGTTTTTTATTCATTTATTTTTTTCATATCCGATTATTGCATGGATTTGTGATTTTATAAGGCGGCCAGAATGTCTTCGTCCCCACACCAGCAGCCTGAGCCGTCCCTCGTGCAAGAAATAATCGTGACATTGTTTTGTAAGAGTTATTGTGTGTGTGTGTGTGTGTGTGTGTGTGTGTGTGGGTGGGTGGGTTTTGTAAGTGTCGTATTTCAGTTGAAGTTTTGATGTAGGATATTAATATGTAAATAAATGAGGATATTAATGTGTAAACTAAACCACCTACATACGAATGCAAAGGAGCCGCTTACTCCACGAGAGTACTGCTTGGGGTTGCGTGCAGATTGATGGATTGCGTGCGTGGATTACGTGAGGGCGTGAGTCTCAGGGGAGTGGAAGGTTTGAGTGTTGAGGGGTGGGTGGTTGGGGTTAGTGTTGGGCTGGGGTTTGTGCCTGGGGTTGGTGTGGGATTTGTGTGTCTGGGTGGGGTTGGGTTGGGTTGGGCAAGGTTGGGTTAGGTGGAGTGCTGTGGTTGTGGGTGGTTTGGGGTTTGTATTGGTGCTATCTTTGTGGTTAGGTCAGGTTAGGTTAAGTTAGGTGAGGTTAGGTTGGGATGGGTTAGGTTATGTTGGGTTAGGTTAGGTGAGTTAGGTTAGGTTGGGTTGGGATGGGTTAGGTTAAGTTAGGCAAAATGATAGTAGTGTCCTTTTGGGGTTGGTGATGTGTTTTGATTTGGTATGGATTTACCTAACACAGAAGACACCTGACTGGCTAATAATTACGTACAATGACTCTAAGCAGATGAGATGTTGACGATGATGTGACACTCGATGCTTATGCCTCATTCATTGATCACAAACTTGACTGTTTTTATTATTAACACACACACACACACACACACACACACACACACACACACACACACACACACACACACACACACACACACAGGTATATATTAATGTGGAGGATGCAGGCTTGTCACTGAGATAATTACTGCAGCTGCGCTCTCTCTCTCTCTCTCTCTCTCTCTCTCTCTCTCTCTCTCTCTCTCCATTTCATCCTGCCACGACTTCTCTCCCCCACTCTGCCTTTCCTCCCCCCTTCAGTTTTTCCTCCCCTCTCCAGCTAATCTCCACGGGGCAGATGGGTTTGACAGTTTTGGAGCGTAGTACCAAGATAACACTACGGCCTTTGTCCTCCATGCCTACACTGAATAGGGGATTGGCTGGGTTGAGATAGGTGGGCTGGGGTGGGTGAGGTTGGATTGGGTTGAGTTAGGTGGGGTTGGGTGGGGTTAGGTTAGGTTGGGCTGGGGAGGGATGGGATGGGGTAGGTTAGGTCAGGGTAGGGTAGAGGAGGCTAGGTTAGGTAAGGACAATTTTGAATAGACTAACTTGTGCTCGATTGGGTTTGGATCTGTATATTGTAGTGATAAGTAAAGTTAGGACGAATTAGAAGAAAGAGAGAGAGGAAAGAAGGAAGGAAGGATGGATGAATGGAAGAAAGGATGGAACAGAGGATAGAAAGAAGGAAGGATGAATGGATGGAAGAAAGGAAGGAACAGAAGAAAGAAGGAAGGATGGATGGATGGAAGAAGACAGGAACAGAGAAGAGAAGGAAGGAACGATAGATGGATGGAAGGAAGAAGGCAAGAAAATAGGAAGATAAAAACGCATAATAAATCCAACAGCCATAACCAGCAAAAATACATGAAACCCGGAAGTGTGGGAAGTGCTTCATTTGTGGAAACCGTGACAGACTTTTTGCATGACCCTGTACTGTGATGGGTCAGATTTAATACAGAGCTGAGTTATGGTTGGTAGATGTGTATTGCTTTTTGGTCTGGCTGTTGTGGTCCCAGGTTCATCGTAAACGTGAACTCGGTGGACTGCAGGCTAAAGTTGCCCTCCTCATGTATCAGTTCTTTATCTATCTGTGTATCTGTTTATCTGTCTGTCTGTCTCGTGGGGCAGGGAAGTAGTTGAGGGTTGTGCCGTCAAGCCTGTATCTATCTGTCTAGCTATCTGTCTGTCTCTCTCTGTCTGTCTGTCTGTCCATCTATATATCATCCGCAGTCACCGTCGTTATGTGGTTGGGGCTGATCTGAGGGGGGGGGGGTTAATGGTGGTAGTTATGGTGGAGAGAGAGAGAGAGAGATGGGAAGGTAAGGGATGGATTGTGATGGACAGGGAGCGACAGAGGAGGAGCAAGAGGCGGAGAGAGAGAGAGAGAAAGAGATAAAAGAAAAGCGCATCCAGCAGTCCTTTCATTCCGAACTGGCAGGAAAAAGGAAGAAATTGTATGGGATTCTGTGAAAAAACATCCCAGGACCAAAGATCAAAGAGCCAGTGGAAAATATATGAGTGTCCCCTTCAGAAAAGAAAATATGGATAAAAGAAAACGGAATACCATCTACACAACTCTTACGAAAGAAGAAAATGGCAGTGTGGCTTTCATCTTTTTTCTTCTTATCTTCTTCCTCCTCCTCCTCCTCCTTGATCTGCTTCTTCCTCCTCCTCCTCTTTCATCTGCTCCTTTCTCCTTCCTCTCGATCTTCTGCTTCTTTCTCCTCCTCCTTGATCTGCTTCTTTCTCCTCCTCCTACTCCTCCTCCTTGATCTGCTTCTTTCTCCTCCTCCTACTCCTCCTCCTTGATCTGCTTCTTTCTCCTCCTCCTACTCCTCCTCCTTGATCTGCTTCTTTCTCCTCCTCCTACTCCTCCTCCTTGATCTGCTTCTTTCTCCTCCTCCTACTCCTCCTCCTTGATCTGCTTCTTTCTACTCCTCCTTTTTGATGTACTTTTTCTTCCTCCTCCTTCTCCTCCCTGATCTCCTTCCTCCTCCTCCTCTCTGATGGTGATGATAATGGTGATGATGATGATGATGATGATGATGATGATTATTATGCTGTGAAATAAATGCGTAGGAAAAAAAAACTACGCCACTGAGAGAGTAATGGATGGCAAAAAAAATATTGTAAGAATTTATACAGAAAAAAAATATAGATACGAAAACGAGAGAGAGAGAGAGAGTTATTATCCCATTTTTCAGCGTCAGAATTGATAGATACAAAGCTACGTCCCCGATCAAAGGATGAGAGGGAAAAAAATTTGTGTAAAAAAAAAATGAAACTTTAATGAAATCCCGACGCCGATTTATTTATTTATTTTATTTTTTTATTTTTATTTTTATTTTTTATTTTGAGTGCATTGGAAAGTATCTATCAGGTAAAAAAAAAAAAAAAGGGAAGATTTTAAGTTTTTTTTTCCATATATCCAGTTATATCTAATCGACCTGCCTGCCTGTCTGTCTGTCTGTCTATCTATCTGTCTGTCTGTCTGTCTGTTTGTCTATCTGTCTATCTTCCTATATGACTTCCAATATGAGAGAGAGAGAGAGAGAGAGAGAGAGAGAGAGAGAGAGAGAGAAATCCTTACAAAAAACACTTGGGAACAAAATTAGTTGATTGTACAGTTCTCTCTCTCTCTCTCTCTCTCTCGTGTATTGGGAAGTACCTCTCAGATCAAAGTAGGGGAATATTTCAGTTTGTAAAAAAAGAAAAAGTCGATATTAACTGATGAAAGCCATACCACTGAGAGAGACAGAAACAGAGACAGACAGACAGAGAGAGGGAGGGAGGGAGAGAGGGAGAGAGAAGTATATTTGAAGTTTTTGTAACCTTTGACAATGTGTAGGAAGGTGCGTTTTAGGTTGAAAAATAGTTTGAGTTTCTCCTAAAAATCGAAAGTTGTGGGTATGGATAGAAGAAAAATGAGAGAGAGAGAGAGTGTGTGTGTGTGTGTGTGTGTTTTACCTCGGAATTTGTACATAGGAAATATGGAAAATGACTGTGTGTGTGTGTGTGTGTGTGTGTGAGAGAGAGAGAGAGAGAGAGAGAGAGAAATTTTTACATATTGCAGTTTCTCTTGTACTTATAATTATTTACTTATTTTGATATTACCTGCCTCAGTTTTCAGTTTCCTCTAATTCTCGTTTTCTTTCCAGGGTGAGTTGAGGGGAAACTTAGACAACATGCTCTGTCTGTAAGTACAATCCCTGAGTTGGGTGCGTTGTTATATGTATACGCTGTTACATATACTCGTTGTCATATATTCTTTGTGGTATATGAGAGAGGGGGGTGTGAGGTGGGAGCAGGGCAGTGAAATGGCGGGGACAGGGCGACATGGAGACAATTTGTTTGTGGCCACCCCTTTCGGGATTGAGGCGTGTGGCAGTAGATAGATGATTATATAGTGTGTCGTGTTATATATGCAAGGATTATACATATTTATTTTTTATTTTCTTATACCGTATATAAGGGGAGAAAATTAAGCCCTTCATTCCGTTTTTTTTTTATTTTTTTTTATTTTATTTTTTTTATCACTGGATTTTTTTTTTTTTCAGTTAGGCTAGATTTCGAAATAGGGGGGTTAGGTAGATTTCGAATTGGGGGGGTTAGGTGTGGTCTTGACTAACCCCTCCTCCTGTACGGTGGTGATTTGATGTTGCTAAAATCGTCTGGAGGTAGCAGGAATAAACGTACAGAAACGCACCATCGGCATGAAGAGATTCGAACCTTTACGTAGTTCATGACGGTTTATTATTTATTTATTTATTTATTTTTTTTTTTTGCTACCGCCAGACGATTTGCTTCATCTGTGTGGGAAGACGTAGTGGAAAGGTTAATTCTCTCTCTCTCTCTCTCTCTCTCTCTCTCTCTCTCTCTCTCTCTCTCTCTCTCTCTACCATGCATAAAATTGTCTGTTGTCTTAAGAATAACACCCCAAAATGCGTCATCGGAGTGAAGAGGTTAAATGTCCGAATCTGTGCTCCTCGTCGGGAATCGAACCCAGGACCATTGACCAATAGCATCTCGTTTTCTGTTTTCCATTTATTTTCGCTTTTTAGAGGTGATTTTTATTGATCATACGTAATTTCTCTCGTACTGAATAACATTGTGAAGGCTATATTGATTTTTATAAAGTCTCGTACACCGAAAATAGTGTTAATAAGAATAAACCAAAAAGAAAATATTGGCCCGAAGAAAAATTCCCTGAGTCTCTTGCCTGCAATTCCGTTTCCTGCACTGCACCCAGAGTAAAGAAGTAAATAATATAATAAAATAAATGAAATACAAATCCTGTGAAAAGTAAGTAAATAACTAGAAAGCCTTCAGAGAGCACATACCTCCTCCAATATCATTACAGGATCTGGATCCGCCCCAGAATGTAATTCCCTTCCACAAAATTTCATTCAGATTCGTTGAGAACTTTTGGAGACATCGTGTGGACAGACAAATAGGTTAATACGTAACCTTCTCCTACGTTGTTGGCGGAGGTAAAACTGTAAAAAAAAAAAAAAAAAAAAAAAAAAAATCCCGTGTTCTGTGAGGGAGGGGAAGCTTAAAATAAATTGTCCCCAGTGTGTACCCGAAAAATGTATCGACGGAATTCTTGCCCTGGTATTTTTATTATTGACCTACTTAATTATCGCAGCTCATTCCACCTGGCCGAGAATCGAACCCGAGACCTTAAAAAAAGTAAAAGAAACTGGAAAAAAAATCCGTTTTCTGCGAAGTGAGGGGAAACCATAACGTGCACGAACTCGACACCAATTACATGAAGACGTCTTAGGTGTAGCGGATGTCACCTGAGCCTTTGGGTGTCAGTCATACCTCTGCCTACCTTAATTTACTGTTCTACGTGTGTGTGTGTGTGTGTGTGTGTGTGTTTAGTTGTGTGGGTGTTTGTGGGAGAGTGGGTCGTGGGTGTGGGTGTTAGGGTGGGGTGTGTGGGGGTAGGTGAGTGTAGGGGTGATGTGTGTGTGATGGGGTGAGGGTAGTTGTGTGTGTGTGTGTGTGTGTGCGTGTGTGTGTGTATGTGATAGCTGCGATTTCCACTGCCGCATTAATCTTTCTAAGAGGGTGAGTGGGGGAAGAAGAGGGGGAGAGGGATGGAGGAGAAGGAGATGCAGTATGAGAGAGAGAGGGGGGGTAAGAAGGGGAAGAGATGAAGGAAAGGGCAAGACACTAGAAAGAGGGGGAGGGGGAGGGGGGAGAAGGAGATACAGTACGAGAGAGAGAGAGAGAGAGAGAGAGAGGGTGGGAGGGAGAGAGAGAGAGAGGGGGGGGGAGGAAAAATGAGGGGCTAAGAAGGGGAAGAGATAAAGGAAAGGGCAAGACACTAGGTAAGAAGGACATATGCTTCCACTAAGAGGTTAGGCTGATCATCTACCCTTAAAAAAAAAAAAAACGCCATTCGCCACAACACCAAGAAGTAAAAAGAATATTGAGTCTGCTACCCCTTCTTTATTTTTTATTTTATTTATTTATTTTTACATTATAAGCGTGTCAGATAGTGAACAAGGTAACAGCGAGCATTTTCCGTATTCTTTTTATTTTATTTTATTTATTTTTTTTTAACAGGGGAACAGAGGAAGAAAACAAATGAATACGAAAAAAATAATAATCCATACACCAGATTACAGGTGTCCTCCATTCATTTAAAAAAAAAACTCTAAAGTCTCAGTAATTTATTAAAAAAAAAACGAAGCAGTTTTACTTCTTTTCTTTTTCTTTAACTTTTCTCGTTGTCTTCAAGGGATTTACATGTACCTTTTATGGATTTCTTCAGAGCGAAACATTTCCCCTTGAATAAAATCTGTCGCAAAACTAGGATGAAATTTACGAGTTAGGCAAATATTTTATGTGTATTTAGATCAGTAATTTGGTGTTGAAGTAAAGTTGTTAGATTGAAGTTAAGTATTTTACCGAAGCCTAGCCAAAGGTCCCTACGCCTGGAAGCGGGGTTAGGTTAGCACTCTCTCTTCACCGTATTACGAACGCGGCAGTCAATACGCTAGGCAACATCGGGCGTATTGCGTCACGGAGCTCCAAAATGGGTCAATCAACAACAGTGTCATTACGTAGGACAAAAAAATACGTGAATGTGCTCTTTGATCCGGTGCTGTTCACATTTAGCGGGGCGTAAATTAAGTGCTGGCGTGGTGTGGGGGAGGGGTCAAGATGGGGAGGGGAGGGTGTTAGAGGGAGGGGGGAAAGGGAGAGAGCGGTGGGGATGGTTCGGGAGAAGGGTGGAGTAGGGAGAGGTAGTTGGTATGTTAGTGTTTTGGTAAGGGAGGGGGTAGTGGAGTGGGGTGAGGATGGGGAGGGAGTGGGTGAAGATGGTGGTAGGGAAGGGGAGGAGGGGATAGAGAGGGGGGAGGAACGGGGAGTGAAAAGATGATGGAGAGGGGAGGAACTGCGTGTTTCGAGGAAGGGATGAGTGGAGTGGCTATGAGAAGGAGGAAGTATGTGGTTGAAGGAGGGCTACGGGGAAGAGGTGTGTGGAGTAGGAGGCGACCGAAGGAGGGGGAGTGGGGAGTGAAAAGGGGAGGAAGTGTAGGAGTGAAGGGGAGGGGGTTGGAGGAGAGTGAGGAAGTGGGCAAGAAGTGTTAGGATTGAGAAGTTGGGTGAGTGACCTGGGAGATTGGAGGAGTGATGAGGGAGGAAGTGAGGAGGAGAGGGATGGGGAAGGGAGGGGAGTGGAGTGGGAGGAGATGGAGAAGGTAGGAAGGTGAAGGAAGGGAGGGAGGGGAGATTGGAGTTGGGTGGTGGGGAGAGGGGTGGGAAAGGAGGAGGTAGAGCGAGAGAAGGGAAAATTTGACTGCTGGGGAGAGAAGATGGAGAGGAGGAGAGGGGTAGGAAAGGAGGAGAGAGAGGGAGAGGAGGAAAAATATGACTGCTGGGGAGAGGAGGAGGAAGTAAGGTTGTTGTGTAAGTCTTGAGGAAGGGGGGAAGAGAGAGAGGGGGGAGGGGCCGGAGATGGAGGAAGCGGGGAGCATGTTTCGAGGAACAGAGAGAGAAAGAGAGAGAGAGAGAGAGCACTGTTTAAAGCAAGTCTCTCATAAACAAGATAAAGTTGTCATTTCCTGTTAAAGATAAAATTTTCTCCTCTTTCCCAATATATATAATTCAGTTTTATCTCCACCTTGTCTCCTATCTCATTCCTTTTCCTTCCTTCTTCCTTCATTCCTTCGTCATTCCTTCGCTCCTTCCTTTCTTCCTGCTTTCCTTCGTCTCAGCTTCCCATCTTTTCCGTCGTTCATTCTTGTTATACTTTCCATCCTTCTTCTCATCTTCCCTTATTTTCTACTGTCTAATATCCTCGCTTCTTTCCTTCCATCCATTCTTCCTTCTTTCCATTCATCCTGCCTTCCTTCCTTCCTTCTTTCCATTCATCCTTCCTTCATTCGTACTCTCATCTTCCCAACTTTTCCGTCCTCTCATCTTCTTCTACTATCCTTCCTTCCTTCCTTGCGTCCTTCCTTCCTTCATGGTCTACTAACCTAACCTTTTCCTTTCCTCCCTTCCTTCCTTCCTTCCTTCCTTCCTGACCTCATTTTCTTGCACATTTTATCGTTCACCTCCCTTTCATTTCATCGTGTTATGACCCTCTTCTCTTATTATCGTCCTCTCTCTCTCTCTCTCTCTCTCTCTCTCTCGTTTTTTGCATTGTCTTGTCATTTTTTTTTTCTCATATTCCCATTTCTTCCTTTCTGTTATTGCTCCCTTTTAGTCCCTCCTTTTTTTCCTTCTTCCCTCTTCCTTTTTCCTCCTCTTCCTCTCCTTCCCTCCTCTTCCTGCTTCTTTTCTCCTCTTCATTCCTTCTCTCCACCTCCTCCTTTGACTTGTTTCCTCTTCCTCCTTTCCTTCTTTCCTTCTCTTCCTTTCTGCTTCCTCCTCTTCCTCTTTCTTCTTTTCTTCTCTCACTTTCTTGTCCCGCTTATTTCCTTTATTAACCACATTTATTTTTCATTATCATTTATATTTCCCTTTTATCTCGTCTTTATTTCCTTCTAATCTTTACCGTCTTTCTTTCCTTTTTTTTTTTCCTTTATCTTCCTCGTATCTTTCACTTCCTCCTTATCTTTATTCTTCTTGCCTCTGTTATCTTTTCTTAA
>NC_137049.1:21709893-21724893 GCF_032717465.1 Coenobita brevimanus | reverse complement strand
TGCGGATGAGTGCATTTATGTGTGTATGCGTGCACGCGCGTGAATGCTTGAGTGAGTGACGCGTGGCCTCTAATCTAGTCCTACACGCACCCTTGAAGACAGGATTGGGAGGGAGGGGGAAGAGGTGTGAAGGAGAGGGAGAGGGAGAGGAAATGAGAGGGAGGGGGAGAGGTGTGATAGAAGGCGAGAGGGAGAGAAAATGAGAGGGAGGAGGAGGGGGAGAAAAAAAAATGAGAGGGAGAGAAAAGGTGAATATAAGGTAAAAAAAAATAGGTGTGTGTGTGTGTGTGTGTAATGGCTGTGAGGGAGGGAGGGAAGAAAAGCTACTAAGAGAGGGAGGATGAGGAAGAGGAAGAAGAAGAGGAGGAGGAGGAGGAGAGATAAGCGTAATTGGAAGGACAAACATTCTACTCCCCCAGGAAACTATAATTATGTGCTCTCTCTCTCTCTCTCTCTCTCTCTCTCTCTCTCTCTCTCTCTCTCTCTCTCTCATTAAAAATATCCAAACGTCTTTCAAGCATTTTTTTTTCTTGACCGTGCACCTGCGTCGCCTCGGGGTAACTATAAAGACAACGGTGTAATTGGCCCATTGTTTGTCTGCCTAACCTAATTGCAGACAAATTGGTCCAGGGGTGGTTGGTGAATGGTCTTTTGTGAGGAGTGTGTATGGAAAATAAGGGAAGGGAGGAAGGTAGGAAGAAAGGAATCAAGGAAGGAAGAAAAATGAAGAAAGGAAGGAAGGTAGGATTGAAGAAAAAATGAGGAAAGCATGAAGGAAAGAAGGAAGAAAAAATTAAGAAAAGAAGAAAGGAAAGAAAGATGGAAGGAAGGAGGGAAGGAAAGAAAGATGGTAGGAAGGAAGAAAGAAATGAAGAAAGGAGGGAAGATAGGAGGGAGGGAGGAAGGAAGAAAGATACAAAATTAAGACTACGGTACAAGATGTCTGGAAGAAAGGAAGAATAAGAAAAAAAGATAAGATGGAAGGAAGAGAAAGACCTGTTTTGACGAGAATGGAGGGATTCTTATGAGAGAGGAAGGAAGAAGAGGGAGAGAGAGAAAATGTGGGAGGTGAGAGAGAGAGAGAGGAGATGGGAAAGGGGAAATAGGCGAGGAATAGGAAGACAGGAAAGGAAGAGAGAAGGAATGAAATACGGAAGAGAGGTGGAGAAGGAAGGATAATGAAGGATGAATGGAAGAGTAAGGAGGGAAGGGGGAAGAAGAGGAAGGGGAGGAGAAAGAGGAAAGAGGGAGGGAAGGAGAGGAGAAAGAGGAAAGAGGGAGGGAAGGAGAGGAGAAAGAGGAAATGAGAAAGGATGAAAACGATGGACGAAAAGTGAGAAATGAGAAAGAGAGAGAGCGAGCGAGAGAGAGAGAGAGAGAGAGAGAGGACGGAGTGGAAGGAATGAGAGATTATGGGATTTTTGCTGTTGTTGACAAGGAAGGAATGAGGAGGAGGAGGAGGAGGAAGAAGATGAAGAGGACAAGGAGGAAGAAAAAGAAGACGAGGACAAGAAGATGGAGAAGGGGGGAGAAAAAAAGGAGAGAGAGAGAGAGAGTGAGAGGGGGGGGGGGATTGTCTTAACCAGGCCCCCCTGTGTAAACGCCGACTTTAATATGCAATCGTTTGGATGTTTGTATACACACACACACACACACACACACACACACACACACACGTTTTGCAGGTAATTTCATTCTCTCTCTCTCTCTCTCTCTAAAAATGAAGCCACAAACAACCACACATTTTAGTATTTTTATTTATTTATTTTTTTTCAGTTTACAACGCTTGAAATGGGATTGGCTCAGGGGGAGGGGAGGGGAGGGCAGGGGTGGGGAGGGGAGGGGAGAAAGTAGAGAGGGGGAGTGAGATGAATTGGGAGTAGGGAAGGGAAAGGAAGGGGAGAAAGGAGAGGAGGGGAGGAGAGTGAGATGGGAAGGGATGCGTAGGGAAGGGAGGAATGGGGAAGTAGAATAAAGGGAAGGAGATTGGGAGGGAGAGGAGTGGAGAGAAGAGAGGGAGTAAAGAAGGGAGGAAAGGAGGAGAAGAAGAAAGAGAAGAGAGGAGTGAAGTAAGAAGAGGACAAGGCAGAAGATGTCGAGGAAAAATATTAAGTGGGAGAGAGGGAGAGGAGTAACAGGGAGAGATGGGTGGAGATAGGAACAAGATAGAAGGGAAGAAGAGAAGAAAATGGAGACGATAGGAGGAAAAAGGAAGAAGGAGAAGGAGAAGGGAGAGGGAAAAAAAGAGGAGGAGGAGAGGAAAATAAGAATAAGAATAAAAGAGAATGTGAGGAAAGAAAGGTATGTGTGTGGGAAGGGATAAAGGAAAGGAAAGGAAGAGAGAAGTAGGAGAAGAAGGAAGAGGAGATACAGGAGGTGGAGAAGAGAGGAGGAGAAAGGAAGAAGAGAAGAGGAGGAGAGAAGGAAGAAAAGATGATAAAAGAAGAAGTAGGAGGAGGAGAGAAGATGAGAGAACAGATGAGGAGGAGAGAAGAGGAGAAAAGAGGAGAGAGAGCCTGGAGGGATGGGTGGAGATAGGGACCAAGTTTTATATCTCCCGAAAGACTCCTTTTTTTTTTTTTTTTTTGTTTTTAAGTACGTGATAAGGGCCAATTTTTTTTCAATGTTGGATTAAATGGATGGAGGTTTTATCTTGATTTTATTTTTCCATTTAATATGTATCGTGAGGGAGATGGGAGGGGTGGAGGGAAAGGGGGGAAGGGGAGAGATGGGGGGGAAGGGAGGAGGAAAGGATGAGAAGAGAGAGAGAGAGAGAGAGTTAAATGGTGGATGATATTATTTTACCTGCACTTAATTTTCTGTCGTGAGAAAGAGAGAGAGAGAGAGAGAGAGAGCAAACCTTGAGATCAATCATCATTTTCCATTTGAGTTGGTAAGAGAAGGTCGACGGAGAGTTCTCTTCTCTACCCTCGCTCTCTTTCTCTCTTACTTTCTCACTTTTTCTCTCTTTACCTCTTTCTTTCAAATCTCTTTCCCTGTCACTGTGTATTCGAGTATCTGACTCCATTTATCTATCTGTGTATCTACTGTATATCTATCTATGGTTCTCTCTCTCTCTCTCTCTCTCTCACCTACCTATCTATCGTTGTCTATCTTTATCTCTCCCCTTCCCCCCCTCCTCTCTTCATATTACTTCCTTTTTCCTTCTCCCTCCACTTCCCCCTTCCTTCCCATCTTCCTCCCTCCCTCTTTATTCCCTCACTTCCTCTGCCTCTCCCCTCACTTCCCCCTCCTCTCCACCTCTCCCCTTTCCCCTATTCTTTACTTCATTTCCCATTCTTCTTCATTCCTCTCCTCTTCCCCTTCCTCCCCTCTTCCCCTCCTTTGCCTCCCTCTTCCCCTCCCATCCCTTCCTCTATACCTCCCCCTCCGTTCCCTCACTCATATCCTCCCTTCCCCCCTACCCCTTCACTTCATTTGCCGTTTCTCTTCTCCCCATTCTTTTCTTTATACCTCCCTTCCCTCCCTTCACTTCACTCTTTCCCTCCCTTTCCTCCTCCCCTTCCCTTCCTTTCCAAGTCTCCTCTGCTCTTCTCCTCCCTTTCTTCTCTCCCTCTTCCTTCTCCTCTCTCCTCAATTCTTCCATCTCCTCCCACATTTCCATCTCTTCCCTCTCCCATTTCTCCCCACTCTTTCTCCCTCTCTCACATTCCCCCTCTCGTTTCTCCTTCTTCCAATTTTCCATCTCCTCCCTCTCCATTCCCTCCCCTCCCCTCTTCCCATCCCCACTCCCCTCTCACCTTCATCTCTCCTTCCTCTCCTCTTCTGTCTTTCCCCCTCTATCGCATCCTCCTATCTCCTCCTTCCTCTCCTACCGCCTCATCTCTCCCCCCCCTCTCTCTCTCTCTCTCTATCTATCTATCTATCTGTCTGTCTGTCTATCTATCTATCTTCAGTCACCTGCAGATTTCCTTGGGCGTGTGACCTTTCAATCGCTGGCAGGAAGGCGGAAAGGAAAGGACGTAACCTTATTTTAGTTACCCCTCTCTCCCGCATCCCGTTTTCTCTCTCTCTCTCTCTCTCTCTCTCTCTCTCTCTCTCTCTCTATTTTTGTAATTGTCTATGTGTGTATTTACGTCTCTCTCTACCCATCCCTCGTTCATTATCTTTATCTGTCTTTCTGTTCACCCATCTTTTTCATATCCCTTTTTATCTATCTTTCTGTTCATCCATCGTTCTTTATCTATTTATGTATCTTCTGAGCCGCACGAAATAAAATGAAAAATAGACGAATAAAAAAAACACTGAGTTGTGGTGGAGAAGGTCAGATAGAATTGTTAGAAAGCTGTGAGAGCAAAGCCGTGTGTGTGTGTGTGTGTGTGTGTGTGTGTGTGTGTGTGTGTGTGTGTGTTGTTGAGTTTGTGTGGTGATTGGTTATTAAGTAGTTGGTGTGTTGTGCATGTCTGGTTACGTGATGCGTGATTGTGAAATAGTTGTGTTGTGGTGGTTGGGGGTTCTGTAAGGGAGGTTGGTGTGATCTGACGTTGTGGAAATTATATATATATATATATATATATATATATATATATATATAGCGTGTAAAGTTGTAATATTGTGTGGTTGTGAAAATAAAGCGAGAGAGGACAAGAGGAAGGGTTGTGTAGGTGTAATGTTGTGATGTTATGATAATGTGCTGCTGTGGTGTAGTGCTGTATTTTGCGAAGTTGTGAGTTGTGGTGTGAAACAGACCGGCAGGTTGAGTGACAGACAGTTGTAATTAACTGGTCTCCATTTCCCCCACAACTGCCAGTAGCTGCCTGGTGCATATATATATATATATATATATATATATATATATATATATATATATATATACATATATATATATATGTATATATATATATATATATACACACACACACACACACACACACACACACACACACACCGGTATATGCGCTCGAGCATGTCCTTTTTTTTTTTTTTTCCCCTACCAGAATATTACTTACATTTTTCATTTTACTTTTGTCATTAAGTAATGTTTCCGATGTATCCGAGCATCTGTCAGTGATTGCAGCGTTATAAAATTAATGTTGGAGGGTGCGATGAGTGTGTTTTGTGGGGTGGAAGGGTGTGTGAGTGTGGGTGCCAGTGTTTTGTGTGGGTGTATGGCAGCACACGGCTCACTGACAGAACCTCCCACCCACCTCATTCTCACCCTCTTCCCCCCCCTCCCCCAACACCCCACCCCCACGCCCACCACCTCTACCACCACCACTGCTACCCCCATCCTCGCCCCCAGACCCTCTACCCTTTTCCCCACAGCAGCTGGTCTCCTTCACGCTCACAGGCCCATACCACTCCAACCCACTCTCTCTATTCTCACTCCACTCTATCTCTATTCTCTCACTCTCACGTTTTCTCGCTCGTCTCTTCTCATATCGCCACTCATTGTTTTCACTCCACGCTCCACTCACACTTCACACTCCGCACTCACTGCACATTCCACACATTCATTCCACTGCTTCACCATCCACTCTCACAATACCACTCATACCACTAGCACCCTCGTAACACCACTGCCAAAATATATATCACCAGTTCTTAACACTGCTTCTTATCGCATTGTTTTGTGCGTGTGTGTGTGAGAGAGAGAGAGAAAAAAAAATTTGTTATTCTTTATGCTTCTTATTTCCCTATACTTCTCTCTCTCTCTCTCTCTCTCTCTCTCTCTCTCTCTCTCTCTCTCTCCACATCTGTCTTACATCTTTCCCTCTTTCCCTCCCCATCCTTCCCTACCCCTACCTCTTCCTTTCCATCTACCTCCGTTGTTCCTTATCTCTCCACCTCTCCTCCTACCTCCACTTCTCCTCTTCCTTGTCCGCCACCTCTCCAACCTCCACTTCACCTCCCTCTACCATTCCTCCGTCCTCTACTGCTTTCTCTCCCTACCTCCACCCCTGCCTCACCTCTCTCTGTACCTCTCTTTGAAGCTCCTATATTTTCTCCTGTGACACAGAAGCACACAGTAATTTAGTGGGTCATCCTGATCTCTCTCTGTCTCAGCATTATCCTCTCTGTGCCTCCTCCTCCTTCCTCCTTCTTCCTCCTTCTCATCTGCCTCTTCCTTTCTTTCCATCTCTCCTTCCCATCCGCCTCTCCCTCTCCTGTACCTCTACGTCTCCTACTTTCCACCTCCTCTCTCTCTCTCTCTCTCTCTGCCTACACCTCCTTCATACCGGCTGATGACAGAGACAGGCCCAATAATTCAGAGGTTCTCCTAAACTGACGGTGTCCCAGCCTGCCTTTACGGGGGAGAGGCAGGCAGAGGCAGATAGCGGCAGGCAGAGACAGACGGAGGTGGGAAGGGATAGTCAGAGGCAGGCAGGCTAGGGCAGGGAAGGGCAAACAGGGGCAAGCAGAGGCAGAAAGAGACAGGCAGTGGTAGACAGGGAGAGGCAGAGGTAGGCAGAAGCAGAAAGTAGGAGACAGAGGCAGTCAGAGGCGGGCAGGGGTAGGGAAAGGCAGGCAGGGGAAGAGCGACAGGGAGATATAGAGAATACAAAGGAGTACAAAGGAAAGCAGACAGCAACGCAGCTATTGGTCCTGTCAGGGCTGTTGTGAGGAAGGATGTTAGTAGCAAAAAGTATGAGTGAAAGCCAATGATAGCCGGGCCTAAAGGAGGGAGAAAGGGGAGGGAGGGAGAGAAACGTAAAGGTTGGAAGTGAGGCAGGACGGTGAAGAGAGAGAGAGAGAGAGATACTAAATGACAGGTATAAGATAGGGGAGAGATGCATTACAGGGAGGGGAGTAGAGGGGGGAAGGGAAGGAAGGGGAGGGGAAAGGAGGAGAAGAGAGGGAAGTGGAGTGGAGGGGAGGCGAGAGGGGAAGAGGAAGTGAGAAATGAGGGACGGGGAAGGGAAGGGAGAGGGGGAGGCGAATGAAGGCATAGTTGAAACAGGCGGAAGAGAGAGAGAGAGAGAGAGAGATCAAAGCAAGAGATGGACTTTGAACGTGCAGAGGAATAAGCCTGAAGGAAGAGGAAGAGAAATTGATGGAGATAGTAAAGAATTAAAGATAGACAGTGAAAGAGGAAGTAAAGGAAATAGAGATAGAGAAAATGAGGGTGAGAATGGGGAAAAAAAGAGAGTAAGAGTAAGAAAGTACTGTGGAAGTGGAAAAAGAGGAAACGAAGAGAGTATAGAAGAAGAAAGAGAGAAGATAAGAGAGAGAAAGAGTAGGTAAGAAAGAAGTAGAAATGGAAAGCTAGGGAAATGAAGAGAAGACAGAAAGTAAAGGAGAGAGGACAAGGGAGAGAGAGGTGATAGAGGAGGAGGAAAAGAAGGAGAGGAAAAGGGAGGTGAAAGAAAAAGGGAGAGATAATAGAGGGGAAGGAAAAAAGGGAGAGAAGAAGGGAGAAGCAGGAATGACCCTCGATACCCTCCCTATCTCTCCCCCGAAAGGAGAAAGGTAACTGCTACTACTACTACTAATACTATTATTACTGCTACTACTACTACTAATACTACTATTACTGCTACTACTGCTACTACTACTACTACTACTACTACTACTATGTGCTGCCTCTGCTTCTGTTGTTGGGGTAGTGATGATGATGATCCTAGTGGCAGTGATAATTGTGGTTGTAGGAGTGATGATGATTGTGGTGATTGTGTTAGTAATAACAATGATCTCAGTGGTGGTTATGGTAGTGGTTGTGATGATTGTGGTGGTAGTGATAGTAATGATCAGTGGTGATTGTGATAGTAATGATCTCAGTGTTGATTGTGGTGATTGAGATAGTGATAGTAATGATGGCAGTGACGGTTGTGATGATTGTGATAGTGATGGTAATGATGACAGTGGCGGTTGTGGTGATTGTGATGGTGATAGTAATGATGACAGTGGTGGTTGTGGTGATTGTGATAGTAATGATCTGTGATGATTGTGGTGATTGGGATAGTGATAGTAATGATGACAGTGGTGGTTGTGATGATTATGGTGATTGTGATAGTGATAGTAATGATCTCAGTGATTATGATGATTGTGGTGATTGGGATAGTGATAGTAATGATGTCAGTGATGATTCTGGTGATTGGGATAGTGATAGTAATGATGACAGTGGTGGTTGTGATAATTGTGGTGATTGTGATAGTGATAGTAATGATGACTGTGGTGATTGTGATGACTGGTGATTGTGATAGTGGTGAAATGTTTTTGGTGACTGTGGTAGTAATGATGACAGCTGTACTAACTAGTAATTACTGCTACATTACCACTAACTGCTATTGGATTACTAGTACTAGTACTACTACTTGGCCTGCTACTACTAGTACAGTACTACACTTCTACTACACTAGGACAGTACTAATTAGGACCAACAAATACTTATACTGTACACTGTTACTGTTACATTGCACCACTGTTGCATATTACACAACATTACTACTACACTACTACTGCACTGCAACACATCTACTACACTACTACTGCACTGCAGCACTACTACTACACTACAACAAACCTCGCTCAGTCTAACCTAACCCAAACGAGGCCAGCGAGTTAATAACCACTGCTACACCACCACTACACTACTGCTAAGTACTACTACACAACTACAATCCTACTGCATCACTACTAACTACTGCTACACCACAACAAACTACTACTACACTACAACACAACAGCACTACACCTCCCCTCTGCCTATCCATCCCCAGGTAGGTGAGGGAGTTCCAGCGTTGCTATAAAGCAGGCTTGAGTCATGAGTCAGCCAGGCTTCTTGGTCACGTCTTAGCTCGCTGCTTTCTCTGGTTCCTTAACCTTTAGTCATCGGTATATATATTTGCTGTTGGTTTACCTCAGCGTGTCAAAAACATTCGCAGGTTTTATATTGTTCCTTAAGCTGTAGTGATCTTTACAAATATTTCGTAACAGTTTACCTTATAGTGTCCAAAACATTGATTCCTTCAGGGATTTAACACGCTTTTGAAAAGAGACTGAACGTCGGTCGGTTCGTGTCTTTTTTATTGTTTTATATATTTACTATCAGTGGCAGGTGACTTCCTAGAGAATCGCCGCAGCCATGTCTTCCTACAAAGCTAGACTGTCGGGTGCCTTCGGCCGCATTAAGGATTTTATTAAGTCAATCCTGTTGGCCATCGCCAGCTTGTGGTTCAGAAAACAGGACGCAAAAACCATTAAGTCTTCTTCCTCCAAAACCATTAAGTCTTCTTCGCCAGAAACCGTTAAGGCTTCTTCCTCCAAAACCATTAAGGATTCTTCCCTAAAAACCATTAAGGCTTCTTCGTCCACCTCCAGCGACTGGCCCACCCCATACGTCTTTCCCGAGCAGGTATCCAGCGCCCAACTGCCTCCTCTGCTGTCCTCCCCCGAATCCCTCTCCACTCCCACGCCCACACCTCCCCAGGAGGTTAAGGTCCGTGTGTTTGAGACGCCGTCGACCCTCGAGGTGTATATGGAGAACTTTATTAAGCGCCAGACACTCGAGGATTATGAGTTGAAACACCGGTGGGAACAGAAGAGAAAGGTAATTGAAGAGAGTTTTGTGGCGGAGTTTACCGAGTTAAGAAAATATGAATGGGACGAGGTGCAGCGGCTGGCGGCAGAATTAAAGAAGGAGAAAGAGGAGAAGGAGAAGGAGAGAGAGGAGAAGGAGAGTCCAGGGGATAGTAAACCACTGCAGGCGAAAAAAAAGCCGCGATGCCACCGACTGCGGAGAGGATTTCGGAAAATGGTGTCTTTCTGCAGGTGTGGGCGCAAGACTAAGGATCAGGACGGTGATGTTCCCCGGGATGACTGCCATCAGGCTGCCCAACCTATAGAGGACAAAAAAGAACCCGTGGATGACACAGAAGAACCCGTGGATGACACAGAACCCATAGATCACACAGAAGAACCCGTGGATGACACAGAAGAACCCAAGGTAGAAACTAAAGAGCCTAAAATCGAAAACAAAGAATCGGAATCCGAAGGGAGTGAGTCTGAGGTAGGTGAAGCGAGGGAGACCAAATTGGAATCTGAAGGGAGCGAGTCACAGGTAGGTGAAGGTAGGGAGACCAAATCGGAATCCAAAGGGAGCGAGTCTGAGGTAGGTGAAGCGAGGGAGACCAAATCGGAATCCGAAGGGAGCGAGTCACAGGTAGGCGAAGCGAGGGAGACCAAATCGGAATCCGAAGGGAGCGGGTCACAGGTAGGTGAAGCTAGGGAGACCAGTTCACAGCACCTGTTTCCGGTGCGGATCACCACCATCCCATCGGTGCTTCCCCCTCCCATCGTCATTCCCACGCCTCCACCCACGCCACGCCGCCAACGCATCTTCCCCGTTCGCGCTGATATTTCCGAGATAATTGATCAGTGGCTTGTGGAGAGAAAAGCGGAGGACTATAAGTGGAGGAGGTGGTGGAGGGAGCGACAAAAACAGATCGAAGATGATTTTGTCCGCGACTGTGCGGAATTCCGAAGCCGACAGTGGGACGAAGTTCTTCGGATCCATAAGGAAATGACGGAACAAAACAAGGAGGCGGAGAGCGAAAATGAGAGTCTACAGGTAGAAAGTGTGCCGGAAAAGAAAACCATGAAACAGCGGCTTAGGAGTTGGTTCCGAAAAAAGCTGTTGCCTCGCCGCTCAAAGGCTAAATCCCACACCCAGGTGTGAACACTGACCCGTCATGGCGGGGGTCAGTGTGTGCAGGTCTGGACGTCTTAAATGACAAGGGTTTTATTGTATGCAGGTCTGGACGTCTTAAATGACAAGGGTTTTATTGTATGCAGGTCTGGACGTCTTAAATGACAAGGGTTTTATTGTATGCAGGTCTGGACGTCTTAAATGACAAGGGTTTTATTGTATGCAGGTCTGGACGTCTTAAATGACGAGGGTTTTATTGTATGCAGGTCTGGACGTCTTAAATGACAAGGGTTTTATTGTATGCAGGTCTGGACGTCTTAAATGACGTGGGTTTTATTGTATGCAGGTCTGGACGTCTTAAATGACGTGGGTTTTATTGTATGCAGGTCTGGACGTCTTAAATGACAAGGGTTTTATTGTATGCAGGTCTGGACGTCTTAAATTACAAGGGTTTTATTGTATGCAGGTACAAGGGTTTAATTGTACGCCACGCTACTTGCACACCGCACTGAACAAGCACACGCAGCCATGCACTTATACTCTCAGGCATTGTTCGCCACGCTACTTACACACCGCACTGAACAAGCTCACGCGGCCATGCACTTATACTCTCAGGCATTGTTCGCCACGCTACTTACACACCGCACTGAACAAGCACACGCAGCCATGCACTTACACTCTCAGGCATTGTTCGCCACGCTACTTACACACCGCACTGAACAAGCACACGTAGCCATGCACTTATACTCTCAGGCATTAGCAAGACCTCACCTTGTATTCAGCCACCACAATATCTGTTTTACTTCTTTAATGACTAAAAAAAAAAAGAAATCCCTAATGCATTTCCACAATAACACAACTCATCTGGGAGAGGGAAGGGTGGAGGAGATGGAGGGGGGGGTGGAGGTAGAGCTTGGGATGAGGGATGGAGATTTAAAATGAGGTATGTCTTTCTGTGTAATATTTTTGATTTCAGGGATGGATGGGAGGTGGAGGGGTGGGGGGGTGTACTGGTGTGGGTATAGGGAGGGTAGGTGTGTTAGTGGGATGGGGGTAGATGGAAGGGGGTTGTGTGTAAGGGTAAAGCATGGAGGGTGGGGTGAGGTGAGTTGGGGTGGTGTGGATGACGTGTTAGGGTATGTTAGGCAATGGTTTAAGGTGCATTGGATGTTAATGGTTTGTTTTCTGCCATTACTGGCCTCATTACTAACAAGGCATATGGGCCTGATTGGGTCCTTCCTGTTGTCCTCATGAACTGTGCTTCTGTGCTTACAACCTGGCCAGGTAAACTCTGTCATCTATGTCTGTTAACTTGCACCTTTCCTTCTTGCTGGACGTTTACTCTCATTCAGCCTGTCCTAGAGAAGAGTGACCATTCTCAGCCGTTCAACTGTCGCCCAATTGCTTTAACATCCTCTTTTTCAAAAGTTTCTGAGTCTGTTCTTTAACAAAAAAGTTAAAAGCACCTTTCCTATCACAACTTTTCTGATCGTCAGTAGGACGCTCCACTGGCGATCTTCTCACCTACCTCTCAGACTCCTGGTCATCCTCCGTTCGGGACTGCCGAAATCTCTACCATTGCACTTGACATCTCAAAGGCTTTCGATCGAGTCTGGCTTTAATCTTTAATTTCCATACTGCGCACTTACGGTTTCTGTCCTATCTGTGCCTTCATCTACAGCTTTCATTCTTGTTGTACAGCTGGCGTTGTAGACGGCCACCGTTCTTCTCCTAGGGCTGTTAATAATAGTGCTCCTCAGGGGTATCTCCTATTACCAACTCTCTTCCTTTTATTCATCAGTGACCTTCTAAGTTGTATGTCTAACCCCATCCACTCATACGCGGATGATTCCACCCTTCACCTTTCCATTCGCTTCCTGCAGCGTCCATCTTAGCTGTTACTTCAACAAACAAGGGATGAGGCTGTGGCACACCTAATGTCTGACTTGGCTCGTATCTCTGATTGGGGTAAAAGTAATATTGTTGTTTTTAATGCATCAAAACCTAAGTTCTTACATCTTTCAACCCGACAAAATCTTCCTCAGGAGTATCCTCTAATTTTGAACGATGTCCAGCTCAGTCCTGCATCATCTTGAAGCATAGTTGGGTTTCATTCTCTCGGCATTTATCTTGGAAAGGTTGTAATTATTACCTGTCTTTTAAAATCTGCTACTAAGAGATTAGGTGTGCTAAGCCGACTCCGTACCTTCTTTACTCCTGGACAGTTATTGACTTTATACACGGGTTTTATTCACGCCTGTGTAGAGTATAACTCTCATGTGTTGGGAGGCTCCCCACATACAGCTCATATCAACAAGGGGGAGTCAAAGGATTTTCGTTTCATTAACTTCTCCTCCTCTTACTGGCTCCCTTCAACCTCTGTCTCTTCGCCGCACTGTTGCATCATTATCTCTTTTTCTATTGCTACTTGAATGGTCACTGCTCCTTTGACCTGTCTGCTTGCATCCTTCCACCATTACGGCGGACGATAGCACCCTCCTCCGTTCTGTTAAAAAAAAAAAAAAAACTTGTTCCTTTTCTACAAGAGTTAACCATTACTCCCAGTCCTTCATGTATATGACAGGTCAGCTTTGGAACTGTCTCCCTCTGTCCGTATTTCCTACTGCCTCTGATCTGCAGTCTTTCAGTCGCAGTGTGTCCAGGCATCTCTAAATGAACTGATCTTGAATTTGGCTCTGTGTTATCTTGATTTTGTTTTTTCTTCGAGGGAAGTCATCCGGACTCGTGGCCTTTGGTTCCTTCTTTCTTGCAGTAAAAAAGTAATGTTAGGGGGTGAGGAAGGAAAGGGAGGCAGGGCTTGTATATGGGTGTGGGTTAGAGGGATTGGATATTGTAAAGGATAGTTAGAAATAGAGGGGGGGGTTCTAATAGGGTAGGGGTAGACGTAGAAATTGAAGGGGATGATGGACAGGGGGATGGCGAGGGGTAGGGGAATTGGGAAGGAGGGGGATGGGTGTATATTAGTGATGGCACTTGTGGTGAGGGGAGGAGGGAAGTTGTGGGGGTAATGGGAAGGAGGGGGCTGTGTGTGTTGGGGGTGGGGGTGGCTGTGTGTGTTAGGGGGTGGGGGTGGGGAGCATTTAATTATCGTGATTGGCACCCCCTCCAACGCTCCATTGGCGGTCAAGGCTGGACTGATGAGAGGTAATGATGATGATGATGATAGCAATGTGAGTGATTGGTAGTGATGATAATGATGGCGATGATGAATGATAATGGTGATGATAGTGTGATAGTGATGATGTATGATAATGGTGATGATGATGATAGTGATGATGTATGATAATGGTGATGATGATGATAGTGATGATGTATGATAATGGTGATGATGATGGTGATAGTGATGATGTATGATAATGTTGAAGATGATGATAATGATAGTGGTGATGTATAATAATGGTCATGATTATGATGGCAGAATGAGTGATGGTAGTGATGATGATGATGGCAGAGTGACCGGCTGGCAGTGATGATAATGGTGACAATGATTTCCTTCCTTCCTTCATTTCTTCCATCTTCCTTCCTTCCTTCCTTCCATGTTGTTGTTGTTATTCGTTTGTTTTTTGGGGGACTTTTTCTGTTCAGTTCTGTTCGTGATCTGTCCTTGTTTTTATATTGTTCTTTCGTTGTTATTGTGTTCTTGGATGTTGTTCTTTGTATGCGGTGTTATGATGTTATTGTTGCGGCTGTATTGACTTTGTTTTGTTTTGATAGTGTTGTTGTTTGAGGTGTTACGATGTTGTTGTTGTTGCTGCTGTATTGACTTTGTTGTTTTGATAGTGTTCATTTATCGTGATTTGTGGTATTGAGTTATTATTACATCCGCCAACGAAGTAGGAGGAGGTTATGTGTTCACGTATGTTTGTCTGTTTGCCCATACGATATCTGTAAAAGTTCTCATTGAAATTTTGTGGAAGGGTGGGTCATGGGCCAAGAAAGAATTTATTAAATTTGGGGGCGGATCCGGATCCTGCAATGGCATTGGCGGGGGTATACGCTGTCTGAGTGCTTTGTAGGTATTATTAGTAGTAGTGGTAGTAGTTGTAGTAATATTGGTAGTAGTAGTAGTAGTAGTAGTAATTGTTGCTCTTGCTGTCCGTGACCATTTATTCCGTCTAAAATTTACAGTCTCGTTACTCCAGCTTATCTCAGTTTGTGTGTGTGTGTGTGTGTGTGTGTGTGTGTGTGTGTGTGTGTGTGTGTGTGTGTGTGTGTGTGTGTGTGTGTGTGTGTGTGCAGCAATTTCCTCTTGCCACCTTCAGTCCCTTTTAATAACCTTCAGACCAACAAAATCCCACCACAGAATTTTGGGTGATCGTGGGGGTGTTGGGGAGGGACGGGGATTGTAAATTTTTTCAGTATGCAGACTT
>NC_137049.1:21692393-21707393 GCF_032717465.1 Coenobita brevimanus | reverse complement strand
CACACACACACACACATATAAAATCATACGGAATCTCTCTCTCTCTCTCTCTCTCTCTCTCTCTCTCTCTCTCTCTCTCTCTCTCTCTCACTGATTGACTCATTAAGCCTGCTCTATTGATGACTCAGGGGAGAGGAAGACTGAAAGAGAAGGGAAAGTTTTAGGGGGGGGGGAGAGAGAGAGAGAGAGAGAGATGAAAAAGAGAAAGGTAAATGATGCAGAAATTAAAGAGGTGGTTGGGTAAAGAGCAAAAGAGTATTGATAGAATTGAAGAGAGAAAGAGAGGCGGGATGAAAGGCGTTGGAATAGGTAATTACTTGTTTAATTAGAGAGGCGAGGGAGGGAGGGGGGAGAGAAAAAGGAGAGAGTAATGGAGGGAGAGAGAGAAGAAAGAGAGTGGGAGGAGGGAAGGAGGAGATAAAAAAGGAGAGAAGAATGGAGGGAGGGAGAGAAGAGAGTGGTAGGAGGGAGGAATGGAATGGGTAGAGGAGGAAAGGGGAAGAGAAGGGAAAGAAGAAAGAACGTGGGAGGAGGGAGGGGAGTAAAAGATGGAAGGAACAAGACAACCAGGAAGGAAGAGAGGAGGGGAGGGAGAGAGAGAAGGAGGAGGGAAGGAAGAGAGAGAGAGTGAGAGGAGGAAGAAATAAGAAAGTTTAGAAAGCAGGGAAGCAGAAAGGAAGCGAATGAGGGAAAGAAAAAAATTAAAGGGGAGCGAGGCAGGTGGGAGGGAGAAGTAGAGGAAGGAGGGAAGTAAAGGAAGAAAGGAAAGAAGGGAGGAAGGAAGAAAGGGGGTGGAGAGAAGAGAGAGAGGGGAAGGGAAAGAAGAATTAAAGTGAGTGGAGGGAGGATGGTTGGGTGGCAGAGTGAGAGAGAGAAGAAGAAGGAAAATGAGAAAACACAGGGACATAAGAGATGATTATAACACCAGTAGTTCGGTCTGTCCATTCTTAGCAGATGATGTCAAAGGTATGAGTGGACAGCGAGAATAAGACAAGGATAGCAAGGAAGAAATCTATCCCCTCTCCCACCAAACCCTCCAGTCGGTGTTGGTTTCGTTGTTGCTTTAATTGTCGTGATTGTGGTTGTGGTTGTTGTTTTTGTTGAGGGGCGTGGGAACAACCGGGCAGTGGATCCGCCTGGCCATCATTTCAGTGCCACCACGTGAAGGCGTCCTCTCCACCACCAGAAAAGTCTTATATATATGTTAAAATTTCAAGCACTGTCACTCCGAAAACCTGTAAAGAAATGAGTAAAAATTTTGGTGTTGATAAGAATAAAAAAAAATGGTTGTGAAAGGGTTAACAAGGTGAGAAGTAATCAAGTCTTATGTAAGCTCTCAAAAATAGGGATGCAATTACCTGGGATAAGGTAGGGATGGAGAGAAAAGGTGAGGGGGAGGGAAAGGGTGGAGGGAGGAGAGAAGGGGTGAGGAGGGAGAGAAGAGGTGGAGGGAGAAGAGAATGGGTGAGGAGGGAGAGAAGAGGTAGAGGGAGGAGAGAAGGGGTGAAGAGGGAGGGAAGGGATAGGGAATAGCGAATGGGCTGAGATAAAGGAGGAGTGGATGAGATGAAGGGATAGGTAGGGTAGGGGAAGGAAATGGAAGGGGAGAGAGGAGAGGAGTGAGAAGGGAGAGAAGAGGTGGAAGGAGGAGAGAAGGAGTGAGGAGGGAGGGAAGGGATGGGGAATAGTGAATGGGGTGAGATAAGGAGTAGTGGATGAGGTGAGGAAGGGAAGGGTAGGGTAGGGGAAGGGGAGGGAGGAGAGAAGGGATGAGAATGGACGGAAGGGATAGGGAAGAGAGAAGGAATGGAGGAGGGATGAAATAAATAGGAAGAGGGAAGGGTAGGTTAGGGTAGTGGGGGAGGGAGGGAGAAGAGGAGGACCAAGAATCTTCAGAAAGGCTTCATAATTATATACTTCATTTCCGAAAAAAAAAAAAAAACTAAAAAAAAAAAAAAAGAATTAAATAAGATGGCGACAATTTGAGTGAAGTGCTTAACCCTCTCGTAATAAAATCTCCCCCGGGGCCAGACGGTTTCTCTCACCTGAAGGAAATCCACCTGAAGCAGAGAGGTAATTAAGGTGAGGTGAAGGAATAAACTCGATCTCTGTCAACTTTGCGATTCCGAATTTTTGAACTTTTTTTTTTTTTTTCGTTCAGGGATTTTTGTTTACCTTTAGAAATTACCTGTAGTCAAAGTATTAATATGTTTAGGTCGAAGAAGGCATTATTATTATTATTGTTATTATTATTGTTATTATTATTATTATTATTAATAGTAGTAGTAGTAGTAGTCTTAGTAATACGTTTTTTTTTATTACTGGCATCATTATTTATTAATTACTATTACTACTACCATTTTATTTAGCTTAGATCATAGTGTTCAAAAGGTTCTTGTCAAGTGTGTGTGTGTGTGTGTGTGTGTGTGTGTGTGTGTGTGTGTGTGTGTGTGTGTAATTTGCTGCCAGTTATTAGGACGTCCTGAGCAGCTTCACGTACAGGTATCTCAGGAGTGAGAGAGAGAGGAGGGCAGCTGAGCATTCCTCTCTCTCTCTCTCACACACACACACACACACACACACACACACACACACACACACACATATTGCTCTTCCTCCCGTTATCTCAGTAATCTCTTCATATTCACTCCCTCCTCTCCCCTCCATCCCTTTCATACCTCTCTCTCTCTCTCTCTCTCTCTCTCTCTCTCTCTCCGCCCCTTTTCTACCTGTTTTCATTTCTTTTATTCCACCTCCACCATTCCCTTCCTTATTATCATTATTATTACTATTATTATTATTATTATCATTATTATTATTATTAGTTGTAGTAGTAGTGGTAGTACTATCATCATTAGTAGTGGTAGTAGTAATAGCATTTTTATTAGTTTATTGTTTACAACAGCGGCAGCAACAACAACTACTACTACTACTGCTACTACTACTGCTACTACTACTACAGGAACAACAACTGTTACTACTACTACTACTACTGCTACTATCATCGTCATTATCACTACTACCATTATTTCGTAACACAATAACATTATAGATACAATTTTAATACATTCTCTAAAAAAAGTGCAAAGTCGTCTTCAGATAAAATTTCCCCCAAGTTTACACTCAAAATTATAGGATAATATATGAAAGAAAAGAAAAAAACTCAAAGAAACACACACACACACACACACACACACACACACACACACACACACACACCTGTATTAAAGAAGGTGTTATTTGAGGATTTGTTGCCCAACCAAAAAAAGGTGTGTGTGTGTGTGTGTGTGTGTGTGTGTGTGTGTGTGTGTGTGTGTGTGTGTGTGTTCTCTACCCTTCGTTTTTTATATATATATTTATCCAATTGGAGTTTTTAATTTTGTGTTTTGACTTTGGCGATAAAAATTGGAAAACGTTAATATCTTTGGAAAGTTATGTTCACTGGTAATATTATTGTTTGCCGGGGCACCCACGCTGAAGTACACACACACACACACACACACACACACACACACACACACACACACACACACAGAATTAACATTATACACCCTGTGGATTTATACAACAGCGAAATATGCTTATACACAAGCGATTGGATAGTACCATTGAGTGATCTGTGTATACGAATGAGGTCAGTGGATGTTGGACTGGATTAGGCTTGGGTTGGGCTGGCTTGGGATTGGGTTGGGATGGATTAAGGATGGTTAGAAGAGGCTTGGTTGGGTTAGGGTAGGGTAGGTTGAGTTTGGTTAGTTTGTTAGATTAGATTTTGATTGGTTTTGGTTGATTTAGATTAGGTTAGATGAGGGGAAAATATTCTAAGTTAAGCTAGATTACGCTTTGTTTATTTTCGGTTGTGTTGGGTTGGGCAAGGCAGAGTAAGTTAAGATTAAGTGATGATTGGTTTATGTTAGGGTAAGCTTAATTTGGATAGGCTAGAATGCGTTAGATAAAGTGAGATTAAGTTAGGTTAAAGTTAGGTAGTGGAGTGTTCAGTTCAAGTTATATATGTTAGGTTAGCTAGTTTCAGACGTGCCTTGGCTGTGGTATATTGTAGTGCCTCCGAAGTTTACGTTATTGCACGGCCTCGTTGTAATATTGCACCTGCCTTTTACGATACTGCAAGGAAATACTGCGACACGGAATATTGTACAGGGCAACTTTCGTGTTTGTTATCGTCATTTTAGTTTACCTCCTCAGTAATGGAATTTTTCTCAGAGTTGATTGGCGGTAACAATGGAAAACTGTAATGAAAAGATTGTGTTGTGTTTTATGCTATGTTGTTACACTTACCTAAAGCAACGTACGGCATTAATGATACGAGTTGTGAGAGTGGTGTAGTATGATGCGTAGGGCGGTGTTGTGTATGGTGTACAGGGTGGTGTAGTGAGTGTTAGATGGTGTGGTGTAGTGTGATGCGTAGGGCAGTGTTGTGTATGGTGCACAGGGTGGTGTAGTGGGTGTTAGATGGAGTGGTGTAGTGTGATGCGTAGGGCGTTGTTGTGTATGGTGTGCAGGGTGGTGTAGTGGGTGTTAGATGGAGTGGGGTGCAGTGTACGGGAGGCACAGTACACCACAGGTCTAATATATTGTTTGTACATCACCAACAGACTAGGTTGTCGGATTCCCAGGTTATATGATGGTCTCTCCACCTACAGTGATGGGTGGCAGCATCGAGTCAGAGGGTTCACGATGCAGTTTTCTTTGTCTGTGAATTCTTTTATCAATCCTACAAAGCAGAATGGCATCATTGTCGGCAACGCGCCCTGTACCGGTGCGCCTGATTCAGGAATAGTGAAAGGAGAGCAGGTCTGATATTGTATCTTAGTACATGTTGTGCAGTGGACTCTCATCCATCATGCAATACCTGGGGAGCGTCACCCCCCTCCTAATGATAGGGTCAGCCCCCCTCCCGAAAATAAAAATGATTAGAAATAAAGGAAAGTGATCACATGGATATTGACGAAGTTCTCAGGCCAGGTCGTCTGGTTCCCTAATGTCTTTCACTCTATAAAATTTTCCACCATTATTGGTGGGGGGGGTCAGCCCCTCTCACCAAATTTAACTATCAGGAATTGTGGAAGGAGGCCATGATGTTGCCTTGATATGTTAGTGCGTGTTGTACAATGGACTCTTATCCCTAATGCGATTTTTAGAGAGTGACCACTCTCCCAGTGATTCATGAAGGGGTCAGCCCCCTCCCCAAAAACAAAAATGATCAGAAACAGGTGATTGTGAGCACATGGAATTCAAAGAAACTGGCATACTTGTCGCAGGACTGGGTCTGCAGTTGCCATGTTTTTTCCAGAATGCATAGACAGAAACTGCATCTCTGCTGTATTGCTGGGGGGGGGGGGATTTCAGTCTACGTGCGTTGTTTTTATGAAGGAAAGACACTAAGGGTTGCTTTGGGTGTAGTCACTAGGGAGATTTTTTTTTTTTTTTTTACTCTACCGTGTCTCCTAGATGCGTTGATTTATTATGGAAATGCACTGTTTTTTTTTTTTTTTTTTTTTTTTTTTTTTTTAGTGAATAGAGATGAAGTAAAACAGGAGATATTGTGGTGGCTGTATTCAAGGTGAGGTCTTGCTAATGTCTGAGAGCATAAGTGCATGGCCGCGTGTGCTTGTTCAGTGCGGTGTGTAAGTAGCGTGGCGTACAATGTCTGAGAGCATAAGTGCATGGCTGCGTGTGCTTGTTCAGTGCGGTGTGTAAGTAGCGTGGCGTACAATGTCTGAGAGTATAAGTGCATGGCTGCGTGTGCTTGTTCAGTGCGGTGTGTAAGTAGCGTGGCGTACAATGCCTGAGAGTATAAGTGCATGGCCGCGTGTGCTTGTTCAGTGCGGTGTGTAAGTAGCGTGGCGTACAATTAAACCCTTGTACCTGCATACAGTAAAACCCTTGTCATTTAAGACGTCCAGACCTGCATACAATAAAACCCTTGTCATTTAAGACGTCCAGACCTGCATACAATAAAACCCTTGTCATTTAAGACGTCCAGACCTGCACACACTGACCCCCGCCATGACGGGTCAGTGTTCACACCTGGGTGTCAGATTTAGCCTTTGAGCGGCGAGGCAACAGCTTTTTCCGGAACCAACTCCTAAGCCGCTGTTTCCTGGTTTTCTTTTCCGGCACACTTTCTACCTGTAGACTCTCATTTTCGCTTTCCGCCTCCTTTTGTTCCGTCATTTCCTTATGGATCCGAAGAACTTCGTCCCACTGTCGGCTTCGGAATTCCGCACAGTCGCGGACAAAATCGTCTTCGATCTGTTTTTGTCGCTCCCTCCACCACCTCCTCCACTTATAGTCCTCCGCTTTTCTCTCCACAAGCCACTGATCAATTATCTCGGAAATATCAGCGCGAACGGGGAAGATGCGTTGGCGACGCGGCGTGGGTGGAGGCGTGGGAATGACGATGGGAGGGGGAAGCACCGATGGGATGGTGGTGATCCGCACCGGAAACAGATGCTGTGAACTGGTCTCCCTAGCTTCACCTACCTCAGACTCGCTCCCTTCAGATTCCAATTTGGTCTCCCTACCTTCACCTGCCTGTGACTCGCTCCATTCGGATTCCGATTTGGTCTCCCTCGCTTCACCTACCTGTGAATCGCTTCCTTCGGAGGATTCCGATTTGGTCTCCCTAGCTTCACCTCCCTCAGACTCGCTTCCTTCGGAGGATTCCGATTTGGTCTCCCTACCTTGGCCTACCTCAGACTCGCTCCCTTCAGATTCCAATTTGGTCTCCCTCGCTTCACCTACCTGTGACTCGCTCCCTTCGGATTCCGATTTGGTCTCCCTAGCTTCACCTGCCTGTGACTCGCTCCCTTCGGATTCCGATTCTTTATTTTCGATTTTAGGCTTTTTCGTTTCTACCCTGGGTTCTTCTGTGTCATCTATGGGTTCTTCTATGGGTTCTTCTGTGTCATCCACGGGTTCTTCTGTGTCATCCACGGGTTCTTCTGTGTCATCCATGGGTTCTTCTTTTTTGTCCTCTTTAGGTTGGGCAGCCTGATGGCAGTCATCCCGGGGAACATCACCGTCCTGATCCTTAGTCTTGCGCCCACACCTGCAGAAAGACACCATTTTCCGAAATCCTCTCCGCAGTCGGTGGCATCGCGGCTTTTTTTTCGCCTGCAGTGGTTTACTATCCCCTGGACTCTCCTTCTCCTCTCTCTCCTTCTCCTTCTCCTCTTTCTCCTTCTTTAATTCTGCCGCCAGCCGCTGCACCTCGTCCCATTCATATTTTCTTAACTCTGTAAACTCCGCCACAAAACTCTCTTCAATTACCTTTCTCTTCTGTTCCCATCGGTGTTTCAACTCATAATCCTCGAGTGTCTGGCGCTTAAAAAAGTTCTCCATATACACCTCGAGGGTCGACGGCGTCTCAAACACACGGACCTTAACCTCCTAGGGAGGTGTGGGCGTGGGGGTGGAGAGGGATTCGGGGGAGGACAGCAGAGGAGGCAGTTGGGCGCTGGATACCTGCTCGGGAAAGACGTATGGGGTGGGCCAGTCGCTGGAGGTGGACGAAGAAGCCTTAATGGTTTTTGACGAGGAAGCCTTAACTTTTTTGGGGGAAGAATTCTTAATGGTTTTGGAGGAAGAAGACTTAATGGTTTTTGGCGAAGAAGACTTAATGGTTTTGGGGGAAGAAGCCTTAATGGTTTTGGAGGAAGAAGACTTAATGGTTTTTGCGTCCTGTTTTCTGAACCACATGCTGGCGATGGCCAGCAGGATTGACTTAATAAAATCCTTAATGCGGCCGAAGGCACCCGACAGTCTAGCTTTGTAGGAAGACATGGCTGCGGCGATTCTCTAGGAAGTCACCTGCCACTGATAGTAAACATATAAAACAATAAAAAAGACACGAACCGACCGACGTTCAGTCTCTTCTAAAAAGCGTGTTAAATCCCTGAAGGAATCAATGTTTTGGACACTATAAGGTAAACTCTTACGAATCATTTGTAAAGATCACTACAGCTTAAGGAACAATATAAAACCTGCGAATGTTTTTGACACGCTGAGGTAAACCAACAGCAAATATATATACAGATGACTAAAGGTTAAGGAACCAGAGAAAGCAGCGAGCTAAGACGTGACCAAGAAGCCTGGCTGACTCATGACTCAAGCCTGTTTTATAGCAACGCTGGAACTTCCTCACCTACCTGGGGATGGATAGGCAGAGGGGAGGTGTACAGTAGTGTAGTAATAGTGTTGCAGTGTAGTAGTAGTAGTTAGTAGTAGTGTAGTAATATTGTAGTAGTGTGTTATTAATAGTTGTGGTGTAGTAGTAGTTATTAGGTCGCTGGGGTAGTTTGGGTTTGATCAGAGCGAGGTTAGTGTTGTACTGTAACAGTAGTGAAGCAGTGTAGTAGTAGTAGTTAGTAGTGGTGTAGTAATAGTGTAGTAATATTGTAGTAGTGTATTATTAATAGTTGTGGTGTAGTAGTAGTTATTAGCTCCCTGGGGTAGTTTGGGTTAGATCAGAGCGAGGTTAGTGTTGTACTGTAACAGTAGTGAAGCAGTGTAGTAGTAGTAGTAGTAGTTTGTAATAGTTTTGCCATACTGTACTGGACTTAGGAGCTTCCCTGACACCTCAACCCTTTTGCCAAGGTAGGTGGAGGGAGAGGGGAAGACACCATCCACTCACTTGATGAAATTTTGCCTTCAGGCGACCCAGCACTAAGCGACAAGCCAAGTGGATGTATGTAACCTAAGAGACCATCTAGTACGCTGGGTGGTAGCCATATCAGCAGGTGGCGCGTGGTGGTCCAGTGGGTTACAACGCCCCAAACAGATGGGGTCTTAAGGGTTTGCATCCGAGGTAGGGTTGGTGTTTATTACTGATATAATGCCACTCAGGGAAGAGCGAGGCTGGTCACACCGCTATGAACCTTATTGTTACTATTACAATCACCACAATCATCCTAGTTACCCCTGATCATTACTATTACTATCACATTTATCACTGATCATTACTATTACTATCACAACTACCACTACCACAGCCGTCACTGATCATTACTATTACTACCACAACCACCACTGATCATTACTGTTACTACCACAACCACCACTGATCATTACTATTACTACCACAACCACCACTGATCATTACTATTACTACCACAACCACCACTGATCATTACTATTACTACCACAACCACCACTGATCATTACTATTACTACCACAACCACCACTGATCATTACTGTTACTACCACAACCACCACTGATCATTACTGTTACTACCACAACCACCACTGATCATTACTATTACTACCACAACCACCACTGATCATTACTATTACTACCACAACCACCACTGATCATTACTATTACTACCACAACCACAATCACCACTGATCATTACTATTACTACCACAACCACAACCACCACTGATCATTACTATTACTACCACAACCACAACCACCACTGATCATTACTATTACTACCACAACCACAACCACCACTGATCATTACTATTACTACCACAACCACAACCACCACTGATCATTACTATTATTACCACAACCACCACTGATCATTACTATTACTACCACAACCACAACCACCGCTGATCTTTACTATTACTACCACAACCACAACCACCACTGATCATTACTATTACTACCACAACCACAACCACCACTGATCATTACTATTACTACCACAACCACAACCACCACTGATCATTACTATTATTACCACAACCACCACTGATCATTACTATTACTACCACAACCACAACCACCGCTGATCATTACTATTACTACCACAACCACAACCACCACTGATCATTACTATTACTACCACAACCACAATCACCACTGATCATTACTATTACTACCACAACCACAACCACCACTGATCATTACTATTACTACCACAACCACCACTGATCATTACTATTGCTACCACAACATTCACTGATCATACTCACCACAGCCATCCCACAACCACTACTGATCATTACTATTTCTGTCACAGTCATCATTACGATCGTTATCTCAGTCATCACAGTCATCATTACCTGCACTATCACAATCATCACAACCACCACTGTCATCATTACAATCACCACAATCATCACTATTATCATCACTACTATGACAACCACACAACCACTGTTATCACTGCCACTACCATCACTTTCATCACCACCACCACCACAACCACAACCATAGAAGTAGCAGTGGCAGCAGTTGGTAGCGGTAGTAGCAGGTATGTAATAGTAGTAGTAGCAGCAGTAGTAGTAGTAGTTATAGCTGTTGTAGTAGTAGTAACCCCAGGCTTATGTGAAGGTAAACCCGATGGACTGCTGGCTGAGGTTGTCTTTCTTCCGCAGTGCATCTTCCTCATTTCATGGAAGGGATAGGGAAGGAATGGAGGGACACTTGTATTGCCGGGTAGCTCCACCGCCCGCACATGTCAGTGCCACCACGTGAAGGCCTCCCTCTCCACCTCGCACTGAAGGGGTTGGCATGCCGTCATCTGCCTTCAGATTACACTACAGTCTGGGGCAAAAGGCTTCTCCCCAACGACGTGAAATATACAGTGTGTCTCAGGATGAAGGGCTCTATAATTACGCTACGCTGGGTGAATTATAAGGACGTACGGATTGAAGGGGTTAAGTGAGGTAAATGTCCAATAAAAAAATAAATAAATAAATGAATAAGTACAATAAAAATGCGTCGCCGTACAGAAAGGGTCAACACACGGGCGCTGAGCCAAAACTTAAAAGGACTTGGGAAGTAAAGTTATGGTCGTTTTCTCCTTGTTAAAATCTGGTGGTCGATGGGGGGGGGGTATTTTCGAGAGAGAGAGAGAGAGGGGGGGGAGGGAGGGGATGAGATGCTGGAGGAGAGGTGTGAGTAGGGGGGGGGAGGTAATGAGACAATGGCAAAGGAGAGAAAGAGAGAGAGAGGAGAGAGAGAGAGTATAATAGATAAAGAGAGTAGGGTAGAGTTAGAGAGCGGGCTTTGAGGGCTGATAACAGGGCTAGAAAAAGGGCTGGAGGGCGGAGTGAAGAGTGCCGTGAAAAGAAAGGAGCAACTCTTTTTTTTTTATTAATTTTTTATGATTTTCTTGAGGGTCTTGATTATTATACTTCAACGATTAGTCGGGAAATGGGGTCAGAGAGAGAGAGAGAGAGAGAGAGAGAGAGAGAGAGAGAGGATTATTACTGAAACTTTCCTCTACTCTCCCCTCCCACGCACTCTTCTGCTAACACACACACACACACACACAGGTAACAGTTTCTCGGAGACACAATTCACAAGTCCTCAAAAAAAAGAAAAAAGACGAAAAGAAAAAAAAAATAATACGAGCTCATTCATATTGTGTAATTGCTTCGTAACTTTAATTGTTCAGGGACAAAAAAATAAAAAACCCAAGGCGTAGAATTATGTATATTGGTACTGATTAAAGGCAGAGGGAATATTAGAAGGTTGGGGTGGGTTTGATGGGGTTGGGTTAGGGTGGGTTAGATTGGGTTGAGGTGGATTAGATTGGGTTGGGTTGGATTGGATTGGGTGTGACAGTTAGGGTGGGTTAGATTGGGTGTGGTTAGGGTGGGTTGGGTTAGATTGGGTGTGGTTAGGGTGGGTTAGATTGGGTGTGGTTTGGGTGGGTTAAATTGGGTTGGGGTGGGTTAGATTGGGTTCGGTTGGGGTGGGTTAGATTGGTTTTGGTTGGGTTAGATTGGGTTGGGATGGATTAGATTGGGTTAGGGTGGGTTAGATTGTGCTGGGTGAGGGAGGGAGGTAGTGAGAAAATGGGTAAGGGTGGTGAGGGAAAAGAGGATGAAGGAAGAGGGTAGGGGAGGTGAAAGATGGGAATGTTGGGGTGAAGGGGAGAGGATAGGGGGTGTTGGTGAGGGAGGGGATTGGGGTGAGGGAGGGGGTTGGGGTGAGGGAGGGGGTAGGGGTGAGAAGGGAATGTGGCAGGAAAGAAGTGTGTTTACTCTGGACACCATCACAGCTGTGTACTGCTGTTGCCTCTCCCTGCCTTGCCCTGCCTCTCCCTGCCTTGCCCCGCCTCTCCCTGCCTTGCCCTGCCTCTTCCTGCCTTGCCCCGCCTCTCCCTGCCTTACTCCGCCTCTCTCTGCCTTACCCCGCCTCTCTCTCCTTGCCTTACTCTGCCTTATCCAACCTCTCCCTGCCTTCCTATGCCTCTCCCTGCCTTCCTCCCTACCTCTGCCTCTCCCTGCCTACTTCTGCCTGTCTCTGCCTTGCCCTACCTCTCTACCTTCCCCTACTTCCCCCTGCCTTGCCCTACCTCTCTACCTTACCCTACTTCCCCCTGCCTTACCCTGCTCATCTTACCTTAACCCTTTCATATCCTGCTTCACTGCTTCACCCTGTTTCATCACACACACACACACACACACACACACACACACACACACACACACACACACACACACACACACACACACTGTCTTTCTCAAATTTCCTTTCATGTGAGCAGGGACTAACACTGTGCCATTTGCTCATTAAGTTAAGCAGCTTGGCACTCTCTCTCTCTCTCTCTCTCTCTCTCTCACCAACTCAGAGAGAAGGGGAGGAGTGGGTGGATGTAGGTGTGATGGAGGAGGGGGGAGGGAGGGAGAGAGGGAACGATTGAGGAAAAATGGGAAGGAGGGAGAAGAGAAGGAAGAAAGGAGGAAGTAGAGGAAAGAGTAACGAGAAGGATATAAGGAAGACAGGAATAAAGAAAAGGAGAAAAGAGAAAAGGAAGATGGGAGGGAGGAAGAAAGGAGAAGAAGACACGGGATGGAACAGCAAAGGATGAAGGAAGGAGGGAAAAGAAGGAAGTGAAGGAGGAATGGAAGGAAGCTTGAATTGTGAGAGAAAAGGAAGAAGAAATTATAGAAGGAAATAAATATCTCGAGAACGGGCTTCGTATTAGAGAGAGAGAGAGAGCAAATATACAGTACGAGAATTTTCAACACATGGCCTAGAAAAACACAAATAAACTGACTCACTGTATGGTGTGTGTGTGTGTGTGTGTGAGAGAGAGAGAGAGAGAGAGAGAGAGAGAGAGAGCACATGACCTTCCGTATTGGGGCCATTTATAAACATAATCCTTTGTTTACCTCTTAGTGTTTACTCTCTCTCTCTCTCTCTCTCTCTCTCTCTCAGCAAGTCAAGCCTTGTAACTTTAAAAGGAATATTTTCATCACTTAAGTTTCTCCGAGTACCATCTGGTCCTAAGGAGAGAGAGAGAGAGAGAGAGAGAGAGAGAATAGTGACTGAAAGGGAGAGGGCGAAATTTTGCGAAACGATGAAAGTAATGCAGAGTAAAAACAATATATTAAAGATAGATATTGAAAGAATGAGAGAGAGAGAGAGCAATTTACGAGAAGAAAGAATAGTGAATTAATTATTGGCTGGAAATTAAAGAGAGAGAGAGAGTAAGAGAGAGAGAGAGGGGGGGGAAGTCAGGGAGGGGGATAGTAACTTTTGAAGAAGTTACGGAAGTTTATAAGAAAAAATGAAGGGTCTTGGAAGAAAAAGAAGAAAAATTACAGTCAGGAAAAAAGTTAGAGGCAGGGAAATGAATACGCTTTGTTTTTTTGTTTTTAAAGTTTGCTTAATGGCGGTGGCTTTTGTTTTGATTGTCTTCATTAGTTCTTGTTTTTTTAGTTGTTTTGTTGGTACTAGTGGTATTGTTTTTATTTGAGGAGCCTCGTAGTGAAGGGGTTAGTGAAGGCTGTTTTATTGATAGATAGATAGATAGGTAAGTAGGTAGGTAGGTAGGTAGATAGATAGATAAGTTGATAGATAGGGGGGTAAGTAGGTCCATATATAGCAAATGGTCTTCCTCTTCACACACACACACACACACACACACACACGTTTTGGATGCAGTAAGTTGATACGCGAGAGAGAGAGAGAGAGAGAGAGAGGTTTTGGCTGCAGTAAGTGGATACGTGAGAGAAAGAGAGAGAGAGAGAGAGAGCAGTAAGTGGATATGTGAGATTGGAAGGGAGAGGGAGAATCTGAGATGGAGAATCCAAGGGTGATTAAAGAGAGAGAGAGAGGGAGAGGAAAGGTGAGGAGGAGGAGGAGGGAAGGTAAGGAAGGGAGAGGGAGAAAAGGAGAGGAAGAATCTGATAGTGATTAATAGGGAGAGGAAAGGGAATGGAAAGAAGAGAGGAGGGAAAGGGAGAGGGATAAAAGGGAGGAAAGGGGAGAGGGAGGAGAGACGATAGGGAAGGGAGTGGGTGAAAGTGAGATGAAGAATATGATACGATGGTCATGTCATCATCATCATCATTATTTTTTGATGATGATGATGTTGATGTAGTAGTAGTACAGTATTATCACCGTTATCATCATTATTTTTTGTTATTATTATTATTATTATTATTATCGGTATGATTATTATTATTATTATTATTATTATTTTATTATTATTATTATTATTATTATTATTATTATTATTACCTGTATTATTATTATTATTACCGTAGTAGTAGTAGTTGTTGTTGTTGTTATTGTTGTTGTTGGTGCTGTAGAGCTATAACTTTTTTTGTCACTGAACTGTGTTAAATAAAATGCAAAAGGACGAAAATCTGGGCAAGGTTAAGATGAAAGGGTTGTAGGTGCAGGAAAAAAAAGGAAGAAAAACATAAAAGGGAAGAGGATGAAGAAGAAGCAAAAGAAGAAGAAGGAGGAGGAGGAGGAGGAGAGGAAGAAAGGAGAAAAGAAGGAGAGGAAGCAGAGGTTGACTGAGGAAGAAAGATGGGGTGAGAAAGTTTGGAGTGTGATACTGTGAGATTGGATGATGGAGGAGGTGGTGAGGGAGAGAGAGAGAGAGAGAGAAAGAGAAGAATGGAAGAATGATTGTCTGGGAAGGAGAGTGAAGGAGGAATGTGAGAGAGAGAGAGAGAGAGAGGAAAGGGGTATTAAAAAATGGAAGGAGTGAAGGAGGAAAAGAACAGAGGAAGGGAAGGAGAGAAAGAAGGAAGGAAGGAAGAGAGAGAGA
>NC_137049.1:21679893-21687393 GCF_032717465.1 Coenobita brevimanus | reverse complement strand
TCACTCACTGACCATTCACTTTCACCTACTTTCCTTCACTTTTATTCACTACCATTCACTTTTACACACTACCATTCACTTTTACGCACTGCCATTCACTTTCACTCATTCATTCACTTTCACACTTACCATTCACTTTCGGTCACCTTTACTCACTCATTTCCTCTCACTTTCACTTACTTTCACTCACTTCCTCTCACCTTCATTCAGTCACTTTCCTTTTCATTCACTTCCACTCACTTTCACTCACTTTGTTCATTTTTAATTATTATGCTCATATGTGTGTTGTTGCCTGTAATCTCTCTCTCTCTCTCTCTCTCTCTCTCTCTCATAAATTTCCTTAATATCTCTTACCATCATTGCAGTAGTAGTAGTAGTAGCAGTAGTGGAAGTAGTAGTAGTAGTAGTGGTAGTAATAGTAGTAGTAGTAGTTGAGGGACACATATAACCAGGCAGTGGACATACTGGGTCATATCGGTGGCATCGCGTGAAGGCCTCCATCTCCCGCGCCTTTGTAGGAATCTCAGCTATATGGGGCGATTGGGTATGAAGGGTAGTTAGGCGTATAGGGCAGTTAGCTGTGGTTTGGTTAGCTAGGTAAAACTTGATTAGGCTAGGGTAGGTCATCTTAGGTTTGGTTAGGTTAGGTTACTTTGATTTGTTTGGGCGAAGGTAGACTAAAGTAAACAAGACTACATTAGGTTAGGCTGGGGGTGGTTGGGATAGGCTGGGTTTGGTTGGGTTAGGCTGGGTTTGGTTGGGTTAGGCTGGGTTTGGTTGGGTTTGGTTGGGTAAGGCTGGGTTTGGTTGGGTTAGACTGGGTTTGGTTGGGTTAGACTGGGTTTGGTTGGGTTAGACTGGGTTTGGTTGGATTAGACTGGGTTTGGTAGGGTTAGGCTGGGTCTGGTTGGGTTAGGCTGGGTCTGGTTGGGTTAGGCTGGGTTGGGTTGGGTTAGGCTGGGTCTGGTTGGGTTAGGCTGGGTTTGGTTAAGTTAGGTTATCCATTAAAACAATTTATTTTTTTGTGGTTTATCCTTTTATTATAAGCAACACAATACTGGAGTGAATAAAGGGAGGGAACACTGGAATAAAGGGAGGGAGGGAGGGAGGGAACACTGGAATAAAGGGAGGGAGGGAGGGAGGGAACACTGGAATAAAGGGAGGGAGGGAGGGAGGGAACACTGGAATAAAGGGAGGGAGGGAGGGAGGGAACACTGGAATAAAGGGAGGGAGGGAGGGAGGGAGGGAGGGAACACTGGAATAAAGGGAGGGAGGGAGGGAGGGAGGGAACACTGGAATAAAGGGAGGGTGGAAGGGAGGGAAGACTGGAATAAAGGGAGAGTGGAAGGGAGGGAACACTGGAATAAAGGGAGGGTGGAATGGAACACAGATAAAGGGAGGGATGGAGGGAACACCGGAATAACGGGAGGGAGGGAACACCGGAGTCTAGGGAGAGAGGAAGGGAGAACAATTGGAGGATACAGAGGGAGGGGAGAGGGGTGGGGGGCTGAACTAAAGGGAAGGGAGGGGGGCTAAAGGGAGGGAGGGGGGGTACAGAGGCAGCACCAGCCGGAAGCCAAGCGTGTATTGATAAGACAAGGATAGTACGTGTCCGGTAACAGTCACTATCAAAAGTTCGCTTACAGTCCTCCTCTGTCTCGCCTTCCATATTGCTCCAAATCCTTCTCGCAGATCTCAGTGTCCTTCCTTCTCTCTCTCTCTCTCCTTGTCTTCCTCCTGTATTTACCACTACAGTATTCTTCTTTTTTTGTTTGTTTGTTTCTTATTCCCCTCAAAAAATCATAGAGCGTCATTCCTTCTCATACTATTTTTTTTTTTTTTTTTTCACAGTACAGTCACGTCAAAAACTTTCGCATGGTCATCACAGTCAGGAGGAAAGTGTTAGCGAACTTTTGACTATGAGTGCTCAGTGTAGCTTTTTTTTTTTTTTTTTTTTCACACTGTACAGTAGTTACAATTTTTCAGAATGGCGTGTACACCTTCTTAGCACTTTTGCAAACGAAACTATAGTACAACTGTTACATTGCGTGTGTACTTAATCCATTTTGTAACATTCCAGTCTCGTCCACTTTCGACATTACTTGTACACCTCCTCAGCACTTTAATACATGAAATTATAGTACAGGTGTTACATAACGAATGTACTTTATCCCATGTTACAAACGTTACATCTTCCTTCACTTTTATAAATCGGAAAAGTACACCTCATATTGTGCTGCTTCATTAGTACTCTTTGTTCCTGGTGATGCTGAGTAATGTACTATCTTTTAGCTGACTAGTACAGTACTCAGCACAGTTGCATCAAAATGTACACCACTGCAACACTGCCTTTGCAATCCCAAGGTCAATTGCACCAGCCAGTCCTTGCAAAATGAAGAATGTTTTTTCTTTCACTTTCATTCTAAGTTTTTTCCTTCACTGCTTCATCAGTTTTTTTTTTTCTTGTTTTTTACTGCTTCATCCAGTCCTTGCATAATTTAGATTTTTTTTTTTCACTGCTGCATCAAGTTGTAGAATTTTTTTCATTTCCATCCTGTCTTGCAATTTTTATTTTTCACTGCCTCATTAATTTTCTTTACAAAGTTTTTTTTTTTTTTTTTTTCACTCCTTCATTCAGTTTCGCAACACTAAGATTTTTTTTTTTTCACTGCTTCAAGTATGTTTTTTTTTTTTTTTTTCACTGCTTCAAGTATTTTTTTTTTTTTTCAGTTTCGTCCAGTTCTTGAAAAATTAAGTATTTTTTTTTTCACTGCTTCAATTTTTTCACTGCTTCATTTTTTTTTCACTGCATTTTTTTTTCACTGCTTCATTTTTTTTTTCACTGCTTCATTTTTTTTCACTGCTTCATCTACCTCTTCCAAAATTAAGTATATATATTATTTTCTGTACAATATCTCCATCTTTCTAATTTATGCAAGATACAGGACAGTGAAATCTAAATGTATAATCGAGTTCACTGTTCATTCACTGCTTCTTATTCATGGTACACTGTTCATTCGTGGCTGTGTTCAGTTTGTTCACTCCTTGTACAGTTATAACAAATCTCTTCAGTGTTCAAAATATCACTGTGTTATTGTTAATGGATACAGTGTTCAGGACAGTGAAATGAAAATGTATAATTATGCATCACTGTTTTTGCACTGCCTGATTACATTCATTCATTCATTCATTCATATATTCGTTCATTCATTCATACATTTATTTTTTCATTTATTCATAAGTTCATTCATTCATTCATTCATACACTCATTCTTACATTTTCATTCATACCTACGTTCATTCATTCATTCATTCATTCGTTCGTTCATCATTCATTCATTCATTCTTGTATAATTTTTTTCATTTTTCAGATTTATTAATGGTACAGTTTTTCTTAATTATACATGTTCATTCCTACTAGAATTATTATAGATTCTCTCTCTCTCTCTCTCTCTGGTTTCTTCTCACTTGGCCAAAACAATAATGATAATAATAATAATAATAATAATAATAATAATCCGTAATTCCTTTCAGCTCAGGTATTGGCCATGTGTAGGTGTTCTTTGACTAGTAACCAAGGAGACTCATTCACCACAACTATTCACGCTACCTCAAAATAACATTCAAATTACAATAGTATCCCATTTTCGTCGATGAAAGAAAACGGTATTCAGGTGTGGGAATAAATCAATTAGGAACAGGTGTTAGGGGCATGTAAATAGGGTCTCCGCGAGTGGTATACCTTTGGGCCTAGTTGACTCCCTAACTCCATTCCCATAGTGATTTATTCTGGTTATTATACCTTTACCGTAAATATCGGGAGTAGCTTAGCCTTGGGTCGAGAAAGAGAGAGAGAGAGAAAGAGAGAGAATTTTTTCCCCTTGATTATAATAGTGGTTTGGATTTAGGCTGAGGAAGAAAATAGTGTTCATTTTAATAATAATAATAATAATAATAATAATAATAAAGACAATAGTAGTAATAGTAGTAGCAGTAATAATAATAATAATAATAATAATAACTAACAACAACAACAATAATAATAATAAATCTGAGTGTACGTAAAGCCGACCAAAATTATCCCAACAAAATTACAATATATTTTTTTTCTCTAAGGTAACATTTATATTACTAAGTTATTCTCAGCCGTATTTAAGTAACATTTATAATTACTAGTAAGTTATTCTCAGCCGTAGTTAAGTAACATTTATAATTACTACTAAGTTATTTTTCAGCCGTATTTAAGTAAGTTATTATTTACTAGTAAGTTATTCTCAGCCGTATTTAAGTAACAGTTATAATTACTCTTACGTTATTCTAAGCCTTATTTCTAGTAACCATTATTATTTACTAAGTCATTCTCATCTTTCTTTTAACATTTGTAATATTCCTAAAAATTATTCTCATCCATCAGGACTTATTATTGTTATTATTATTATTATTATTATTATGTCTACCTTATTTTCTGCATATTAAGAGTTATTATTAGTAAGGTCATTTTTATTTTTTTATCATTCTCAGTAAAGGTTGTAAAAAATACTAAATTCTTTCTCATTAATATTCTAAGCAATAATTCTCATCCCTGTTACTATTATTATTATTATTATTGTTATTTTTATTATTATTATTATTATTATTATTATTATTATTATTATTACTACTACTACTACTAAATTCATCCTCATCCTTGTATATTTCACGACAGCAATTATTATCATTATTACTAGACTCATTCTCATGTATTCTTAGTAAATATTATCATCATTACTAGAATTATTCTCATCCCTATATGATCAGTATCAATTATCATTATTACTAGAATCATTTTCATCCCTTTATAATCATCGGCATCAATTATCATCATTATTACTTGTCGCATTCTCATTTATGTTTATTCTTAGTAAATATTATCATTATTATTACTGACTTTATTCTCATCCCTCTGTTGTGTGCGTGGGGATGGGGTGCAAGGCTACACAAGAACAACAATAACAACAACAGCAACACCTAAGCGTATATGCTACACACACACACACACACACACACACACACACACACACACACACACACACACACACACACACACACACACCGTCTCTAAACCGTACATATAGTGAACATTATGTATAGGTGTGTATATATATAAGCTCATTTACATATATATGTATAATTTATATATATTTTATTTACAAACACATACATGAGCAAAAGTGAAGAATATATCAAGGTATATACATGGGTAGGTATACATAGGGATATAATATGTGTTCATGTGTACGTTTAATAAAGCTACATATCAATCTGTTTACATATACATACATAAATATATACATACAAATAGTGTGACTTATTGATCATACACAGGCTTCGTTTTCTGTTTTCTTTATACATATATATTTTTTTTTACCTCTGATACGTACACGCGCACACACGCACACATAAGCGTACACACACACCTTTCGGGCGTCTGGTGAGCAGTGTGTACACTCGGGGCTCAGCGGTGTACAAACTGCTGACCGTGTGTGTGTGTGTGTGTGTGTGTGTGTGTGTGTGTGTCTGTGTGTGTGTTTAGATCATCTGATTCTTAGTGCGATGGATGCTGTATGTTTGTGTATGTTGGATATGTATGTATGTATGCACAAGTATGTATGAGAGAGAATGTGTGTGTGTGTGACTTCATCTGATATTTGGTGCGATGGGATAATGGTGGGGGGGGGTATGGGAGGGATAATGGCAGGGTTATAGTAATGGTAGGGTTATGGCGGCTGTAATGGTAGGGTATGGTAGTTATGGTAGTGATGAACGAAAGAGTATGGTAGTGGTGACGATAGGGACGATGGTAGGGGAACAAATATCACTCATGGTAGGATGGTAGTATGGTAGTAACGAAAGCATATGTAACCAATTATAATCCATAAGGTAGTCCAGATATTGCACTTTCCTTACCACTATAATTTTTGCGTGATCTTGGGACGGCTCTCAGCTTTACCAGTGTCTGCTCTTCTTCGTGTCCTGCTTCTCTCACCCCTTTTTGTTTGTTTGTTTGTTTGTTTACGTCTGTTTACTAATTTCACGAAGCGACCGAAATCTACGGGATCCCCACGCCAGCGATGAGCCGTCCTCAAAACACACGATAGAAAGAAAGGAAGGGAGGAAAGAAAGGAAGGAAGGGAGGAAAGGAGGAAGATAGGAAGGAAGGGAGAAAAGAAAGAAGAGAAGAAGGAACGGAAGAAAGTAAAAGAAAGGAAGGTGGGAGGGAAGGAAAGAGGGAAAGAGAGGGAGGAAAGAAGAATGAGGGAAGGGAGGGATGGAGATGTACTCGAGTTAGGGAGGTCATAATATGGAAGGGAGAGGTCATAGGTCAAGCTTGTAGAGGTCACCCTTTGTTGATAATGGGTCAAGCTGGGTCACCTTATCTACAGACAGGTCACGAAGGCAGTTTAGTAGAGTTGTTGGAATTTCTGAAACGAATTTGTAGATTTTCCTCGACTGTTTGATCAGTTACGAATATGGGAAAGGTGAGGTCGGGTCGGGTCGGGGTCACCGCCATAACCACTTCACTACGATGACGCATTTCTCGTTTTTCTTTTTCTTTTACCAGACGATTTTATTCAGGTGAAGAAATTAACCTATAGTTCTTTCACCTTGGCTCAGATTTCTCGTCCATTGGCAGCTTATTTTATTTATTTATTTTCTTTTTATTTATTTATTTGTTGCATTTTATTTTCACGTAACTCAGGCAGAAAATTACATCTCTACGTACGGCTCTGCATCCTATCCGTAGCACCTCTTCGTGACTAGTACCTTATTGTAGTGTTTAATCAGTGCTACGGCTCCACATCCTATCCAGAGCACTTCTTCGTGACTAGCATCATATTCTAGTGTTAATGCCGCGGCTCTACATCCTTCCTATAGCACTTCTTCGTGACTAGCATCATATTCTTGTGTTAAATCGGTGCTACGGCTCTACATTCTTCCCATAGCACTTCTTCGTGACTAGCATCATATTCTAGTGTTAATCAATGCTACGACTGTTATATCTTTTCCATAACACTTCTTCGTGACTAGCACCAGAATTCTAGAGTTAATTCCACGGCTGTGCCCTTTCTTGAGCACTTCTTCGTGACTAGCAATTTTGGGCCAAGTAAAAAAGAGTACAGAAGTGAAGGGGTTAATATATGTAACCCCTCCAGTCAAAAAAATAATAATAATAATAAAAATAAAAATAAAATCGACTGGAGAGCAAAAAGAAAATGGGAAAATAAGTACTCGTAGTGAAGGGGGTAATGGTGGCCTCGAGGTGAAGGGGTTGGGTGTGTGGTTGTTCGGTTTGTGTGGTTGTCTTGGTGCAGGATTGTTTGTGGTGAAAGTGGTAGGATGGTGGTGGTGGAGGAGGAGGTTGAGGTGCAGAGAGAAGTTATGATGGTAGTGGTGGCGATGATGGTGATGGTGATGATGATGGTGGTGGTGGTTGTGGTGGTGGTGGTGGTGTGGTGGTGG
>NC_137049.1:21664893-21667393 GCF_032717465.1 Coenobita brevimanus | reverse complement strand
TTCACTTACCCTCCTTGTTCTTATCTTATCCTCCCGTCCTTCCTTCCTTCCCTCCCTCCCTCTTTCTTTCCTCCCTGCATTCTTCATTTTCGTCCTTCCGTTCTCCCTCCTTCCCTTCCCTCTTTCTCACCTCCTTCATTCCTCATATTTGCCTTCCCTCCCCTCTCCTTGACTCTCCTCTTTCTTCTTTCGCTCTTGTCTTCACCCTCCTCCCTTCCATCCATCCTCCCTCCCTCCAATACCTCTTTTTCCCCCCCTCCCTCTTCACCCCTCCCACCCCTACCCCTCCCCCTCCTCCCCCTTCCCCCCACCCTTCCATCCATCCATCATCCCTCCTTCCATTACCTCTTTCCCTCACGCTCCCTCTTCACTCCTGCCCCTCCTCCCCCTCCCTTCCATTCATCCTCCCTCCTTCCATTACCTTTTTCCTTCCCCCCCTCCCTCTTCACCCCTCCCACCCCCTCCCCTTCCCCTTCCCCTCCTCCCCCCTTTCTCCCCCCTCTTCCCCCCCTCTTCCCCCCTCCTCTGCATCACACACACGTTCAGCATCTGGTGCGCCTTTTTCCTCTATGTTTCGAGGGCAGTGATGTCACAACGGGGGGGGGGGGCGTATCCGGGTAGGGGGGGACCATGGGGGGGTGAGGAGTGAGATGACTGGGCTAATGGGCTTGAATGGGGGTGAGAGAGAGAGAGAGAGAGAGAGAGAGAGAGATTAACTCCCCCTCTCCCAAGATTGTTATCGTTAAGGCTAAGTGGAGAGAATGTGTGTGTGTGTGTGTGTGTGTGTGTGTGTGTGTGTGTGTGTGTTGTGTAAGAGAGAGAGAGAGAGAGAGAGTTAATCGCAGTAAAATAAATCCTGATGCTAAATAATCGCCCGCCTTACCGTAATCCACTCTTCCACGTTAATCCACCCCTTCTTCCACCCTTCCACCTTGAACCTACATTCCCACCACCCACCCTTCCAACCAAGTCTTCAGTCCCTTCACCCACCTTTCCACTTTCTCCTCCACCCCTCAGTTTAAGCCTTCCACCCTTCCACCTAATTCTTCCGCCATTCCACCCATCCCTCTGCCTTGCTGCACCCACCTTCTATTCTTCCACCCAAACCTTCAGTCCCTCCACCTATCCTTCCACCAAAACTTTCCTCCCACTTTCTCCACCCTTCTTATCGCCCAAACCTATCTCTCCACATACCTTCCACCCATCCCTCCACCCAGCCTTCCCATCCATCCATCCACTTCCATCCTTCGCCTTCTCTCCACTCCTCCACCTCCCCTTCCACCCTCCACCTCCCCTTCCACCTTCCCCCCCACCTTCCACCTCCCACTCCACCCTCCACCTCCCCTTCCATCCCTCCACTTCAATCCCTCGCCTTCTCTCCACTCCTCCACTTCCCCCTCCACATTCCCCTCCACCCTCCCCCTCCCCTTCCACCCTCCACCTCCCAGGGCGGGTGTCGAATCTCCCTTGTAACCGAACATGTCTCCAACTTCGGACCCAAATTAACTCGATCCCGCGGACTTTTTTTCGCCTACGAACTTGTAGTCGCGCATGCAACTTCGGTGGGGGGGGGAGCAAAAAAGAAAAAAAAAACTAACTTCGGTAAGGGCTCGATCTCTAGCTTCATCAAACACGAACTTAAGGCATGATTTTAGACAAGGGAATACTTAGCCTTTGAACTTTGCAACTTCTCCAGAAAATAATCTTTGACTTTGGTAAGACCTGATCACATTTATGTATTTATTTTTTTGTATCAAGGACCAAACTGTCTTGATTTTAAAGTTGCACTGGAGTTTGCAACTTGATCGTGCAACTTGATTATCGAAAAAAAAAGTGTATGACTTTGATATGGCAAGGATAGCTGCATAAGGCACGAAACTGGCTTGACTTTTTACCAGCTTTAAATGAGTCCAATGTAGGAGAGGATGGGGAATGAGAGACTAACGAGGAGAGTGTATGTGAGTGAGGTTGGGGGGAAGGAGGGAAGAGGAGACCAAGGATGAGATGAAGGGATGGAGTGGAGAGGTATATTAGAGAGTGGAGATGTGAGCTGGGGAGAGGATAGTAAAATGGCAGGGGACAGGGCGACATGTAGGCGATTTGTTTGTGGCCACCCCTTACGGGATCAAGACGTCTAGCTATAGATACATAGAGAAAGATAGTTTAGGTCGGAATTGTATCAGCGAGAGAGAGAGAGAGACAGACAGACAGACAGACAGACAGACAGACAGACAGAATGGTGGAAGGAGAGAGAAAGGAGTGAAGGGAAACAATAAGGGAGAGAAAGGGAGAGGGGGGAGGTTGGCAGCAGAGTGAGAAGGGAGGAAGGGAGGGAGAGGGTACTTGGCAGGAGAGGGAGAAGAAAAAGAGTGAGATCAGTGTCAGATGTGTGTGTGTGTGTGTGTGTGTGTGTGTGTGTGTGTGTGTGTGTGTGAGAGAGAGAGAGAGAGGTGAAAGGAGGGAAGAGTGAAAGAAGAGTTGAAGGGGATGGAGAGAGAGA
>NC_137049.1:21652393-21662393 GCF_032717465.1 Coenobita brevimanus | reverse complement strand
ATATTTTTTTCTTCCTTCCCTCCATTTCCTCTCTCCTGCTGTAGTGGTCTCTCCCTCCGGAAATGTCATGTGTGTTTTTCCTTTCCTTCACTTTTCCTCCGTTTCTCTCTCCCTCTCCTCCCTTTATTGAATCTGGGGTCTTGGGTTCTCCTCCATTTTCTCTCTCTTGCTACATTAATTTCCGTTTTTGTTTTCTATTCGTTTTTTGTTTAGCTTTTCATCTCTTTGTCCCTTAGTACTGTTTTTGTTGTTATTATTGTTTTGTTTACTCCGTTTCCTTCCCAGCTTTTACCCGTCTGTCCTTGTATGTAATTGCTGGTATTTCCCTCCATTTTGTCTTTTCCAGTTTCACCCCTCCCTCGTTTTTGTTATTTTTGTTATTGTTGTCTTTCCCTCGGCATTCTCTCCAGTCTCACCCTCCCTGCTTAACCCCCTAGGTCCCTACAACACAGTCTCGCTCACGGCCGGTAGGGGACGTGATGGGGAGGGCGGGGTGGTCACTTCGAAGTCCTCCAGCGGCTGTGTCTGGAAGTGGACTCGAAGCGCTCCCGCTGGGCTTCTGCTGCGGCCCTCATTCTTCTTCTGAGAGGACCCAAGCAGTCTGTCGTTCTCCTCCCCTGCACCTCCAATGACCTCCAGTTCGCAGTACCCCACCTCAGTGGAGTTCCGAACCAGGGCGGGAGTCGGGCGAGGGGAATGGTTCCTCTCCGCCTGAGGGGACCTGTCAAACCGCGGGGACTTCTCGCCCTCATTGACAACGGAGCTTCGGGTTCCGTTGTAGAGGGAGGTGTGCCCTGTGGTTTCTGTGTGGCAGCCAGCAGAGGGGCGACGTGAGGTCACACCCTCTTCTGGCGCGGCCCTTTTTCAGATCATCGTCTCCGAGGTTAAGGATCTGCAGGTTCGGTTGGGTCCGTTGTAGTGGGAGTAGCGGGTCGAGTCATCCCGTTTCGGAACCACAGTCCCACGGATGAACAGGTCCCGGAACGTCTCGCGGAACTGGCGTGACATCCCACAGTAGATGGCGAAATTGATGGGGTATGAGAAAATGATGAATGAATTTGAGATGATGAAGAAGTACATGACGACATTGTACGACTCCTCTGAGAAGATCTTGATGCCCGAGTTCGAGAGGATGTGGAGGAATGTGATGATTGCCAGGGGTATCTCAGTCACCAGCACGACCGATACGACCGTGATCAGCATGAGGGTCGTGCAGTTGTTGTCTCGGAGTTTTCGGCACTCCTTCTTCGAGGCCTTCTCCTTGAGCAGCATCTTCCTCCTCTTCTGGGCCTCCTTAAGTGCGTGAAAGAGCAGCAGGTTGAGCACGACCAAAACCGTACATGGACCCAGATGCACAAACAGCACCCGGAACCAGAAGTACAGTGGGAAGTAGGTGTCGAGCCCAATGGCCGTTACCCAGGCGTTGTAACTTTCCTTGCACACAAACACGCAGTCACCCTCCCATTCCGTCTCCTTTGGTTCATAGTAGGTTTCGAAGACCCGGGGTGCCTGGTGTACAGTTGCAAAGACGAAGATGCCGATGATGGACTTGGTGACAACATTCTCTGTGCACCAGGTCAGGGCTACGGAGGGGTGACACACGTAAATGTACCTCTGAACGGCCAGGAGCACCGTCAGCCAGATGGAAGCCGTGTGGAACAAGTTGGGGATGTCCTCGTGTAAGTAGTTCCAAGCGTAACAAGCAGCAGGGGGGAAGAGCGGCTTGGCGTGGTTATTCAGGGTGTACATATAGAAGAACATGGGCTCTGGGAAGGCCACGGTTAACATATCCGACATCGCCATCGCCATGAGGACAGCGTTGGTTGGGGATCTCATGTGCGGCTGCCAAAGAACCGCCACAACAATGGTGTTCGCGACGGTGGTGACGGCCAAGAGTGCGGGCATGGCGTATCCGTAGAGGGGCACGGCCAGGTCTAGTGGGTACAGGTTGCTCACGTTTAGATGGTCGTTGGTCAGGTTTTGGTCTGACCCGCATGTTGAATTTACCACCAGGTCGATCCCGTCTAATTCCGGCGGGACCTGGTCGAGTGAGGAGGCGTTGTCGAAGTCCATTTTGATTTTATGTTCTTTTTTCTGAAGGGTGGTTTAATGTTATCTTTTTTTCTGCAGGGTGATGGCTTGTTATTTTGTCCTCTCTGGATGATGACAACTTCTGTGTTTGAGTTGTTTGAGTTTACGTTTTGTGTATGTTATTCTGTCTTTGGAGTGACAGGTGAAGGATGAGAGGTTGTCCTTGATCCAGCTGGTTCGATAGTGTTCAAGTTGGAAGGGTAGTGGGTGAAAGGTGGAATAGGGGTTCAAAAATTTGCCTGGATATTCGAAGGTTTTAGACGGAAGGGTTTAGTTTAGGTTTGAGGGATATTCTTTTGAGGAAGGGTTGAATTTAGGTTTGATGTTTTGGTTGGGTCAGGTTCGATTATTTTTGGCGGAAGGGATGCTATTGGCGTATTTAATCATTCATTGGGTTATTCTCAGTCGGTATACAATGGGCTGTTAGGATGAATCGTTGGTTTTGGCTCTGAGAAGTGGCTTGTTACGTGTCTGGCCATTTGGTTGCACAGTAAGTAGTTTTGGCCAAGAATTCCTGTTTTTTTGTCCAGTGATTTGCTTTCCTCCCTGAGCGATTTTTTTCCCGTGGTTTATTTTTATCGAAGTATTTTTTGGGAGGGCTGTCTGTTGCCTATTTTTTTTTTTTCCTCGATGTTTTTGGGGGAGGGTCTATTTTTTTTTTTTTTTTTCCGATGGTTCGGGTTTTGTCGGAGTGATGTGGTTTTTGTCACGGATTTCGGTTTTATTTCGTGCTGGGTGTCAGGTTCATGAGTTGCTGCTTTTTTCGGTTCTGTGTTAGTGTTTCAGAGGCACGGAGTCTTCATCTTTCCCCTTGATCTCTCTCTCTCTCTGTCTCTGCCCCTCTTTGGTCTCTCTCCCTCTCTCTCTCACTCTTTGGTCTCTCTCCCTCTCTCTCTCTCACTCTCGCCTCCCAGACAAGTACGAGAGTAAAGTCGCAGATAAAAGTTTTCTTCTTTTTTGTCCTCCTTTTTTCAGTTATAAAATACCTGTTCGCCTCTTTAAGCCATTTCCTTGTCTTGGCTAGCTTCTGATCTCTGTCTGTTGCTATTTATTTATTTAGTTACCGTCAGATAGTTCCTTCGTGTACGTTTGCTAGTACACTGGTCTTATTAATTGATCTGTCGGTGTGTTTTTGCTTTTCTTTTTCACCTTTTCTCTCATTGACAAAATTTTAGTTAACTTTATGACACACACTTCTTGAACAACATCAGGTCTGCTAGATTAATGGTACAGGTGTATGTGTATATTTATTTTTTTCATGCACGTTAGTTTGGTGGTTTGTACGTGTAATATGGGGTTTACCTTTTCAGTGATCAGTGGTCTCTTGGTCTTCATTTACAGTTACACTTTTTATTTCAGCTACAGTCAGTTTTGTGGTCTGTGTATTTTTTTCTAATTGATCTGCCTTTCCTGTCACACCTGTCTGTATTTTTACCTGTGTTAATTGATATAACTTTCGTCACACCTGTCTATTTTTATCCACAGGTTGTTTGATGGTCTCTAAATTGGTCTTCAGGTTTTCTTTTCAGTTGGTCTCATGGTTTGTTTTTACGACTGTAGTTCTTTAAAATTTCTGCCACAGTTTTTTTTGGTGGTCTCTGCAGCAGCCATGAACCCTCTTCTTCAGCGACATTTGGTCTCTTGGTCTGCGTTTATAGTTACCCTTTTCTTTACTTTGTCTTTATTTTCTTACACATTAATTTCGACTTGTCTTTAATTGCCATCAGACTTGTTAACAACAGTGGGTCTTATTGGAGGTCTGTATAGTACTGTATTTCTTTGTCTTTACTCATTGACACATTATTTTCGAGTTATCTTTAATTGCCATCAAACTTCTTAACGATAGTGGTTTTGTTGAAGGTCTGTTTAGTACCGTAGTTACATGTACACCTGCCTGTACTACACCACTACACCTGTACCTACACCTACACACCCACACACACACACTACCACACCCACCCACCCCAGCAGTCTGCCCACCTGTTAGTGTAAGCACATGTCTCTCCACACCTGTTTTCCGATCGCCTTTCACTGATTAGTACACCTGTCAGACACCACATCAAAGTGCTCCTTCAGTACTTTCCTCTTTACTCCTTATACTTTACTTAGAAACTTTTAAAACGACAGGAAAAAAGTTTATGATAGTTTGGTGTACTTTTTTTTCCACAACATAGATTTTTTGTCTCCTTTTGAACGATGGAAAAAAGTTCGTCTTGTTTTTCTTTCCTTTTTTCCACTGTATATTTTGTGTATTTTTTCGAACGATGGGGTAAAAGTTTGTGTTAGCTTTCTCTCCCTTTTTTGCTTTCTTTCTCTCTTTTTTACTCTCTTTCTCGAGGGAGGGAGCGAGAGGCAGTGAGAGTGGTGAGAGGGAGTGAGAGGGGAAGGGCTCCTCTCTCTACCGCCTCTGATGGCCAACTGCTGGTGAACGGGGACTCTCTCTCTCTCTCTCTCTCTCTCTCTCTCTCTCACACACACACACACACACACACACACACACACACACACACACACATACACACACACACACACACACACACACATACACACACACACAGACAGTAAGCGTAATATGTGGGTCTCTTATCAAAATAAAATAGTGTGAAGTAAATAAGAACTAAGTATATTATTTTTAAAGCAGCTGAATATTTTTTTTACTAGCATATAAATTGTTTGACTTGGCTCTATCCATGTGTGTGTGTGTGTGTGTGTGTGTGTGTGTGTGTGTGTGTGTGTGTGTGTGTGTTTTATTATGTTAAAGTATGGATTTGTAGCGGTCCCCCCACCCCTCACTCCCCCTCCTCTCACTCTACCACCAGTCCCTCTCTTCTCTCACTCCCCTTCCTTCACTCTTCATCCTTCCCTCCACTTCCCCCTAACCTCCTCACCATATATCCCTCCCCCTAACTCCCTCCCCTCTCCCCGTCTCTCACTCCCCCTGCCCTCTCCTCACTCCCCCTGCCATAACTCCCTCTCTCTTTTACTCTCCATTTCCTCTCACTTCCCCTTCCCTTCTCCCCTTCTCTTGTTTCATTAGGGGAAAAAAGTGAAATTGGAATGTGTGAGGCCGAATTCTTTTATTTCTATAGAGAGAGAAAAGAGAAGGAGGAAGAGGAAGAGAAAGAGGTAGAGGAAGAGGTAGAGGAAGAGGAGGAGGAACAGGAAAAGGAGGTGGAGAAAAAAATGAATGGTTATGATGTGGAGAAGAAAAAAGAAAAAGTAATGGTTGAGTTATGGATGTTACGAGGATCAGTAAAGAGGAGGAAATTGTCAGTAAAGAGGAGGTGAAGAAGAAAAAGATCATCAATAAAGAGGAGGTAAAGGAGAAGAAATAGATCATCAGTAAAGAAGAGGTAAAGATGAAGAAAAAGATCATCAGTAAAGAAGAGGTAAAGAAGAAAAATATTAGTAAAGAGGAGGTAAAGGAGAAGAAAAAGATCATAAATAAAGAGGAGGTAAAGAAAAAAAGCATTAGTAAAGAGGAGGTAAAGGTGACGAAAAAAATCATCAATAAAGAGTATGTAAAGAAGAAAAAGGTTAGTAAAGAGGAGGTAAAGGAGAAGAAAAATATCAGTAAAGAGGAAGAAAAGGAGTTAAAAAAGAAAAGAGCATCAGTAAAGAGGAGGTAAAGGAGAAGAGAAAGAGCATCAGTAAAGAGGAGGTAGACAAAAAAATAGCATCCGTAAAGAGGAGGAAAGGGAGGTGAAGAAGAAAAACGAGAAAAATAAAAAGAAAAATTGATTAGGAGTTGTGGACATCAGGAGGGTGATTAAAGAGAAAGAAAATAGGATATCAGTGACCTAGGACAGATTGGACATTGACCTGTACCCAACCATGTCTTAATTTAGGGTCCAGAGAGAGAGAGAGAGAGAGAGAGAGAGAGAGAGAGAGAGGGACGCAGAGGAAGAATTGGTGTTCTCCCAAATCTTGTAATTAGGCCTGAGATTCTTTCCATTATTTTCCCGTATTTATTTCCTCACGTAACAGTCTATCTATATTACTTATTTACTGATCTATATTATTTGTCTCCATTTATCTACCTGTCTGTCTATCCCGCCATCCAACCAGCTATCAATCTCACTTATAAATCTTTCAGTGTCAGCACAAAGCGCATTTAAAATAGAGAAATAGTAGCAGAAAATTTCCCTGTCATTACAGCAAGAACTTTTTAAACATTATAGTACTATCGTAAATAAGGAAGGGACGAAAGAGAAGACTGTCCATTTTTCTCATTGCCTTGGGAAATTGCATATTATTTAATTTTTTGCAGCTCAATTGAAGTGCAACATTGATCAACAAGGACTTTAGGATATATCAAAGTTGTTTTCAGGCGATATATCAGAATTGTAAGCGTAGTTTATCCTGAAATGGCGAAAAATATATAGGCCTATCTGTCAGTCTATTACCAGACGCCTTAATTCCGCAAGGGGTGGCCACAAACAAATCGCTTCCATGTCGCCCTGTCCCCCTCCATTGTAGACCCCAAACTCTCACCTGGTCAGTTAAGATGAGGTTAATTACAGGTAGATGTTCCTTAATGATTCTCTTGGTCTCTCTCTCTCTCTCTCTCTCTCTCGACGTCAAGCAATTTAAATCCAGCTACCTTGACCAGTGACCTCTGACCTCTGCCTTCCCTATCTGTCTATCTGTCTGTATCTATCCATCCATCTGTCTATCTATTTGTCTGTCTATCTGGAGGTCAAGCAATTTAAATCCATCTATCACCCAATGACCTCTACCTTCCCACCTGTATCTATCCATCCATCTATCTATCTATCTGTGCCCATATCTGTCCATCTATCAATCTATCTGAATGTCAAGCAAATTCCAACTACCTTGACCTCTGACCCCTGCCTGCTTCCTGACCCTGCCTCTTGACCCGTGCCGTGTGGAGTAAAGGCAATGGATATTTTTACATTGGTCTCCCCTTCGTGTACACTGAAAATGAAAATGGTTTGTATCTGGTGCTCGTTTTCTGTTATTCCTTTCTATTTTCCAGCCTCCGTTTTTCTTCGTGTTTTTATTGTTTTGTGGTGTTTTTTCTGTATGATTTTATGGAGGTCTTTTGCTGTTTTATTTTATTTTATTTCCTTGCACTGTTTTTTTTCGTATTTTGTAGTGTTCTTTTTTTTTTTTTTTTCTTATATGTAGATTTTTTTTACATTTATGTTTGATATATTTTCCAGTGTTCATTTTCTTATGTTTATATTTTCTTTTGTTGTTTTTCTTATTTTTTGTTTTTTATTTTCAGGTGTCTTTTCAGATTTTTTTTGGTTTTTGTATTTTCTTGTTTTTCTCTCGTTTTATCTTACGGCACGCCCATACGAGTACCCATGTCTTAAAAGTCGGAACTGATTAGCCTAGCCCCGGGCCCCTACGCTCCTGATGGGGCAAAGAGGATTAGATAATGCATGCATGCATGGATGGATAGATAGATGGATGGATAGATGGATAGATAGATGGATGGGTGGATAGTCTAAACCCGTCTTGAGCTGAATAAAATCGTCTGAAAGTAGGAGGATTAAGAATGACATACGCGATTGAAGGTATCCACTCTTTAATCATTCTTCCATTTGCCTTTTTCCTTCCCATTCTTTTTCCCTTTTCCCTTCCCATTCATTTTTCCTTTTTCCTTCCCATTCATTTTGCCTTTTTCCTTCCCATTCATTTTGCCTTTTTCCTTTCCATTCATTTTGCCTTTTTCCTTCCAACTCTTTTTCCTTCCCATTCATTTTCCCTTTTTCCTTCCAAATCTTTTTTCCTTCCCATTCTTTTTCCCTTCCATCTTTTTTCCTTTTACTTCAAACTAACTTAATCTAACTTAACGTAACAGATTAACGTAACTAACAGACAAACTTAATCTGATGCTAAGACTACATATTTACGCCAGACCATCGTAGCTAAGAAAAGTGCAGAGAGGAACAGAAATAGTGATAGTGTTTTTGTGGTCCCGGGTTCGTCTGAAATGTGAACCCAGTGGACTGCAGGCTGAAGTTGTGTGTGTGTGTGTGTGTGTGTGTGTGTGTGTGTGTGTGTGTGTGTGTGTGAGAGAGAGAGAGAGAGAGAGTTTAATTTTTGTTCAAAGCGAAAAAATTACATGTGTATTTTCACAGAAGAGGGGAAGGAGGGAGGAAAGTTTGTGTGTGTGTGCGTGTGTGTATGTGTGTGTGTGTGTGTGTGTGTGTGTGTGTGTGTGTGTGTGTGAGAGAGAGAGAGAGAGAGAGAGAGAGAGAGAGAGAGAGAACGATGAAATATGATGACAGTGATGAGACCGTAGCGACAGTGATGGTGGTGGTGGTAGTTGTGGTAGTGGTCGTGGTAGTAGTAGTGGTAGTGATAGTGACTGGGGTGATAGTGTTGGTTGGGATGGTGGTAGTAGTAATAATAGTAGTTGTTGTAGTAGTAGCAGTAGGAGTGGTAGTTGTGGTGTTGGTTGCGATTGTGGTAGTAATAGGGATGGTAATGGTTTTGTGATGGTGGTGGTAGTAATGATAGTTATATTGGTAACGATAGTGGTGGAGGGAATGGTAGTTATGGTAGCGGTTGCGATGGTAGGACCATGTTGGTAGTTGTGGTTGAGGTAATGGCGACGGTAGGAGACGAATCGGCGACAGAAAGATAAAAAGAAAAAAAAAATAGACTTGGTGGCAAGGGAGATAGCAAAGAAAGAGAGAGAGAGAGAGGGGGGGGGAGGGGGGGGATCGTTTGTGGCCACTTTGAACCTTACCTGTGCAAACCACTTCCATAATTCTCAGGGTCATTTTTAGATACTTGAGAATTTTGACTCCTCCTCCTCTCCTCTCCTCTCCTCTCCTCCTCCTCCTCCTCCTCCTCCTCTCCTCCTCCTCCTCGTCCTCAAGGCCAGTCTTCCGGAGGGCAAATTGGCTTAGTACTTTTTCCATCATTGTTATGCATCACTCCACGCTGTTTTGTTGACTCATGTATTCACTCACGCACGGGGGAAGTGCAGAAGAAAGGGAACGAAATAAAATGAAAAATGTATGATAAAAATGTCTTGGGAGGTTCGTTTATGGATTTTTTTTTTTTGGGGGGGTGGTTAGTATTGTTATTATTTTTATAATTGTTATTATTATTATTATTATGACATTATTATTTGCAAGTATTTCAGAACGTACTGTATGTGTGTGTGTGTGTGTGTGTGTGACTTCCCTCCCTTTCTTCCCTCCCTGTTCCACCGTCACCTTCCCATCCTATGTTTCCCTCCCTCATATTCCCCTCCCTTCATATTTCTCTCTCCCTGCCTCTCCCTTCCTCCCTCCCTCCCACCCTCCCTCACAAAGGAGAATCCGGCTATAGAGAGAACGTCACCCTGGCCTGACATTGGGCCGAAAGGGAAAAAGATCAGGGCGAAAGAGGGAGGGAGGGAGGGGGAGAAAGAGTTAAGGTGGAGGAAGAGAAAGAGGGTGGAAGGAAAAAGGGAGGGATGAGCGGAGGGAGAGAATAGGAGAGGGAGAGGGAGTGGTATGTGGGAGAAGGGAGATTAAGGGAGAAGTTGAAGAAATAGGGAGAAGGAAGGAATGAAAGAGGGGGAGGGGAAGAATGGGTAAGGGTGGAGAGAGAGAGAGAGAGAGAGAGAGAGAGAGAGAGAGAGAGAGAGAGTTAGGGTGGAGGGAGAGAGGGCGGGAGGGAGGAATAGGAAGGCAGGAGGAAAATGAAGAAAGAAAGAAGACGAGAGGGAAAGGAAGGGGAGGAGAGGGAGAAGAGAAGGAAGAGGAGGAGGAGAGGGAAGAGAAGAGAAGGAAGAAGGGAGGGATCGCATGTCTTCCAGGGAGATGAGGAAGAAGGAAGACAAATAGCCGACAAAGAGCCGAGGGAGGGAGGGTGGGAGGGAGGGGAGGAAGTATGAGGGAGAGAAAAATGAGTGAAGGAAGGAGAAAGGGAGGGAGGG
>NC_137049.1:21627393-21647393 GCF_032717465.1 Coenobita brevimanus | reverse complement strand
TTAATACCTAACCTAACCTAACCTAACCTAACCTAACTTTGCGGTGTTAATAACTATTTCGTTAATAGTGAAAGTGTTTATTGGAGGATTTATTAAGCTCAAAGAAAAAAAATGAGCTGGTAACAAATAAAGAAAAAATCGTCCTCGCACAGAAGAGGTAAAAAATAAATAAATGAAATGGGAAAAAATGAAATTAAGAAATACGTGGAAATAAAAGGAAATTAAATAAAAATAAATGCAAGGGAGGAGTGAATAGATCCGAACGAATCTGAAAAACTAATCAGTAATTCGGAAACCATTTCATATCACCAGGTTATGTGTAATTTATTCATGAACGATGTGAATAAATCTGCGTCAACCCGAAATCAACTGAAATCGAACGAAAGTCATTAAAAAAAATATATATCCCATTTTTCACTTGCAAATCTCCAATAACTGTGATGCCTTGTTATTTTTGTATGCTAGTCACGAAGAAGTGCAAGAGGAGGATTCGCTTTTTTCTCTGCTACTGCCAGACATTTTATTTAGCTTTCGAGAGCGTCCTGGTTTTGTATGCTAGTCACGAGGAAGTGCAGAATTAACTTACATTTACGAGACATTATTTTTTAAGTAGTAGTAGTAGTAGTTGTAGTAATAGTAGTAGTAGTAGTAGTAGTAGTAAATACTACTTCTACAACTACTAATAATACTCCAACATTTCTCCGTTGTAGCATCCTCCATGATCCCACTCCCGGAAATAAATATTTGTGCTGTGTGGACGCTCTCTCTCTCTCTCTCTCTCAGAACGATGGAATTTTGATTATTCATTGCTGTCATACCCGCTTAATCCAATTTTTTGTGAATGTAGCATGAATAAAATAAAATAAATTCTTTAAACAAGGGATAATACCAATTTTAGTACCGCGGAGATAACAATAATAAAAAAATAAATAAAAGCTTCACCGTATTTCAGAGGTTACATTATCGCCTAGAATACCGCTAACCTCGCTTCATTTTAGCCTCCGCCATGATTGCACCTAGCGGAAGTAAACATTGGATGTGTATCACGTGCTTGGGTTTTACATTTCTATTCGCTGTTTTTTACGATTTGTTCACTTCCTTCGCTTGCTCCAGGATGTGAAGTGTAGCGTGAATGTTTCGTGATCAGGATGAGACATAAGGTAAGGTTGGGAGCCCGGAAAGTGACTAAAAAATGAAATAAATACGAGAAGGAAAAATGGAGAGTGGAGTGACTAACGTGCAGATTTTTACTTTCATGTTCTTGTCAACCAAACAGCGGATATGACGCGATGTGAAGTGAGCTGTGAAGATGTGGAGATAAAAACAGTTAAGATAGGCCTGGAAGTGACATGTAGTTGAAGAAAAAGGGCGGAAATAGTCGGGAAATGAGTGACGTGATGAGTAGGACGAGAAGAAAGAACGGATTTAACGGTACTGCATTTCGTATCATATCCTGTATTTGTTTTTTGTTTTTCATTTGGGTTTCGTGTTTTCTCTAATTGCTTGTAGAACCATATATTTTTCATTTCCCCCTTTTCTTTACTAGTTTAGACACAGGCGTTCTTTACCACTACTTTACGACGAAAATTCCTTAAAATTATCTGTACCCGAAACATCTTTGATAGGGATTGGAACCTACTGTCATAACACTCAGTGGGATTCGAGTTTGTTTTGATTATAGCTAAGGGGATAACTACTTTAGATTAACTTTGATTATGACATTACTGTTTTGATTAATAGATAGTTACTGTACTGTTTTAATTTAGTTACATAATTAACAAGGGTCGGGATATTGGAACATCTGTTGATTTTTTGTTAATTTCTTTTTTCTAGGAAGAACTATAGACCTGACTTTGGCCCGTATTCTCGTTGATTAAGAAAGCTCCCTAACACCTTTTCCTAAGCGGTGTATTTTGCCTACTACTGAACACTGTACTATCCCATTCTTTTATATTAATCTAAATCACTCAGGCATCGCCAGATAGCGCATACATAACGTACATGTTTCTAAGAAATAATTCCTCAAGGTATGTACAGTATATAAATTTTAGTGTGAGAAATTAAAAAAAAAAAAATCGCCTATTTCCATACTTTTTTTTGTTTTTTTAGAGTGTTGTAGTAGGCTTGTTACATGAAAATAAAAAACTTTTTGAAAAAATATTTTTGAAGAGATGCTTATTTTTTATTTACAGTGATGCAGTAGGCCTATTAGAAAGACATCAGACATCATTGTTGTATATTAAGTTTTCTGATTTATTTATTTAGTGTCGCTCCAAGCCCAGCGTTCCGATCTTTAGGGTGAGGCTTTTTTTTTTTTTTTTTTATCATATTATCGCCAGAATATGTAGGGAAACCTCGTAGTGAAGAAGTTTTAAGGTGTTGGACTCCGTTGCGATTATTATTATTATTATTATTATTATTATATTATTATTATATTATTATTATTATTATATTATTATTATTATTATTATTATTCCTGCTGCCGCCAGACGATTTATTACAGGTTAGACCTCGTAATGAAGGGTTTAACTGTAATCAATACGTGGCCTTTAAATACCTTTCTGTTCTATTACGGGTGAGTTGTGTACCTGAGTGTTCATTAAAGGTATTGGAGGAAGGACTGTGAGTACTGAGAGAGAATGTCGGGGATATTTTATGCGAAAGATTACAAAATATTTTCCTTTTTAGTTTTTAGTTTTTCACTTCTGAATAATCAAATAAGTTTTAACAAATCGTCATTCTGTTATTTCACTGTTTTGTTCGAATTTCTGAATCTTTCCTACTCAATTCATGGTAGTGGGAATAGGGTGGTGGTGGTGATAATGGTGATGGTGGTGGTGGTGGTGGTGGTTGTGATGATGATGATGATGAAGATTTTCCCTTCCCTCCCCTAACTTTCCCTACTTTCTCCCTCCTCTTTCCCACCCTTCCCTACCCTATCTCCTCTTCTTTCTTTACCCATTCGCCCTCTCCAGCCCCCTCGCACTTCATTCTTTTCCTCCTCCTCCCCCTCCCCCTCCCCCTTCTTCCATTACCACATTAAATTGTGAAGTAATGCTTTTTACCTCTCTCTCTCTCTCTCTCTCTCTCTCTCTCTCTCTCGCTGTTCTCTCCTGTCACCCCTCACTCTCACCCTCCCCTTCCCTTCCCTTCCATCTCCCAATAGCATCATCGTCTCCCACCTCTTTCCCTCTCTCCCTTCCCCTCTTCCTTCTCCCCTTTCTCCCGCTTCCCTTTTCTGTCCTTCTCTCCCTTCTCCGTCCATTTCCTTCCCACTCCTCCCCCACTCTCCCCTCCATTCCCCCCTCCTCGCCCTCAATCCCCCACTCCATTCCTCCCCTTATAATTCCTCAATCCTACTCTTAATCCCAGACTAATCCCAATTTTATAGACCCTCATAGTCGTCCATTTCACACTTAGGATTTATTTTATTGATTGATTTATTTGTTTTAATTGTCAGGTTTTTCATTGTATTGCTTTGATTTTTAACTTGGGCTTTACTTGCCTTTTATTCGATGCAGTTATATTTGAGTTATTTTTTTTTTTCATTATCATTATTATCTTTATCATCATTATTATTTTTATCATCATTATTATCTTTATCATTATTATCTTTTTCTTCATTTTTATTATCTTTTATCATTATTATCTTTATCATTACATTTATCATCATTATCATCATCATCCTGGGTCGTATTCTCAAAGGTATTTACGATGAATTCCCAATCATAACTCAGACATTATTATTATTATTATTATTATTATTATTATTACTACTGTTGTTGAAGAATGGACAACGAGAGTAGAATCTTTCTTTGTCCTTCAAAAATAATGGTATGATATGAAAATTGTCACAGCTGTTACTAAGGATAGAAGGGAGAAAAGAAAATATCAGAAATTTCCATGTTTAGTTTTTCCCGTTAAAAAAAAAAAAAAAAAAAAAGTTACGACAATGAATCGATTGTAAATAGGTTTCAGAATCCCACCAGATTTTTTTTATTTTTTTTCACCAAAGGATAGGTTGAGGTACAGAGAAAGAACAAGGAAATTTTTCAGAAGGGGTACTGTAAAAAACTTGTCATCTCTTTCACGCTCTGATTTATTTACAGATATTTATTTAGTCTATTAATCTGCGTATATATATATTTTTTCTGTATCGTACTTTAGTATTTTTTCTCTTTTTTTTTTCTCTAAGTTTACTACGTGTATGATAGGCTGACTCCCAGGCGCGGATGAACACACGGAAAGATGGCGCGGACTGAAAAGCGGGGAAGGTTATGGGTCACTCCCTTCCCGTGCCTAAAATTGCCCAAATATCCGCCAAAATTGCCAAAATATCCACGAGAGTTATTGTGCCTGCCTCCAATCTCACTTAACCCTTTGCAGCTCGTTTATAGTAGCCCTATCTCCGCGCACCACTCGCCCAATAGGGGAATAAATACGCACGAGTTTTTAAATGTGAAAATGGGAGTTACAAGCCTCCGCGCAGCAAACTAGTGCCCACGCTTCCCCTCCCCCTCTCTCCCTCTCTGTACGTGACTGGAATAACTTTACAAATATCCTGTAGCATATTGACTATCATGGGTTCGATTCCATTCAGTCCATTGTGAATTTTAGTTATTTCAGTGCCTTCCTCTTCGTCCTTCGTGTGTGCGTGGGAGATAGTGATGTTTGAACGGCCTGGGTAGGTGTGATGTGGTGGGTGATAATAGTGTTTGCTAATGTTTAGGATAATTTGTAGGCTTATTTGGTGGATTATTGACTGTGTGTGTGTGTGTGTACATCTTTATCATTCCAGTGATTTCACATGCAGACATGGATTATGCTTTAGTTTTCCTCCTGTTTTCGTGAACTGCTATACACACCGCACTTTGGGCCTTGCAAAAAGTCCCTTAACACCTTTTTGATGGTGACTTATGTTTTTGCGCCGTCCATGCAACTGCTTTCAATTTTTCTTATTCCCAGACGAATTTGTTCATATTTGGAAAATACCTCGATTTTTTTTTTTTTTTTATATTTTTAGTACTGCCAAATTGATTTTTATTTTGCATAGGGAATACTTATTTACCACTATTATTATTATTGTTATTATAATTATTATTATTATTATTATTTACTTTAAAGGTATAACACAGTCCTGATATCTGCCATTTTAATTTCTGGCCATCACCTGACGATTTTCTTCAGGTTAGGGGAGATTTTTCCAACGGGGGGAGGTGTATGTAGCCTTCATTAACTTCATTAACCCCTTCAGCACGAGGGGGGGTTTGCCAAGCGGAAGGAAATAGTCTGGAGTAAAAATAAAAAAAATAAACAAATAATAATGGAGGTCAGGCAGGCTCAGTGGGGTAATAGAGAATGACTGAGTGTAAAGCCGACCCCCCGCCCCCCACTCCTTTCCCAACCCTCCTTCTTCCCCACCCCTCCTTCCCCACCCCCCACTCCTTTCCCATCCCCCCTTCTCCTTCTCCACCCCGCTTGTGCTTCCCCACCTCCCTTCCCTCCTCCTCTCCCTGTGTTCCCCTCCTTCCCCACCTCCTCCCCCTCCGACAATAGAAGAAAGGAAAAGAAGGAGAGAATAGCCCGGGTGAAGAGAATTTGATGAGGTTTGCGTGGGGAGGGGGGGTGGGGAGGAAAAAGTTGAGAGAGAGAGAGAGTTTGTCACTTAAACTCCATTCCCTTCATATTCCACTCTCCTAAAAATAAACCCAAACAGAAGTGACCCACCCATTTATTCACCAAATTCAGTCTTTGAAGGTGAGGATGACCAGTTACATTTCCCTGAGTAGCATTTATCTTCAGTATTCCAAACATACCTAAGACTTGAACCCTCATTAACCACGTTCTACTGGGGCGCCGTAACCCACTAGACCACCAATTGTCTATGATATGGTTACCACCCAGCGTAGTAAATATTTTCCTTAGATTTCAGGAAAACATCTAGCTTGTCACTCAGTGCCTAGTCACCTAAGTTAGTATCTAAAGACAGTGAGTGGATAGTCATGAAAATAAAAGGAGGAAATGATTTTAAGGGGAAATGTAATTGTGAAAGTGCAGGAGGAAATGCAGATATGAATGGTAATGAAAGGAAATGTGTGTGAAAGCGAGAGTGGAAAAATATCTTGCTATTCTGGTGTGTAGTGCCAAGTGTTTCTCTCTCTCTCTCTCTCTCTCTCTCTCTCTCTCATTTTCCATCTTCCCCCATTCCCCTCCCCTCCCTTCTTTTCTTCGTTCCCTTCTGTTCCCAGTTTATCACTTTACTATCCTTCATCCTTTCTCCCCCTCCCCCTCCTTCAACTCCTCCCCTCCCCTCCCCTCCACCACCATACTTCACTCTCTCGGTAATTGAATAACTGTTTTTCCTCTCCATTTCGTCTCTTTCTCACCTCGTAGCGGCCACATTTTTTTTTTTTTTTTTTTTTTTTTTTTTTTTAGGGAAGAAGGACAGTATGGGATGGGAAAATGAGAGATAACAGGAAGGAAGGAAGGAATAAGAAATGAAGGTTCAGTGGAAGGAAGGAAGGAAACTAGGAAATGAAGGTTCAGTGAGTGAGAGAGAGAGAGAGAGAGAGAGAGAGAGAGAGAGAGAATATAACCAAAGTAGGTGAGAAGGAAAGAACTAATGAAAAAAAAAAAAATCAGACAGCGAAAAGTTTGGCTGGATGCAGAATGATCGAATAAAAAAAGATGAAAAAGTAAAAAAAAAAAAAAACAGGCGGAACTTGAAAAAAAAAAAAAAAAAAAACTTTGGTCTTTATTTTTCCATAATTGTTCGACATGTTTGTGTTTGAAAGTTGGCGAAAACTCTGACCAGAAGTTTTTTTTCTTTGCAGTCTAATAAGCGTTGAGAGAGAGAGAGAGAGAGAGAGAGGGGGGTTCGATCTAAACTCTATATCCTCGATTCATCATTGTCTTCCTTCTCTCTCTCTCTCTCTCTCTCTCTCTCTTTTCCTGTTACACCTCTCTCTCATTTTTGGTAGTCAGCCCTCTCTTTCACACTTCCTGTCAAACCCCTCTCTCACTTACTGCTCTCTTACACCTCTCTCACTTTTTCTACTCAGCCCACTCACATTTTTCACTAAGACCTCTCTCTCACTTTTGCTCTCTCTCTCTATCAAGTCCCATCTCTTTCTCCTAAATAAAACATATATAAAACCATTGCATTTCTTTACGGATTTTGTTTAACTTGAGAGAGAGAGAGAGAGAGAGAGAGAGAGAGAGAGAGAGAGAGACAAAGATACCTATAATCCTTTCACCTTAACTTGGCCCAGCTTTTCGTCCTTTTGTAGCTTATTTCACGTAGCTCAGTGGCAGAAAAAGACAGCACTGTGGCTCTACATCCTGTCCAAGGCACTTCTTCGTGATTAGCATCGTATTCATGTGTTAGTCTTGGCGAGAGAAATTTTAGGCCAAGTTAGAGTAAAAGGAGCCTCTCTCTCTCTCTCTCTCTCTCTCTCTCTCTCTCTCTCTCTCTCTCTCTCTCTCTCTCTCAAGAAGTTCATTAATTGTAGAGTAAGAAGTAGAAATGTGACAGAGACTCCTTAAGATTTTCGGAGCATGACTTAATTTCTTTGTAATTCCAGGAGCTGAGAGTTAAGTCGGTAATTGGAATGTGTTTAGCCTTTGTCTGTGCGAAGTGGCCTTAAAATACTCGATGTTTATGTAAGGTGTTTGAGGAGTATGTTACGTGTGTGTGTGTGTGTGTGTGTGTGTGTGTGTGTGTGAGGTGTAGTAGTGTGTGGTGTGGTAGTATGTGTAGTGTGTGGTGTGGTAGTTTACATAGTGTGTGATGTGGTAGTGTGCAATGAGACAGACTAAGGCGTGTGTATGGAAGAGTGAATGTGGCAGTATGAAGTGTGGCAGTATGTATGAGCTTGAGCAGTATGAATGATGTCAGTATGAGGTTTCTACGATGCAGTACTCTCTTTTAATATGAGTACTATAATTACCTTTAAAATATTTTATACATCATCAACACTTACAGGTTAATTACGTTGTCACCTATCCTTGTTGTAGGTGGGAAGGAGGTAATTGGTGTGGTAATGAAGGAGCAGTTAGGTATTATTAGGTGATTAATGAGTGTCTCGCGTAATTGAAGTGTGTGTGTGTGAGAGAGAGAGAGAGAGAGGGAGAGAGAGAGAGAGCAAAGAACGGAAAAATAAGGAATGGGAAATGAAAAGAAAAAGAGTCGATGGACGTGTAAAGAGAGAGAGAGAGAGAGAGAGTGTGTGTGTGTGTGTGTGTGTGTGTGTGTGTGTGTGCAGGAGGATGTTTACGAATATTTCAGGATGTAAAAATATGCTTGAAAATAATGGGCTTGTTAGAGAATGGGGCGAAAATGATGATAGTGATTAAGAGGCTGAGAACAGGATTTATTACGAGAGAGAGGGAGGGAAGGAAGGAAGAAAGAAAGAAAGAAAGAGGGAAAGAAAAAGAAAGAAAGAAAGGAAGGAAGGAAGGAGCAGAGGGAGGAGGAAGGGAGAGGGGGAGAAAAGAATAACTGAATGGAGGAAGGAAAAGTATTATTTATTCATTACATAAACTTTTTCAACTCTCTCCTCATCTTTCACTTAATCTATCCGTATATCTATTTATCTATTTATATATCTATCTGTAGTTATTAGGGTATTATTATTATTAATTTCTCCTTCACTCCCTCCCTTCCTCACTGTCTCCTTCCTTCCCTCCCTCTCTGTCTCCTTCCATCCTTCCATCCCTGTCTCTGTATCTCCTTCCTTCCTTCCATCTCGACCTCCTTCCTTTCCTCCCTCTCTCCTTCCTTCTGTCCCTCTTTCTCTTTCCTTCCTTCCTTCCCTCCCTCCCTCCCTCCCTCCCTCCCTCCCTCCCTCCCACTAATTATATTTTAACGCTGGATTCAACGCGTCGTTTACATAATAATTTTTAGTTAAGGAGAGAGAGAGAGAGTACGAAGTTGCCATCATTAAAAGTTTGCTTAAATGATGATAGGGATTTTTCTTTTTTTTGTTATTTTTTGTATCCATGAGAGAGAGAGAGAGAGAGAGAGAGAGAGAGAGAGAGTATGGTAATGTAAGTCGCTATGGGATCCAATGTGTATGTATTCAGTGGTAATGGTGGCAGTCGCTTCTTCCATCTTACACCCTCCCTCCCTCCCTTCCTCTCTTTTCCTCCCCCTCTCTTCCTTTCTCCCCTCCCTCCCTCCAGTTTCTACCTACTTCTCCCTTACCTTCACTGCGCCCCCCTCCTCCCCTTTCCTCTCCCTCACCATACCTTCCTCCCCTCCCTCCACAAAGCCTCCTCTTTTCTCTCCTCCCCTCTTCCCCCTTCTTCCTTATCTTCCCTTACCTGTCACGGTCTCCTTTCCCCCTCCTCTCTCCTCCTTTCCCCTCCCCCTCACTCTTCCCCCTTCCCTCTCCCTCACTCTTCCGCTTCCCTCTCCCTCACTCTTCCCCTTCTCTCTCTCTCTCTCTCTCTCTCTCTCTCTCTCTCTCTCTCTCTCTCTCTCTCTCTCTCGCAACGTTAATACTAATTGAGCGTGCATCGAATTATTTTGTTTTTGTTTTTCATATATAACTTAGTCTCATAAATAGTTTCTGACGTCATGTGGTGCTTTTCAGAACGCCTTTGATAAAATATTTTCTTATTAAACGGGTATTTAAAGTAAGATGATTAGTGTTGAATGTGAAATTGACACACACACACACACACACACACACACACACACACACACACACACACACACACACACACACACACACACACACACACACACACACAGCATTTCCCAGTCTCTCGTCCCAGTAAATACTTGCATGTCCTTGTGTGTTCCCTTCAGTCACCATTTATATTTTCCAACTTTTCCTGCCGGGGGTTTTATGCTAGAGAGAGAGAGAGAGAGCTTACTTTCCTTCCCTCACACACCTTGGTCAAATTTGATCTTTCCTCCAGTAAGCCTCCTCTATTTCCTGTGTTCTCTCTCTTTCCCCCCTCCCCACTCCCCCTTTCCCACCCCCACAGAGATCCCGCACCCCCCCCCTTGTCTCCAGGTTTATCCCTTCAACACGCACGCGCACACACACACACACACACACACACACACACACACACACACACACAGGTCCCCTCTTAATAAACCTTTACTACGTTTACTTCTGTCCTCCACCCAACCCATCTCTCCCTTTCCTCTCCCCATGCAACCCCTCTTCCCCCACCCCACCCCCATGCAACCCCTCTTCCCAACACCCCACACAGTAAGCACTCCACCCAGACCCCCCCTACCCCTTCTAAATTCCCCTTGCCTCCACCCCACACCTAACCCCCTTTCCCCTCCCCTAACACTCGCACCCACCCAGACCTCCCCGCCCCACCTGTCTCTCTCCCCCTCTCCTTACCCCCCCACACGCCCACACCCCTTCACCCCCCTTCCACTGCCCCCCCTGCCCCCCCATCCAAATTTTCCCGGTTACCATGGCAATTGTTTGGTTGGCTTTGCAGTTGATGTTATCCTTCCTTGTTTGACCACGAACTTTTTTTTTTTTTTTTTTTTTTTTTTTTGACTGCTGGCTATGGGGACGTGAATGTACTGTGTGTGTGTGTGTGTGTGTGGGTGTTTGTTTGTGTGTGTGGGGGTGTTTGTGTGTGTGGGGGGGTGTTTGTGTGTGTGTTTGTGTGTGTGTGAGGGGTGTCTGTCTGTCTGTGTCTCTGTCTACCTTTTGTTTTGTGTGTGTGTGTGTGTGTGTATGTGTGTGTGTGTGTGAGAGAGAGAGAGGAGACGAGAGGAGGGTAATTGAGGTAAGTGAATATAATACCACGTTAATACCAGCTGTATTTATACTTGAGAGAGTAATTAACCTGTTCTGAAAGGCGTCCTGAATTAATACCAAAGGAATACAAAATGAGGCCTGACGGGAGGGCAAGCGAGGTCACTGGAGGGAGTTCAAAGAGGAGTTCAAAGGGAGGGAGATCAAAGAGGGAGTACAGAGAGGAATTCAAAGGGAGGGAGGTCAAAGAGGGAGTACAAAAAGAGGAGTTCAAAGGGAGGTCAAAGAGGGAGTACAAAGGAATTCAGAGGGAGGAAGGTCAAAGTGAGTACAAAGAGGAATTCAAATGGAGGGAGGTCAAAGAGAGGAGTTCAGTGGGAGGGAGGTCAGAGGGATGAAAGGAGAGGGACGTCTAATTGGATATGAAGGGAAGGAATTCAAATGAGAGTTCAGAGGGAGTACAAAGTGACTTGTTTCCCTCTTCCTTTCCTACTCATGTCCATTCACACCCCTTCTCCCTCTCTTTCTCTCTCCCTTTGCTATTTCTTTCTCTTTTTCTTCCTCTTCTTTTCTCTCTTTACTTCTCTACTCCTTGACTCCTCCTTCCCTCCTTCCTGTTGCTCCTTCCCACTTTCTTAGATTCCCTCTTATCTTCTTCCTTTCCTCCCCCTTTCTTCCTTCTTTCTTCCCCCCTTTCTTCGTTCTTTCCTCTCCCTTTCTTCCTTCTTTCCTCCCTCTTTCTTCCTTCTTCCCTTCTCCTTTCTTCTTTCCTCCCCATTCTTTCCTTCCTTCCTCCCTCATTCTTCTTTTTTCCTCCCCCTTTCTTCCCTTGTTCCTCCTACTTTCATCTTCCTTTCCTCCCTCTTTCTTCGTTCTTTCCTCCCCCTTTCCTTCTTTCCTCCCCCTTTCTTCGTTCTTTCCTCCCCCTTTCTTCCCTTGGTCCTCCTACTTTCATCCTTCTTTCCTCCCTCTTTCTTCGTTCTTTCCTCCCCCTTTCTTCCTTCTTTCTTCCCCCCTTTCTTACTTCTTTCCTCCCCCTTTCTTCCCTTGTTCCTCCTACTTTCATCCTTCTTTCCTCCCTCTTTCTTCGTTCTTTCCTCCCTCTTTCTTCCTTCTTTCCTCCCTCTTTCTTCCTTCTTTCCTCCCCCTTTCTTCCTTCATTCCTCTCCCTTTCTTCTTTCCTCCCCCCTTCCTTCCTTACTCTTCCCTCTTTTCTCCCCCTTTCTTCCTTCTTTCCTCCCCTTTTATTCCCTTGTTCCTCCTACTTTCGTCCTTCCTCCCTCTTTCTTCCTTTTTTTCTCCCTTATTCTTTCATTTTCCCTCCCTCTTTCTTCCTTATTTCTTCTTTCCTCCCCTTTTCTTATCTTGTTCCTCCTACTTTCGTCCTTTCCTCCCGCATTCTTCCATTTCTTCCTCCCTCTTCCATTTTTCCTCCCTCTTTCTTCCCTATTTCTACTTTCCTCCATTTTCCTCCTTTCCTCCCTCCATCCTCCTCTCCCTCCTCCCCTCCTCTTCCCTTCCTCATCAAAGGAATAATTACTTTTGGAGTCAGTTTTAGCCTCTTGATTACCCGTGATTAGCTCTCTCTCTCTCTCTCTCTCTCTCTCTCTCTCTCTCTCTCTCTCTCTCACTGTCTCTCTCTCTCTCTCTCTCTCTCTCTCTCTCTCTCGTTTGCATTTCCTCAGGGCATTTCATTAACATACTTTTGCTTTCAGTCTCTCTCTCTCTCTCTCTCTCTCTCTCTCTCTCTCTCTCTCTCTCGTTCCCTTCCCCTCCCCTCATTTCCTCTCTCCTCTTTATGGCCTGACTAAGACGTGACTGCCCTGAGAGAGAGAGAGAGAGAGAGAGAGAGAACGTTAATGAAATGCCCTGAGGAAATACAAATGAGAGAGAGAGAGAGAGAGAGAGAGAGAGAGAGAGAGGTCAAGGAGAAGAACAAGGAGGAAACATGAGGGGAAGGAACAGTGGAGAGGATAAGTGACGAAGGTGTAATTAAGAGAGAGAGAGAGAGAGAGAGAGAGACATACAGATAGGGAGATGTTAAGAGAGGGAGAGTGATAGAGATGCAGAGAGGGAGGGAGGGAGGGAGAGGAGATGGGGAGACAAATAGAGAGGGAGGGAAGATGAGTAGAGAATTTAGAGAGAGAGTAAGGGAGGGAAGGGAGGAGGAGGAGAGATGGAGAGGGATGTAGCGTGGGAGAGAGGAAAGTTAGAGGGAAGGGAGGTGGGGAGAGATTTAGAGAGGGGTGCTAACTTTCTCCCCCTCTTCTTGATCACTTTAAGCCCTTGTTCTCTCACCCTCTTTTTTCTCCCCTCCTCTCCTCTCACCCCTTCTTCTCCCCCTCTCTTCCCTCCTCTTTCCCTTCCCTTCTCTTCCCCTCCTCCTCCTCCTCCTTCTCATTCTCCTTCTTCTTCTTACATAGCCTTCTTCATCATTTTTATTCTCATTTTTTCTCCCTTTTCTCACCCCTCCCTTTCTCTCTCTCTCTCTCTCTCTCTCTCTCTCTCTCTCTCTCTCTCTCTCTCTCTCTCTCGTTTCGCTTCACAGTCTTGGTTTTCTTGACGTGACGTAAAGCAATATTTTAATTTATCTGATCAGGGTTGAGGCAGGAATGGGTACACACACACACACACACACACACACACACAAACACACACACACACACACACACACACACACACACACACACACACACACACACACACACACACACACACACACACACACACACACACACACACACACACACACACACACACACTAAGCCGTATGAGTGGTAAGGAGGACACGTCAAGGATAAGGAAGATTTAGGGAGGAGGAGAAAAGTGGGAGGGAGGGGGGAGGGAGGAAGGCAAAGATGGAGCAAGGGAGGAAGGAAGAGGGAGGAAAGGAGGAGAGTAGGAAATGGAGAGGGAGAAAGGAAGCAGTGAAAGATGGAGGGGCGGGGGGAGGAAGGCAAGGAGGGAAGAGAGAGAGAGAGAGAGAGAGAGAGTGAGTGAGTTACATAGATACACAGACCACACACACCTTACGATCCCTACGAGGCGGTCCGGTCCATAATACTAATACAGCGCTATAATTATAAGAGCAGGAGAAAACGATAACACAGCTGAAGGCGCTCTCCCTCACCCTCCAGACTCTCCTGCGTAAACGTACAGGAAACAAGAGAGGAAGTAATACCTTGCAGGACTGAAAAACCTGAAGGAGAGAGAGAGAGAGAGAGAGAGAGAGAGAAACGGAGGGAAATTAAATGAAAGGAGATATGAAGAAAAGGAGAAAAAAATAATGAGAGAAATGTGAGTTAGAAGGGGTGGAAAGAGGGTAATGGTAGAGAGAGTGTGTGAGGTGGATGAAGGGTAATGGTAAAGAAGGAGAGAGAGGGAGAGAGAAAGAGCGAGTGATCAGGATGTATAGAGCTATTGTGGGCGAGTAAGGAGACATTTACGAGAGAGAGGGAGAGAGAGAGAGAGAGAGAGAGAGAGAGCGAGCGTCGTAGAGAAATTTACGCTCAAGATTTTTTCATCCCCCTCACCACCACCACCACCACCACCATCATCATCATCATCATCATCATCATCATCATCATCATCATCATCATCCAGCTCTAATTTTCGTCAATAATATGGATTGAATCAGTTTTATTCCGTGTTAAAAATAAATAAATAAATAAAAATAAAGCCAGTCATGTTTTTTATTCGACTGGCTTTGGACTAAGTCACGAGCGTCTCCCGTCGAGTTATATATAGGTTTGACTCTCTCTCTCTCTCTCTCTCTCTCTCTCTCTCTCTCTCTCTCTCTCAATAATAATAATAATAATAATAATATTTGTGATTATTCATATTCATGGATGGATGGGAAGAGGTTGCAGAATAGAAGTGGAATTAATATTAAATAATATATGCTTGGATAGAGAAAATGAGGAAGGAAGGAAGGAAGGATATATGCAAGGAAGAAAGGATGGAAGGAAGGAAGGATAACTGCAAGGAAGAAAGGATAGAAGGATACGGGGAAGGAAGGAAGGAAGGTAGGTATGATTAGATGGATAGGTTAACATTGATAGATGGATGGCTGTCGGCTGGATAGAAAAAAGGATGGTAGGAATGGATGGATGGATGGATTAAGAGTTGTATGTAGGTTGGTTAGAAGGAAGGACGGGAGGGTGAAGAGGTGGATGGATGGATCGATAAATGAAAAAAATTGATGGAGTGATAAAATTGATGGCTGGATAAATTAAGAAGCGAGGAAGGAGAGTATAAATGAATTACGAAATAAATTAATAACTGAATAAATGTATGATGAAGGAAGGGAGGAAAGCAGAGACCCTTGAGTGAACGATGGAATGAAGAATTAATATTAAAAGTGAAAAATGAGAGAAATATGAACAACGTCAGAAAGGGAGAAGCATTAGAGGGAAGGAATAAGAGTACCAGTGTGTGAGAGGAAAATAGAGAGTAGAGAGGAGAGAGAAAAGAGAGCGAGTGGTGGGAGTGGAAACAATGTGAGGGGAGGTGTGAGGGGTGTAAGGGGATGAGTGTATGGGAGGGGAAAATGAGGAAATGTGGAGGGGGAGAGTGAGATGCTGAGTGGAAAGTGTTTGAGTAAAAGGGGTGGGGGGACGTGTGTGTGTGTGTGTGTGTGTATGTGAGAGAGAGGGAGAGAGCATGATTTAATGAAGGGGAGGTGGTGAGTGAAGGGAGGGAGGGGAAATGATGAGGATGATGGTGATAGAGGGGAGGGGAGGAGGGAGAAAGGGATGATAGAGGAGGAGGGAAGAAGAACGGAAAAAATGAGGGGAGAAAAGTGGTTGAGGTGGAAGGAGAGGAGGTGTGAAAAGGAGGGAGGGAAGGAGAAATTGAGAGAGAGAGAGAGAGAGAGGTCAGGCAAAGTACACAGTCTTAACAAGGTAAACACATCATTAGACCATCCCCCTTGCACCAATACATCACCACACTGCAACATTAACACCTCTGCAATACCTCTGCAACATTACCCCTTGCAATACCTCTGCAGCATTAACCCCCTTGCAATACCTCTGCAACATTACCCCTTGCAATACCTCTGCAACATTACCCCTTGCAATACCTCTGCAGCATTACCCCTTGCAATACTGTACCTCTGCAACATTACCCCTTGCAATACTGTACCTCTGCAACATTACCCCTTGCAATACCTCTGCAACATTACCCCCTTGCAATACCTCTGCAACATTACCCCTTGCAATACCTCTGCAACATTACCCCTTGCAATACCTCTGCAACATTACCCCTTTAATACCTCTACAGCATTAACCCCCTTGCAATACCTCTGCAACATTACCCCTTGCAATACCTCTGCAACATGACCCCTTAAATCTTAAATCACCTCCCAGCCACATTTTCTCTGAGCCTGTTGCAACATAACCCCTTTATGCAACACCAACATCACTCTGCCACAATTGCAACAACACCTCTTCAGTCCGATGACGTAATTTTAACACTAATCAGCATCTGCTGACGATTTTATTCAGAGATTTTATTCCACTATTACTGAAGGAGTTTTATTTATTATATATCTGTCTGTCTATCTATCTGTCTATCTGTCTTTGTCTATCTATATCTATCTAAATCCTCTAACCCCACTAGGTCGAAAAATCCCACCTAAGCTAAAGAAAATCGACTGAAGGTAGAATTGAAGTAGTGAAATAGTAGGTGTGTTGCACTGTGTTGCAGAATGTTGCACACTAGCGTTACGTGGATATTAGCGGGAAGGAATTGGATGGCGTCTGTTTAGTGGAAGTTGCTACTGTTGCATGCAAATGATGAAAGGGGAGAGTGTAGAGTGTTGAGGGAAATTACTGTACTGCACTCTCTCTCTCTCTCTCTCTCTCTCTCGAAGAAAATCGTCCGAGCTCATCTATACTCCTTTCACCTTAACTTGGCCCAGGTTTTCGTCTTTTTCCAGCCTGTTACGGTCTATATTCATAACATGGCACATCTTCGTGACTAGCATTGTATTTTAGTGTTAATCCGTTTTTACAAGTCAGCAAAGAAAGATGGAGAGATAGCAGGTCAGGTGAGAGAGAGAGAGAGAGAGAGAGAGAGAGAGAGAGAGAGAGAGAGAGAGCAACTAAACAAAATTGCAAAAGTTGATTACTGTGAAAAGGATAAAGTTTATAATCGTGTGTGTGTGTGTGTGTGTGTGTGTGTGTGTGTGTGTGTGTGTGTGAGAGAGAGAGAGAGAGAGAGAGAGAGAGAGAGACACGATGAATACCTCCCTGACTTTATTGCCTCGTGAAAATATCTTTTGTGAGGAACCTGGGCTGTTTGGCCTTACAGCAGTCATTCATTCTTCATTCATTCATTCATCCCTTCATTCACTCATTCATTCAAAGTTCATTCTGTCTTCAATCATTCATTCTTCATTCATCGCGTCATTCATTCTTTCATTCTTTCACTCATTCATTCATTCAGTCAGTCATCCCTTCATTCAATCTTCATTCATTCATCATTCATTCTTTACTCACTCACTTATCCCTCTTATTTTCATTCATCCATTCATCGTTAATTATTCATTAGTCACATACTTGTTTGGTTAATGTTTTTTTGTCTCTTTAGTTATTCATTTTTTTTTTCGTACTTCATTATGACATTTTGCTTTATTTTCATCTTTATTTCAGTGTTCTGGGTCCTTTATTTCAGCCTTTTTTTTATTTTTTATTCTCATTTTTCGTTTCATTTTATACTGATTATTTTTTCATTATTATTGTCATGTCCTTTCATTCTCCTTTCATTTTTCATCTTAATTCCGTTCGTTGATTCCTGGTTCCTTTATTTTCCATTCATTCTCATTCATTTTTTTAATTATTTTTTTTTTATTCTCGCATCTCTCTTCCTCATTTTTTTTTTTCTGACATGTTTATTTTCTTCTTTTCTTCCGTATTCGATCCTTCATCCTGCCCAGTCTTCCATCTTTCATTTTCTGCTTTCCTTCTTCTGTCCTTCGTTCCTTCGTTCCCTCCTTCCTTCCTTCCGTCCTTCCTTCCTTCTATCAGTTTCTTCCTTCCATCTTTTCCATTCATCCATCCATCGTTCTTTCTTTCCTTCACATCACTTCCTGCCTGCCTGCCTTCCTTCCTTCCTTCTTTCCATCACTATCTTCCATTCATTCATCCATCCATGCATCCATTCTTCTTTCATCCATTCTTTCCTTCACCCTTCTTCACTCTTCTCTCCTTTCTTCCTCCTTCCTCCTCCTCCTTCTTCTACTGATCTTCATCAATCTTTCCCTCCTCCTCTCAAGTATTTTTATATCCCCTTATCTCTTTCAGTTTAATCTTGTCTTTTTTCCTCTTTCCCTTTGTTCAGCTATTCTTCCTTTTATCTTCCCCTCCCTCTCCCCCCCCCTCCCTCTTTATGTCTCTCACCCCCCTCCGGCTCCCTCTCCTTCTGTCCTCCATTCTCTCTCTCTCTCTCTCTCTCTCTCTCTCTCTGCTGCTACTACTACTACTACTACTACTACTCGTTATTATTACAGTAGCGGAGTCTTAAAAAAAAACAGCAATAATAGTAGCTTGTAAATCAACCAGGATTTTGTATCTCGCCAATAGAAAGCCTGTAGGGAAGAAAATAGATTAGTTCTGTTATTCTTGGTGTTATTTATTTACTAGATAGATATGTAGATAGATAGACAATATAGTAGTTCTGTTAGTACTGATATTTTTTTACTAGATAGGTAGATAGACAATATATTAGCTCTTATTCTTGGTGTTATTTCCTAGATAGATAGATAGATAGGCAGATAGATAGATAGGCAGATAGATAGCTGAAGCACAAAGTGTAGTAACGGATGTGTAGTACGCCTGTGTATTATTGTTTTTTTTTACTATATAGGTAGGTACATAGATAAATTGATAGATAAATAGATAGATAAAGCATAAGTAGTGATGGCTGTGCAGTACCCTCCTTGTGTCTCTATATTAGTGTTTGTAATAATAGTCCAATACAAGATAAAATAATAACAATAACATTAATAATATCTAAATAATTTATCCCCATCCATCTAAATCCTTACGTATCACTGAAACTAAACACCTGAAACCTTAGTGAAACAAACACGACCATTACAGCGCCTAATTAACCCCTTCACCTGCCTGTAATTAACCTAGACTCACCTGAAGAAACGCTACTGTCATTACCTTTACGTCTTCATGCCTCTAGTGCTTATTATTTGTTTGTTTGTTTATTTATTTATAGGTGAGGGAGGCTTCGTTGAGTTGTAGTTTCCAGAGAGAGAGAGAGAGAAACAGTAGAAGGGAGGAAAAGAAGAGGGGGTGGGGGAAAGGGAAGAGAGAGAGAGAGAGAGAGAGAGAGTCGCGTAATAGACCATTTTCTCTCTATAGAAAAATATTAATTGGTAATCACAGTGCTCGATACTTGAGAGAGAGAGAGAGAGAGAGAGAGAGAGAGAGAGAGAGAGAGAGAGAAGGAGTAAGGAAAGGAGGACGGTAAAGAAAATGAGATGGAAGGAGTAAAAATAATGTAAGACAGGAAGAGGAAAGAGGAAAAAATGAAGATATAATGGAGAGATGAAAGGAAAAAAATAGGAAGAGGGTGGAAGGAAGGTTAAAGACGATAGAAGGGAGCGAAGGAGACAGCGTTGAAGGAAGGAAGGAAGACAGGGAGGAAGGAGAGAGGAAAAACTGAATAAGATAGGAGTGGAGGAAAGGAGAGAGAGACGGAGGTAGAGAAGAGGAAGAAGTGAAGAATAGAAGAGAAAGAAAGAAGGAAGAGGGACAGAGGAGGAGGAGGAAGGAAAGGAAGAGATGAGGGAGAGGAGAGAGAAAGATATGAGGGAGGGAAGGAAAGAAAAGATGAAGAATAGAAGTGAGAAGGAATTGAAGGAAGGAGAGACGGAAGAACGGAGGGAAGGAGAGAAAAAAAGAACTGAAGGAAGGAAGGGAGGGAAGGAGAGACGGAGAGAAAGGAGAGAAGGAGGAACGGAAGGAAGGGAGGGAAGGACCATAGCTACCCTCCACCAAATCTAACGAGGAAGGTAACTCGACCCTCCTTCCTTCCTTCCTTCATTTCAACCCTCCTTCTGTGTTTCTCTCTTGCCTTCAGTATTATGCCTTTCTTCCCTCCATCCTTCCTTCTAAATCCTTCCTTTTATCTTTTCTTTCCCTCCTTCATTCCCATTAATTTCATTTCCTCTCTTGTTTCATATACAGTATGTACTTCCTTCATTTCGGTGTGTGTGTGTGTGTGAGTGTGTGTGTGTGTGTG
>NC_137049.1:21612393-21624893 GCF_032717465.1 Coenobita brevimanus | reverse complement strand
TCCGACCAAGCACGCGAGAGGTAAACAGAGAGAGAGAGAGAGAGGTAAAATATCGAGCCACGTGGAAGGGCTGTGGTTATTCCCTGAGAGCTATTTGTGGACCTCACTGTCTGTGTTATCTAGGTAACCGAGGATGCACGTCCGCTGGTTTTTCTTATCATCTTGTCTGGTTGGAATTCGAGTGTAATTTTTGGAGTTCAAATGTATTTTTATTGGAGTTCAAGTGTATTTTAAGTCTTTGGAGTTCAATTGTATTTTTTTGGAGTTCAAGTGTATTTTTATTTGGAGTTCAAGTGTATTTTAATTTGGAGTTCAAGTGTATTTTAATTTGGAGTTCAAGTGTATTTTAATTTGGAGTTCAAGTGTATTTTTTTGGAGTTCAAGTGTATTTTGATTTGGAGTTCAAGTGTATTTTGATTTAGAGTTCAAGTGTATTTTTATTTGGAGTTCAAGTGTATTTTAATCCCTCCCTCAACTCCCTCCCTACTCCTTCAACTCCCTCCCTATGACCTGAAGGGAGAATGGTATACTGCAGGAGGAGGGCAACTTCAGCCTGCACTCCACTGGGTTCGCGTTGATATGAGTCTGTGAGAAAGAGAGAAAAAGACAGACTGCGAGAGAGATTGCGTTGTGGGTGAGAGAGAGAGAGAGATGATTGATGGAAGGTAGTGATAAAAAGAAGACAGTGTGAGTGAGATTGTGTTGTGGGTACGAATGAGAGAGAGCGAGAGAGGAGAGAGAGAGAGGGAGGGAGAGAGAGAGAGAGAGAGAGAGAGAGAGAGAGAGACTCAGGTGTGAACGTAACAATTACACCTTCTAATCAAAAGCAAAGGGAGTAGAGGAGATGAAAAGAAGGGGAGGGGAAGAGAGAGGGGGAGAGATAATGAGAAAGGGGAGAGAAAGAGAGAGAGAGAATAATTATTGCAGCTCAAAGGAGGCGAGGGAGGGAGGATAGGGATAAAGAATTACGGAAAAGATAGATTGAGAGATAGATAAATAGACAGACAGACAGCCGTGAATAGATGAACAGACAGGAGAGAGAGAGAGAGGAAATTTGTGCTGTGTATGCATCAGTGTAACGGTGTATGTGTGTGTGTGTGTGTGTGTGTGTGTGTGTGTGTGTCAGATTGCAGATTGTGCCATGTATACATCTGTGAGGCCATGTGTGTGTGTGTGTGAGAGACAGAGAGAGAGAGAGAGTAATGAAGCAAAGGGAAGAAGATAAAAAAGTGAGATAAAAGAGAGTTTAACATTCATGAGGCGGGAGGTGTAATGAGAGGGTGATAAATACAGAGAAGAACTGAAAGGATTCTCTCTCTCTCTCTCTCTCTCTCCGTATTTTCTTATTTTTTCGTTATTTCTCTCTTCTTTCTCGGTAGATATAAAACTAACCCTTACAGCACACACACACACACACACACACACACACACACACACACACACACACACACACACACACACACACACACAGGTCATTAGAATATAAAACAAAGCTGTACAGAAATTACCCTCTCATGCATGAACAACTCTCCTCCTTTATTTATTTACCATCATTTATTTATTCATTATTTTATTCACCTGGTTGAGTCATAGAGCTTAAGGAAAGCTAGTAATGAAGGAAATATATACACGAATCAGTCTGTATTACTCTATATATTTTACTCTTTGGATCACGGTGAGGAAGAGAGCTGTGAGGGTGAAAGACGTAGGGAAGATGGGGACACACAACAATACTCCTTTCACTGCAACTTGGCCCAGATCTTTGTCCACTTGTAGCTTATGTCACGCAGGTCATTGGAGCAAGAAGACATTGCTATTTCGCTACATCCTTTCCATAGCACATCTTCGTGACTAGCAAAAAGATAACACTACTACTGTACATCCTTTCCAGAGCACTTCTTCGTGACTAGCAAAAAGATCATACTACTACTGTACATCCTTTCCAGAGCACTTCTTCGTGACTAGTAAAAAGGATCATTCTACTGCTGTACATCCTTTCCATAGCACTTCTTCGTGACCAGCAAAAAGACCATGCTAACTGCTGTACATCCTTTCCATAGCACTTCTTCGTGACTAGCAGAGAGACCATGCTACTGCTCTACATCCTTTCCATAGCACTTCTTCGTGACCAACAATAAAGATCATGCCTCTGCTCTACATCCTGTCCATAGCACTTCTTCGTGACTAGCATCATATTCTAGTCATAATCTCTAGTTACAGCATAGTATTCAAGAGAGAGACGGCAATTTTAGGCGAAGTTAGAGTAAATAGGGTGTAGACAGAGGTTGCGGGCACGAGTATTGACAGCGGGACAAAAGAGATTGAATGTGTGTGTGTGTGTGTGTGTGTGTGTGTGTGTGTGTGTGTGTGTGTGTGTGTGTTATTTGCGTCACTTATCCCTTTGTCCTCGTAATAGCAGCAGACGTTTAGAGGATGACAGAGTTGAAAGGGGTGATTGTGTGTATTGATTCACTACCCGAGCCCAGAACTGCACTGTGTATTCTAGGTGCGGCCGTACTAGAGTTTTTTATTTATTTATTTATTTTTTCGGGATTATTAGAGCTGACACCAGACGATTTTTTTTTTCTAGCTGAGTGAGTCTCTTGTCACTGCTAAGCATTCAAGATTGAGCGATGGCAAGTTTAGCCAAGTTAGAGTGAAAGGAGTATAGTTGATGGATTGTTTAGTTCTTGTAACATTATTATTACTATTATTACTACTATTGTTACTGTTGTTATTATTATTATTATTATTATTTTGTTTCATAGATATCTTGTAGGTCATTGGGGTCAGTCACTCGTGTATATTATAAATTCTTTGCATCATCATTCCACCCCTAATTCCCAGCTAAGCGATGGGACGAGGATATATATACAGGTATTTGCATCTCTGATTTTTGCCTTCTCATTTCTTACTCATTTTTTTTTGGTGGGGGGGGGGGATTTTTTTTTTCTACTGCTGCTTCCAGTATATTGCACTTGAAATTCCAGGCACCGATTTAGAGGGGAAGTTCGCCCCCCCCCCACCTCGCCCCCTATTTTTTGGCAGACCAGCGATTACCGATAACAAAGGATAGGTGTCATTTAGTAAAGTATATGCAGTAAATACCTTAAGTAAATGCTGTCACGGATTTTACTCAGCTTTCCATAATTTTCAGACTGAGGAATTGAATACAGCCCTCCAAAATTAATGTCTTTCACTTCATGGGGTGGTTGGGCTCTTCTAAGGTAACTAGAATAAACGATACAAAATCTGCTAAAAAAAAAATTGATGTAAACTAGAATAAATCGAAAAAACAAATTACCAAAAATATATGTAAATATATATGTAAATATATGTAAACAATAAATTCAGAAGTAAGAAGGTTAGCTAGGAGAGATAAAAGAAGATGTGTGGATGAAAAGGTTGCAGAGACTGAAATCTTAATAAACAAAAATGATTAACAGAGTCAAAGAATAGCATATGAATCGATTAGAGAACTGAGTGGTAATGCAGGTAAACGCAAGGAAATACCAGTTAGAGACAGGGAAGGAAATTTATTGACCAAAGATGGAGATATTAAAAATAGATGGAAAGAGCATTTTGAGACAGTTCTTAATAGACCAATACCACCAGAAGAGGATATACCGTCTGCTCAGGAAGATTTAAATATAGAAACAGGAGAGTTGAGGCTTGCAGAAGTGGAGAAAGCAGTAAAACAGTTAAAGAATAATAAGGCACCAGGGGAGGATGGTTTATTTCCGGAAATGTTTAAAGTGGAAGGGGATAGATTAATAATGATCTAGACCAAGCCATTCAATAAGATATGGGTGACGGGGTTACTACCATCAGTTTGGAAGAATGGTGTAATTGTTAAAGTTCCGAAGAAGGGAGACCTGAGTGAATGTGGTAATTGGAGGTGAATCTCTTTGTCACCGATAGCTTTGAAAGTTTTCAGTAGAGTGTTGTTAAATAGGTTGGAGCCGGTGGTTGAGGGTATTCTGAGGGATGAACAGGCTGGTTTTAGAAAGGGACGTGGTTGCAATGATCAGATCTTTATAGTTAGGCATTTGATGCAGCAAGTTAATGAAATGAGAGTACCGTTAAGTCTTTGTTTTGTTGATTTTGAAAAGGCTTTTGATAGTGTTTCGAGAGAGACTATGGGGAAGATCATGAGACATTATGGAATACCAGAGGAGTTTGTGAGGGTCATTATGAACATGCATGAGGACACATTTTGTAAAGTGATGGTTGATGGTTGTCTGAGTGATTCGTTTGAAGTCAAGTCCGGAGTAATTCAAGGTGGTGTTCTATCGCCTTTACTATTTATATTGGTCATTGATTACATTATGAAACGCGTTGGAACAGAAACCGGTGCAGGTATACTTTGGGGAGAGAACAGGAAACTTTTGGATTTAGATTATGCAGATGATATAGTTTTGATTTGTGATGGGCCAGAAGAGATGCAGAGAGTGTTGGACTGTTTGGTGAGTGAAGGTCGAAAGGTGGGTTTGGTTATTAATTGTGGAAAAACTGAAATAATCAATATGAATATGGAAAATGCGCAGGAATGTGTAATTGGAGGTATGGTTGTAAAGCAAGTTGATAGGTTTAAATATTTAGGTACTTATTTAGCCAAGGATGGTTCTTTGAACTTTGAATTCGAGGAAAGGTTAAAGAAGGCTAATCAGGCAATGGAACTGCTTAAAAATATTTGGAATAATAAAAATTTTTCTGTGCATACAAAAATCAAACTTTATAAGGTAATGGTTAGGAGTATCTTAATTTATGGACACGAGTCTTGGTACAGCACAGTGACTATGGAAAATAAATTCTTGGTGTTTGAAAACAAAGCACTTAGAAGAATATTAGGAGTAAATTGGTGGGAAAGGATACCATATAGTAGAATTAGAGAAATAACGGGAGTGCAGCCGGTCGATGAATATGTTAGGTTCTCACGATGGAAGTGGCTAGGACATGTGTATAGGAGACAGGGAATAGTGCGAGGTACACCAGGGTGGGTGGCACTTGGTAGGAGAGGTAGAGGAAGGCCAAAAGAGACGTGGGTGAGGACAATGAGACGGGAAGCTGGAGATGAGTGTTGGGGAGATCTTGAGGAGTTAGCACAAGATAGAATGTGGTGGTGTGAGTTCATCGAGGCCCTGTGCATCCCCGAGGGTGCCACAGGAAATAATTGATTGATTGATAATAAATCGAAAATATAAATATACAAAAAATTGATGTATAATAAACAGAAAAAAAAATATAAAAATTGATGTAAACCAGAATAAACCCCCCAAATAAATCAGTACGAAAATGATGTAAACTGAAGTAAATCGAAAAGATAAATCTACTCAAAAATTAATGTAAACAAGAATAAATCGAAAAAATAAATCAGTACTGAATAAATTGACGTAAGCTAGAATAAGCGGAAAAAAATACAGAAAAAATGATGTTAACAAGGATAAACCAAAAATATAAATCACGGAAAAAAATGATGTAAACTAGAATAAACCGGAAAAAATCATACTAAAAGAATTGATATAAAGGAGAATAGGCCTTAAAACTTTACCTTGTGGGTCCACCTTTATTTACCTGGCTTGAGGGAATGATGTAACACTAATTACGACTCATTCTTACCTGTTTACGTCGCCAGGTGTCATTGTCTCACCTGGACTTCCGGTGCTTGTCTTTTCGAGTTATGTAATCATCGGAAATTGTGTGTGTGTGTGTGTGTGTGTGTGTGTGTGTTTGTTAATGGCGTGTTTTCTTCACATGGAAAATTATTAGTCTATGGAAAATTTGTATATTGGAAAGATAAAAAGTGGTTTGACTTGAATTTATTTTTTTTTATTAGTAAATATTTTTATTTGTAAAGCCGTGTGGTATGAAAGGTGAATGGTGTATAGGAGAGAGAGAGAGAGAGAGAGAGAGAGAGAGGCTGCAGTCATCTCCCGTCTGGCTAATCACCTCTAACTAGCTCCAACCACCCCGACCCCCCCCCGACCCCCCTTTCTGGGTCCGCATAGGGAGCAAACACACTAACTTTCACACCTGAGCCACAATTGAGTTAGAGAGAGAGAGAGAGAGTCGGGAAGGCGAGGTCAAGGTGATATTGAATTAAGGGAGGAAAGGTGAGGGTAGAGAAGGGCAGAGAATGAGGGGGATGGGATGGAGGGAGGGAGGAGGGATGGGATGGGTAGGTGAAGGGAGGAAGGAGGGATGGGATGGGATGGGTAGGTGGAGGTAGTATCCCTATCTTATTTATCCCTCCCATCCCATGTAGGAATCTAATGTTAATGATAATAATAATGATGGAAAGTAGCCAGTATGATGATGATGTTGATTGATGATAATGATGACGATGATGACAACGAAAATGATGATGATGGTGGAAATGGAAAGTAGCACTAGTTTGAAGATGATGGTGATGATAGTTATGATGATGATGACCTTCTTTGCAATAATGATAGTGACGATGACATGCTAATCACGAAGAAGAGGGGTGTGTGGCTAAGTCCGATATTAGTGTGTGGATTATGATAAGCTGAGATAAGAACCCATGCCCGCAATATCGTGCTTTATAAGAGATAAGAGTTTTTTTTTTTTTTTTTGGTGTGTGTGTGTGTGTGTGTGTGTGTGTGTGTGTGTGTGTGTGTGTGTGTGTGGAGTGTGATAAGGTGAGGGTACAGCTGTTATCAGTGTATTGAGAGAGAGAGAGAGAGAGAGAGAGAGAGAGAGTTTGTCGTGGTTGTGGTGAATGTGAAGAGGGAATATGGTGAAGAGGTGTGATGAGGTAACTGGCCGTGAGTGATGAGTAGTAATGAGTGTAGTGTTGATTGAATGAAAGGTGTGTGATGACTAGTAATGAGTGGAGATGAATGTAGTGCTGTGAGGTAGTTGATAGTGATGTTAGATAGGTGTTAAGTGTGATGATAGTGTGTGCTTAATCCAGTGTTGTGAGTCGGTGATCGAGTAGTGATGAGAGTGATGACAGGCTGGAAGGTAAACTCAGGGATTGCTGTCAGTACCAGGTAAACTTAATCCATACATCACCTGCCTGGGTTAATTAGAGATAGGTAAAGTCTCTCGTGGTTAATAAGGTGTGGTGAAGTGAGGTGGTGTAGTGGTATTGTGGTGTGGTAGGGTGGTTGTGTGGTAGGGTGGAGTTGAAGTGGTGTGGTGATGTTGTGGTGAAGTGGGGGTATCGAAAAGTGATGTGGTAATTTTATGGTGAGGTATGTGGTGGTGTGGTATGGTGAAGTTTGGTTCTGAGATGTGTGGTGTGATACGGTAAGGTGTGGTGACAGTATGATATTATTTGTAGTGTAGTGGTGTGGTGGTGTTGTGTGGTGTGGTATAGTGTGAGGTGATGTGGTGTGGTGTGGTATAGTGTGAGGTGATGTGGTGTGGTGTGGCCAGTTGAAGTGGTATATTGTGGTGTGGTGTACGAGTAGTGTATGATGTGGTGAGGTGTGGTAAGGTGTGTGTTGATCGTTTGGTGTGGTGTGTTGTGATATAGTGAAGTGGTATGATGTGATATAAGTGAAGCCATGTGGTGTGGTGCGGTATAGTGAAGTGGTATGGTGTGGTGTGGTGTGGTGGTGTTAATGGGGTATGAAATTAATGTACTTTTGGAAAATTTTCAAAAACTAGAACGAAAAATAAGAATTCCAATTTTTTATATCTATTAAAAATAATAAAAATGTGATATATTTTGGATTAGTTTTATTATTTATACTTGTAATAAATTCAACGGTTTTATTAATAGGGAATTATTTTCATTTTTCAGGAGCTGGACTGACAAGGTAAGTGTGAGCTGCCCATTTATTTATTTATCTGTCTGTCTGTCTCCCTCCCTCCCTTCCTCTCCCCCTCTCTCTCTCTGCCTGTCTGTATCAATCTGTTTGTAAAACTGGAATCTCTCTCTCTCTCTCTCTCTCTCTCTCTCTCTCTCTCTCTCTCTCTCTCTCTCTCTCCAGGCATTTCAAATTTTGCAGTGCATAAATAATTACTTATGTGTTATGGATAGTGAGTTCAGCGATTTTATTTGTCTTTATTAATATTTATTTTCCTGCTTTTGTTGAATTCTGTGATCCATATTATTAATCGTGGGAGATAGGGTTGTGATGATGATGGTGGTGATGATGATGATGATTGTGGTGGTGATGATTGTGGTGGTGATGATTGTGGTGATGATGATTGTGGTGGTGATGATTGTGGTGATGATGATGATGAATTATTTTTTGTATGTGTGAAGATAAATAGCTATGTTGCATTTATTGAAAACAATTTTTTTTTGCGTCATACACACAAACATACACATACACACACATGGGTAGATAAGCTTATATACACATACCTACATACGTGATTATACACACACGCGGAGATACCATGCTTAAAAAAGGTACACATGTATAGCTCATCTTCACACACACACACACACACACACACACACACACACGAGCACTGCAGTAATCCCCCCCCCCCGCACAACACAACACCGCGACCCAAAAATCCGACCTAATCCCCACTGACAAAGGCTAAGCAGAAAATCGCCCTCAGTTAATCCCTCATTGACTGTCTGCTGTAATCCCTAATTTTGCATGGAGATTAATGAGGTAGGGAGGTTATTAGGGATTTAATTGGGTGTGTTTGGAGGATTTAGGTCGCTTTTTTACTCTTTGTAGGGAGGTTAGTAATAATAATAATAATAATAATAATAGTAGTAGTACCGGTAATAGTAATCTGTCTATGTATTTATCTATCTGTCTATCTATCTGTCTCTTTACCCACCCGTCTGTCCATCTTTGTGTGTCTATCTATTTGTCCATCAGCGGTTGATATGGGTGGAAGTAGAAGGATAGATGGATGAAGGAATAGATGTAGATAGAAAAAGATAAATAGATGGATGATTGGTTGGATGGGTAGGTTGATAGATAGATAGATTGAAAATAGATGGTGGGTAGCAGGGTCGGTAGATAGACATAAGGATAGATAGATAGATAGATGGATGGATAGATATATAGAATAGGCAGATGGGCGAGGAAGAAGATAAATGAATGAATAATAATAGAATCCTAGATAAAAAAAAAAGATAGACTGATAACAATACATAGATAGAGATAAGTAGATAGATAGATAGATAGATAGATACATACATACATACAAACTCACAGACCAGAACTGCCAACTATGATTTGTTCTTAATTTTTGCACACGAAATGTTCCTGGAATTTTTGAAAGCTTTTTTTGGATTAAAGTTGTGTTGAAAAGGGAGAGAGAGAGAGAGAGAGAGAGAGAGAGAGAATATTTACACCATTTAGCCATTAAAAAAAAATCAAGGAATTTGGTATATTGTTTATTTTTATTTTAACGCCATTTTTTTTTCGTACCTGAGGCTAGATTCTCTCTCTCTCTCTCTCTCTCTCTCTCTCTCTCTCCAACTAGAGGGTTTGGTGGACAGGGGAAATCTCTCTATCTTTACTCTTCCTCTATCAATCTCATAGTAATGGATATCATAGTCTCGTCTATAATAACCAGCCTCGAGAGAAGTGTTTGGTCTGTTGGTGGTTTATTTCCTTTGTACTCCTTTGTATTCCCTCCTTCTCTACTTCTTTCCTTCCCTCCTTTCCTTCTTTCCCTCCTTCCTTTCCTTCTCTCCCTCCCTCCTTTCCTTCTCTCCCTCCCTCCTTTCCTTCTCTCCCTCCCTCCTTTCCTTCTTTCCCTCCCACCTTTCTCCTTTCTTTCCTTCCGTCCTTCTTTCATCCTTACTTTCCTTTTCCCCCCCTCCTTCTTCCCTTCTCTCCTTCCCTTCCTCGCTTCCTTCCTTCCTTCCCACCTTCCATCCATCCGTCTTTCCTTCCTTCCTTCCCTCCCTCCATCCATCCATCCATTCATTCATTCATCCATCCATCCATCCATCCTTCCTTCCTTCCTTCCTTCCTTCAATCACGGAAGTAAAATCCCACATATCCCATCAGGTCTTTTTCCTCCTTTGACAGTGAGGGGAAAAAGAAAAGCAACTGGGTGAGAGAGAGAGAGAGAGAGAGAGAGAGAGAGAGAGAGAGAGAGAGTTTGATTCACCGTGGGACCTGTATCTTGGAGGGAAATGGCGGAGGAAGGGAGGGATGGAGAGAGAGAGAGAGAGAGAGGGAGGAAAGGAGGTTGAGAAGAAGAAGTTGGGGAGGTAGGGAGAGAAAAAGTGAGAGGGGGAGAGAGGGGAGAAGTTAGGGACGTCAGGGAGAGAAGAAGGGAGACGGGAGAGTGGGGGGGAAGGGAGGGGAGAAGTTGGGGAGGCAGGGCGAGAAGTGAGAGGGGGAGAGGAGGGGAAGGGAGGGGAGAAGTTAGGGACGTTAGGGAGAGAAGAAGGAAGAGGGAGGAGAGAGGGGGGGGATGGGAGGGGAGAAGTTGGGAAGGCAAGGAGAGAAGAAGGGAGAAGGGGGAGAGAGATGGGGAAGGCAAGGAGAGAAGAAGGGAGAAGGGGGAGAGAGATGGGGAAGGCAAGGAGAGAAGAAGGGAGAGGGGGGAGAGAGATGGGGAAGGGAGGGAAGAAGGAGGGGAAGCAGGGAGAGAAATTGGGGAAGGAGGGAGCAGGGAGAGAAATTGGGGAAGGAGGGAGCAGGGAGAGAAATGCGGGAGAAAGGGAGGATAGACGGAAGATCAAATGGAGGATTTATTTATTGCAAGAAAGATATGCAATGTTGAAAGAGTAGGGCGATTGCTAAATAAATATATAAATCAACATCTCCCTCGCTTCCTACTTCAATATCTCCCTCCCTTCTTACCCATCTTCCTCCCTCACCTCCCTTCCTGCCTACCCATCTCTCTCCCTTCCTCCCTAAATTCTTCCAGTCACCCTACATTCCCTCCGTACCTCCCTAACCTTCCCTCACCTCATATCTTTCCCTCCCTCTCTTCCTCCCTCCCTCCCTCGAGAAATCACCCTTGAGCGTGAGGCAAATGGGTCAGGGGAGGGAGGGGGGAGGGAGCAAATGGAGGGCAGTTATATGGAGAGAGAGAGAGAGAATAAATAAAATTGTCTGGAGGTAGCACAAAATGATAAAAAAAAAAAAAAAAAAACTCTAAGGGAATTAATCGCTTTAGTTAAAGTGTAAAGAAAACACAAAATGATAAAAAACTCTAAGGGAATTAATCGCCATAGTTAAAGTGTTGAGAGCACAAAATTATAAAAAACTCTAAGGAAATAAATCACCATAGTTCAGGTGTTAAGAAAAACAGGTGTAATTAAAGGAAGTTACACAATACTTGTCATCTCCGTCCACCTGTTCAATCTAATGTTGCATAAATAATTCCCTTGCAATTGCTAGACGATTTGGTGCAACATGAGGGAAATTTCTTGTATTGCAGAAGGTATATACGGTCGTCATTAACCACTTCATGCCGAGGACACACACACACACACACACACACACACACACACACACACACACACACACCACTTCGGCTCCCTTCCACGCCCTTATGGAGATTCCGGCCTGTATTACGAATTCGGTCCAGCAGAGACACCCCCTCCCCCTCCTCCCTTCCCCCTCCTCCTCCTCCCCTTCCCCCCAACAACATCAACTTCGGATGGGAAAAGAAATTCGGGAAAAAATCAGAGTACTTTAATATTACTTTCAGCTTTTACCGAATCCTCCCGGGAGATGTGGAGATGGGGAAGGTGAGAGAGAGAGAGAGAATGATTAAAATGCTTATGAAATACAAATGAGAGAGAGAGAGAGAGAGAGAGAAAGTAGTGAAATGCAGTTGAGAGAGAATGATTAATTTGCTCATTGAAATACAAATGAGAGAGAGAGAGAGAGAGAGAGAGAGAGAGAGAGAGAGAGAGAGAGAGAGAGAACTCGTCTGTCAAAGATCTGAAGGATGATTTAAGAGGAGGAAGAAGAAAGAGGAAAAGAGGAAAGACATTTTAAGAGGAAAAGGAAGAGGATGTGGTGATCGGCTTTTGTGGAAGAGTGAAGGAGGAGGAGGAAAGAGTAGTGTAGATAAGGAAGTAGGATGGTAGAGAGGGAGGCAGGATAAGAGGGAGCAAAAGAGGAAGAGGAAGAGGCTAGAGAAAAAGGGAAAAGATTGATAATAAGAGTAGAAGATAGATAATGAGAGTAGATAAACAAGTAGGAGATTGAAAGAGGAAAGTAGATGAGGAAGAGGAAGTGATAGCTGACGTGTTGTGGAAGAGGAGGTGAAGAGGAGGGATGTTAAAGAGGGAAGAGGACGGGGAAAGATAATACTAGACGATAGAATTCACCCTTGTAGTACGTTGAGAGAGAGAGAGAGAGAGAGAGAGGATTGTGTGCGAAGGATTACGTATATGAGAAAAAACGTGAAAATATGTTTGTCGTGAATGGCCTATAACCGTGTGAATATGAGAGAGAGAGAGGGGGGGGGTTGTGTGCGTGTGTGTACTTGTTTGTGTATTTGTCCTATGCATGTATGTACGTTTGTTTGTGGGGCGTGCGTGTGTATATGAGTGTCTGTGTGACCATAAGAGCTCA
>NC_137049.1:21599893-21609893 GCF_032717465.1 Coenobita brevimanus | reverse complement strand
TCAATAATTTCCTGTGGCACCCTCGGGGATGCATAGGGTCTCGATGAACTCACACCACCACATCCTATCTTGTGCTAACTCCTCAAGATCTCCCCAACACTCATCTCCAGCTTCCCGTCTCATTGTCCTCACCCACGTCTCTTTTGGCCTTCCTCTACCTCTCCTACCAAGTGCCACCCACCCTGGTGTACCTCGTACTATTCCCTGTCTCCTATACACATGTCCTAGCCACTTCCGTCGTGAGAATCTAACATATTCATCGATCGGCTACACTCCCGTTATTTCTCTAATTCTACTATTTGGTATCCTTTCCCACCACTTAACTCCTAATATTCTTCTAAGTACTTTATTTTCAAACACCAAGAATTTATTTTCCATAGTCACTGTGCTGTACCAAGACTCGTGTCCATAAATTAAGATACTCCTAACCATTACCTTATAAAGTTTGATTTTTGTATGCACAGAGAAATTGTTATTATTCCAAATATTTTTAAGCATTCCCATTGCCTGATTAGCCTTCTTTAACCTTTCCTCGAATTCAAAGTTCAAAGAACCATCCTTGGCTAAATAAGTACCTAAATATTTAAACCTATCAACTTGCTTTACAACCATACCTCCAATTACACATTCCTGCGCATTTTCCATATTCATATTGATTATTTCAGTTTTTCCACAATTAATAACCAAACCCACCTTGCGACCTTCACTCACCAAACAGTCCAACACTCTCTGCATCTCTTCTGGCCCATCACAAATCAAAACTATATCATCTGCATAATCTAAATCCAAAAGTTTCCTGTTCTCTCCCTAAAGTATACCTGCACCGGTTTCTGTTCCAACGCATTTCATAATGTAATCAACGACCAATATAAATAGTAAAGGCGATAGAACACCACCTTGAATTACTCCGGACTTGACTTCAAACGAATCACTCAGACAACCATCAACCATCACTTTACAAAATGTGTCCTCATGCATGTTCATAATGACCCTCACAAACTCCTCTGGTATTCCATAATGTCTCATGATCTTCCCCATAGTCTCTCTCGAAACACTATCAAAAGCCTTTTCAAAATCAACAAAACAGAGACTTAACGGTACTCTCATTTCATTAACTTGCTGCATCAAATGCCTAACTATAAAGATCTGATCATTGCAACCACGTCCCTTTCTAAAACCAGCCTGTTCATCCCTCAGAATACCCTCAATCACCGGCTCCAACCTATTTAACAACACTCTACTGAAAACTTTCAAAGCTATCGGTGACAAAGAGATTCCCCTCCAATTACCACATTCACTCAGGTCTCCCTTCTTCGGAACTTTAACAATTACACCATTCTTCCAAACTGATGGTAGTAACCCCGTCACCCATATCTTATTGAATAGCTTGGTCAAGATCATTATTAATCTATCCCCCTCCACTTTAAACATTTCCGGAAATAAACCATCCTCCCCTGGTGCCTTATTATTCTTTAACTGTTTTACTGCTTTCTCCACTTCTGCAAGCCTCAACTCTCCTGTTTCTATATTTAAATCTTCCTGAGCAGACGGTATATCCTTCTGGTGGTATTGGTCTATTAAGAACTGTCTCAAAATGCTCTTTCCATCTATTTTTAATATCTCCATCTTTGGTCAATAAATTTCCTTCCCTGTCTCTAACTGGTATTTCTTTGCGTTTACCTACATTACCACTCAGTTCTCTAATCGATTCATATGCTATTCTTTGACTCTGTCCATCATTTTTGTTTATTAAAATTTCAGTCTCTGCAACCTTTTCATCCACACATCTTCTTTTATCTCTCCTAGCTAACCTTCTTACTTCTGAATTCAAACTCCAGGCCATATCTTACCCTTGAAATTCTCAAAGCGTCTCAAAAACAAAATAAAATTGGTTGATGAAGAAATACTCGTGCCCTTGATCACTAAGTAAACACAGCGCTACGTCAACGAGGAGGGGAGAGAGGGGTGGATGAGGTAATCAAAGTGACACCTGTCCGTCGATCCATTTGGCACCCCACCTCCTCCTCCACCCTCCTTCCACCTCCTCCTCCACCCTCCTTCCACCTCACCCTTCCCCTTCCCTCTCCCCCTTCTCTTTCCCCCTCCTCTGTTCGTTTGTGTGTGATGGGGATCGCTAGGAAAGACAAAAATTACGCCAGCTCGTAAATGCATTTGGCACTTTTTCTCCCCCCTCTCTTTCCTTTTTCTCGTCTCTGTCACCTTTTCCCCCTAACCCTCCTGTCCCTCTCCGTCTCCCTCTTTCCACCCCTCGCTCTCCCTCTCCGTCTCCCTCTTTCCACCCCTCGCTCTCCCTTTCCTTCTCCCCCTTCCCTTCTGTCTCCCCCTTCACTCCCCATCATCATCTCCCTCTTCTCTCTTCTCTTTCCCATCCCAACACAAGAGGTAAAATGACACCTTTTCATCCATTTAGCACTCCATCGCCTTCCATTTTCCGTACATCCACAGATTCCCTTCTCCTCCTCACTTCCTTTTCCCTTCCCCCTTCTTTCTCTCCCTCTCCCCCCACTTCCTCCTCCTCCCTTCCTCTCCAGGTAAGGGTGTCAGGTGTGTGGGTGGAGTGCCAGAGTGCTTGGGTCGCACTCTGTTATCCCCTATAATGATTCTCTCTCTCTCTCTCTCTCTCTCTCTCTCTCTCTCTCTCTCTCTCTCTCTCTATTTCCTTCTCATGTTCCCTTTCCACGATCCTTTTTTTGTTTTTTTCTTTTCTTGGTTAATTGTACTTTTGCCGTGGTGGTGACTGTGGTTGTATTTGTGGTAGTGGTAGTTGTGGTGGTGGTGGTGTTAGTTGTGCTGTATTATTGGTGTGGTGGTGGCTGTGGTGAATGTTTGTGGTGATAGTTGCATCTCTGGTGTGGTGGTGATAGTTGCATCTCTGGTGTGGTGGTGATAGTGGGGTATGGTGTTGTGTGTTGTAGTTGCGGTGGTGGTGGTGGTGGTGGTTATGGTGGTGATAGTTGCATGTGTGGAATTGTGGAGGTGATGATAGTAGCAGCGGATGTTAAAGATAGGACGCTCACATTACAAACGCACGCAGACAGTCAAAAATACAGAATGATAAATACACACACACACACACACACACACACACACACACACACACACACACACACACACACCTGTTCTTGGAATTTCTGTAAATAAAAAAAGCAAAAAAAAAAAAATTATAATTTGAGTGCAGTGAGCAATTTATCCCTAAAAAAAAAAAGAAAGCGAAAAAGTCAAATTCCTTTCTTTATTTTCTTTACTCTTTAATCAAAATTACAATCCTCTCTTTTTCTTTTTCCCTTCTTTCTTTCTTTTCTTTTTTTCTTTTTCTTTTTCAATTCCTGGATATTATGCGCTTAGAACAGGTCATATGAAGAAGAAAAGAGTGTGGTGAAGGAGGATTCACTAGTTAACCCTTGTATTAGAAATTGTGACAAAACGGATGAGAGTGTGTTGCTAGACGTGTGCTGCGTGCCCGCCGTGATGGGGTGCAAGCTGATAGTCCGAGAGGGAGAGAGAGAGAGAGAGAGAGAGAGAGTATGAACCACAAGAGAAAAAAAGTATGAGAATGAAGGATACTCCGTTATGTGGGGAGGAATGCGAAATAGGGACGGCGAGAGAGAGAGAGAGAGAGAGAGAGAGAGAGAGAGGACTATTGAAAGCGGGACAAAATACTGGCAGAGAATTGTCACCTAACTTATGATGGTTACCGTACATCCGGTTGTGCTGTGTCTCCCCCAAGCTGGATAAAATAAGCAGAGAGAGAGAGAGAGAGAAAAATGTCATGCTGTGTCTCTCCCCCAGACTAAGTAAAAAAATTGAATGTTGAAGCGAAAGTAATAAAGAAAATATATTCGACTGTGCTCTCTCTCCCTCAGGTTGGGTAAAATGATAATAATAATAATAATAATAATAAAAGTAGTAGTAGTAGCAGTAATAATAATAATAAAAACAGTAGTAGTAGCAGTAATAATAATAATGATGATATAATAATAACAATAATAATAATGGAGAGGTTATTCTTCAGCTGAATGACAAACAACACTCAAATTTAAGTCATGGTGGCTTTGGATTTATTTATTTATTTATTTTATTTTTTGACGCCATGCCATTCACAAACACCTGCCTAATCTCCGTTTTGTGTGTGTGTTTTGAGTGTTAAGCCGCTTAGTCACACACACACACACACACACACACACACACACACACACACACACACACACACACACACACACACACACACACACACACATTCATTTATACATCAGCCCTACCTTTTGTGTGTGTGTGTGTGTGTGTGTCTGTGTTTTCGGGTCTGTCTGTATGCGTTTTTCTCTTGTCTGTCCAGATCTGTTTTTCCGTCTGTGCATCTCTCTCTCTCTCTCTCTCTCTCTCTCTCTCTCTCTCTCTCTCTCTCTCTCTCTCCATCATATGCAGATAACGAAAATACTTGATTGGAAAAGTAGGAGAGGAAAACCGAGGATTTATATCAATGTCAAAAGTAAAAAAAAAAATAATAATACTAAAGATGTGAAGTGCGTAAAGAAAATAAAAGAAACAAAGAAGTGAAGTGGGTGGGAGAGGCAGGAGAGGGGGACCGAGAATTTATGGAATCTTTGAGGTTGTTGAAAAAAAAAATGAGTGGAATGGATTTTAGGGGAAAGATAATGGATGCTTCAGTACCCCCTCTCCCCTCCTTCCTCCCCTCCTCCCCCTCTCCCATGTCCTCCCTATTTCTCCCCACCCCATCCCCCTCCCCTTCTCGTCTCCCCGTCCTTTCCCCCCCCCCGCCTCTCCTCTTCCCTTTTCCCCCCCTTCTTTTCTCCCCTCCAATTCCCCCCTCTTCTCTTCTTCCCCTCTCCCCACCTTCCCCTTCACTTCTCCCCTACCTTTCCCACTTTCCCTCTCACTGCTTCCCTCCCCTTTCCCACTCCTTTCTACTTTGCCCTCCCATTCCCCTTCCTCCCTTCCATCCTCTACCCTCCTACACCCCTCTTCTCACTTCCTTTCCTCCCCCAGCCCCTCCTTCCTTCCTCCCCCTATCCTTTCTTCCCTTCCACCGTTTTTCTCTCTCACTTTTCGTTCTTCCTCCTCCCCACTCCTCTTCTTCCACCCTTCCTCTCCCCTCTGCTCTGCCTCCTTCCCTCCCCTCACCTTTCCTCATCTCCCTTCCTTTCCTCGCCTCCCCTCCCCTCTCCTCATTCTACTGCCCTCCTCTCCTCTTCCCCTTCCCCTTCCCCTCCTCTCCTCTTCCCCTCCCCTCCTTTCCCCTCTTCCTCTTCCCTCCCCTCCCCTCCCCTCCCCCCCTTCAGCAATATGACACCACGGAGGTTCGATCCCAGTGTCATAACTCTTCCTGCAGGCCCATTAAGGTATTATTTCTCTCTCTCTCTCTCTCTCTCTCTCTCTCTCTCTCTCTCTCTCTCTCTCTCTCTCTCTCTCTAACACACACACACACACACACACACACACACACACACACACACACACACACACACACACACGTGTAGTCGAAAACAATTTCTTTTTCCATGATAATGCGGACCAGACGGCCTCGTAGGAATCGTAAAGTGCTGAGAGAGAGAGAGAGAGAGAGAGAGAGAGAGAGAGAGAGAGAGAGAGAGAGAGAGAGATGGCCGTGTGCGTCGGGAAGTCATGGAGAGAAGAGGGATGGTTTTGTCTGTGCCAGGATGAACACGTGCTCTCTCTCTCTCTCTCATGAACCTTTTCCGATGTGACGCAGGCGGAATTGCGAGTTTATATTCTTATTTTATTTACTTTATTATATTTTTTGTATTTTGTTAAATAATGAGGGTTTTGAGAATGTTTTTGTTTATGATTAATTGTTATTATTAAGTAGTATGAGGGAAGTATTTGTTTTTTATTTCTGATTTATATTGGATGGTCATAAGTACAAATCTTCAAAAATTTCCATATTAAATTAAAGGAACATTTGGTTTCGTGTCAGCTGTCAGAGGGTAAACAAGAATAAGAGAGAGAGAGAGAAAAAAGAAAATTGGATGACTGTTAGGCGGTTCCTTGACACTGACAGCAACAGTAAAGAGAAGAGAGACAGCTAATAAAGACACTCCAACAGCGGTAAAGCTAAAGGAATAAAGCTAAGAGGGAACCAGCACATAAAGACACTCCAACGGTAAAGCTGGGAGACGGTGAGCAAATAATGACACCCCAATAGTAACGGTAAAGGTAAGAGCAACACCAAAGCTAAAACAGTAAAGCTAAGAGGGGCAGCTAATAAAGACGCTCCAACAACAGTACAGCTAAAACAGTAAAGCGAAGAGATGGTCAGCAAATAAAGACACACCAACAGTAAAGCGAAGAAGGACTGCCAATAAAAACGGTACAACAGTATAGCTTAGAGGGGCAGCTAATAGAGACGCTTCAACTACAGTAAAGCTAAAACAGTAAAGTCAAGAGGGTCAGCTAATAAAGACAGTGTCCCGTTTTGTCTCAGGGTTAGTAAAGAAGTTGGGAGCGAAGTTGAAGAAGAAGGAATGACTAAAATACCGAGAGCTTAGCATGTCATGAATATATAACGAGGGGAAGGGGAGGAGGAGGGGAAGGAGGGGATGGGAGAGGAGGAAAGGAGAGGGGAAGATAAAAACAGGGGAGGAAAGAGAGAGTGAATGGTGAGGAGAGGAGAAAGAGGGGAGAGGGTTGAAGGGAAAGGGAGAGGGGAAGGAGGGGAGGAAGAGGGGAGAGGAGGACAGGAGAGGGTAAAATGGAAGGGGAGGATAAAAGAGCAGGGAAGGAGAGAGGGTGAATGGTGAGGGGGAGGAGGGAACAGGAGAAGAGGAAGAGAGGAGAAAGAAGGGTGAAGGGAAAGGGATAAGGAGAGGGGAAGGAGGAGAGGAAGAGGGTTGGAGGGAAGGGGAGAGGGGAAGGAAGAGATGAGAGCAAATGGAGGGGAAGGATAAAAGAGAAGGAGAGGAAAGGGAGAGAGTGAATGGTGAGGAGGAGGAGGAGGATAGAAGGGAGAGGGAAGAAGAGGAAAATGCGTAAATGGAAGGGTAAGATTAAACAGGGGAGGAGGAGGGGAGGAAAGGGAGAAAGTAAGTGGAGAAGGAGGAGGAGTAGAAGGGAGTGGGGAGGGGAAGAGGAGGGAGAGAAAGGGTAGAGTGAATGGAGATGGAAGGTAGGTGGGGGAGTGAAAGGGAAGAGAAGGAGGAGGAAAAATAGAGAGGGAAAAGGGAAAGAAATGAAGATGAGGGGAGAGGAGGGAAGAAATTGGGAGGGAAGGACGGAGAAAGAGGAGAGTAGGAAGAGAGGAAGGAAAAGGGGTGGGGAGGAGAGAAGGGAGGGTACAGAGGAAGGGAGATGCGGAGAGGGAGGGGGAGGAAATGGAAGAGAGAGAAGAAAGGCAAAAGAGCAAAATGAGAGGATAATGGGGAGGGGAGGGAAGGAGGGGGAGGGGGATGTGGAGAAGAGAGGGAGAAGGAGGAGGGAGGAAGAATGGGGGAGAGAAGAGGTGGAGAGAAAAATATAATTGATTGGAAACTAGAGCCGGTGTCAGTACTGTTGGGGAGTAAGATGAGATGCGGGGAGAGAGAGAGAATGGGAGGGAGTGAGGAGGGGAGAGGAGAGGAGAGGAAGAGGGGATAGGGAGGGGAGGGAAAATGTGGAGAGAGGGAAGGTGAAAGGAAGGGAGGAAAATGAGGTAAGGAAATGAGGGAAGGGCGTGGAGGAAGGGAAGGAAATAGGGAGGGAGAGGGAAGAAGGAAGGAGGGAGGGAAGAAGAAAGGAAAGGAAAGGAGGGAGGAAGGGAGAGAGGGTGGAAGGAAGGAAGGGAGGGAGGAAGGATGAAAGTTTGGAAGGGAGGGTAGGGGGGATAGGCCTCTAATGAATTCTGCTGGGAGAAGTAAGGGGAGGAAGGAAGGGAGGGAGAGAGAGAAGGAAGGAAGGAAAGGAAGAGGTGAGGAAAGTGAGAGACGAGGAGGGAGAAAAAGGAAGAGGGAGACATAAGGATAAGATATAAGAGAGAGAGGGAGGAGAAATGGAGGTAATGAGGGAGATAAATTAGCTTTGAGGCTAATTGTAAGTCAGTGTCTTAGAGGAGAGAGTTGAAAGAGTAAAGACGATATTGAGAGAGAGAGAGAGAGAGGATAGTATTGGAAGAAAGGGGGTGGATAAAACAGAGAGGGGGGGGGAAGCAAGAGAAATGTGAGAGAAAAATAGGTGTACAGAGTAATTATGAAAAAAAGTAAAAACCAAAGCATAAAACATAGGCTCGAAAAATGAAAAAAAAGATAAACCAAATTTTAGAAAAGTGAAGAGAATACAAATCCAAAATCAGAAAAGAAAAACTAAATAAGAACAGAAGTGAAAAATGAAAATGCAAAAGAAAAAAAGAAAAAAACAAAATGAAAAAAGAAAAACCAAGTATTTAAAAAGGAGCGAAAACTGAAAATCCAGAAAATTAAAAAAAGAAAAAATCCACAAAAATGAAAATCCAAAAAATAAAAAAATGAAAAATGAAAAAATAGTAAAAAACAAAAAGTCCACTTGAAAAAATGGAAAAATCAGATATTAAAAAGTAGAAACATGAAAATCCATAAGGACCAAAAAAGTGATGAAAAGAAAAAAGAAACCAATTAGTAAAAAACAAAAAAAAATATGGTAACTATTGGAAGTGAAAATAGAAAACCCAATAAGAGAAAAAATTACAAACCTAAATAATAAAACAGAAACGAAAGGACAAAATAAAGCAATAAAGGTACGAAAAATAAAATAAAATGAACTTGGAAAAATATATATATAAAGTATTGACAATGAGGAAGAAAAAAGATTTGGGGAAATAAAGAATAAGAGGAATATGAAAAGAAAAAAGTAAGATATGGAAACGAAAGGAGGAAAGAAGTTATAATGGAGGAGCTACGAAAAAAGAGCACACACACACACACACACACACACACACACACACACACACACACACACACACACACACACACACACACACTAAAAAGTTCCGACAATGGAGGAAGAGCGAGAGTACCTGAAAAGAAACGGGATGTGTGTTTATTTTGATGATACTGTTCACTCTCGGTGTTTGCTGAGCTGTTCCCCGTGTGTGTGTGTGTGTGTGTGTGTGTGTGTGTGTGTGTGTGTGTGTGTGTGTGTGTGTGTGTGTGTTGGCTGGTTGAAAGGTTTTGTGTGTGTATGTTCCTTTGATTTTTCGTGCATGTCAGCAGGTTTTGAGTGTGTGTGTGTGTGTGTGTGAAAGGAAATAGTGTGTTTTAGCTGTTTGTCAAAGGGTTCAGTTTGTTTGTGTAAAGTAGATACCGGCATCTCTCTCTCTCTCTCTCTCTCTCTCTCTCTCTCTCTCTCTCCTAGGCCTTCTTGACAGCTGAGTGTGTTTATTGCTGTTGTTTGTGTGTGTGTTTGCCAAGAATGATGGTACGGTTTCAAGATGGTGTGTTTTTTCTTTGTCTTTTTTGTTTGTAGGTGTGTGTGTGTGTGTGTGAGAGAGAGAGAGAGAGAGAAAAAAAAATAAAGGGCACGATCACTACAGCTAATAAAATGCCAAAAAAAAAATAAATAAAGGCGCCTATCACGTCGATGAGTAGGGATGATTTAGATAAGGAGTGATAGGGAGGGGGTAGGGGGGAGAAGGTGTGAGGGGAGGTCGGTAATATTTCTTGATTTTCTATAGGAACGAGAGAGAGAGAGGTGGTGGTGGTGATGATGATGATGATGATGATGATGATGATGAGGAGGAGGAGGAGGAGGAGAAGGAAGATTAATGACTGAGGGAGAGACGAGACGGAAGAGGAAGAACAAGAAGGAAGAAGACGTGAAGAAGAGGAGGAGGAAGAGGAGAGCAGAAGAAAGATAAGAGGCAGAAAAAGAATAAATTTCCTTGGTAGCTGTAAATTGGTGATGAAGAAAGTGCAAAAAGGAAGAAGAAAGGGAAAGGAGGAGGAGGAGAAGAAGAAGAAATGGAGGCGAGAGAAGAGGAACAAGGAAGAGAAGAAAG
>NC_137049.1:21574893-21589893 GCF_032717465.1 Coenobita brevimanus | reverse complement strand
TCTTTATTTGTTTTAATTCATTTTAAAGTGTTGTAACTTTTATTTATATTTATTAATTTATTTTTAAGTCTTGTGTCCATTTATTTTTGTATTTATTTATTTATTTGTGTTTATTTTATTTCTGCACGTGGCATAATTTCCACGTCATTTATTTTCTGCCTTTATTGACACAAACCTTGCTCGTGTCGCTATAAAACCCTTAGCTTGTCAGTGTAATTCATAGCCCTTTACAGACGCACACACTTGTATTTACACATACACACACAAGCGCAGTAAAACACTTACACATACATACACATATTCGTATATTCTTTCATACGCGCATACATACACATGCTTGCTTACATACATATATACTGTACATTGAGAGAGGGAGAGCCAGTCACATGTCTATTTTGTTTTATTGAGGAGAGAGAGAGAGAGAGAGAGAGAGAGAGAGAAAGAAAGTGAGAGAGAGAGAGAGGAGCCACTCACATCTTTATTTATTCATTTATTTATTTATTTATTTACCTGCTTGTATGAAGACATCTGTCACCTTGAAACAACTCTCTCTCTCTCTCTCTCTCTCTCTCTCTCTCACACACACACACACACACACACACACACACACACACACACACACACACACACACACACACACACACACACACACACACACACACACACACACACACACACACACACACACACTACCTTCCACCCAACGTAACTCTATCCCTCAGTTTCTTTATTTTACCTCTTTATTCTAGGGGTTAAGTTTCTCCTGTAATATTCCTTTTAGGCACAACATTACCTTCCTCGTCTAATCAGCTTCTTTATATGGGGGTCCCACACCTGTTTTTACCTGTGTGGGGGTGGGGTAGTGTGGGTGTAGGTGGGTGGTGGGGCTGTGTGTGTGTGTGTGTGTATGTGTGTGTAAGAGAGAGAGAGGGAGGGAGAGATGAAAGGCCGGGAAAGAGTGATTGGAAAGGAGGGAAGTGAAATGCTGAGGATGAGCAAAGTATATATGAGAGAGAGAGAGAGAGAGAGAGAGAGAGAGAGAGAGAGAGAGAGAGAGGCAGCACGCGCGTTATGGGTGTGTGGTTATGTATTTTTTTTTTTTTTTTTGTTGGAGGGGGACCGCACCATCTCCATGTTTTTTAAATAAGTAGGAAAAGAAAAATTCGCCATATGATATCTAACAGTCCATTTAAGTGCCCATTTAAATATAATAAAAATAATGATAAAAATGATAATAATATAATAATAATAATAATAATAATAATGCATTAGTACTTATTATCTCTCTGGTATTGCAACTTTAACATCATTTATTTTTATTTACTTTTATTAAGGGATTCGAATCATGGCGCCATCCCAGTTTGAAAATAAGGTAACTGATAATTGATAAATAAATAGTGGCGTTTAATTTTACTTAGTGAGTCAGAGCGCTAATGTATGGACGAAGGGGAAGCGGGTGTCTTATTTGTTTAGACGAGGGGATGAGAGAGAGAGAGAGAGAGAGAGAGAGAGAGAGAGAGAGAGAGAGAGAGAGAGAGAGAGAGAGATTGGAATATAGTAAGAAAAGGTGAAAAAGAAAATTTGAGGAATATCAGTAAAGTGAATATATAATGGATACATATACATACATGCAAATACATACATACATACATACTTGGATAGTTAGGAAGAATTGGAATGAGAGAAGACAGAATGGGAGGACAGACAGAAGAGGGGAGAAGGGAAGAGGCACAGAGTAGAAATGGACGAAAGGAGATCAAGGTGGAAGGAAGGAAGGAAGTGTGGATACAATAAATATAAATATATAAAGAAATCAAAGGGAAACAAAGGATGAAGGAAATACGGAAAATTAGGAAGTGAAGAGAGAGAGAGAGAGAGAGAGTGTTCCATATGTAAATAGGAATGAGGTGTCGTGTTAAATGGGATAGAATAAATGGGTGAGATGGGTCCCAATTGGACATGTTAAATGGGGCATGGCCAGGGGTGACAGGTGAGGGATGGGGTGAGGGAGAGGTGAGGGAAAGATGTGGGGTGAGGGAGAGTTGTGGGGTGAGGGATGGCTGAGGGATGTGAAGGGTGAAGGAGGAGGGATGGTGTGGTAAGGGTGTGGGTGAGGGGGGAGGGAGGATGTGGTAAGGGTGTGGATGAGGGAGGGTGTGGTAAGGGTGTAGGTGAGGGAGAGGTGTGGGTTGAGGGAGGGGTAAGGGGTGACGAAAGAGTGTGGTGAGGGAGAGGTGATGAGTGAGGGAGAGGTGAGGAGTGGGGAGGAAGAATGACGTGAGGGAGAGGAAAGAAGGAGGCCAGAAAAGGATTAATGAAGGTCGACAGGTAAGAGAGAGAGAGATAAGGTGAAAGGTGAGATGAGGCTGGGGGACATTTGATCATTTCCACCCCATTTACTTACCTTCTTACATATATCAAGGAATCTTTTTCTTTTTTTCCACATTTTTTTTCAGAGTTTGGTTGAGTATTGTGATGAGACATAGTTAAAACGAAAGAAATTTTACTTCAGGTTAGGATTTTTTTTTTTTTAGTCACGAAGAAGTTTGGAGACAGACAGACAGACAGGTGAAGTTCCCATGTATGGTGTAGGGTGCATCTTTTTTTTATTTTTTTAAATTCATTTTTTTATTCACGCCCACTTTTTCTGGCAGGTTTTCAATTCATGTCCGGTGAGTGTGTGTGTGTGTGTGTGTGTGTGTGTGTGTGTGTGTGTGTGTGTGTGTGTGTGTGTGTGTGTGTGTGTGTGTGTGTAAAAAATGTGAAGTAGTGAGGCAGGTGTGTGGGGCAGCTGTGTGAGGGAGGTGTGTGGAGGCAGCTGTGTGGGGCAGCTGTGTGAGGGAGGTGTGTGGAGGCAGCTGTGTGGGGACAGGTGTGGGACAGGTGTGTGAGGCAGGTGTGGGGCAGGTGACTTCAGCTTAGGTAACGAGATGAGGAAGTAAGGAGCAACACCTGACCTCGAGGGACGTAAGGAGAGAGAGAGAGAGAGAGAGAGACGTATCTAACACCCAACAGCAGATATTTTTAGTTTTGATGATAATGGTAGTAGTTTTAAGAGCTCATGTTGACTGGTGTACTTAGAATGACGAATGATGTAATTAAAGTAGATAATAATAGTGATGATAGATGTGGTTGTTGTGATGATGGTAGTTGTGGTGGCTATTGAAGTGATGACAATAATTTAATGGATATTTCTCTGGCTTGAAAAATGAATGAAAGAATTATTGAGTAGGTTTTCATTTTTCTAGGTCCTTTTTTTTTTTTTTTTTTTTTTTTTCCATGTGTCCTTACTCAATAACAGCATCTCTTCCCACACCACGCCACCCTCCCACATATATCACAATTCTCTACTGCCTTATCTCTCTTTGTAATTCCTCCTCCACCTCCTCCTCCTCCTCCTCATATCCCGTAGTGAGTCCATTACTTTAGCTTAAATGGAGTGTGATGGGAAGCTACTCTCACGTCCGCACAGCTTAAAAAAAAAAAAAAGACGATCACCTTTTTTGTATAATATAAATGGTATTCTGTGGCTTCTACTTTCGCGACCGCACAGCTTCCAGTACACGGTTACATAGAAATTGATGTACTAGAAGGGAAATTACAAAGAATAAATGAATAAAGATGAGAGAGAGAAAAAAAAATGTGGTGGGATGCTACTCTCACGTCCGCACATCTAAAGGATAAATATTGTACTGTGTTGACTATGATATTCATTATGTTACCCTTTCATGCCGATGACGTGGTGTTTGCTGGTCTGATTGTCTGTTTGTATGTGTGTGTATTCGTATGTCTGTATTTATGGATGTATGTTACGTATGTATGTATGAATGTTACTACTGCAATTACTACTACTCCTACCACTACTACTACTACAACCACTACTACTACTACTACTACGTCTTCTTCTTCTTCTTCATCTTCTTCGTCATCATCTGCTTCATCATCATCATCATCATCATCATCTTTTTCTTCTTCTTTTTCTTTTCTTCTTCCTCTTCTTCTTCTTCATCATCATCATCATCATCATCATCATCTTTTTCTTCTTCCTCTTCTTCTTCTTCATCTTCATCTTCATCATCATCATCATCATCTTTTTCTTCTTCCTCTTCTTCTTCTTCATCATCATCTTTTTCTTCTTCTTTTTCTTTTCTTCTTCCTCTTCATCTTCATCATCATCATCATCATCATCATATTTTTCTTCTTCTTCTTTTCTTCTTCTTCCTCTTCCTCTTCTTCCCCGACGTGGATGAGATGGTCGCTACATTCACGTCCTCACAGCCTCCTCCGCCAGATTGGGCTCCACAGATGTCGTGTAATACAGTCCACGTTTCGTCAGTGATTTATGGCCCCACGAAAGCCACTTAGGCCTAGAGAGAGAGAGAGAGAGAGAGAGAGAGAGAGATTTATCTAGCTTGAGAGAGACGAGGAAAAAGAATCTCTCTCTCTCTCTCTCTCTCTCTCTCTCTCTCTCCTCTCACATCTTGACTGAGAAAATATGTGTACCGAAATTCCTATCTCTGTTGTACATTTTTCAGTTTAAGGATGTCATCTTTCCTGCATCTTTCTTCCATTATTCCTCCATCTTTCCTCCATCTTTCTTCCATCTTTCTTCCATCTTTCCTCCATTTTTCTTCCATCTGTGGTGTGGTCCGAGGTGCAGTGGATAGCTTGTCCAGATCGTGACTGAAAGAACTGGAGATAAATTTTAGGGTAGGTCAGATTAAGTTTTTCCCAAGGTGAAGAGAGACGCCTTCACGTGGTGGCACTGATGTAACTGCGACCCATATCTCTCTCTCTCTCTCTCTCTCTCTCTCTCTCTGTCAGTACTGGTGCGAGATAAGAGCGATTTTTCCCGTCTGTGGTGTTGAATAATTACCATGGGGGTACACACACACACACACACACACACACACACACACACACACACACACACACACACACACACACACACACACACACACACACACACACACACACACACACACACCTCTTAATTTACCTATTTTTTGTTTACTATGCACTCAATTATTCGTTTCCTATGGTGTGTATTACGTATGAGTTATGATGATGATGATGATATGGAGGAGGAGGAGGAGAAAGAGAAGGAAGATGTTAAGAAGGAGAATGTTGATAATGATGCTGCGACAGTAATAATAATAATAATAATAATTAATAGTAATAGTAATGATAATAATAATAATAATAATAATAATAATAATAACTTTGATGATAATGAAATCCTTAATAATGATGATGATGTTGAAAATGATGATAAATGGTACCCTTGGTGTTGATGATTATGATGGTAATTATAATGATGATAATGATGGTGTCCAGGTAAGGGTTGAAGAAGGCACCTGTCCTATCTTGACAATTCCTTGGACATCTTAAGACAGTTCCCATTTAATGAACGGAGAGAAAAGGACAAAGAAAATGGAGAAAGGAAAAAGGAAAGAAAGAGGAAGAAAGAAAAAAAAGAGGAATTTTAAAAGGAGGGAGGGAGGGAGGGAAGTCAAGCAGGAAAAAAACATGATGGAGACAGACAAGTAAAAAATAACAGGAGGGAGGAAATAAGGAAAGGAAAAGGAGAGGGAGGGAGGGGAGTGGGAGACAAGGAAAGGAATGGAAAGGAAAAGAAGATAATGGAAAGAGAGAGAGAGAGAGAGTGGGGGGGTGGAGGGGATGGTTATTGGCTTCGAGGGCATTATCGTGTGTGTGTGTGTGTGTGTGTGTGTGTGTGTGTGTGTGTGTGTGTGTGTGTGATGGACCTAAGCTGAAAGGACATTATCGAGGTCAGTTTGTCTTCTCTTGCCTTCCGTCCTTCCTTCTTTCTTTGGTTCCATCTTTCCGTCCTTAGTTTCTTCCTTCCATAGTTCCATCCCTGCCCATCCTTCCTTCCTTCCTTCCTTCCTCCAGCCGGTGAAGCAATTAATTCGGTAATTCTCTTCAGTTCCTGCGTGCCTGATTACCTGTCTTCCTTCTCTCTCTCTCTCTCTCTCTCTCTCTCTCTCCTTTTTCATTTTTTATATCCATTTTTCATTCTTTTCTCCGTTCCTACATCCCCCCCCCTCGCCTCATCTTCACACATTTCTTTCTCCCTCCCTCACTCCCTCCTTCCCTCCCTCCCCTTTTTTTTTTTTCTACTTGTCCCTCCTTTCTCTCTCCTCTCCTCACCTCTCCTTTCTTTTCTCTCCTCACTCCATCTCCCTCCTCTCCTCACCTCTCATCTCCACTCTCTCCCACCCTCCAGTCCTTTCAGTCTTTTCCTTCCCTCCTCCCCTCTCTGTCAACCTCCCTCCCTCTCTTTTTCCCTCACTCCCTCTCTCTTTTTCTCCCCTCCCCTCTCCCCACTCCCCACCCCTCACCCGTTCCTCCCAATCAGGTCTCATTTATGTCTGTTTCTCTGTGATAATTAAGGCATCCAGATTTAGCCTTGATCGATACAGTCTAAAAGTCAGCCTTGGACGCCCTTTCTCGTTGTCATTCTCTATCTCTTTGTACCTGTTTTGTCTTTTTCTCTTTGTATCTGTTTGGTATATTTTTCTGTCTATTTTGGCACATTTGTTTTGTCCCCCCCCCCGCGCCCCAATTTCAGTCCACCCCTCCTTCCCCTTCCTTCTTCTTCCTTCCTCTTCGCTTCCCCCTCTTTACCCTTTCCTCCCCGCGTCCCCTGCCTCCTTCTTCTTTCCTCCCCCTCCTTCCTCTCCCCTCCCCCCTCCTACCTCCTTCTCCTCCCTTCCCATCTCCTCCATCCCTCCCCCCTTCCTCTCTAACCCTCTCCTTTCTCTTCCCTCCCTCTTCCCCTCCCCTCCCCTCCCCTCCCCATGATTTCTTTCAGTGTAGGGGAAACATCTGATATTGTATGGGGTCTGAGGTAAAGGCCTGTCTAGTCAATGGCCTGGTACACACACACACACACACACACACACACACACACACACACACACACACACACACACACACACAGCGGCCTTAAATTGCTAGTATATGAAGAGGGAGATTGGCAGGCTTTTTTTTTAAGGGGGAGGGAGCTTCAGTGTATTAATGAAATGTCACAGTTTTTTTTTTTTCAGGCGTTTTTAGTACCTTAATGTGATGATACTCCCCTCCCTTTTTTTTTTTTTTTTTTTGAGAGAGAGAGAGAGAGGGGGGGAGGGAGATTTTAATTAACCCCTTCAGAACGAGGACGTCGGTATCTTCGAGAGAGAGAGAGAGAGAGAGAGAGAGAGAGAGAGAGAGATGTGACCCTTTCAGAAGGATGACGTCTGTATCTATTCTTCCTCTCTCTCGCCGATTTTTTTCATGTAATAAAAATCTTTAAAAATGGAGGGAGAAAGACGCAAAACTAGGATTCTAAAAAGCACAAGGAAGAATATATATAAGAAAAAAAAAAAACATGGCCGGTATTTTTGTGCGGAAGCTTATTAACACCTCATCCGTAGCGATTTATTTCTGATTCTGCTCCGTTACTGTATTCCTGTGTTTTATTCATGCAGTTTATGTCGATTTTGAAAAGATAGGAGAGGCAGAAAGGTGAATGTTAATGGGTAGTTTGGGAAATAAATCGCTAAGGAAAAGGTGCTAGGGAGCCTCCTTACCCCACGAGAATACGGGTCCTAGGGGAGGTAACCATGGCAACCTAGATTGTGTGTGTGTGTGTGTGTGTGTTAATCCAATTCTTCGGAGGTTCAAAAGTCTACGGGACACACAACCCCACTTTCACTTAACTTTTAATAACCTTGTCTTATTATACTTTTTCTGCTCTTAATATTATCACCGTTAACCCTTTCTTGGTCGGGGTAACTCTTGTATTCAGTTCTGTTAAATTCCAAACGTTATTATACCCGTTTTACGCTAACTTGGCCTAAAATTACCTTCTCCCCATCTTAACACTGACCTGTAACAAAGATTAACGCTAGAATAGGGTGCTAGTCACGAAGAAGTGCTGAGAAAAGGATGTGGAGCCACTATAGTCAGCGGAGAGCCATAGGAGCCAGAATTTTAACACATCGATTCATTGTGTTTTTTTCTCCTGTTTTTTCTTTTACCTGTGTGTGTTTTACCTGTGTTTTACGTGTGTGTGCTTGCCCTGTGTGTTTTACCTGTGCCTTTTTTACCTCTTTGTGCTTTTCCTGTGTGTGTTTTACCTGTGTTTTTACTTGTGTGTGCTTGCCCTGTGTGTTTTACTTGTGTGTGCCTGCCCTGTGTGTTTTACCTGTGCGTTTTTTACCTCTATGTTCTTTTCCTGTGTGTGTTTTACCTGTGTGTTTTTCTGCATAATATTTTCCTCTTTCATATTTTCCTCTTTTCTTGTATTCTTTTTTTTCCTTCATGTCCTTCTCTGTGGCTGAAACATTTCTGAGGTAAAATATTCTCTTGCCTTTTTGTGTGGCCATGTTTTCTCCCCTTTATAGCCGTGTGTGTGTGTGTGTGTGTGTGTGTGTGTGTGTGAAAAGCTCCGGTGGCAACCTGGAGAAAAATGTCTTTATTTTTTTTTTCTGCTGACAAAAACATTATGCATTATAAATTATCTCGCTTGTTCCATCCCGAGAGAGAGTGAGAGAGAGAGAGAGAGAGAGAGAGAGAGAGATTCCGTCCACCTCCCTTTCCCCTTCCCCAAACCCTTTCTTTCCCCTTCCCTTTCAACGTCTCTTTCGCCTTTTTCCTCTTTCCCTTTTCCTTCCTTCACCTCTTTCCCCTCCCCTTTCCCCTTTTTCCTCTCCTTCCCCTTCCCTTACGTCCTCATCGTCTTCCTCCACCTCTCACTCCCCCTCCTTTTCCTTCCCTTGCTTCTTCTTCTTCCTGTTCCTCTTCTTCCATATCCTCCTCCTCCTCCTCCTCAAGAAAGTTATCCTATCAATCATGCTTATCAATAGCTCCCCCTCCCCTCCCCCTCCCTCTCCCCTCCTTCCTCCCCACCCCCCTCCCCTCGCCCTCCTCTTATCCTCTTACATCCAACTCTCATGATTCTCTCATGATTGCTATTCTCTCTCTTTCTCAGTCTGTCTGTCTGTCTGTCTGTCTGTCTGTCTCTCTCTCTCTCTCTCTCTCTCTCTCTCTCTCTCTCTCTCTCACACACACACACACACACACACACACACACACACACACACACACACACACACACACACACACACACACACACACACACACACTACAACACAAGAAAAACAGAATGCCCAGTTTCTTTTAAGTATTTTGAAGTACATCTATTTACACTCGCTAATATTTGTACTCCCTAATGTTTATACTCGTTATTATTAAACCCATCCAAAATTAACGCAGATTTTGGCTCTCAACCCCTTCAGTACGAGGCGTCTGAAGCTGAGTAAAATCCTCCGGAGGTAGCAAGCATAAACTAAAAAAAAAAAAATCGTATTGATGGATTTAATATTAACCTTTTTCCCATGTGGTATTAAAACTAACTCACATTGGATTTCTTTTTCTCTTTTTCTTATTTTTCTTTTTTTTTTTTTCATTTTAAAGTTAGGGTTATAATGAGTTTGGAATTAAATCAGTTTTTTTTTTTTTTGGAGGGGGGGATCTCGGGTAATTTGATTTTTTTTAAAGTCATGAGATGAGTGAATGGAGGTGTGTGTGTGTGTGTGTGTGTGTGTGTGTGTGTGTTCTGTCAGTGGATTGTACTCAGATTCTTATTAATAGAGATTTGGTGATGGTGGTGGTGGTGATAATGATGATGGTGAAAATAGTGATGATGATGATGATGGTGGTGATATTAATGATGACGACGATGATGATGATGATGATAGTGAATGACTTATTTTTGCTGTTACAGTACGATTTTTTCTCACCCTAGGAGCAACACACACACACACACACACACACACACACACACACACACACACACACACACACACACACACACACACACACACACACACACACACACACACACACACACCTCTCAGTTTCGCCACCCACCCACACCCACACACAAACCCCACAAACACACAAACACACCCCTCAGTCTCGCTCCATTTCACAAACGTCGAACACAAACACTCTTACTCAATTTTACGGCGCAAAGGAGTACAGGGAGCCGGTTTATCAGGGAGCCGAATCAGTTACCCTACCGTTGTGTTGCCGAAATGTATTGTGGGTGCCGAAAATGTTGTTGTTGTTGGGGGGGGGGTGTTGAGATTTGCAGTTGGAGCCGATTTTGTTCTGGTTTTCGAATGTGTTGTTGCTGGGACCCGAATTCTCTCCTATGCCGAAATGTTTGTGTGAACCGAATGCGTTGTTTGGACCGAAATGTATTGGGTTGCCGAAATTGAAGTGAGGACCGAAATAGTTGTAGAGAGAAGAGTAACTATACACACACACACACACACACACACACACACACACACACACACACACACACACACACACACACGTTATTGGGGCCGAAAATCGAGGTAGGGCCGAAGTGGCAATGCAGACCCTGCTTGCCGGAATGGTTGGTTGTGTGGAGCCGAAATCGCTGCCTGGTGCCGATATCTCCAGTTTATTGTTGTGGTGATGTTGACTCTTTCGGTACGGAGAACGTGCACTGTTGAAGGGTTACATTGTGGCTGAGACTATTATTATTATTATTATTATTATTATTATTACTACTACTACTACTACTGCTACTACTACTGTCTTATTATTATTATTATTAACCTCAGCCACTTCACGCCGATGACACAGTTCTTGTATTGCTAATTTCAGAGGCTTTGATGATTGAAACTGTCTGGAGGTAGTTATTCATCCTTCCATCCATCCATCCATCCGTTTATCCACCCACCCATGCATCCATTACCCTACCTGCCCACACATCAGAGTCCACCCATCCATCCAGCCATCATCATTTTTTTTTATGAGCGTAGAGGTCCAGGGCTAGGCTACACAATCCCGACCTTTAAGGCAAGAGTGACCAGCCTCATGTTCCCCTGAGTCGCATTGTCTAAGCACTCAACCCCAACTACTCCTCAGATGGAATTCCTCATAGACATCATCCATTTGGAACGGCTTAACCCACTAAAACACCAGGCTCCATTTGGCGATATGGTTACCACCCAGCGTAGTAGGTGGTTTCGTAGGTTAAAGGAAATAATTTGGCCTTGCTCAGTGCAGAGTCACTTGAAGGCAGCGCTACATCGAGTGAGTGGATGATAGGCGTTCCATCTAGCCTCATTTTTTTCCCCTCCACCCTAAACCCTGTTTACCCTAACTTGGCCCAGATTTTCGTCCTTTGCACCTTATTGCACGTAGGACTGTCAGAAAAAGACCTTGCTACGGCTGTACATCTTTTCCATAGCACTTCTTCGTGATTATCATATTCTAGTGCTAGTCATGTTACAACTAAGCATTGAAGATGGAGAGAGAGCAATTTTAGACCAAGTTAGAGTGAAAAAGTCAAAGTTATTCGGTACTTTTCCATCCGTCATTCTCAAACCCGGACCGAAATGAACGCCCGAGCCGAAAGCGCTGACAGGTGCCGTATATCACCTTCTTAGCAGTGGCCGAAATTGCGGATGGGACCGAAGCCTCTCCAGGTGGCTGTGATGAACGCCTCCATCTCGGCGTACAGTTAGCCGAGCTGGATTAATTGCTCCGAATGTGTACCAGGGGAGGTGTGTGTGTGGGGGGGGGTTGTTTGTGGGTGTGGGGATGGGAGTGGGGGTTGTGTGAGTGTGTGTGTGTGTGTGTGTGTGTGTGTGTGTGTGTGTGTGGTGTTGATTTGTAGTCCTCTCACTCAAACCATTAAACAGAGACACAGATTGAAAGATAAATAGAAAGATAGATAGATAGAGAGGGGGGGGGGAGGCTAACCAATTTCAAATACCACACAGAAAATGAATTGCATTGTCAAAACCATCATCGCTATTCCAATTAAAAAAAAAAAAAGTCAAAGTCGATATTAGCAAAAAACTCTGAACAAAAGAATCGCGCTTATCAAAGGGAAAAAAGTATATTGGAATGAGTGATTTTTTTTTTTTACTCCAAATTTGGGGGGAGGGGGAAGATCTGGATGATGATGATGATGATGGTGGTGGTGGTGATGATTGATGATGATGATGGTGGTGGTGGTGATGATTGATGATGATGATGGTGGTGGTGGTGATGATGATGATGATGATGATGATGATGATGATGATGATTATTGTACATGTATGAATCTTCTGTGGTCCATTGCAGAGCCACATTGAATGAGTGGATGGTGAATGTTGAGAGAGAGAGAGACAGACAGAAAGAAAGAAAGAAAGAGAGAGAGAGAGTTGAAACCGATAGGGAAATTTCAGTCGTTTCTTGTGAATTATCGGAAAGTATTATAAAGGTTAAATATTCATGTCACTTGAGAGAGAGAGAGAGAGAGAGAGAGAGAGAGAGAGAGAGAGAGAGTCAAGGAAAGGGTCTGTCATATTTCATCGAGGAAATTCATTTCACGTCGGAGAGAGAGAGAGAGAGAGAGTGACAGAGAGAGAAATGTAACACTAAATCTATCATATTTATCAGTATTTTATGGGAATCGACATCCATATATAAAATGGTCATCTCTTCGTGTTAAAAATCACATTATTATTTTTTATTTACTCTAAATGAAGTGATATATTGAGGAAAAAATCACATTATTATTTTTCGTTATTTTTTTCGTCCGAAAGAGTGATTTAATGATTTTGTGATGGAAATGAAAGGAAGAGGAGGAGGAGGAAGTGGAGGAGAGGAAGAGGGAAGAAAATGGGGGAGGAGAGGTGAAAGGCTGGGAGAGGGAGATGTGAGTGGAGGGGAAGAGGGTGGAGGAAAGGAGGTGGGGAGGTTGGGTATGGGAGATGGTAATGGTGAAGGTGAGGGGAAGAATGATTGGGAGAGAGAGAGAGAGAGAGAGAGAGAGAATTTATACTGAGTTTTGTATTAAGAGAGTGTGACATGATAAGAATGGATCTCTCTCTCTCTCTCTCTCTCTCTCTCTCTCTCTCTCTCTCTCTCTCTCTCTCTCACAGATCGAGTTAATGTAGGTGATTTATGTGATCTGAGTCAGGGGTCATTTTGGGATGTAGAGGCGTGATCTATCTTCCTGGAGAGAGAGAGAGAGAGAGAGAGAGAGTACTTGAAGAGGGAATGATAAGGACTTGTGAAACTTGTAGAGAATGTGATAAGCACTTGGAGAGAGAGAGAGAGAGAGAGAGAGAGAGAGAGAGAGAGAGAGAGAGAGAGGTGGGTAGATACAACAGATAGGTATGTATAGACAAGAAGGTAAATGAGAGAGAGAGAGAGAGAGAATAAATTTGTGTGTGTGTGTGTGTGTGTGTGTGTGTGTGTGTGTGTGTGTGTGTGTTTTGACATACGCAGACACATAAAACACGTCTTAATCTCCTCAGATGTCCGGCCTTGATAGTAATGGAAAGGAGAGAGAGAGAGAGCGTAGAAGCCGAGATGGAAGGAGGAACCGAATCTTCCTGATTTGTTTACGTTATGTCAGGGAATTTGGGAGAGTGAGTGAGGCCGTTCTCTCTCTCTCTCTCAGTCCTACCTTTCCCTCCCGCCTCCTCCTCCTCCTCCAATAATATATAACTCCATTTTTTCCTTCCTGTTATTTCTTCAGAGAACTTAGCGAGAGTGGTCATTCATCACTCTAATATACAGACGTCCAATTCTTTCTTTAATCTACTCTGTCTACCTATCCATTTATCTGTCTGCCTCTGATGTACCGCCGTTATCTGTATCTATGTATCTATCTCGCTGTCTATCTATCTATCGTCCATCACCGTAATATCCAAACGTCCAATTCATTCTTTAATCTACAGTTACTCTTCATCTGATTTACTCTCGTCTGTATTTCTTTGTATCTATTTCGCCATCTATATCACCCTAATATCTAGACATGCTATTCTTTTTTCAATTTACTATGACAGGATCTATCTCTCTAATGCACTGTCTGTAATTTAATCTTCCTTTTATCTTCCCGCCCCTCTTCCTCCTCTCCTTCTTCCCCGAGTTACGAAACAGGGAAGAGTGGAGCCTTCCTGATTGGCGTAAGTTTTATGGTTAGATCTAGAGGTTATGGCCACTCCCCTCCATTCCCATATTCAAGTTTCCATTTGTTTCCTTTGTTCTTTGCAAGTTTTTTTTTTTTCCTTCCAGTTCTCTTTCGTTCGTGTTTTGTTTCGTGTTTTTTTTTTCTTTCGTGGTGTATTAAGGATTTAGTTTTAATTTGTATACCTCTGCTTTGGCCTTTTCCTTTCTTCTCTCCTTTTTTCATTTCTTTCCTTTCATTCCTCTTTTTCTTTTTTTTTTCTTCCTTTCTTCTATTTTCCTTCCTTTCTTCCTCCCCTCTTTCCTTCATTCCATCTCCATTTTTTCAGTACTTTTTCCTAATTTCACCTCCAGTCTTCCTTTCCTCCATTCATTTCCCTCCCCCCCACCTCATTCGCCAAGTTCCTTCCTTCATTCATTCAATTTCTTCCATCTTTCTGTCCCTCCTTCCTTCCTTTTTTCCATCCTTCATTCATTCATTTCACCCAAGCAGTTTCTCAGTAGTTCTTCCCTCTTTTACCTCCAGTCTTCCTGTCCTTCATTCACTTCTCTCCCTGTCCCCGTCCCTTCCCATCCCTTCCTTCCTTCCTTCCTTTCCTCCATTCCTTTCCCTCCTTCCCCTCATCTCATTCACCAAGTTAGGTAACAGGTCTCTCCCTCCATACAAATATAGTCTTAAAGTTAGGACTGGGAATTCACTCTTGTTTATTCTTAGTTTTTTTTTTTTTTTCATGGTGTCACTTCCTTTCAGTCTCTCTCTTCGTTCATCCTTTCTTTCTTTCTTCTTTCCTTCATTCGTTCCTTCCATCCTTCCTGCCTTCCTTTCCTTCCATCCAGACATCCTTCCTTGCTTCCCTTCTTCCATTTCTTCCTTCCTTCCTTTTCTTCCTTCGTTCCCTCCTTTCCTTCCTTCCTTCCTTCCTCCTTCTCCTCCTCCTCCCACAAATACTTAGCCTGAACAGAGTCATACCCTCCTGATTG
>NC_137049.1:21544893-21572393 GCF_032717465.1 Coenobita brevimanus | reverse complement strand
ACCCCTTGATTAGCAGGGTGTATTGGCCCTTTGTAGTGTGTGTGTGTGTGTGTGTGTGTGTGTGAGAGAGAGAGAGAGAGAGAGAGAGAGAGAGAGAGAGAAGGGTTGTGGTCAGTAGGGCAAGATATGATTAGATGGGATAAAGTGGGGACGTGAGCTGGATTTAGACTGCAGGACGAACGGTATCGAGAGAGAGAGAGAGAGCAAAATTTAGATTGGGAAGTTACATAGATTCACAGACCATGCAGTCCTCTTGGTTTTGAGAGAGAGAGAGAGAGAGAGAGAGTAGGGTTAGATTATGGGAAGGAAGAAATGAAAAGGAGGTTGATGTGGGAGGAGGGGAAGGAAGGGGGAGAGAGGGAGGAAGAAGAGAAGGGTGGAGGGAAGGTTAGAGGAAGGAGGGTAAATGTAGGAAGGGAGAACAAGGAAGTGAGGTGATGGAATAAGAGAGAGGGAGGGGGAATTAAAGAGAGAAGGTACGGGAGAGAGAGAGAGAGGGAGAGAGAGAGAGAGAGAGATAAAAACAATCAACTAATGGAAAGATTCATTGAGTGATAACTAGGTTATTTTTAGTGATGTATATTCTCTCTCTCTCTCTCTCTCTCTCTCTCTCTCTCTCACCTTAAGATTCAGTGTTCTCTTTTTCTAGCCTTAATTTCCCTCTTCCCCTCCTTCCTTTCTGCTTCCCTCCCTCTCTTCCTTCAGTCCTTTCCTTCATCCTTGCTTTCCTACCCATTCTTGCATCCTTCTTTCTCCATTCTCCCTTCTTCCATCCTCCCTTCTTTCCTTCCTCCCTTCCTTCTTTTCTTTTCATTCTCCTTCCTTCCTTCCTTCTTTTCATTACTTAATCTTTCTTTCCTTCCTTTTTCTTCCCAATTTTCACTTTATTTTTTTTATTCTTCTTTCTTCCCTTCCCTTCCTTCTCTATTCTTAGCTTCTCATTTCCATTTCTTCTCCTCCCTACCGCATCTCTCCCTTCATCCCCACTCCTCCCTCCTTCGCTGGTCCTCCTCTCCCCCCCTCCTTCGCTGGTCCTCCTCTCCCCATCCTTTCCCTCCTCTCCCCTCCCCTCCTCTCCTCTCCTCTCCTCTCCTCCCCTGTCCTTCCCACCTTTCCTTCCCCCTTCCTTCTCACCTTTTTTATCCCTCCCTCCCCTCCCCGCCCCTTCCCTTCTCTCTCCACTGTCCTCTTGGTATTTCCTCCCGTCTTTCATCTCCCCTCTTCTTGTTATTATCCTCTTCCTTCCCCTCTCCATTTCCCCTTCCTCATCCTTTACGTCATTCTCGTTTCCCCTCTTCCTTTTCCCCCTCTTTGTCATCTCATTTTGTGGTTTCCTCTCTCTCTCTCTCTCTCTCTCTCTCTCTCGTATTTGTCTGTTTATATTTTTTATCCCGTTATCACTTGTTTTCTTGTTTTTCTTTATTTTGTCTTGTTTGCTTTTTCTGTGTTCATTGTCTTTTCTTTCTCGTGTTTTATTACTGCTCTTTTCTTCACCCTTACTTCTTTGTTTTTGTGGCAACCTTTTTCCTTGTTTTCTCTTTCCCCCTTACCCCTCCCTTTCTCCCTCCTTTGCCTCCCCCTCCCTCTGTTTACCTCCCCCTCCACCCCTCTTCCTCTTCTTTTTCCCTCCTCCCTCTGCATTTACTTATCCTTCTTTCTCATCCTTTTTTTCCCCCTCCCTTCCTCCTTCCCCTCTATTCCCCCTTTCTCTTCCCCCTTTTCTTCCATTTCCTCCCCTTCCTCCACAACGCTCTTCTCCCTCCTCTCCCTTTCCTCTCCCCTCCCCTCTTCCTTTTCCTTCCCCTTCCCTCTGTTCTCCCTCCCCTTCTTTCCTTCCCCTTTCCTTTCCTTATTCTTTTCTCCTCCCTTCTGTCCTCCCTTTACCCCTTCCCTCCCCCTCTCTTTCTTTACTTTTCCTCTTTACCTCCCTCCACCCCTCCTCCCTCTACTTTCTCTCCTTCCCCCCCCCCTCCTGTCTGTCCATCTCCCCAATTGATCTCAAATTCAATCTTGTGATGCTCTCTCTCTCTCTCTCTCTCTCTCTCTCTCTCTCTCTCTCTCTCTCTCTCTCTCTCTCAATAAACCCCTCCCCAAGCGCCACTATCTCTCTTGTAGAGCGAGAGAGAAATAGAGTTATGTCACTTTTTCTCACAAGTTGGAATTGTGGACTGGGTACCCTTGTGGGATGCTAATATTCTCTCTCTCTCTCTCTCTCTCTCTCTCTCTCTCTCGTCCTTACATTCCTTTTTATCTTCACCCTCCCTCCCTTTTCCCACCTCCCCTTCCCCCTCCCCTCTCTTCCTCGGGCCTACTCTCCCCGCTACAGAATGGATTGCCTTCTCTCTCCTGCTTTGAACCCGATTTTAATATGCAAATTGCCTTACCCCCTTCTTCTCCCCCTCCCCTCCCCTCCCCTCCCTCACACCCATCCCCCTCACCTTCTCTCCCCCCTCTCTCGTCTCGTCCCCCCTCCGCTCAGTCTCCTCCCTCCCTTCTCCCTCTTCCCCTTTTCGACTCCCAAATTCTCTCCCTGCCCTCTCCCCTTTGTCCCTTCTCCCCACCCTCTCCTTTTCCTCCTCTCTCCCCACCCTCTCCCCCTCTTGCTCTCCCCCTTCTCACTCTTTTTTTCTTGCATCTCGGCATACTCTCTCTCTCTCTCTCTCTCTCTCTCTCTCTCCCCCACAATTACTCCTTTTTCCCCATTTCCCAATTTTTTTTTTTTCAGACATTAAATTCAAAAGCGAGGAAGCTCCGATTAAAACTCTCTCTCTCTCTCTCTCTCTCTCTCTCTCTCTTTTCACTTCTCAAAATTTGTTCACTTCCCAACTTGTAATGGCGTATCGAAAATTTGGGCTTGGATATTATACTCATCCGGATGGCAGAATTGTTTTATTTTTTGTTTTTCGGATGTTGTGTGTGTGTGTGTGTGTGTGTGTGTGTGTGTGTGTGTGTGTGTCTGATGAGGAGGTTGAGGATGGTGATGGTGATGTTGATGTTAATGATGATGATGATGATGATGAGGAGGAGGAGGAGGAGGAAGAAGATGAATATGATGATGAGGATGGTAATGATGATGATGAGGGGGAGGAGGAGGAGGAGGAGGAGGAAGAAGAAGAAGAAGAAGAAGAAGAGGAGGAGGGGGAGAGAAGGAGGGGGAGGCAGAGGAAGATGATGATGATGAGAAGGAGGAGGAGGACGAAGAGGACGAGGAGGAGGAGGAGTAAGATGGCAGCCGTCCTCCCAACCTCGCCTGCATCCTCCTGACAAAGCTTTTATGAAGGGTTAAATATTAATTTGCCCCTCCACTGAACCACACACACACACACACACACACACACACACACACACACACACACACACACACACACACACACACACACACACACACACACACACACACACACACACACACACACACACACACACACACACACACGTTAATGATGCTTGAGATTGCCCACTAATAACCTAATTACTCCCCACCAAACCACTCCTAGTTCAAACCACCGGCCACTTCCGCCATATTGGTTACAACGGGGCGGGGGGGGGGTAGTGGTTAGGCGGTAGTGATAGAACGCGAGACCAGTTCCAGAAGTGACAGGGAACAGTTTGGCAATCCGACTATCGATAGATAAATAATTTCCCCCGTAACACCTCTTCCCTAGCGATTTATTTTTGGTTATGGACGATTGGTATTGCTGCTCAAGAGGTGACATGGAAAGATAGAGGATTTGACGCTATTTAGTGCCTTAGGAAGACTGGTGGGCCTCAGGAACGGGCTCTGTAGTGTGTGTTCAGGGTTGGATACTTAGAAAATACTTAAATCACTTCATTTTAATTTTGCTTCATTATAAGGGAGTCATTATGGAGTTTTGCCAAACAGACCAAAATTCTCTCTCTCTCTCTCTCTCTCTCTCTCTCTCTCCTGTGTTCTTTTTTCTCCCTCCCATTCCTTTCTTTTTTCACCCCCTCCTCCTGTCCTTCCTGCTTTCTTTTCTATTTTTTTCCTTCTTTTCACCTCTTCTATCTTCCATACTCTCCTCCCCTCCTCTCCCCCTCCAGCCCCTCCCCATCATCCCGCTACCCCCTCCTATCTTTTTCCCTCCCCTCTCCCCCTCCCCCTCTCCCCCTCTCCACATCCAGCTCCTCCCTCCTATCTTCTTTTTCCCTTCCCTCTCCCCACCTACTCCTCTCCACCTTCCCCTCCCCTCCTGTCTTCTTTTTCCCTCCCTTTCTTCCCCTCCTCCCTCCCTCCCTCCCCCACCCCCTCACTTCATTTTCAGCCTCCCTTAGGGTCTAATTTACCTCACTAAGTAGTGGCTCTCTCGCCCTTGTGGTTTTCCGGCTTTACCACACAGCAGCTGGAAAACAGGCTGCCTGGACGAAAGCCTGTGGTAGCCGGAAGTGGACATCCGCCATCGTCTTTAAACCGGAAGTGGACATAGCCGCTATCTTGTTAAAACCGGAAGTGGACATACCCGCTATCTAAATAAGAGCTTATTAACCGGAAGTGAACATAGCCGCCATCTTGTTGAAATCCAGGTAAACGGAAGTGGACATACCTGCCTTCATTTTAAAGGCCAGGTAACCGGAAGTGGTCTGTAGGTAGCAGTGTTGATAAATAGACTCGGCGATTACTCTGCTGAGTCATAGAAATTGAAAAAAAATATATCATAATTCAGTAGCTACCGTTATGTAGTTGAGATACACACACACACACACACACACACACACACACACACACACACACACACACACACACACACACACACACACGTCACCAGGACTGTAAGTGAAGTGGCAGAGACCGTTTAAAATGTAGATTCCTTGTCGAAAGTTAAGAGGAAGGTGTTAATGTAGAGAGAGAGAGAGAGAGAGAGGTGAGCCAGTGACAATATTTTTCTTAAGCATCCTGTGATAGATTGAAATAGATGCAGTTTAATTTGGCCTAGTAAGTGTGTGTGCAGTCACCTCTCTCTCTTTCTCTCTCTCTCTCTCTGTATATGTATATATATGTTTCTCTGTATGCAGTATGTATGTATGTCTGTGTATGGATATATTTATATGTATAATGTGCTACTTTCTTACGTTGTGTCTCTGGGCAGCTCCCGTGGAAGACTCATCAGAGAGAGAGAGAGAGAGAGAGAGAGAGAGAGAGAGCGAGAGAGAGAGCGAGAGAGAGAAAGTTAAGCTAGAGTTAGTGTTGTGAGTGATAGGGGGATGAGAGGGAGCCTAGACAGTGCAAAGGACACGCTACCCCTTCTCCCTTTCACCTGTCAGGGCGTCTTTGGTGGTGTGAGGAGGGAGAGGAGAGGGGAAGAAAGGGAGGGGAGGGAAGGGAGGGGAGGAATATAGAGGGAAAGAAGGTGGAGAAGAGAGGGGAGGGAAGGGATAGAGGAGAAAGACAACAAGAGCGAGGTGGAGAAATACTCTGCTTATAAAACACTTAAGTACACACACACACACACACACACACACACACACACACACACACACACACACACACACACACACACACACACACACACACACACACATTGGCCGTAAATCCTAACAATGGATGGAACTGGCCAAGGGGGAGGCAATATTTCAGTGATTCCAGTATTACTCAGACTTAGCCGTGAAATAGAGTAAGGGTGAGCTCGTAAAGATAGTAGAGGTAAGAGTTTTCGATAGCACCTGCCCGGTATTATTAGAGAGAGAGAGGGAGAGAGTGGTGGTGGTGGTGATGATGATGATGATGGTGTAATATAATAATAATACCTGTAAAATAATAATAATAATAACGATAATAATAATAATAATAATGGTAGTAGTAGTAGTAGTAATCACCATCATCACTATACAGTATTATGCGATGTTATGTGTATGTATGGCGTGTCTGGTCTTTTATGTTAGCGTGTATGTACTGTATATGTACGTGTATGTGCCTTGTGTGTGTGAACAATTAGACAGGCTCTTGTGTTATTGCAGCTATCTGACCTGTTGGAGAGAGAGAGAGAAAGAGAGAGAGAGAGAAATCATCCCCTGCTGTCTCCCAGTAAGTCAGCGTCCCCATGATTTCCAGGAATGAGCCCCCCCACCTCTCTCTCTCTCTCTCTCTCGCGCACACACACACACACACACACACACACACACACACACACACACACACACACACACACACACACACACACACACACACACACACACACACACACGTTTGTTTACCCCCTGAAACACTCGAATAGATGAAGCCGTCCAGGAATCCTTTACTGAAGGCTTCTGTTTTGGGTTTCCTTGCTCTGTGTGGTGGTTGTGGTGGTAATTGTGGTAGTGGTCGTGGTAGTTGTAGTGGTGATTGTGGTTGTGGTTGTTTTTCGTTGTGGTGGTTGTGGGAGTTGTTATTGTGGTAGTGGCGATTTTAGTAGTTGTTGATGATGGTGTTGCGGTAAATGTGGCTAAATTGTGGTAGACTGTGTGAATTGTGGTTGATAGATAGCACGACAGATAGAGAGATAGGTAAATGTGTGTTCCATGTTTTTTGAGTGTGTGTGTGTGTGTGTGTGTGTGTGTGTGTGAGAGAGAGAGAGAGAGAGGTTATCTTGCCAACAATCGCCGTTTTTCTCTTCCGTCTCTCTATAGATAGATAGATAGATAGACAACTGAGTTTGAGAAATAGATTAGATATTGATAGATAGATAGACAGGCTTACTGATAGACAAATAAATAGACAAACAGACAGATAGATCGATAGACAGAAATAGATAGCCATGTACACAGTTGTTGTTCATCCTGCAGTAACCATGGACATGAGACATGGATAGACAGATAGATAGATGGATAGATAGATAAATGGGTATGGGGTAGGTAGGTAGATAGATAATTGCTTAGTAAATAGGTAGATAGATAAATAAATAGATAGGTAATATGTATGTAATTATAAGTGGAAAGGTAGATAGATAGATAGATAGATACGAACCAAGATAGATAAACACTGACACACACACACACACACACACACACACACACACACACACACACACACTCGAGAAATGCAGGAATTGTGATCCAGACAGTAATCTTGGACCTTCACTCTGCCCAGCCAATCTCTAATTGCCAATTTACTTGTTGTCTGTTAGCTGTGTGTGTGTGTGTCTAATTTGGTTATGGTGAAGATTTGTGATATGTATTCTGGTTTTGTGTGTGTGTTTGTGTGTGTGTAATCTAACCATTCATCACATATTCCTGTGTATTCATAAGCTTAAGATTCATTTGTGTGTGTGTGAGAGAGAGAGAGAGAGAGAGAGAGAGAGAGAGAGAGAGAGAGAGAGAGAGAGAGAACACCTGGCCCACCTGGTCATTGTCAAGATGCCAATTAAACCCACCTTCACTAACAACCAAACAGCGTTTATAGAGACACGCTGTTGGCTTGGGGTTAGTTAGAGGAGGAGGTGTTTATAGAGCTACCACAATCACCACAATCGCTACAGTCACTACCACAATCGCTACAGTCACTACCACAATCACCACCACAATCGCTAGTCACTACCACAATCACCACAGTCGCTACAGTCACTACCATAATCACGACCACAATCGCACAGTAACTACCACAATCACTATCACAGTCACTACTGCAATCACCACCACAATTACTACCACAATCACCGCCACAGTTGCTACCTCAATCACCACTACAGTCACTACCGCAGTCAGTGCTACAATCACTGCCACAATCACAACTACAATCTGTGCCGCAATCACTACTACAACACTGCCACAATCAAGACACAACACTGCCGCAATCACAACACAATACTGCCAAAATCACTACCACAATCACTGCCAGTCACCACCACAATCACCGCCAGAATCACCATCACCTGTCACAGTTGATACCACACTCACATCCACAATCACCACCACAATCAGTAGTGTGGTGGTGTGGTTGCGATCTGGTTGAGTGATTGTGGTAGGTATGATTGTACTGTGGGTGTGGTGTGGTGGTGTGATTATGGTGGTTATTAATGACTGAAGTGGTTTTAATTATGAATGATGTGATAGAGAGAGAGAGAGAGAGAGAATGTAAGCATAAGCCGTCTTCTATTGCTTATATTATGACACCTTTAAGACCCGCCTTAGTTCTTTAAAGGAAATCTAAGCTCCCCCTCCTCTCTCTCTCTCTCTCTCTCTCTCACACACACACACACACACACACACACACACACACACACACACACACAGGGTGAATCACTGTTAACGGTGTAGGACAACTTGCCGAAAATTACAGTGTACTGCTTTAAGACTGATGAATATTAAAATAATTAAATAAATAAATAAACAAAATGGGTGTTAAGTGGTGTCTGCTTGAGAGGTGTCTATAATCCCCGGTGCCTTTTCCTCTCAGCCTCTTCCTCTCTCCTTTCTCCCTCCTTCCTCCCTCTTCCTCTCTCCTTTCCCCTTCCTTCCTCTCCTCTTCCTCTCTCCTTTCCCCTTCCTGCCTCCCTCTTCCTCTCTTCTTTCCCCTTCCTGCCTCCCTCTTCCTCTCTCCTTTCCCCTTCCTGCCTCCCTCTTCCTCTCTCCTTTCCCCTTCCTGCCTCCCTCTTCCTCTATCCTTTCCCCTTCCTTCCTCTCCTCTTCACATCATCAACTCACTTCCCTCAAAATTCTCCATTTAACCTACACAAATTACGACATCTTGTCAAATTACTAAATCTAAAACTTTATTCTTTTCGATCCGTGGAAAAAAAATGAGTCACCTCCTTCGCGTGGGGGTGTTGGTGGTGGTGTTGGGGTCGCTGCTGGGTGAGGCGGCGGCAGTTCGGGGTCGGGGTCGCCTCCAGCCCCTCCAGGAGGAGGTGGAGCGTCAGGAGGCGCTGGTGGAGGCCTTCTGGCGGCAAAACAACAAACTTAGGGCCTCCAACCGCGCCTTCCGGCGACAGGCCAAGGAGCGGCGGGTGGTGGCGGCGGATGAGGCCTTACCTCAGGTTCTCCTCTTGCTGAAAATCGAGGAGATCGACCAGCTCACCCGCCACCTCGACGCCGTGCGATAGCAGCTTAAAGACAAGGCCCTCCACGCGGACGCACTGAGCGAGGAGCTGGCGGCGCTGAGGGACACCCATGCTGAACACCTCCAGCGTCACCAGGAGGAAAAGAGGAGGCGAGAGGAGGTAGAGGGGCTCCTTGCAGAGGCCATCCAAGGCCATGATGAACAGCAACTCCGCCTCCTCGATGTGGAAGCCGAAAAGGACGCCCATCAGGCACGTGTTGACGAACTTACTAAGGACCTTCAGGCCCTCACAGACGCCCACGACGACGCCAACAAGCGTCTGGAGGACTCCCGTCAGCAACACGATGCCGAAATACAGCGGCGCCAACAGGCGGAGTCCCTCGTGGAGGAGGCTGTGAGAGCCCGGGAGGAGTGGGAGGCGCGCCACGATAAGGTGTTAGAGGACCTCGGCCACCATAAGGAGAGGGGCGTCGAGATGGAGTCCCTTCTGAAGGACATCCCAGGCGTCCTGGACTCAAAGGATCGCCAGATTGCGACGCTGCAGCAGCAGGCTCAGGGCCAAGAAGAGGCGCTGCAGCAGGCACAGGGGTCTCTTGAGGAAAAGGAGGCGGCCCATACCGATCTGATGCGCATTGTGGAGCAAGTCCAGCAAGAGCGGAATGATCGGGAGCGTCAGCTGGCCAAACTGCAGTCTGATCACGAAAAGGTCATCGCCACACACAGGCGTGCCCTCGGCCAGCGAGACAAAGCCATCCACCACCACAAAAAGGCCGTTAAAACTCATCTTGACACTATTAAACAACAAAAAGGAGTAGACTGTAGCACCAGTCGAACAGGGCAGTACTCCCGAGGTTGATGGCAAGCTGGTGACAGGGAGAGCTGGAGCTCCCGTTTCACCAGCCCTCAGGACTTGATCCTGACCATCTTCCTTTTCTGAACATTTTCAGTGCATTCATTTACACAGAGAGTAGGCCAGCATGCTCTCATGATACCTCTACCTTCAACTGTCTACACCACACTACATGCGCATAACATATCACACCTTCTATTCACATCTTTAGTAATGGCCGCTGCAATCTCACAATCAAATGAGGTGGTATCTCGGATTGCCACCACCGGCAGGGTAGGGCTGGAGGCACAGGGTCCTCCCGGTCGCTATCAAGCGACTGTGCCAGCAGCGACTGTTGCTATTTCCGGGAATGCTCATCGGCAAAGAGGTGACGGTGCGGCCTTATTCTTTACCAACATCCAGCGGCCTTACCACAAATTTAAACTCAGTTCATTTTTCCTTCAGTCCATATCCCCTTTGGCCCTTTTCCTCACAGAACCACAAATCTCACCCTCTACCGATATATCTCCATTTTGTTTTCCAGGTTACCATCTCCTTACAAACTTTCGAAACAAGGGCGGCACCTGTTGTTATATCAAATCCCAATATGCAGTTGACACTATTTTAAACTTCACTTCATCCAGTTTTGATTACTCATTATATAAATTAAATTGCCAAAACATTACCAAATATATCTGTGTAGTTTATCGTTCCCCCAATGCTTCTTCGGAACCCAGTGTATTTGATTCCATATCCACTCAGTTGAGTAACCTTGACCTTGCCCTTGGCAATGAAATTACCATTTTGGGTGATTTTAACATACACAATGTTGAATGGTTATTGTACATTCTGCCCGGACTGACGACGCTTGGTCTGGAATGCGAGCTGTTTGCGGAATCGTTTAATCTCACCCAGTTGGTAAAGCAACCAACCAGAATACCTGATAATCCTGACCATAATGCCCATCTCTTGGATTTATTCTTGACAAATAATCCAGATCAATACAGGATAGAGGTACTGTCACCACTTGGATCCTCTGACCACAATCTCATCAAAGCCTCATTAGTTAACCCTCCTACATCTCCCCATTCCGAACCTGTCAGGGTGACCCGATGGCACTTTGACAGGGCAGACTGGGATGGATTTAGAAATTTTCTTGCTGATGTTCCATGGCAGTCTTTCTTCTCTAGTGATCCCAATTCTACCCAGTCCCACATTTGTGACTTAATACTAGCTGGTATGGATTTATTCATACCAAGTCAACAATTCACTAAAAGATCAAACTCTCCAAAATGGTTTGATGGCAATTGTGCCAGAGCAACAGCCCAAAAGTCATTAGCATATAACTCTTACTTAAAATCAAAAACACCTGAATCACTCTCCCAATTTAAAATTGCTAGAAATCATGCAAAAGCTGTATTAAATCTATCTAAATCAAACTTTCTTCAAAAGCAAGCATCAAAACTACTTAACAACCCTAATGACAACAGAATATTCTGGTCAACTCTTAATTCTTTCAATAATAACTTTAACAAGTCATCTTCCATTCCCCCACTAAAATCTTCAGATGGCAATATTACAAATGACCCACGTGGGAAAGCAGATATCTTTGCTAGTACCTTTGCAAGAAACTCTACCATAGATGATACCAGCCAGAATGTCTCAGTACTGGAACTTGATTCTCCAGAAATTGCCCCACTTAAAATACAGACAAGATTTGTAAAATCCATCCTAGACAATTTACCTACCAACAAAGCTCCAGGTCCAGATGGAATTCCGCCAATTGTTTTGAAAAAGTGTTCCCCTGAACTTGCCTCTGTCCTAGCCTAAATTATTAATACTATGCATACGTACTTATTTATTCAAAAATTCATGGAAAGTAGCCAATATGCACCCTGTTCATAAGAAAGGAAGTTCGTCTGACCTCCAATTCCCGACCAATAGCTATCACATCTTCTCTTGGTAAGGTATTTGAAACTTTAATTAATAAGCATATTGTTAAACATCTTGAATCCAACAACTTAATTAATGATAGACAATACGGTTTTCGCCACGAAAGATCCACCATTGACATACTCAATCTCTTAACTCATACCATCCATCAATCAATTGATCTTTTGGAGAAACTCATGCTGTAGATATTGATGTCTCTATAGATTTAGACAGAGTATGGCACCGTTCCCTGCTGTCCAAACTCCCTTGCTATGGACTAACGTCTTTTGTTCCTTTGATTTCTTCTTATCTTAGTGACAGGAAAATAAGAGTAAAAGTAGATGATGTATATTCGAATTTCCACTCAATTAACGCCGGCGTGCCACAGGGATCCAGTTCTGGCGCCAGCCCTATTTCTGGTTCATATTAATGATCTCTTATCTGTCACTCACAATCCCATTCACTCATATGCAGATGACTCAACACTACATAGTTCATTCACACTCAGACATCCATTTACAAAGTCTAATATCTCTACCTCTCAACTCAATACAGCCATCTCCATAAATCAAGATCTATCTACAATCAGTGAATGGGGACAAAACAACCTTGTCTCTTTTAATGCTAGTAAAACTAAATATATACAGTTTACTAATAGACAGATATTGCCAGATTCGTACATTACCTTCAGTGCTACTAATATTCCCATCTCCAAAAGTATTGAAATTCTTGGTGTCTCACTTAACAGTGCCCTCAGCTGGACCTCTCATGTCAGATCACTTGCTAAAACCGCCTCAAGGAAACTTGGATTATTGTACAGAGTCCGTAACTTCTTCGCCGATGAGCAGTTAGCTATAATTTATAAGAGTCATGTGCGCTCAGCTTGAATATTGCTCACCCTTGTGGAATGGTTGTGGAGAGGTTGCATTAAGACAACTAGACAAAATTCAGAATAAAGCTGTTAGAATCATTAACAACCCTGCCATTACATATAAACTACCTCCCCTGCAAGTAAGAAGGAATGTTGCCTCCCTTGCATTATTTTACAGATATTTTTGGCAAATGCTCAGACGAAGTTGCGTCCATGGTGCCACCTCTCCATGCCTTCCCTCGTGCTACACGGGCATCTGGTAACGCTCATGACTGGAATGTCACTCAACCACATTGCAGAACTTCTGCCTATCAGAATTCTTTCATTCCCCGAACTGCATCTCTCTGGAACTCGCTTCCCCAGAGTTGTTTTCCTCCAAATTTCAACCTACAACTGTTCAAGTCTAATTCTTACAGATATTTTATGAACAGAGGACACCAGTAATCTGGTGTATGGATTATTTTTTTTTTTCTCCATTTGTTTTTCCTTCCTCCGTTCTGTTATTTAAAAAAAAAAAAAAAAAAAAAAAAAAAAAAAAAAAAAATATTGCCAGTCTTGCGACCAAAAACAAGGGTCTGCGAAGGGCCAAGAGTGACCTTCACAGGTCCAACGTAGACCTGACCAACGCACTCGCCCTCCACCATGACCTTGTAGTGTCACTTCTCAAAAATGACGATGAGTTAAAACAAAACATTTCGGCTCATATCGAGGACGAAAATTACTGAACTGCCCCACACAACGGTTGAACACATGTGACAGCTCAACAAAAACTTAACACATGTGACAGCCCCACAAAAGGTTAAACACGTGTTAAACCCTTGCAAGAGGTTAAACACGTGTTAAACCCTTGCAAGAGGTTAAACACGTGTTAAATCCTTGCAAGAGGTTAAACACGTGTTAAATCCTTGCAAGAGGTTAAACACGTGTTAAATCCTTGCAAGAAGTTAAACACGTGTTTAATCCTTACCAAACGGGCTAAGCCCACACCGTGGAGGTAAAAAGACAGGTGTGTTAACCTCACAAGGTACGATCAGGTTAATACCATGTCTTTATACCCCACACAAAGCTCCTCATCTTCATTCTTCTCTTACCTTTCTGACAAATGATGTTATGCATATTGACAGATTACCACAGATACTTGGTATCTTTTAAATGTTACCTCAGAAATACGTCAAGAATAAGTAACCTACAGCATATGCCACGTAGCCCGGTGCTGGAGTGGCACGCCTTCACGTGGTGGCACCAATATAACTGGTTGGTTTGTGTAGGTGAAAGGGAGAATTTTGAGGGAAGTGAGTTGATGATGTGAAGAGGAGAGGAAGGAAGGGGAAAGGAGAGAGGAAGCGGGATAAAGGAAGGGGATACGAGAGAGGAAGAGGAGAGGAGAGAGGAAGAAGGAGGAAGGAAGAGGAAAGGATAGAGGAAGACGGTGGAAGGAAGGGGAAAGGAGAAAAGCAGAGGCAGAGAGGAAGAGGCACCGGGAATTAAAGACACCTCTCAAGCGGACACCAACCATTTTATTTATTTATTTATTTATTCAATTATTTTAGTATTTATCAATGTTAAAGCAGTACAGAGTAATTTTCGGCAAGTTGCCTTACACCGTTAAGAGTGATTCCTTCTGTGTGTGTGTGTGTGTGTGAGAGAGAGAGGGGGGGGGAGGGAGAGTCACCCATAGGCAGAAGGAAGAGGAAAGAATGAAGGAATGAAAGACATAAGAGGGAGTGTAAGTCACCCATAGGCAGAAGGAAGAGGAAAGAATGAAAGACATAAGAGGGAGTGTAAGTCACCCGTAGGCAGAAGGAAGAGGAAAGAATGAAGGAATGAAAGACATAAGAGGGAGTGTAAGTCACCCGTAGGCAGAAGGAAGAGGAAAGAATGAAGGAATGAAAGACATAAGAGGGAGTGTAAGTCACCCATAGGCAGAAGGAAGAGGAAAGTATGAAGGAAAGAACGACAAAAGAGGAAGGAAGGAAGAGAGGAAAGGGCAGACACCCAAAGCAGCACTACATCGAGTGAGTGAAGGGTGAACTCCCCCACCTACCACCAAAAAAATGAATGATGATGATAGTAAAAATAGTAGTAGTAGTAGTAAAATTCTTCATATAGGCTGTGGAGTGTGCAATGCTTCTAACGTAAGGCAGGGTGTTGGTAGGATGCGAGTGTGCAGTATTCATGAGCCGGATATTACATCAGTGTTTGAGTAATCGGAAACAGGAAATACACAGAAAATTTCGACACCTGAACCATGAATTTAGATTTTTTCGATAGATTTGGCGCCGTTTAACTTTTTTTTTTTTTTTACTCATTCATTTTTTTATGTGATGGTGATGGTGGTGGTGGTGGTGATGATGATGGTAGTGATGATGATGATGGTAGTGATGGTGATGATGATGATGTGGTGATGATGATGATGATGGTGTGGTGGTTGTGGTAGTGATGATGATGGTAGTGATGATGACTGATGATGATGATCGAGGTGATGATGATGATATTGTCCTCTAGGGTTATAAGAGAGAGGGGGGGGGGAATACTAACTCCATATCAACGTCCATCATTACGTCATGGTACATATGAAATAGATAGATAAACAGATAGATAAATAAAGATAGGTAGATAGTCAGTAGATAGATAAAAATAGATGAATAGATATGATAGATGTATAGCAGTAACTACCCTTGTCTTTCACTCACATACCCCGTCACAAATTCTCTCATTTGTATCATGTTGTAAGGCCAGACGGTTTTCCTCAGCTTTAGGGACGATTTTAGTGCTGGAGGGATTACATAGAGCCTTCATTAATCCCCATACTGATAGGATTTTTTTTATAATTACCCCCAAAATCGTCTGGTACGATGAATAAAAAAAAATGTTTTCGAATGTATTGATATGGGATTTAATTATTCTCTCTCTCTCTCTCTCTCTCTCTCTCTCTCGTCCTGTTTGCTTTTCTTGCCCAGGTGATGAATATAGATGCGTCGCTGAGAGAGAGAGAGAGAGAGAGAGAGCGTGTGTGTGTGTGTGTGTGTGTGTGTGTGTGTGTGTGTGTGTGTGTGCGCGTCAGAAATACCATCGTTCCCTTATGTAAGTGTTATGGCAAGTTATACGTCACGTTAATGATGTGTTGACGCCATGGATATCAATTTTAGTGCCACCCCCGCTATTTTTTTTATTTTTTTACTCCTAGATCTTATTTACTGCTAGATTTTATTTACTAGACTATTAGACTTTCTTTACTAGCCTTTTTTTTACCACTAGACTTTATTTACTACTAGACTTTATTTACCAAACTTTATTTATTTACTACTAGACTTTATTTACCAAACTTTATTTATTTACTACTAGACTTTATTTACCAAACTTTATTTATTTACTAGTAGACTTTATTTACCAAACTTTATTTATTTACTAGTAGACTTTATGTACTAGGCTTAATTTTTATTACAAGAATATTTACTAGACTATTTACTAGACTTTTTACAACTAGACTATTTACAAGACTTTACTAGACTTTGCTAGACTTTATTTACTAGACTATTTGCTAGACTATTTTACTACTAGACTTTATTTAGTAGACTTTATTAACTAGACTTTTTAATTGACTATTTTTTTACTGTTAGGTTTTATTTTCATTGGTTATTGAAGACTATTTTTTATCATTTTTCTTTTTGCGATTTTTTTTTTTCGATGGTAATGTACTTTTTATTTTTAGCGATTTTTTTTCGAACTTGATGTAGCCCCTTTTTATTTATTTTTTTTTTTTTTAGCCTTTTCAGTTTTTTTTTTTTTAAATAGTGGTTTTTATATTCTTTAGGTTTTTTGAAGTTAATATAGTCTTGTTATTGATTTCTTTTTTTTTCTTGAGCAATTTTTTCCCCGAATTTAAATATAGTCCTGATATTGATTTTTTTTTATTTAGCCATTTTTTTTTTTTTTTTTACTCAATACACTATTTTAAAAAAATTGGACTCTTTTTGTCTGTATTTCCTTAGTTGTTTTTCTTCAGGTTGTCTTTGTTTCTTCCTTCCATCCTCCTTGTTTGGAAGATGGCGTCCTTTGTTAATTGTATCCCTGTTATTTTCCGACGACTTTATTCATTATTGTTATTTTTTATTATTATTTTTTTACTTTTACTATTATTGTTATTGGTATTAAAAATAATAGTAATAGTAGTAGTAGTAGTAATAATAATAATAATAATAATAATAGTAGTAGTAGTAGTAGTAGTAATACTGTAGTAGTGCGTGTTAATGTAGCGTAACAAACAGCCTCCTAAATGGTGCATATACTACTTGGTTATTGATGACGCTGTCCTGGTTATTGATGGTTATTGATGTTATCGGCACATGGAAATTGATGGCGTATTTTATTTATTTAGACCACGTTATTACCTGGTTATTGATGACGGTATGGATGGTTATTGATGTTATTCTCTCTCTCTCTCTCTCTCTCTCTCTCTCTCGGTCCCCTATCAGTATGTGTAAAATTATCGATCACCTTTGTGTTAGTTTTAGTATATGCTGTATGTTGTTTTTATCCATCCATCTATCTATCTATCTATCCAATTTCCAGAATATAATAACCCCATTGTGTTAATTTTAGCCTCGTTAAGCAAGCAGTTAAGAGTGATATTATAACAAGCCACAATAACTGCATCAGTCTATTTATAACTATCAATCCTTCTATCTACCTCTCTCTCCCTCTCTCTCTCTCTCTCTCTCTCTCTCTCTCTGCTATCTATCTTTATATCCATCTGTCTGTCTATCTGTCTATCAATCAATCTATCTGTCCATCAATCCATCTATTTATCTAATCCACCTTACACTAACACCCTTGTCCTAATATAACCCTCATTAGGCAAGTAATTAAGAGTCATATTTTAATGAGCCACATAATTGCCTCATTAGGATTAAATCTTTCCACCATGTTACCTTGAGTCTCAGTAATTAACTCGTGTCATTTTATCTATCTGTATCTGTCTACCTGGATGTATTTCTGAATGTCACTGTTTAGGCTTCTTATGTTTATCACTTTATGTATCTATCTATGTACTGTCTATCTGTCTCTATATCTATCTGTCTGTCTGTGCCTGTCTTCCTATCTCTATCAATACATCTGTTAATACCTTTTATCTATCCATCTATATTTATTAGTATGTCAGTCTATCAGTCTATCTATCCAACACATTATTCTCCTGGTTACCCCCTCATTAACCCGGTAATTAAGCGCGATATTCTAATGATATGCCACACCAAATAACCTCATTAACACCAACGCCTCTCGCCATCCTGCCCACAATCTCGTGCAGTAATTATCTCATGTTAATTGCCCTCCGCTTATTGTGAAGGATTATAATTAGGCAGAGAATTACCTGTTTTCTTTAATTTCTTTCTTTATCTTTCTCTCCTTCTGGTGATGGTGGTGGTGGTGATGATTGTGATGATGATGATGATGATGATGATTTTGTTAAGCTGTGAAGATGTTTATTGTAAGTTATTCTTGCTGTTTTTACTTGGTGGTGGTGGTGATGGTGGTGGTGGTGATGGTGGTGGTGGTGATGATGATGATGATGATGATGATGATGATGATGATGATGAAATCCAATCACACAGTCAAATAATCGCCTAAATATGTTTGTACCATGAAGGTCCTACCTCAATGGTTTGTACCCCCTTCTTCTTCTTCTTCTTCCTCTTCTTCCTCTTTTCTTCTTCGTCATCTTCAGCTTCCTCTTCTTCCTCTTCTTTTCATCTTCACCTTCTTTTCTTCTCTTCTTCAGCTTCTTACTCTTTTTTTTTTTTTCTCGTCATCTTCCTCTTCTTTCTCATCTTCATCAATCTTCCTTTTCTTCCTCCTCTTCATCATCTTCTTCTTCAGCTTCTTCTTCCTCTTCCTCATATTCTTCTTCTTCCTCCTTCTCTTCTTCGTGAACAAGGACGATGGTGGAAATAACAGGGCCCTTAAATTTGACCGGCCATAAAATTGATCTCAAGTTCTATCAGTCGCGAACTATACATGTTAACCAATACACCATCTTCTCAGGTGTAAAGGAAGAAGTATCCGAGAATTTAAGACTATGGGTGCAAATTCGTAACGCGTTCCAGACATTCTTTTCCCCTAGCCTGCATCCCGTCCTCCCTGCCATTTCTCACGTTCCAAGGAAGGATATTACAAGAAAAATGCATGGCTCTCGATTTTCTTACAAGGAGCGACCGTGGGGGAATTTCGTCTGTGTGTGTGTGTGTGTGTGTGTGTGTGTGTGTGTGTGTGTGTGTGTGTGTGTGTGTGTGTGAAAGAGAAAGGAAAAAAAAAATATGGTGAAAAGGTAACTCAGTCAAACGTAGGGATGGTTGACAGGCAGGTAAAGTCCTTTCACCTTAACTAGGCCCAAATTTTCATCCCCTTGTAGCTAATTTTGCGTACTTCAGTCGTAGGGAAAAAACAAAACAAAAAAAAACTACGCCTCTACATCCTCTACATCCCTTCCTTTGAACTTCGTGACTAGGATTATATTCCAGTGTTAATCTCTCTTACAACCGAGCAGTCAAGATGGAGAGATGATAATTTTAGACCAAGTTAAGGTAGTAGTAGTAGTAGTAGTAGTAGTGGTAGTGAAAAGGGTTAAGTAGATGAGAGGTGGATGGAGCATGCGCTGTGGTGATGCGCGCGGCAATTTTGTTTATCTGTCGCCCGTAACAACACACGCATGTTTACCCTTTTTTGAATTAATAATGTACTGAGGCAGTGTCCATAGTAAGGGTAACAGACTGCTAGTAAAACTTTAATGAAGGGTGTATGCAGGAGATTGGCTTAAATAAGTAATGTTAAAAGAAAAAGAAACGAGAAAAGACCTGAAGTTGAGATTAGACATGCGTACCTGTGATCTGCGAGGCTTGGGATGTTGCCAGTTTGGAATGAACGTCGAGATAAATATTTAATTAATCGTATTAAAACTGCTTTCTCGCAACTTTAAAACCTACGCTCCTGTTTTTTAATATTTTATAATCATTTACCATGTTTGATGGTAATTGTGCCGCCTGGGAAGAGACAAAACAAAAATAAGTTGAGATGTTTAATATGGTGATGCTTGGAAACTCCCTCCCCCTCCTCTCGTCGCCCACGCAGTTTGCTTGGCGGTGTGGGAGATGGTGTTCGGCATTCAAATCTCCCTCGCTTTTTCCTCCCATTTTGGCGATTGTCTTGGACTTGCCCCTGGAATTTCCACCCAGAGAGGAAGACGGACATCAGGGACGCATTTTGGTAAGATTTTGAGGACCGTGAGTAGGATAATTAAAGACTTTTTCAGTGGAGGAATGCAAATGGCGGCGGGTAGGCAAAGATGGCTTTCATTTACGGTTCACCATTTTTTCTTCCTTCTCGATGGTTTTCATGGATTTGGCTTAAAGTTTTCTACCTAGAGAGGAGGGCGAATATCAGGCAACATTATAAGCATGTTTCGGTAAATTGAGAGAGCCGTGAGTTGGATATTTTTACGAAACTTTGCCTTTTGAAAGTCGGTTCGTTGGTCGCTTACAGGAGAGTCGGCTTCTGCCTTTGTTTACGTGTTGGTTTTGCACTCACATGGCGGCCTTTTAAATTTTTATCGCTACTGCCAACAGGCGATTTTATTCAGCTTGGCAAGATGTGTAGTGGTGAAGGGGTTGATTAAAGATCGCATACCCACTACTACTACTACTACTACTACTACTACTACCAATAATAATAATAATAATAATGTATGTTAGACGGGGAAATTGTAGTGCATTATTTTTACAGATTATACAACCACGTGGTGCTCCGCTAACTATTTTCCTCCCCTCCTCCATCTCCCCCCTCTCTCTCCTCTCACCCTCTCCATACATCAGCTTCTCCTCATAATAATTCCTGAGAGTATATTGAAGTTAGAAAGGAAAATTATAATGGTTAGTATAGACTAGATGAAATTATAGCGCTTTTGTTTTAGTGATCATACAACCATGTGGCATTCCGCTAACTACTTTCCTCCCCTCCCTAACTCCTCCATCTCCCCCTCCCTCTCTCAACTCCTTTGACCCCCTCCCCACATCAACTGCTCCTCGTCACGTATTCTCCCCCACCCTCTCATTCCCCACTCCAACCATCACTTGTTACACTCTCAATCCCTCATCTGTTACGCCTCTCTCTCTCTCTCTCTCTCTCTCTCTCTCTCTCTCTCACACACACACACACACACACACACACACACACACACACACACACACACACACACACACAATAAAGCCTAGCACAGCACTTTTCACGCCCAGACACTCTCACAGGCGATTATCATGCTTATTAACTTTAAAATTAAATTGAATAACTTGTCGCTAATTTCATACGACGCGGCAGTTTTACCATTTTTTTTTATATTTTTATTATCAGTATTTTTTTTACGCAGCTTCGAGTGCAGTTAGGTTTTTTATTCAACAAAACGAAATTGTTCAGGTGAAAAATTTTGATACTGAGAAAAAAAGGAAAAAATACGGAAGTCTTTTGATGCTAACGTTTTATTTTATTTATTTATTTATTTTTTTAAGGTAATACTAAAGGCTTTTATTTATTTTTATTGAAAGCTAAGACCAAAGGATTTAGTAGTAAACAAAGTAGCTTTATTGTATATATGTAATTCAGGATGACGTCACATTGTATTCGTATAAATCAGGATGACGTCACATTGTATCCGTATAAATCAGGATGACGTTACATTGTATGCGTATAAATCAGGATGACGTTACATTGTATGCGTATAAATAAGGATGACGTTACATTGTATCCGTATAATTCAGGATGACGTCACATTGTATGCGTATAAATCAGGATGACGTTACATTGTATGCGTATAAATCAGGATGACGTTACATTGTATGCGTATAAATCAGGATGACGTCACATTGTATCCGTATAATTCAGGATGACGTCACATTGTATCCGTATAATTCAGGATGACGTCACATTGTATCCGTATAATTCAGGATGACGTCACATTGTATCCGTATAATTCAGGATGACGTCACATTGTATCCGTATAATTCAGGATGACGTCACATTGTATCCGTATAATTCAGGATGACGTCACATTGTATCCGTATAATTCAGGATGACGTCACATTGTATCCGTATAATTCAGGATGACGTCACATTGTATCCGTATAATTCAGGATGACGTCACATTGTATCCGTATAATTCAGGATGACGTCACATTGTATCCGTATAATTCAGGATGTCACATTGTATTATTATCCTACTGTAAAAATATTTCCCTGATTTTTATTCTAATATTTTTTTTTACTGCATTCGTAATTTTTATTCTGATTTTTTGTTTTACTGCATTTTCGTAATTTTTATTCTAATGTTATTTTTACTGTTTATCACTTTAATTTTCTAATGATTCTGATTTTATTAATATTACTGCACTGTATTATTCTGATTTAAATTGTTATTATTACTACACCTGCGTAATTATTATTTGATTTAATTTTCATGTCTGTTACTTCATTTTCTTAACTTTTATTCTTATTATATTTTCATGTTTACACTCCTTATTATTGATTTATTTCTTTTATTGATGCACTCTCCTGATGTATTATTCAGATTTATTTTGTGTTTATTCTGATCTTATTTTGTCTCCTATTAAGTTATTGCACTTTTCTAATTACTAATCTCATTTGTGTTTATTATTGCACTTTCCTTATTTTTCTTCTGATTTAATTTTTGTTCATTACTGCACTTTCCGTAAAATTGCTCTGATCTCAAGGTTTATTATTATTATTTACTGTTTTCGTACATGATTTTAAAAACATTACATGTGTCCTTACCTTAACTCAGTTCGTGATAACTTTTTTTTTTTTTTTTTTTTTTTTTTGCGTATTACATTTGCTTGACTTCTTGTCATTCTGTCTGTCTGTCTGTCTGTCTCTCTCTCTCTCTCTCTCTCTCTCTCTCTCTCTCTCTCTCTCTCACACACACACACACACACACACACACAGGAGAGAACATTTTGGTGGCTCTGTCTCTTAAAACATTGCTTAATTAATACAACCTCTCCAGACTTCCCTTAAAGTAACAGTTTCTCTCTCTCTCTCTCTCTCTCTCTCTCTCTCTCTCTCTCTCTCTCTCTCTCTCGTAAAACCAGAGAATTTTTTCACCTGAGACATAGGAGCCTGGATTGTATATCTAAATAATTGCTTAATTAGAAAAATGGTCACTAGCCCATTGAAGGAGAGAGAGTCAATTAATGGCTGGCCAGCGTAAACGTCCTCAAATTAAATAACCGAATAAAAAATGAGAATTACACTTTTTCTCTCTCTGACCTTGACCTTTTCCCCCATTGCATTTATTTTATTTATTTATTTATTTATTTTCCTGTATATGGGTAGATACAGAATTTTTGCACTTCTCAAAAACACAATAAGTCTTAGTGATAAAAAGAAGGGAGAAAATTTGGATACTATGAGGCTTCTTCATTTCAAAATCAGGTGAGACGATCATACTTCTGAAACCAAAGTCTTGCGTTTATTTGCAGGTGGTACGGAATTTCTCTCTCTCTCTCTCTCTCTCTCTCTCTCTCTCTCTCTCTCTCTCTCTCTCTCCCAATTACTGCTTTTTCTCTCCTGTCAGGTGCAATTTTTACTCTCAGTGAGAGATGCAACAAAGATAATATGTAGAGGAATTAACATAGTTCATACGGTACAATACATGGTCTTCTTTATGTTTCCTAATGACGTACCTTTAATGGAATATGAATAACTTCATTTGAACAACAGGAAGGACTGAGGAAGATAGGAGTAGCCTGCATATAGTTTAGTTTGACTTGTGGAAAATAATGTTTCACGACCTACCACGGCAATTATCCATGTACCGTATAGATGGATTGTGTGTGTGTATGTATGTATGTGTGTGTGTGTGTGTGTGTGTGTGTGTGTGTGTGTGTGTGTGTGTGTGAATTGCGAACCCCGTGGACAACAGACTCAAGTTTCCCTCATACAGCCCATCCACATCCTTCCGGGGGATAGGGAAGTAGTTGAAGGACGTTCGTATAACCAGGCAGATGAGCCGCCTGGTTAAATACGTGCCACCACATGAAGGCGTCCCTCACCTGAAACAAACTCATCATGTTCTCAGTAGTCATGCATTTCTCTGTGATAATTGCAATAAAATTCTCTCTCATTTACCCCGACACAAATTTGCATAGTAAGTACTTTGTTTTACGGGCCTTGCACACACGTATTTTTTTTTCTAGTACTTTTCCGTCCCAGGGTTAGATGGATTTCATAGTAGTGGAAGTAGCAGTAGTAGTGGTGGTAGTAGTGGTAAAGGTAATTAGTAGTAGTAGTAGTACTAGTAGTAGTTCAGTATTCTGTAAGCCAAGTTTATTTTGCAGTGTTGGTGTTTGATATTTAGAAGGAGAATGAGAGAATTTGTATATTGATCACATTTTCCTTTCTTTGCAGGCTTTCTTGAACAAGATGCTCTCAGCCGTAAGACATTCTCTGAGACCTTCTTAAGATTTGGCAAGAGACCTTAAGATACAGCAAGACGGATGTGCTATGAATGGTGAGTGTGACTGTATTTGACACCTGAAGTTTGGTAGTGAATAAATTGACATAAACACGTGAAAATTAACAGTGAATGATTTAATATTTTTTACTCCTGGAAATTAATAGTGTAATTTAGAAGAGATTCATAACGAAATATTTGTGAGACGAATTTAAAAAAAAAAAAGTTTGGTCCTTGCCCGTTTATTTTTCAAAAAGACGATGAAAGGAAATGGAAATGAACAGTGAAGAACGCACATATTCTCCCAAGACTAGTAATTCTGTTCATCCATAGAATATTTCCAGAATGTAAGTGAACAAGAAAAAAATATATAAAAATCGCATAAATCAGTTAGCCTTTAAAATATCAGAAGAAACTGGACATAAACACTCGGAAAACGGTCAGCCAGCGTCCCCATGTCGACAAACATTTTCGGCCCTTCATGTTTCGGAATTTTGAGTCACCGGGGCAAAAAAGGGGGTGGACAGGAAAAATATATTTGACAGAACTCGCGCCGAAGTGTCCAGAGACTGTCGCGGGAGTTGTGGAATGTTCGGGGCCGAAGTTTGGCGGGTGGGCCGAAATCTTCCGCCTTGACCGAGTTCGTGAAAGTGGCGGGGAAAAAAACTTGGGAGAAATATCGGAAAATGTTAGCCTTCCGACCGATGATGGGAGACTTCGCTAAGAGGGCAGGAGTAAAATATAAATAAGGAAATAGAACTTTGCTGTGGACATTACCAAAATCCTAAATGTTAAAAAAAGACAATAAATAAAAGGACAAAATATAAATAAGGAAATAGAACTTTGCTGTGGACATTACCAAAATCCTAAATGTTAAAAAAAGACAATAAATAAAAGAACAGTGACCATGCACATTATCGTAACAAATTATAATGGTATGTGTGGAAACCAAAGAGAGAAAGAGGGTGAGAAAGTGCTATCAACTTAGTGATACTGTGATAAGTACGATTGATGATAAGGGAAGTAAGGATTGATGGAAAATTGCATATAGATCAAAATGAGGTGTGTGGAAAACAGTGAAAAGAAGAAAAAAAAACTGCGAAAAGTGAGACAGTAAGATTAAAAATGATGTAGGCTAGTGAGAAAAAAAAAATCCTTAATGGTATGGTAAATGAACTTATATTTTGAACTGAGCATGAAAAATAATAAGTAAAATTGAACAAAAGACATGATACATACTGGAAGGAAGGACATGAAAGTTAAGGAAAGTGGAATATGGTATTTGAAGTGAATTTGAGACATAATTGAAAAAAAAAAACGTAAAAATCAAATAACGATAAATTATAATGCAAATTGAAAGTAAAAGGCCAAAATAAATATAACAGTGCTTAAGTGAATAATGAAGTGAGTGAACTATGAAAAATGTTGAATAGTGAATGCAAGCGGAAAGGACGAAGAAGACAGAAAGCAACGAAAGAGCGTGAAGGATCGTCGTTGGACTGGATCGGTGAGTACCCATTGGTGTGTGTGTGTGAGACCCTTGACTGCGATGAGTACGTGTGTGTGTGTGTGTGTGTATGTGTGGTTTAACCCATGACTACGATGACTGCTATATCATTTAACCACCAGACGATTTTATTCAGCTTTGGGGAGACGTGGTGAAAGGGTTAAAGGAGCCAGATTGTAACCCCCATCACTACGAGTCTCCTTGAAGCAAAAAAAAAAAAAAAATAGTATGATGGTAGCCAGAATAAAATATCAAGGGCGTCATCGTAGTCAGAGTTTATTATTATTATTATTATTATTATTATTATTATTGTGATTGTGAATGTGAATGTCCTTTATTTATTTATTTTTGTTCTGTTGCGTTCATTTCTACTTCCTCCTCTCAATTTTTATTATATATGTGTGTTCAGGATGAAGTGGTACAGTAAGTTCTTGTACCGTATATATTTTTATTGGCATCTGTATTTTGTTTGATGTGCATTTTATTTTTTCCCTCTTCCATTGTTATCCCATTTATATACCGGTATCTGTATTTAATTCTTGCATATATTAAGTCAGTTTTTGTGTATAATATTTTCTTGACGGGATATTTTGTTGTCCATCATCGTAACTGTATGATGAACTAGTATTTACCGTGCCTTTTTACGGTACATAAATATACTGAAGGAAGTTGTATGTGTTGTTGTACCGTATGTGTTGGTGTTGTGATTTGATGCGCTAGTACTTACGGTGCCTTTTTTCGGTACATATACAGTATACTGAAGAGAAGTTATGTGTAGTTGTGTTATTGTTGTGATTTTAAGGTGCATTATTAGGTACGGTACACTTTTACGGTACATATATACTGAAGGGAAGTTGTGTAGTTGTGTGTATAGTTGTATGGGTTTTTGTTTTAATTTTAAGGTGCATTAGTAGATACGGAACACTTTACGGTACATATATACTGAAGGGAAGTTGTGTAGTTGTGTGATTGTTGTGATTTTACTGGGCATTCATTCGTGTGTCAACTTTGTACGATGGTCGTTTGATAGGGGGTTGGCTAGGCAGTACTTAATCTTCAAAAATTGTACGTGAATGGCTTTATTATTATTATTATTTTAGGCCTATATGTCTGGGGTTTGCTTATGAAGGTCAGGGTTTTAACAGTTTAGAAAAAATGTGAAAACTTGACGCGCGCTCTCGTATCTGTACTTAAGTGTGTGTGTGTGTGTGTGTGTGTGTGTGTGTGTGTGGAGAGAGAGAGAGGGGGGGGGTAGCGATAAGATGGAAAATAGCCTACTCTGAAAAAATATTGAACTACGAATCTTCATCCCTCCTCAGGCCACCGTCAGGCACTTTAGTTGTCACGTATCGTCACCATCACTAATAAGAAATATATATATATATATATATATATATATATATATATATATATATATATATGTTTAGGCTTTATTATCTTTTTATTTTTTCTTAGAGGGAACACTTTGCGGGCTTCCTCCCTTTGGTTCCTTCTTCCTTGCATGATAAAAAGGTGGGCTAAATCCAGAATCCAGCTAATTAAACCTAAACCATCCTCCCAGTTATACCGCTCAGAGAAAAATGCCACACGGAATAGACCCTAGTAAGTTATCAGTGTCTACCCTGCATCATTTATTTCCTACCTACACCGCCACACCTACGCCCACACCAGCAGACAGTGCCATCCGCTAAATGCAAGAGACCACCAAATGCGCCTCTATTGAAGTGCTAATTACAGACTGTCCTGTTTATATAAAATAGCTCGTTAATTACCTTTCTCAAATTGCATACTACCTGCTAATTACCGCATGATATGTTTACCTGTAATTGGCGGTCTGTCTTAATTAAAGGTGGG
>NC_137049.1:21527393-21539893 GCF_032717465.1 Coenobita brevimanus | reverse complement strand
GAGGGTGATAAAGAGTGGGGGAAGGAGGGAGATGAGAGAGAGAGAGAGAGAGGAGGGGGGGGAGACAAAGGGGGGAGGGGAGTGGAGTGCTTCATAACTACTGCAATTTTGTGTTTTGTGAGGAGTAGACTGTAGCACCAGTCGAACAGGGCAGTACTCCCGAGGTTGATGGCAAGCTGGTGATAGGGAGAGCTGGAGCTCCCGTTTCACCAGCCCTCAGGACTTGATCCTGACCATCTCCCTTTTCTGAACATTTTCAGTGAATTCATTTACACAGAGAGTAGGCCAGCATGCTCTCATGATACCTCTACCTTCAACTGTCTACACCACACTACATGCGCATAACATATCACACCTTCTATTCACATCTTTAGTAATGGCCGCTGCAATCTCACAATCAAATGAGGTGGTATCTCGGATTGCCACCACCGGCAGGGTAGGGCTGGAGGCACAGGGTCCTCCCGGTCGCTATCAAGCGACTGTGCCAGCAGCGACTGTTGCTATTTCCGGAAAAACTCGTCGGCGAAGAGGTGACGGTGTGGCCTTATTCTTTACCAACATCCGCGGCCTTACCACGAATTTAAACTCAGTTCATTTTTTCCTTCAGTCCATATCCCCTTTGGCCCTTTTCCTCACAGAACCACAAATCTCACCCTCTACCGATATATCTCCATTTTGTTTTCCCGGTTACCATCTCCTTACAAACTTTCGAAACAAGGGCGGCACCTGTTGTTATATCAAATCCCAATATGCAGTTGATACTATTTTAAACTTCACTTCATCCAGTTTTGATTACTCATTATATAAATTAAATTGCCAAAACATTACCAAATATATCTGTGTAGTTTATCGTTCCCCCAATGCTTCTTCGGAACCCAGTGTATTTGATTCCATATCCACTCAGTTGAGTAACCTTGACCTTGCCCTTGGCAATGAAATTACCATTTTGGGTGATTTTAACATACACAATGTTGAATGGCTATTGCATTCTGCCCGGACTGACGACGCTGGTCTAGAATGCGAGCTATTTGCGGAATCGTTTAATCTCACCCAGTTGGTAAAGCAACCAACCAGAATACCTGATAACCCTGACCATAATGCCCATCTCTTGGATTTATTCTTGACAAATAATCCAGATCAATACAGGATAGAGGTACTGTCACCACTTGGATCCTCTGACCACAATCTCATCAAAGCCTCATTAGTTAACCCTCCTACACCTCCCCATTCCGAACCTGTCAGGGTGACCCGATGGCACTTTGACAGGGCAGACTGGGATGGATTTAGAAATTATCTTGCTGATGTTCCATGGCAGTCTTTCTTCTCTAGTGATCCCAATTCTACCCAGTCCCACATTTGTGACTTAATACTAGCTGGTATGGATTTATTCATACCAAGTCAACAATTCACTAAAAGATCAAACTCTCCAAAATGGTTTGATGGCAATTGTGCCAGAGCAACAGCCCAAAAGTCATTAGCATATAACTCTTACTTAAAATCAAAAACACCTGAATCACTCTCCCAATTTAAAATTGCTAGAAATCATGCAAAAGCTGTATTAAATCTATCCAAATCAAACTTTCTTCAAAAGCAAGCATCAAAACTACTTAACAACCCTAATGACAATAGAATATTCTGGTCAACTCTTAATTCTTTCAATAATAACTTTAACAAGTCATCTTCCATTCCCCCACTAAAATCTTCAGATGGCAATATTACAAATGACCCACGTGGGAAAGCAGATATCTTTGCTAGTACCTTTGCAAGAAACTCTACCATAGATGATACCAGCCAGAATGTCTCAGTACTGGAACTTGATTCTCCCGAAATTGCCCCACTTAAAATACAGACAAGATTTGTAAAATCCATCCTAGACAATTTACCTACCAACAAAGCTCCAGGTCCAGATGGAATTCCGCCAATTGTTTTGAAAAAGTGTTCCCCTGAACTTGCCTCTGTCCTAGCTAAATTATTCAGACTATGCATACGTACTTCTTTATTCCCAAATTCATGGAAAGAAGCCAATATCCACCCAGTTCCGAAGAAAGGAAGTTCGTCTGACCCCTCCAATTACAGACCAATAGCTATCACATCTTCTCTTGGTAAGGTATTTGAAACTTTAATTAATAAGCATATTGTTAAACATCTTGAATCCAACAACTTAATTAATGATAGACAATACGGTTTTCGCCACGAAAGATCCACCATTGACATACTCAATCTCTTAACTCATACCATCCATCAATCAATTGATCTTTTGGAGAAACTCATGCAGTAGCTCTTGATATCTCTAAAGCTTTCGACAGAGTATGGCACCGTTCCCTGCTGTCCAAACTCCCTTGCTATGGACTAACGTCTTTTGTTCCTTTGATTTCTTCTTATCTTAGTGACAGGAAAATAAGAGTAAAAGTAGATGATGTATATTCGAATTTCCACTCAATTAACACCGGCGTGCCGCAGGGATCAGTTCTGGCGCCAACCCTATTTCTGGTTCATATTAATGATCTCTTATCTGTCACTCACAATCCCATTCACTCATATGCAGATGACTCAACACTACATAGTTCATTCACACTCAGACATCCATTTACAAAGTCTAATATCTCTACCTCTCAACTCAATACAGCCATCTCCATAAATAAAGATCTATCTACAATCAGTGAATGGGGACAAAACAACCTTGTCTCTTTTAATGCTAGTAAAACTAAATATATACAGTTTACCAATAGACAGATATTGCCAGACTCGTACATTACCTTCAGTGCTACTAATATTCCCATCTCCAAAAGTATTGAAATTCTTGGTGTCTCACTTAACAGTGCCCTCAGCTGGACCTCTCATGTCAGATCACTTGCTAAAACCGCCTCAAAGAAACTTGGATTATTGTACAGAGTCCGTAACTTCTTCGCCGATGAGCAGTTAGCTATAATTTATAAGAGTCATGTGCGCTCTCAGCTTGAATATTGCTCACCCTTGTGGAATGGTTGTGGAGAGGTTGCATTAAGGCAACTAGACAAAATTCAGAATAAAGCTGTTAGAATCATTAACAACCCTGCCATTACATATAAACTACCTCCCCTGCAAGTAAGAAGGAATGTTGCCTCCCTTGCATTATTTTACAGATATTTTTTTGGCAAATGCTCAGACGAAGTTGCGTCCATGGTGCCACCTCTCCATGCCTTCCCTCGTGCTACACGGGCATCTGGTAGCGCTCATGACTGGAATGTCACTCAACCATATTGCAGAACTTCTGCCTATCAGAATTCTTTCATTCCCCGAACTGCATCTCTCTGGAACTCGCTTCCCCAGAGTTGTTTTCCTCCAAATTTCAACCTACAACTCTTCAAGTCTAACTGTTACAGATATTTTATGAACAGAGGACACCAGTAATCTGGTGTATGGATTATTTTTTTTTCTCCATTTGTTTTTCCTTCCTCCGTTCTGTTATTAAAAAAAAAAAAAAAAAAAAAAAAAAAAGTGGAGGGGGCTTAACGAGGAGAGAGAGAGAGAAATATGAATGCATGGACGATTGTGGGGGGGTTGATCGTGGAGTGAGGATATACATACGTGACGACACATACATACATACATACATACAAATAGATGGGTTCACACACACACAGTCTCTCTCTCTCTCTCTCTTTCAAAAATAAAGGCGCATAATTCCAACTCCCACAGAATTATTCACATGGAAAAGAAATAATACTGGGCCAACGCTACATCTTGTGAGGGGCGACTTGGACAAAAGGAAAGCGAAAATGAAAAAAAAAAAAAAACTCATGTTAATTGCAGATGTGAAAGAAAAAGAAAGTGAGAGAGCGAGGTTGAAGGGCTTATTGTTTTTCGCTGTTGAGAGAGAGAGAGAGAGAGAATTATGACAAAGATGGATGAGAAGAAAAATTAAGTTGTAAAGAAGAGGCGGAGAAAAATAGAAAACGGAGGAAGAGAATGAGGAGTGACTATTTTGGGAGGAAGAAGAAAGAAGTGGAAGAGGAGGAGGAGGAGGAGGACGAGAGGTGACAGGAAGAGAATGCAGAAGTGAGGGAAGTGAAAAACTGAAATGCGAGCAATATAAAGGTCAGAGAGTCGCGGAGAAGGGAGAAGAGGGAGAGAGTAAGGGAGATGGAAGGAAGGAAGGAAAGGTGTTGGAAGGAGAGAGGAAGGTTAGTGAAGGAGAGAGAGAGAAGGGGGTTAACTAGAAAGTTAAGGAGGAAAGGAAGGAAGGTAATTCGAGAGGGAGAGAGAGAGAGAGAGAGTCAAAACACCTCATACATATTAAGACCCGAGCAACCAAGGTGAAAACAGGACAGGCTACGCAAAACACGCACGCGCGCACACACATACACACACACACACACACACACACACACACACACACACACACACACACACACACACACACACACCGGATACATGATACATAAAGAGTGAGGTACAGTCACAGGAGGAAGGTTGTTCATGTATTCATTTATATTTTATAGCGAGTGGGGGAGAGGGGGGGAGTATAAAGGGGCTTGGGGGGGTGTCTGATACCTCTTCTTTATACCTGAGAGAGAGAGAGAGAGAGAGAGGTACATAGTTAAATAGAAATTGTGTGTGTGTGTGTGTGTATTTTAGAGAGAGAGTTCCGAGTGGCGTCTTCAGACCACTATACCTCCTCCCTGTGCCCCCTTTCTTGACAGACACTGGAAGAATCAGTAAAACATTCTCTCTCTCTCTCTCTCTCTCTCTCTCTTTCCTTGTTTCCTCTTCTGCTACCATTTTCTTTTTTAGCTTTAGAACTGTTTTAAGGGGAAACGATAATTTTTTTCTATTGCTCGCACTTGTTTTTTACGCAATGCAATATAAACGTTTGATATTGCCTTTGATAACCCTTTCTGTACTAGCTATGACTTTTTTCTTATTGTTTTCTCATTTCTCTTTACTTTCTTCTCTTTCTTTCCCAGATAGTTTGCGCTCCTCCTACTGTTGTGATAATTAAAGATAGATTAGGCAGTGAAAGGATCAGAAATAATCTTTTTTTATTACTCTCCTTTCTTTGTTTTATTTTCAGTTTTATTCATCCTTTACCTCATACGCAACACAGTCATCGTCATTGTCTTTCACAGTGTCTTTCCCTCACCGTCCAATCTTCCTAACTTCTTGTATCCACGAATGTTTGGTGTAAAATGCCTGTCCTCTTGCTCTCTTTTACCTCCTCCTCCTCCTCCTCCCCATCGCTTCCATTCCCACATCCTCCTTTTCCTTCTTTCCCCCATTCCCTCCTGTTCCCTGTCCCTTCTCTTTTTCCCTTCCTTCCCCCATTCCCTCCTGTTCCCTGTCCCTTCCCTTTTTCCCTTCCTTCCCCCATTCCCTCCTGTTCCCTGTCCCTTCCCTTTTTCCCTTCCCCTTCCCCTTCCCCTTCATTTCATTTCCCTCCCACCTCTCTTCTTCCCCTCTCCTCCTTTCCTCTTCCCCCTTCTCCACCTCTCCTCCAATCCCATCCCTCCTCCCCCACCTCCCTCCACCATCCCCACCCACCGCTACACCTCCTTGCACTTACCCTAAGCCAGTATCATCGTGCCACTCCAACTTGCAAGAAAAAAACATACCGGTATTCCTTTTTCTTCCCCTACTTTCTTCAAAACTCCAATTTGCACTTCTTGACATACGGTACCAGGTCACTTTTTTTTTTTTTGAGTGGCAGGGAATAGTTTTTTTGCTTTTACCCCTTCAGTACGATGACGGCTTGTTTGTAATTTTGTTGTTATTATTATTATTATTATTATTATTATTATTATTATTATTACTACTACTACTACTACTACTACTACTACTACTACTACTAATTTTACTATTATTACTACTACAACAACTACTACTACCACTACTTAACAAAAGCCTTACAAAAGCACCTTTCACACACACACACACACACACACACACACACACACACACACACACACACACACACACACACACACGGCTCATGCATAGATTAATCAAGCACACACGACAGCACTACAAAAACTTAGAGGAAAAGCAAACATGACTCAGCACTACGAATTCCACTTGTCATCCTTCCTATGAATAATATGAATAACAAGTAAGGGAAGGAATAGAAGTGAATGAAAGTGATTTAAAAAGAAAGGTTTATTAATTACAGGTGAGAGGAGGTAAAGAAGTGAATGAAAGTGAATTGTAAACAGGTGAGAGACGGTAAAGGAATGAATGAAAGTGAATGAAAAAGGTTTATTAATTGCAGGTGAGAGACGGTAAAGAAAATGAATGAAAGTGAATGAAAAAAAAAAGGTTTATTTATTGCAGGTGAGAGGAGGTGAAGAAATGAATGAAAGTGAATTAAAAAGAAAGGTTTTTTATTACAGGTGAAAGGAGGTAAAGAAATGAATGAAAGTGAATTAAAAAGAAAGGTTTATTAATTACAGGTGAGAGAAGGTAAGAATGAAAGTGAAGGAAAAAGAAAACAAAAAAGTGATTAAAAATGAATTAAAAGGACAAACTGAATAATTACAAATGAGAAAATTTAAAAAAAATGAATGAATGAATACAAAATGGTTATTAATTATATATGTGTGAAGAATAGGTAGGGAAGGTGAGTAATTTTAGATGGGGAAAAATATATACCGTATAGAAATTGTTTTTAGAAATTCTTCGTAGTTTTTTGTGGGTTTGTGATTTTTTTTTTTTTTTATAATTTTGGAGCCGATTTTGTCTTCCTTCGTCAAAACGTTTTATTTATTTATTTATTTATTTTTATAATTCCTACCCCCGCCATGAACTTAATGAATTTTTTTTATATTTTTTTCCTTCAAACACAAGATTTCTTTTCCAAGCAAAGTAATAGATTGTAGGCGATTTTTTTTATTGCATGCAGTTTGTGTGAGTGTTTGCAATAGTGAATGAATTTTGCTTCAGTCCATTCACAAACTTCATTTACCCCTTAATGGTTCTGTCAGTGCTATTTTGGTTGATGGAGGGAGTTTACACACGTCTCCCTCACTCCATTTGTATGTATAGATTCACAGCCTGTTGTAGCAGACGTGGTATTCGTGGCCATGCGTCCGAAATTGTGAAGTGTGGAGTGGTGATGTGACGGAGTAAAGTATAGGTATATCTCCTAACACACACACACACACACACACACACACACACACACACACACACACACACACACACACACACACACATACACACACACGCAGCACTGAACCTCTTGCATTCCCACCGCTCCACTTATACATAATACTCCACCTCTACCTCCACCTCCCGTACCCCACCACCACCTCCACCTCCTCCAAATCCCCCCCACTCCCTACCCTCCCACCCCCAGGCTATCTATGCTGATCCTAGAGAGACACTGAAGGCCCCCAAACCACCTCGTAAACCAGTGTCAATAAATACTTGAGTTACCCCCCCTCCTCTCTCTCTCTCTCTCTCTCTCACACACACACACACACACACACACACACACACACACACACACACACACACCTGCCTCTTCCCCTCCTTTTCATTGCCCTCTTCTCTACCTCTGCTCATCCCTCCTCTCTTACCCTCTTCTCCCTCCCTCTCTCCCTTCTCCCTTCTTCTCCCCCCCTCTTTCCCTGCTTCTCCATTCTTCTCCTCCTCTCTCTCCCATCTTCTCCCCCTCTCTCTCCCTTCTCCCTTTCTCTCTCTTCTTCTCCCTTCCTTTCCGTTCCCATCTCCCATCTTCTCCCTTCTGATCCCTCTTCTCCCTTCCTTTCCGTTCCCATCTCCCATCTTCTCCCTTCTGATCCCTCCTCTTTCCTTCCTTCCCGTTCCTCCCCTCCCCTCCCATCAACTCTTCCCATCTGCCCACTTCTCTTTTCCTCTCTTAATCCTTCACATCCCTCCCTTCTCTTCCCTTTCCTCTTTCGTCTCCCCTCTCGTCAGCTTCCCACCCCACTCCTTCCTTCCTCTCCCCGGCTGTCCCCTCCCCTCCCCTCCCCTCCTCTTGACACTGCATTTGACCTGTTACTTGAGAGGTCACGGACGTTGAAGGAATAACTTGATCCTGGAAGTTAGAAGAGAGGGGGGGAGTGTTGGTAAGAATAAAGGGGGCATTGAGACTCAGGCATGGGGGTATTGAGGTGGTAGATTTGACGGGGTGAGAGAGGGTGTTGGATATTGAGAAGAGACAGTGAGGGAATATTGAAGAAAAGGTAATTGAGAGGGTAGAAGAAGAGGGATATTTACCACTGAGAGGGCATTTGTAGGGAGGGGAATTGAGTGAGTATTGAACGCTGATAGAGAGAATTAATGGATAAAGAATGGAAATTGATGAGAAAGTGGGGTAATTGAGGGGTGATTGAAGAGGAGGATGTGAACGTTGATAGGACATCGGAGAGGGAGGGATTGGAGGATAATTATGATGTTATTACGTAGAGATGATTGAGAGAGGAGAGATTGAGGGAATTGAGAGGCTGGGAGGAGAGGGATCATAGCATTGAGAGATTTGAAGATGGGATTGAGAGGCTTGGAGAAAAGGACGTTTAGGGCATTGAGGGGGCTGGGAGCAGAGATTGAGGGCATTGAGAAGCTGAGAGTAGAGGACATTGAGAGACTGGGAGAAGAAGGGATTGAGAATATTGTGAGGCTAGAAGAAGAGGACATTGAGGGCATTGAGAGGCTAGGATGAAGAGGAGGAGGAGGAGGGAATAATGAAGAGGAGCATTGAGAGGTTGGGAGGAGGGGTTACGACATGGAGGGACGTTATTGCAGTGGGTTATTGCTGTTAACAAGGGCCTCATCGTTCGCCTCATTGCAGTCTCGCATTCTTTTATTCATTTATTTTTTATTCAGGTATTTATGAAGGGAGAGAGAGAGAGAGGGAGAGGTTATAGGCTCTCATTCCGCCCGAGCCATCACCACCACCACCACCACCATCATTCTCCATCACCACCACTACCCCGGTGATGATAGCGGTGATGAGGGGTGATAGACTGGAGGGATGGGCTGTGCAGGAAGACCTGGCAGTGATTGGGAGATGATGGTGATGATGATGGAACGTTTATCAGGCTAAGAGTTGGTGAAAAAAAATGATGGTGAAAATAGTGATAAAGAAAATGATGATAGTGAAGATGGATGGAATGTGTAAGAGTTGATGAAAAAGATTGATGATGGTGTAGATAGTGATAAAAAAAATGATGATAGTGAAGATAGGAATGTCTAATAGTTGATAAAAAAGATGATGATGGTGAAGATAGTGATAAATAATGATGATAGTAAAAATAGTTAACTAATGATAAGCAGTTAGCCTCGTTTAGGAAGGTCAGGGAGTGATTGGGAAAAGATAATGGTAGAATGCTTATCAAACTAATTACCAATAAGAAAAAATATGGTAAATGATAATGGTGACGACAATTATTGCGTAAAAGAAAGGAAAAGAAATATAACACTTGATGATGATAAAGGCAGGTAATTGATAAAGAAATATATACCTGATAAATGACGATAATGGAGATGGTAAATTGGTGATGAGTGATTGTAGTGAATTACTACTACTTAGTAGTCACGATGGTATTTTCTATGCAAGGAAGAAGGAACCAAAGGCCTGTTTCATTAAGCTCAGGGACAGAATAGGTCTGCTACTGCTCTACGTTCTTGCCATAGCACTTCTTCGGGACTGTAATTTTCTAGTGTTAGTCTGTTGTTAAAATTCGACACTGAAGATGGGGAGAGGTCAGTTTTAGGCCAAGTTAGAGTGAAATGAGTATAGTGTTCATTTCTTTCACTGTTTCTACTCTGAGCATGAGTTAAAAATTACTAGAAATATAAAAATGTCCTTTTATATGATAGTACTTGGTAGCATTCCCCCCCCTCTCTCTCTCTCTCTCTCTCTCTCGTAGGAATATAAAGTGGATGTTCCTTTATATGATAGTCTCTCTCTCTCTCTCTCGTAGGAATATAAAGTGGATGTTCCTTTATATGATAGTCTCTCTCTCTCTCTCTCGTAGGAATATAAAGTGGATGTTCCTTTATATGATAGTCTCTCTCTCTCTCTCTCTCTCTCTCTCTCTCTCTCTCTCTCTCTCCACCATCGTCCTTTATAGGGATAGGAGGAGAACTGAGGGACGTTTGTATAACCAGGCAACAGACCCACCCAATCATATCAAGTGCCACTACATGAAGGCACCCTCCCCCTCTCAAACAACAAATATGGGTGTGTAGACGTGAAAATGGGGTATTGGGGAGACGATAGCAAAAATGGGGAGTATGGGGTGCGGGGCTGGAGAGACAATACCAAGAATGGGGAGGTAGGAAAATGGGGAGATAGTAAAAACGGAGAAAGAAAAAAATGGGGAGAGGAAGAATGGGGAGATAGTAAAAACGTGGAGAAATAGCAAAAATGGGGAGATAGTAAAAATGTGGAGAAACAGCAAAACTGGGGAGACGATATGAAAAATGGGGATAAAGGAAAAATGGGGAAAGATAGTAAAAATGGGGAGATGTAAAAATTGGGAAGAGCATAAGGGAGACGATATGAAAAATAGGGAGAGCATAAATGGGGAGAAATAGCAAGAATGATGAGGCGATAGGGAAAATGGGGAGAATATCGGGGTGTGGGGAGCTTACCACATTCTCCCCTGCCATTATGTCGGTGAAACTAATGGTGATGGGAGTTTTTTGTGGGTAACAGAGAAAAATGGTGTGTGTGTGTGGTGTGTGTGTGTGCGCGCGCGCGCGCTTCGGGGGTAGGGGAGCTGTGTTTGGTCATTCTCTCTCTCTCTCTCTCTCTCTCTCTCTCTCTCTCTCTCTCTCTCACACACACACACACACACACACACACACACACACACACACACACACACACACACACACACACACACCACTTAATTATTGAGCCACCAGCTATATTAACTCTTTTAAAATCAAATATACTAATCAGGAAAATATTAAAATCCAATATACTAATCAGGAAAATCAAAAGTCTCTGTAGAAGGACATAAAGTTAGCTCGCTATATTACAAATTAATTCTAGATCTTCATAATAGGTGAAAATAGAAAAATATTGCTTGAAATGGGGGAGCCTTGGAACTAATGGATATATTTAGGTTGAAATTGATATGTCGGAGTAGAAATAGGCACCTTGATGGGTTGAAAGTGCTGGAAGGTTAAAATTGCTGGCAGGTTGAAAGTGCTGGAAGGTTGTAATTGCTGGAAGGTTAAAATTGCTGGCAGGTTGTAATTACTGGAAGGTTGTAATTGCTGGAAGGTTGTAATTGCTGGAAGGTTGTAATTGCTGGCAGGTTGAGATTGCTGGTTGAAATTGATTGTTGAAAATTGCTTGAAGATTAAAATTGATATTTCTTTGCTAGAATATACAAGTAAAAAAATATATATATAACTCAAAAGGACGCATCCACAAGTAGAAATAAGTGCCAAATAAATGAAACTGGGGAAGAAATACAAAATTATCAGTACAAAGAAACACAAGGAGAAATACAGATATTATCATGGCAAAGAAACGAGGAATACAGAAATTATCAGTACAAAGAAAGAGAAATACAGAAAGTGTCAGTACAGAGAAACAACGAGAAATACAGAAATTATCAGTACAAAGAAACTACGAGAAATACGGAAATTATCAGTACAAAGAAACGAGGAATACAGAAATTATTAGTACAAAGAAACAGGGAAATACAAATTATCAGTACAAAGAAACGAGAAATGCAGAAATTATCAGTACAAAGAAACTACGAGAAATACGGAAATTATCAGTACAAAGAAACGAGAAATACAGAAATTATTAGTACAAAGAAGCAACGCCAAGTACATAACACGGGGCTACAAACGGCCTTCGGTTCCTTCTTCCATGCATTAAAAAAACAAAAATAAAACAGGAAAACAACCAGCACGAACAGCGCAATAAAAACTTTTCCCGGGCCTCCTTCGCGCCATTTCTTTCTCCGGCATCGCATTTTCCGCGCTGCCAGACGCACGACGAACGTAAATACAGCACTAAAGGCGGAATAATGGCCGCTCAAAGTTCCCTAGTGGACGGAGTGCTGGGTTCTCTTCTTCCTGGTCGTGTGTGAAGTATCTGTTTCTTTTGTGGTATGCTCATTTGCAAGATTTCGCAACATCCTGCAACTCAGCACTGCCAGATGCGCGAGAATAAGCACGGAACTTGGAATAATCGCCATACTAAGTTCCCCATTGGATAGGGTATTGAGTATTTCATTCTGCCAGTGATTGAGTAGTGTGTGTGTGTGTGTTCCACCACCGGTGATCCGTGACACATTTCAAGAATTAACTCATCCAAAACAAAACATCCATGCCTAAAATTCCTGTAAAAAAAGTGATTTTTTTTTTTCTATATGTACAGTATACAGAATTAGACATTACAAGAAGATGCTTTGTATGACCAGAGAGAACAAGTGAAAAAGTTAGCGGGACAAGGTAACGTAATTGTCTGATAAATTTGATGTGGAAACTTTTAATTCAGAAAAGAAAATAATTGATACCCATGTGACAGT
>NC_137049.1:21507393-21524893 GCF_032717465.1 Coenobita brevimanus | reverse complement strand
TATAGATAGATAAATAAACAGATAGACATAGAAACTACTTTAGCTCCTGGTGGTGTATTGTAGATGGTGTGAGGTGATGGCAGGTGCACAGGGAGGCGGTAAACTGGTCCTAAGTGTGAGATATGTCAGGCCGGAGGACACTATCTTACACCCCCCACCCCCATTACCTCTCCCAGCCACATCCCCATCTCCGCCAGTCCTCCCCACCACAACCTTGTCTCCTCCACCACCACTTCCCCATCTCCCCCAGTCCATCCCATTAATTTCTTATCTCCTCCAGTCCTCCCTATCACACCCCCATTTCCCTCATCACTTCCCCATCTTCACCAGTCCACCCCACCACAACCTTGTCTCCTCCACCACCCCTCCCCACCACTTCCCCATCTACCCGAGTCCTCCCCATTACTTCCCCATCTCCACCAGTCCTCCCTATCACACCCTCATCTTCCTCAAGTCTCCATCACTTCCCCATCTCCACCAATCCTCTCCACCACAACCTTGTCTTCAGTGCCCACCTCCACCATTACCCACCACCACCACCACTCACCCACCACTGCCCATCCCCCTTTCTGCCCCTCAGAAATAAAAAAAATATCCCCTCCTCATTCCCTATTCCCCCCACCCAGACCATCCTGCCTCATCTCCCCACACACTTCTTACCTGTACACCTTGAGGGTCATTTTAGGTAGGTGTGATGTGAAGGTTAACAAGGCGTTTATAGTCACAGATTCTAGTCTCTTCTTCTGCCCCTCTCATCCCTAGAGTCTAAGATGTTTCAGTAAGTCATAGTAAAAGGTGTATTATAATATGCACCTTATTTACCCTATTCGTGTTTCTAGTACAGGGATAAAAAATAAGTATTCCTTCAATCCTCGCACACTGTACAACTTGCACTGAGGCTCGTATTTCTGTCGGTTAAGTCCTCCTAACACCATTTCCTGAGCGATTTATTTGTGGATGTGGCTGGTTAATATCACTTTGTTCGTCACAGTCAATAGTTCAAGGGTCTGTGCCAGGTATTCTCGCAGCCAAGACGCCCCGCTACCTTGTGTTGTGACCATCTGTACCACTGCACGCCACACTGCATCATACTCACATGTACACAGCTGTATCAATAAATAAATCAATAACCCAGTCAAATTTAAAGGAATCCTGACCACCCAACCAAACCTACCCTAACCCAATCAACCAAACCTACCCCAACCCAACTAATCAAACCTACCCCAATCCAACTAACCAAACCTACCCCAACCCAACTAACCAAACCTACCCTAACCCACCCAACCAAGCCTCACCCCTCCTAACCCCTGCTAACTGGGTGCATCGCCCCCCAAATCCGCCCTGCTTTTAACCAGCTAAGATTGCCACCCCAGCCCACCTTCAAAGCCCCAATACCTAACAGAGCAAAACTCCAGCTCAGTTGTAAGCTAAACTATTCTAATCCAGCTAAGCTAAGCTATCGGTAAGGCACTTGAATACTGCATCCAAAGTAACACGCTCGTTGGCAGAGTTTAGCAGCAAGTTAGCTCTTGCTGGCAACTTGGTGGAGAGGAGGTGGGCTACGTGTAGTAGTAATAGTAGCAAAAACCCAACTTCATGTGAAATGTCAACCCGATGGACTTGAGGCTGAAGCTGCCATCCTCCTTCAGTCCACCATTCTCCTTTCAGGGAAGAGGGAGGGAGCTGAGGGATGTGTAAATAACCGGCAGTGAAACCAACCAGTTACATCGGTGTCACCACGTGAAGGCGTGCCAAACCAACCAGTTATATCGGTGCCACTACGTGAAGGCGTGCCAAACCAACCAGTTATATCGGTGCCACCACGTGAAGGCGTGCCAAACCAACCATTTATATTGGTGCCACCACGTGAAGGCGTGCCAAACCAACCAGTTATATCGGTGCCACCACGTGAAGGCGTGCCAAACCAACCAGTTATATCGGTGCCACCACGTGAAGGCGTGCCACTCCAGCACCAGGCTACGTGGCACATGCTGTAGGTTACTTATTCTTGACGTATTGCTGAGGTAACATTTAAAAGATACCAAGTATCTGTGGTAATCTGTCAATATGCATAACATCATTTGTCAGGAAGGTAAGAGAAGAATGAAGATGAGGAGCTTTGTGTGGGGTATAAAGACATGGTATTAACCTGATCGTACCTTGTGAGGTTAACACACCTGTCTTTTTACCTCCACGGCGTGGGCTTAGCCCGTTTGGTAAGGATTAAACACGTGTTTAACCTCTTGCAAGGGTTTAACACGTGTTTAATCTTTTGTGGGGCTGTCACATGTGTTAAGTTTTTGTTGAGCTGTCACATGTGTTCAACCGTTGTGTGGGGCAGTTCAGTAATTTTCTTCCTCGATATGAGCCGAAATGTTTTGTTTTAACTCATCGTCATTTTTGAGAAGTGACACTACAAGGTCATGGTGGAGGGCGAGTGTGTTGGTCAGGTCTACGTTGGACCTGTGAAGGTCACTCTTGGCCCTTCGCAGACCCTTGTTTTTGGTCGCAAGACTGGCAATATGACCTTTTTGTTGTTTAATAGTGTCAAGATGAGTTTTAACGGCCTTTTTGTGGTGGTGGATGACTTCGTCTCGCTGGCCGAGGGCACGCCTGTGTGCGGCGATGACCTTTTCGTGATCAGACTGCAGTTTGGCCAGCTGACGCTCCCGATCATTCCACTCTTGCTGGACTTGCTCCACAATGCGCATCAGATCGATATGGGCCGCCTCCTTTTCCTCAAGAGACCCCTGTGCCTGCTGCAGCGCCTCTTCGTGGCCCTGAGCCTGCTGCTGCAGCGTTGCAATCTGGCGATCCTTTGAATCGAGGACGCCTGGGATGTCCCTCAGAAGGGACTCCATCTCGACGCCCCTCTCCTTATGGTGGCCGAGGTCCTCTAACACCTTATCGTGGCGCGCCTCCCACTCCTCCTGGGCTCTCACAGCCTCCTCCAGGTGGGACTCCGCCTGTTGGCGCCGCTGTATTTCGGCATCGTGTTGCTGACGGGAGTCCTCCAGATGCTTGTTGACGTCGTCTTGGGCGTCTGTGAGGGCCTGAAGGTCCTTAGTAAGTTCTTCAACACGTTCCTGATGGGCCTTCCTTTCGGCCTTCACTTCGAGGAGGCGGAGGTGCTGTTCATCATGGCCTTGGATGGCCTCTGCAAGGAGCCCCTCTACCTCCTCTCGCCTCGTCTTTTCCTCCTGGTGACGCTGGAGGTGTTCAGCATGGGTGTCCCTCAGCGCCGCCAGCTCCTCGCTTAGTGCGTCCGCGTGGAGGGCCTTGTCTTTAAGCTGCTATCGCACTGAGTCTAGGTGGCGGGTGAGGTGGTCGATCGCCTCGATTTTCAGCAAGAGGAGAACCAGGACCCATATACATACAGGGTCTGACCATACCGACCCAAAAACGCGTCGCGTTTGCGCATGACGTCATGGCGAAGACACCAGGTGAGGTCTTCCGAGAAGGGGTTGCCATATAGTGAGAAGTAGACTCAGTTGCTCAGAGGTCATGGCGCCAAACAGGTCACCTCTGTCACCTGCACTTTATTCCATTGTATGTGCCCAGTGAAATAATGCCTACCAATTGTGCATTGTTTGGCTGTAACTCTTTACTGAAGAAAGGTGGGGATATAACTTTCCATATTTTCCCCAACGATGAAGAGATTAGACGTAAGTGGATTCATCTGTGCAAGAGGAAAGACACAATCCGAATACTGCTCGCATCTGCAGCCTTCACTTTGATCAAAGTGCTTATTAAAGAAATCTAAAATATGAACTTCTCAAACTGCCTATTCCAAAAAATCATATACGCCTTGAAGAGCACGCCCTGCCAACGCTGAATCTGCCATCAGCTTCATTAAATGGTAAGTCCCTTCCCCTTTCTCTCTCTCTCTCTCTCTCTCTCTCTCTCTCTCTCTCTCTCTGCATAGGTGCATATCCCTGTATATGGCGGGCTTTGCTCTTTATAAGCTGTACAGTATATCTCCCCTCACGGGGTTAGTGCTTGCAGAAATGTGGAATAGCACGTGGTGCATTGCATTTACCAGCCCAGGTAAAATAAATTGAGGCAACTGGCCACCGCACTAGTATGAGTTGCTAGTATTCATATTTACCCACCATTATTTTGTTCTACCCACGTACTGTAGGTAACCATTACTGAGTACCCTAGCAAGAAAGCAGTAGTGTTGAAAATTAAGTACGGTATATCGCAGAATGTATTTGTTTAAAGCAGGTTCGTAACGTAGTAATTCCATCTGGAAGCGTTTGGCAAGAAGTATGTTATCATCCCCCCCCTTCCTTCCCTCCCTCCCTCCCTTCCTGGTCGCAAAAACAACGGTGCCAGGACTGCATAAAGGCATTGTCAGTACTAATAATATATAAGTATGTGTCTCTTCCTACTGAAGTAATTAGCTTTTTTTTTCGATGCCGAGTATTTTTCAGGATAAGGGTATTAAACAGAAATCTGGCTAACTCGACACGAAAGCTGCAGAGTAAGATGTCGAAGTTAAGGAAATGAAGCCTGCATAGTAACATATAGTCAATACCGGTAGCAGTACCAATAAACATCCGATATTATTTATAACAAGATGATATACATATGTCCTAATAAATGTCACTGTTAGAGTATATTGTGTTTATTTGTAAATCATATACCTTTAAATATGAGAAGGGAGAGGTTAAACATGTAGAGGTGTATGGTATGTAGGAGGACTACTGGGTCTTGAATGCAGGCTGTGAAGCCTATGCCCAGAGTCGGTCACATTAAAAAAAAAAAAAAAAAAAAAAAAAAAATGAGGAAAATGTGTGTGGGGAACAGAGTTGTGTAAAGGAAGCAAGGTGGGAGGGGTGGGTATGGAGGATGACAGACAGCTGCACCTCACCGCGACTTGAGGCCTCCCTCTGAGGTCCCAAGGGAGATGGTGGGTGGGGAGAAATGGGGGGAGTGCCCTGTCTCAAGCGTGACGTCAGTAAATCTGCGTAGTAGAAAGGTGTGAGAAGACCCTATATGTATATGGGTCCTGAGGAGAACCTGAGGTAAGGCCTCATCGGCCGCCGCCACCCGCCGCTCCTTACCCTGTCGCCGGAGGGCGCGGTTGGAAGCCCTTAGTTGGTTGTTTTGCCGCCAGAGGGCCTCCACCAGCGCCTCCTGACGCTCCACCTCCTCCTGGAGGCGACCCCGACCCCGACCTGCCGCCGCCTCCCCCAGCAGCGACCTCAACACCACCACCACCACCACCACGCAAAGGAGGTGACTCATTTTTTTTCCACGGATCGAAAAGAATAAAGTTTTAGATTTAGTAATTTGACAAGATGTCGTAATTTGTGTAGGTGAAAGGGAGAATTTTGAGGGAAGTGAGTTGATGTTGTGAAGAGGAGAGGAAGGAAGGGGAAAGGAGAGAGGAAGAGGGAGGGAGGAAGTAAGGAAGGGGAAAGGAGAGAGGAAGAGGAAGGAAGGAAGGGGAAAGGAGAGAGGAAGAGGAAGGAAGGAAAGGGAAAGGAGAGAAGCAGAGGAAGAGGCACCGTTGATTAATAACACCTGTCAAGCAGACACCACCTAATATTATTTATTTATTTATTCAGTTATTTATGTATTTACCAGTCCTACGAAGCAGTATAGTATAATTTTCAGGAAGTTGCCCAACATCGTTACGAGTGATTCATCGTGTGTGTGTGTGTGAGAGAGAGAGAGGGGGGGGGGAAGCTGAGAAAATCTGAAAACAACTAAGGCGGGTCTTAAAGGTGTCATAATATGAACAGTAGAAGACGGCTTATGCTTAGATATTTCTCTCTCTCTCTCTCTCTCTCTCTCTCTCTCTCTCTCTCTCTCTCTCTCTCTCTCTCTCTCAGTAGCTTCCTAACACCTTTTGCAGAGCAATTTGTTTTTGTTTCGCATTACTGTCATCTTTGCCATGTTAATCCTTCCACTATGACAGTACTCCGCGTGTCCCGTACAAAAGAATATTAACGAGCCATAACTAAAAATAAATCGCTCAGGAGATGTTAGGGAGCTTCCTTAACCGACGAATCCAGCGGTAAAAGAGGGGTAGGAGAGGGATACGATTTTATTTTAGTTAATTGTATAGACGCTGTCCTGGTCTGTTAATTCGTCTCCAGTCATTATTATTATTATTATTATTATTTTATTACTATTATTATTGTTATTATTATCATTGTCATTTATTATATTATTATTATTTTATTATTATTATTATTATTATTATTATTATTATTTTATTATTCGTGTGTTTGGTAGATTCTTCTTTGCTTTTGAGTGTCTTGATTTAGAAAAAGGAACAATTGACTGAGGCTATATAATGTTCGAAAGTGTGTGTGTGTGTCAGTGTGATAGGTGTGGTAATGTGATTCTAGCAATGTGTGGTGTGGTAGTGTGAAATGAGATGTAATAATTTACGTTGTGGTCATGTGCTGTGCGGTAGTGTGAAATGAGATGTAATAATTTACGTTGTGGTAATGTGATGTGTGGCAGTGTGAGGCGTGGCAGCGAGGTGTGGCAGTGTGAGGATAAATTGTGGTGTGTGGAAGATAACAAGGATTGGTGGTGAGTCGTGGACGCCTTAGAAACACACACACACACACACACACACACACACACACACACACACACACACACACACACACACACACAGGAAAAAATAGAACTGTCATTTGAGTACCCAGGAACTAATGGTCCACCTCTCCATTGACGTCCCATTTAAGTCATTTAATGGTATGGTAATGGAAGAAGTTTTAATGGGTTATTCTAATGGTGGAGTGAGGGAGGGTGGAGTGAGAGACGAAGTGAGGGTGGGTGGAGTGAGAGGATCGAGTGTGAGAGGGTGGAATGATAGATGGTAGAGTGAGGGTGGAGTGAGAGAGGGTAGAGTGAGAGGTGTGGACGAAAGAGTCTGTAAAATTGTGTGGTTTTAGTACATCTTTTTAATTTTATTATTATTATTATTATTATTATTTGGTCCTAATAGAAACAAGGGTAATTTTAAGCTTTTCTTGCCAAAGTTAGAGGCGATAACTTTTTTTTTTTTTTTTTTTTTTTTTTTTTTTTTTTTTGCGGGAAAATTATAGCTAGAGGAAAAGATTGCCACGTGAGGGATAGAATATAAACAGCCAGTTATTGTATTTTCATTATTAATACGATAAATGGTGGTATGATTTAGGTTATTTATTGTAGCAGAATGGATAAAACGTTGGTGAGAGAGCTGAGAGAGACGGGGGAAAGCGGCTCTGGGGAATGCATTTATTATTTTCCACTTAATTATTAATATTATAATTATCAGCCTCTCGTAATGAAAAGAAAAAATAGAGAAAGAGTAGGTAGGGAAGAATGAAGGAAGGAGGAACTGAGGGAGAGAGGGGGGGGAGGGGAAGAGGAAGGGAGAGAAAAGTGAAGGAAGGATGAAGAGAGGGGAGGGAGGGGGGAAGGAGAGACAGAGAAAGAAAGGAGGCAGGGTGGAGGGGGAAAAGGGGAGAGGGATAGGGGGATAGAGAAGGTGGAGAGGTAGAGGAAGAAGAGTGGAGAGGGAGGGGGGGAGGGGGATAAGAGAGGTGGAGGGGTAAGAGGAAGAAGGTGGAGAGGGAGGGGGGATAGGGGGCTAGGGGAGGTGGAAGGATAGAGGAAGAAGCGTGGAGAGGGAGGGGGGTAGGGGCACTAGGGGAGGTGGAGGGGTGTAGGAGGGTGTGTGGAGTGCGTGTGTGTAAATTTACCTGTGTGGCTGCAACAGGTGGTGGCCAATACACCTGAAAGGGTTGAGCTGCTGGGAGTGCTGTGGTGGAGTGTGGCAAGTGTGGTGGTTGTAGTGGTGGTAGAATTGGTGTGGTGGTTGTGGTGGTGGTAGAGTTAGTGTGGTGGTTTTGGTGGTGGTAGAATTGACAAGTGTGGTGGTTGTGGTGGTGTAGAAGTGACGAAGTGTGGTGGTTGTGGTGGTGGTAGAAGTGGCAGGTGTGGTGTTGATAAAAGTGGTAAGTTATGATAGTGGTGGAAGCGATACATATGAAAGTGGGGATGGTTTTGGTAGTGATTGTGGTGGTGGTTGTGATGGGGGTGATAGAGTTTGAAAGTTTTAGTAGTAGTGGTGGTGGTGGTGGTGTGGAAAATGTAAACACGGATGTTGTTGTGGTGATGGTGCGGAAAAAGTGGTGGTTGTGGTGGTGATGGTGGTGGAGATGGAGCCTGATTCTGTTGGTGACGTTGGTAGTGGTGATGGTGGTGGTGGTGGTGGTGATGGAGATGTGATGCTGATGACGATGATGTGATGATAACGGTGATAATAATGTCGGAGATAGTGATGGAGCTGATGGTGATTGTGATGATGATGATAGTGGTGATTGTGGTGATGGTGTTGGTCAGGCTGCGTAAATGAAGATCTTACAGTAAATACAGATTAAACAGTTTCGGCTGTACGCCCACACTGAACCTAACTTTTCCTAACGTTTTCTAACTTAATCTAACTTTTCCTGATAAAATTTAACTTTCCTAACTCATCCTGACTCTCCCGGCCTTTACCTGATCATGTCATACCCTGCCCTGCCCTTCACTATAGTGTAGATACATCCACTCAGGCACCTCAAATTGAGCAGGCGATGATAGATGATAGAACAAGAGATGATAGAAGGGCGATAAGCGATAGTACAAAAAATTGTTATATTAGTAAAGTAAAGAGTTTCCCAGTTAGTAATAAAATAAATAACAGTAAATGCCAAGGTAAAGGCATAACTACTCGTAATAATCTGAAAGTGTACTACACAAACAGCCGGAGTTTACGTAATAAAATGGATGAACTGAGGGCTTTAATTTGTACAGAGAAAATAGACATTGCCGTTATTAGTGAAACTTGGATGAATACAGACACTCGAGAATTTTTAGCAGAATATCAGATAAAAGGCTATAATATTCTTGTGTCAAACCGTCAGGGAAGAAAGGGGGGAGGGGTAGCTATTTATGTAAAGGATTCATTAAACTGTTACAATAAAGCAGACATTAAAGTAAATAGGGACACAGAAAGTGTCTGGGTTGAAATTAGTAACAATAGGGAGAAATTAGTCTTAGGAGCAATTTACAGATCTCCAAAATTAAGTAGAGCTGATAGTAAATACCTCTGGGAGGAAATTAGGAAAGCATCACAGTCCAGCTTATTAATAATTGTTGGGGACCTTAATCTGCCAAGGATAGATTGGAGAAATCAGACAGGAGATGCAGAGTCAGAGGAATTTCTAGAGGTAGTACAGGATAATTTCCTTTATCAGTATATCAGGGAGTCCACCAGAGGTAATAATATACTAGATTTGGTTTTAGCTAATAAAGAAAATATCATTAGCGATATAGAGGTTGGTGGACGACTTGGTAATAGCGATCATGAAGAAATTAAGTTCAAATTTATTTGGGATGTCTGTTCCACTGAAAATACCTCCACCGTTCCTAATTTTCATCTAGGAGATTTCGACGGCTTAAGAGCTTATTTTCGAACGGTATTCCACAGGGAGATTAGCTATTTGAGGGAATGTCAGGTCAGTGGGGATCCCCAGGTCATAGGCCAGGCACAGGAAGCACGTGGGGATGTCCGTCAGGTGTCTGTGAGGGGGGAGGTGGTAGACAGGAATGTAGTCCAGGTGACGGAAATTAACTCAGCTCCAGTACCAAACAGACGTTCGACCAGTGAGAAGTATAACGAGTTAATAAATATAATACACGGAGGCCAAGATAGATATATTCCTTCAAAACCGTTTAGAACTAACAATTCAGAACCAAGATGGTTAAACAACAGATTAAAATCTCTCATAGGCCAAAGGAAAGGAATATATAGAAAAATAAAACGTGGAGAGGAACACTTACGTAACCGGTACACAATTTTAAATAGAGAAGCAAAGAGGGAGATAAGAAAAGCAAAGAGAAGTTATGAAATTAAGGTTGCAAGTGAATCAAAAGTAAACCCCAAGGGTTTTTATCAAATGTACCGAACGAAAAATAAAGATAGGATAGGACCACTCAGAACAGAATCAGGTGACATTACCAGTGAAGATAAAGAAATGTGCTCCATCCTAAATAATTATTACATATCAGTATTCACCAAGGAAAATCTAAGCCTGGTCCCTCAAGCAGCAAATATTTACCATGAGAATGCGGAAAATATTCTTAGTAAAATAACCATTAGTAAGGAGGACGTATTGAAAGAAATTAATAAGTTAAAACCTCAAAAATCGCCAGGTCCGGACGATATATATGCAAAAATTATAAAAGAAACCAAAGAAGAATTATGTCAGCCACTTTTAACGTTATTTAATGACTCTTTAAGTTCAGGAGAAGTTCCAGAGGCGTGGAAAACCGCAAACGTAGTGCCCATCTTTAAAAAGGGTGATAAATCAGCTGCGTCGAATTATCGTCCGATAAGTCTAACGTCAATAGTAGGAAAAATGTTAGAGTCAATTTTGGCAAATAGGATTAGAGAACACTTAGAAAGATTTAATCTTATAAACGAAAGTCAGCACGGATTCAGGCAAGGACGATCCTGCCTCACAAATTTGTTGTCATTCTACTCGGAGGTCTATGAGGCAGTAGATAGCGATAAAGCTTACGATGTTATTTATCTGGACTTTAGTAAAGCTTTTGATAGAGTCCCACACGAAAGGTTAGTTAGAAAGGTTCGAGCACACGGTATAGACGGCGATATCTTAAAATGGATAGAATCCTGGCTGAAAGGACGAAAGCAGAGAGTATTAATAAATGGAACTAAGTCGGACTGGGGATTAGTAACTAGCGGTGTACCACAGGGTTCAGTACTCGGTCCCTTATTATTTATCATATATATAAATGATCTAGACTTAGGAGTCAATAGCAGAATCAGCAAATTTGCCGACGATACAAAAATAGGGCGTATCATTAACTCGACTGACGATTGCCATTACTTACAAAAACCTCGATACATTGTCCAAATGGTCTAAAACTTGGCAAATGGAATTTAACGTTGAAAAATGTAAAGTACTTAACGTAGGCAAGACCATTGGAGATACTAAATACAGCTTAGATAACAAAGAAATTAGCAAATCGGAATGCGAGAGAGATCTAGGAGTTATGATTAGTAACGATCTTAAACCTAGGCAACAGTGCATTAATGCGAGAAATAAAGCAAATAGGGTCCTAGGATTTATTTCGAGAAGCGTGAGCAATAGATCATCTAAAGTAATACTGAAACTTTATCTAGCATTAGTAAGGCCACATTTAGACTACGCAGTACAATTTTGGTGTCCTTACTATAGAATGGATATTAATTCGTTAGAAAATGTACAGAGAAGAATGACTAAAATGATACATGACGTCCGGAACCTGTCATATGAAGACAGACTGAAAAGACTAAGTCTGCATTCGCTAGAGAGGCGTAGAGTAAGGGGAGACTTAATTGAGGTGTTTAAGTGGATGAATGGTATAAATAAGGGAGATATTAGCAAGTTACTTAAAGTGAGCATACAGGATAGAACTAGAAATAATGGTTTCAAACTAGAAAAATTCCGTTTCAGAAAGGAAATCGGTAGAAATTGTTTTGGTAATAGAGTAGTAGACGAATGGAATAAGCTACCTAGTAAAGTAGTTGCTGCCTCTTCCATTGAGAGTTTCAAGCATAGGCTAGATAAGCATATGACAAATAAGGGGTGGATATAGAATAAAGAAAATTTATAACCAATACTAATTCAAAAAAAAAATTTCTTTTCAGGTTATACTATGATAGTCTCTATTCTCCTTTCACACTTTCCTGTAAAATGTCCACGCCAGTTTTTCTATACGGCGTGGTGTTCTTTCTGACTTTTTCCTGCCGGCTTCGGCTGGAGGGTTTGGAGGGCGGGGGAGAGCCTTCTTCTTTGCTATCCTTATCTCATTCTAGTAGTTCAGTTACTCTTCTAGGAGCTGCCTAGCATGGGCCAACCGGCCTACTGCAGTTATCCTCTCTTCTTATGTTCTTATGTTCACTACCCTACCCCACCCTACTCTACCCATAGCGTGTTACTCTATCTTACCTTCCCTTCCTAACCCTACCCTAACCTAACCTAACCCAACCTACCCTACCCTACCCTTCCCTTCCCTTCGCCTCGCTATCCAGCCCAACCCAGTCCAACCCCTCCATTCCCAGTCCATCCCCATCCAACCCAACCCTTCCATTCCCATCCCTTCCCCATCCAGCCCAATCCAACCCAGCCAACCCAACCAAACGCTTCCATTCCCATCCCTTCCCAATCCAACCCAACCCAACCCTACGCTTCCATTCCCATCCCATCCTAATACAACCCAAACCAACCCAGCCTAACACAGCCTTCCTTAACCATTAACCCAGCCCAACCTCCTCGAACCTCCCATAATCCGAGCCAGGCCAAGCGAGTGTCCGTGAGCTTAACCACAATGTTCCTATGATAAATTGATCTTCCTCCCACGATATTTCCCTCCATGATGCATAGGCTTGTCTGGGAGGAATATTGCTGTCTTGAGAGTATTTTGAGGGGAATAGATGTTTGGGAGTAAGATTTGAGAGAGGTACTGTCGGGGAGGGGAAATGTTCGTGCGTGGGGTTTGTTTATTTAACTGGATTTGGTGTGTGTGTGTGTGTGTGTGTGTGTGTGTGAAATAGAAATTGTATTGGGTGAGAGAGAGAGAGAGAGGGTGGTGTGTTTGTGGGATCTACGGCCACTTCCTCTCCTCCTGCTCCTCTCTTTTTCTCTCTCCTTCTCCTCTCTTCTTCTCTTCCATCGCATCCCTTATCAGCATCCCCATCCCTTCTTACTTCCCTATCCTCATCCTTTCCCTTTTTCTCCCATCATCCCTTTCCTTCTTCGCTTTCTTCTCTCCCCCATTTCATTCCATCTCCCTCCTCTCTCTCTTTCATCCCATCTTCTTCCTCTCCTGCCTTTTTTCTACCCTAGTCATTCTTCATTCTCTATCCCTTTCCTCTCCCTACTCTCCCCCACCCCACTCCTCCTCTTGTCCCCTCCCACCCCCTTATGCCCTCTTCACCCCCCCTTACCCCTCCCTTCTCACCCACCCAAACTGACCTTCCTCCACTCTCCCATCCCCCCACTCCCTGTAACCCTCCCACCCTCTCCAAGTCCCCTCTCCCCTCCCTCCTTCCCTCTCTCCTCCCTTCCTCCCTCTCTCCCTTTTCTCCCCTCCTCTCACTCACCCTCCCCTCTCCCCTCTTTCCCCTTCCCCTCTCCTCCCCTTTCGGTCATTCATTTCCACTTTTTTTCCCTCCATGTCGTGTTTCCAGACCACCACATCCAATTTTCTCCCCCCCCCCTCGTCACCCCCTCCCCTAATCACCCCACTGTCAGTAATTAGCCTCGCTGATTAGGTTCTCTCTCTCTTTCTCTCGCTCACTTTCTCAGAGTCACTTTCCCTGTCTCTATCTCTGTTTGTATCTGCGTGTTTATGTATTCATTTATTTATCATATTTCTCTCTCTCTCTCTCTCTCTCTCTCTCTCTCTCTCTGACACACACACACACACATCGATACAGGGGTCACTTCAGCTTATTTATTTTTATTTTATTCATTCTTTCAAACGTCAGAGTATTTTATTAATTTTAAGGCAGATTTTCGTAATAAAGGAGGTTAATAAAATCTGGGATATGAGAGAGAGAGAGAGAGAGAGAGAGAGAGAGAGAGAGAGAGAGAGATGGAGAGCGATGAAAGATGGATTGATCAATAGGTAAATAGATGGATGGATGGAGAGAGAGAGAGAGAGAATGTGTGTGTGTGTGTGTGTGTGTGTGTGTGTGTGTGTATGTGTGGGTAAGCCTTATCATCAAGCCAGAAATTTATATGTGGGTAGGTGGATGACGGATGGAGGGGGGGAGGGTGTCGTGGATGGTGGTGGGTTAGGTGGGGGAAGGAGGGGTAGGGGAGTGTCAGTGGGGTAGGTGGGGGGAGGAGGGGTAGGGGAGTGTCAGTGGGGTAGGTGGGGGGAGGAGGGGTAGGGGGTTGTCAGTGGAAGAGGTGGGGGTAGTGTAGGTGAGGGGTAGGGGGGTTGTGGGTGGAAGAGGTGGGGGTAGTGTAGGTGAGGGGTAGGAGGGGCTGGGAGATGTCAGTGGGGTACGTGGGGGAAGGAGGGGTAGGGGTAGGTGGGGGATAAGTAAATTTTGCGCTCATTTATCAAAGGCCTGTCTCGTTAGCGGCAATCGAGGTAATAATGGAGTCTCGCATCTTTATTTTTTATCACCGTTATCTTGTTTTTATACTTAATTTTTTGTGGTGTTTCATTAGATAGATAGATTGGTATAGATACAGATATAGATGTGAATAGATAGAAGATAAATGCATATAGATAGATAGAGATAGATATAGAGTTTTTAAGGGACCATCTGATAGAGCTCCAGTGACTCTACTTTCTCTGCAGGACAAGAGATCGAGTTTAAGCCTCCATCCTCACTCATGCCACCACTTAGGTACTGATATTGTCTGCCATGGTGGGCAGTGTCATAATGATGATATGTAATTTATTACGGCTGACGTCATACAATAAGCTACAGTTAAAAGTAATTCACATTTCTATTCCTTTTGGCCTGACCAGTGTACATAAATAGATAGAGATAGATAGAGTTTGATAGATAGATAGGTAGGTAGATTGAGGTACTGATATTCCTTTCGTTTTGTACAAGCCTTAAATTACCTGGTTAGTGTCTTTCCCAACAGTTGTATTTAAAGCTTACTACCATGTACAGAATTATTCATGTACACCTGTGTCTATGTACGGAAACTCGTGTGTACCTTCATTCCGTGTACGCCTTCTCTGGCGGCCATACTGATAGCTCACCTGTATATTTGTATGCATCAGCGACCATGTGCGTCTATCCATCTTCATCTAGCCCCCACCCTCTGTACCCCCCTCCCCAGTCATACCCCTCCCTCCACCTTACCCCTTAATCTTACTCCTCTCCCTCCTCCATCCCCTTCTACTCCCTCTTTTCCCATTATTTTTCTCCCTTTCTTCCTTTTCCCTCATTTTCTTTCCCTTTCTCCCTGTCTCTTTCTTACAGTTCCTTCCTTTCATCTTTCATACCCCTTCTTCTTCGCCCTCCCTGTCCCTCTTCCTTCTTTGCTCTCCCTTCCTCCCTTGTCATTCCTCTTCCTCCTCCTACCTTGCCTTTCTGTCTCCTCCCTTCAGCCTTCTCACACTTCTTTCCCCTCCCTCTTTTCTCTTCCTCTTGGCCTTCCCACCATTCTACTCCTCCGTCTCCTTCCTTACTCCTTTCCTCTCCCTCCCCCTTCCTTTCTTCCTCCATGCGACCTCCTCCTCCTCCCTCTCCCTTCTTCCCTTCTCTTTCTCCCCTTTCTCCCTCTCCCGCTTCCTTTCATCCTTCTCCCTTCCTCCTCCCTCCCTTCCTCCTTGCCTCACTTCCTTTTCACTTCCCATCTCCTCCTCCTCCAATTCCTCATCGCACTCCTCTCTTCACTCACTTTTCCTTTCCTTCCATCTCCCTCCTTCCTCCCTCCACCCGCTTCCTCCCTCCACCCGCTTCCTCTCTCCACCCGCTTCCTCTCTCTCCCCTCCCTCGCTTCCTCTCTCTCCCCTCCCTCGCTTTCCCTCCCACTCCCTCCTTCTCCCTCTTTAAGCCTCCCACTCCCCCCTTTCTCCCCCTCCTTCCCACACGGGGCAACACGTTCTGCCATTTATATGCAAATGGGATATAATCTATTACTATGTCTCTGGTCACCGTCTGTGGGCCTTGGGTTTGGAGAGAGAGAGAGAGAGAGAGAGAGAGAGAGAGAGGGAGGACAACAGCGAGGAAGAGAAAATAGAAAGTGGAGGAGATAAGGGGCATGAAATAAAGAAAATTGGCGAGGGAAGGTCTGGGAGGGGAAACTGGTGTGTAAATAATTTGTGAATCTCAAAGTAAGCGGGAGTGTGAGCTAGCTTTATTTGGGAGAGAGAGGAAGAGAGAGAGAGAGAGAAGTGGACAGTGATTAAGGGAATGACCCAAGTTGTGTCAGTTTAGAGAAAGTGAGTGAGTGAGATTGGAGAAGGGGTGAGTGTGTCGAAGAGAGGAAGCTGTACTACATGAGAGAGAGAGAGGGAGAGAGAGAGAGAGCCACATATCCAAACCACTTGCTTAATTCAGCTTAACCCATCACAGTCCTCCCCTCCCCTCCCCTCCTCCCTCCCCTCCCCTCCCTTCCTAACCTAACCTAACCTAATCTAACCTCACTACAAATCCACTCCACACCCCGACAGAATCCTTCCTTACGTTTGTGTCTATAAACAACTAGATTTTAGCGATATAGGAACCATTTTGCTTATTATTATTATTATTATTATTTTGGGGGGATATTAGTTTCTCGTATGTTTGTTTGTGGCCGGCTGGTGAAAAATACAAGTCAAATATATCTTGGAATTTTATCTTTCTCATTCGCACTTTAATATTCGTTTTTTTTTTTCTTTCTTCGTCCTTCTGAGTCTAATATATGTGGCAGAAATAAGTCAGATATTCTCTCTCTCTCTCTCTCTCTCTCTCTCTCTCTCTTTCTCTCTCCTTCCCTTCGTTTCTCTTTATTTCTCTTTGCTGCCCCCCTTCTCTTCCTCTCCTCTTTATTATGCTCTCTCTCTCTCTCTCTCTCTCTCTCTCTCTCTCATCTTCTGGAATGTAGCGAACGCCCGGACAAACAAGTCGACTTTTCATTTCCCCCATTTTCCTCTCTCTCTTTCGCCCCACTTCTTAGCCTTACTCTTTTCGTGTTATTTTCCCTTTTTCCGTCTTATACCTTTATTTTTACCCTTTTTTCCCCTATCTTTTTTTCGTTCCTCCTTATTTTTTTATTTTATTTTTTTGGTTTCTCGCCGACCCTTATTTTTTTCTCTTATTTTCCCCTCCCGTTTTTTCATCTTCCTCTCACACTTATGTTTTTTTTTTCTTTTCGTTTTTCCCTTCGTTTTCCGTCACTCATACTTCCCCCCCATTCATATTTTCGTCCCTTTCTGTCACTTTTTTTTTTTTTTTTTCCCACTTTCCTCTTTTCGTTTTTCATCTCGTGAAATCTGAATGACGTAGATTTTTACTTAATACTAATTCCATAGACAAAGTTAGTGTTTTGAGGAAATTTTAGTGATTTCTAAGTTATTCAGATATTGGCCGTAGTAGTGGTAGTAGTAGTAATAATGGAAGTAGTAGTAGTAGCAATAATGGTGGTAGTAGTACTAGTAGTAGTAATAGTAGTTGCAGTATTAATAGTAGTAATTACAACCCCAAACAGATCTGAAGTTCACCAGATAATTTGCAGGCTAAATCCTCTCTCTCTCTCTCTCTTTCCTCGCCTTCGTTTCTCTGTGTATTTCTCTTTACTGCCCTCCCTTCTCTTCCTCCTCTCCTCTTTATGCTTCTCTTTTTCTCAGTGTTTCAGCTCTTTTCCCGTTCTCTCCCTCTCTCTTCCTTGCAGTTGTCCTTTCATTTGTCTCCCCCTTTCTCCATTTCTCTTCCTCGTTCCCCATTTCCCTCCATTTATTTCTCTCTCTCTCTCTC
>NC_137049.1:21482393-21502393 GCF_032717465.1 Coenobita brevimanus | reverse complement strand
CAACCCCCGTCTCTTCCCGTTCTCTTCTTTTTCCTTTTCTCTCTTTCCCTCTTCTCTCTTTCTTTCCCTTTTCTATTCCCTCCTTCTTCCCTTCTCCTTTTTTTCCTTCCCCACTTGTTTTCCTCATCTCTTCACTCTACCCCTCTCACTCACATCCTCCCCCTCTGCGTACCCACTCTTCCCTTCAGCTCCCTTCTCTTCCCCCTTTTTCCATACTCCTTTCTCTTCTCATAGACATACACCTTCCTCCTTTCCATCCCGATTCACCTCTCACTCCCTTGCCCTTCCCACACTCTCCATTTTTTCCCCCTTTTCCCCATCCACCACCTCTCTTCCCTTGTTCACAAAATCCTTCCCCTTCCCCTCTCCTCCCCTCCCCTCCCCCACCCTCACTCCGAACTTCCTCCTTTCCCCCACACCTCTTCTGCCCACACCCCTACTTTCCTTTTCCTTCCCTCCTTCTCATTCCTTCCCTCCTTCCCCCTACTCCATTCCCCGCTCCTTCCTCATCCTCTCTCTCCCCCATCCAGCCCCATTCCTCCCTTCAGTAATATTCGCCGTGTTCTCTAAAATATCACCCCCTCACTCACTGCGTCCCCCCCCCTCCCCCACATTCCAGCACCTCTACCCTCTCATATACCCCCTCCCCCACAACACGTTATCTCCCCACCTTCCACACCCTTTTCCACCTTCTCCATTCCTTCACTTATCCACTTCACGCTCCCCTTTCTCCACGTCCCCTTTCCTCTATTCCATCCCCCTCCCCCCCTTTCCTTTTTTCCACCCATCCCCATACCCCTCTTCCTCATTTCCTATCCATCTCTCTCCATCTCTCTCCATTTTATCCCCTTCCCCTTCCCTCTCATCATTTCCTTGCCTTTCCCTTTCTCATCCGTCCACCCCCCCCATCCCCCCAACACACACACACACACACACACACGGTAAGTAAACGATAACTGTAGATTCACCACGCACTTCCTTGACGCGGCCATTGGTGTTCCGTATGCTGTGTTTGAGGTTGTGTAGTGGCGATGTTCATCCTGGCTTGAAGCGAGAGAGTTACTGCCTTGTGCTGCATCTGTCCTCCCTGCCACACTATATCACTCAACCCACACACGCACACATTCACGCACACGCACCGGTACATATGTAAACATCGCACACGCTCACTCGCACGCATTCACTCACACGCACTGGTACATCTGTAAACATTGGATACAGGATCATACATCACAAATCCATAAACACGTACCGGGTGTATACATAGGTCTATATACATACATACATAAACGTATAATACACATACATACATACATACATACATACGTAAATAGTAACATCCACAAATACATGCATACAAAAATACATACATAGTCATACATACAGGTATATAAAACACACACACACACACACACACACACACAGCCTTGACGTGATTGCCTCGATGAACGTCACGGTAAAATATAAAGGTGTGTAGACCCCAGGGAAGAATATTATGACGGGGGAGATTTAGGAGGAGCAGACAGACTTTAGCAAGATTTATGAAGACCAGATGCATTGAGAGAAGCATTTACACAACACTCGCACCTGCTGAAGACATACAGACAAACACAGATTCAGACAACACCACAGAAAAACAGACAGACAGACACATACAGACTCACAGACATCCCAGCAGACAGACACAGGGACACACTGACACCAGACAGCTCGACAGTTTCACAGGCTTAGACACACACACACACACACACACACACACACACACACACACACACAGCCATGACCTGATTGCACGTATCCCCATCACATGAAAATCTGCAATTGACTGCCACACGAGAATGATAAATGTCAAACGCAGAGAATTATTGCAACGCGGATATTGAGGTATGTCCTCGTGGATCTAGGAGGCTCCCTGGCTGATATAAGTCTACGGATGACACCCATAATATTTGCCTAGTTTTGTTGTGTAGTTTCAAGGGGATTCTTTGGGTGCCGTTTCTCTCTCTCTCTCTCTCTCTCTCTCTCATCAGTACCCCACATTCCTCTAATATTACGTAATGAAAAAGTAAATACCGCATCTCCATAATCCCCTCATAACCACCTTCATTTTCTCCTCCCTTAACCCTTTCGCCTCCACGGAGATCTGAACTGAGACCAGACGATTTTGGCGGCGAGTTGTATTTGGCCAGACGATTTTTAACGACGATTTTTGCAATTTTTATATGACCAGACTTTTTAGCAGATTGTGGCCATTTTTATTGAAGCAGACGATTTTTTACGATACCCTTTTGACTGACCGGACGATTTTTAGCAGATTTTGACCATTTATACTTAGGCAGGCGATTTTGACCATTTATACTTAGGCAGGCGATTTTGACCGATTTTTTTTTGATCAGACGATTTTGACCGGTTTTGATATGACGATTTTTTTCACATTTAATAACCAGACGATTTTGATCGAGTTATTCACACAGAGTATAATTTAAAAATTTGTTATGGGCACAATTATATTTCCAAGAAGACGATTTTTTTACACTTTCTAGACGATTTTATTTGGCCAGAAGATTTTACTCAAGTGAACCCCAGGTCGTACGGGGCTTAATTTTGAGTCCCTTTGAGCGCGGCCTTTATTAAACGCAGAGTATTGGGTGATTTTTCAGAGGGGTTGCTATTAGAGAGAGAGAGAGAGAGAGAGAGGGAGGGAGGGAGGGAGGGAGAATTCATGTGTGTGTGTGTGTGTGTGTGTGTGTGTGTGTGTGTGTGTCAATCTGTATCTCTCTCTGTCTCGATCTGCACCGCCATTCTCTCTCTCTCTCTCTCTCTCTCTCTCTCCCTGGCCCCCCTTATCATAGTGGGAAAATTACCAACCTTGCGTGTGAAAAAGATGGGAGGCCAGTGAGAGAGAGAGAGAGAGAGAGAGAGAGAGAGAAAAGTATTGGTGTAAGGGAGGCTGGGAGGGAAATAGGTTGAGAAATGAGAAAGGAGGATGGGAAGAAGGAAGGAAGAAGTAAGCAAGGGAGGAGAGAAATTAGGGACAGAGGAAGAGGAGGCATCGAAGGAAAGATAGAAGAAGGAGTGATGGAGGAATCGATAGAACGAAGGAAGGAAAGATTCAGGGAAGGAGAATGGAAAGAAAGACATAAAAAAAAAAGGAAGGGTATGGGAAGGAAGCGATCTGGGTGAAGAGGCATGTAAGGAAGGATGGAAGAGTGAGGGAAGGAGAAGAGAGGACTGAAAAGGAAGGAAAAAGGGTAGGGTTAGTAGGGGGAAGGAGGGGATCGAGGTCAAGACGGGTTGAGGGAGGGAGGGAGAAAGGGGAGGGAGGAGGGAAGGAGTGAGGAAGGGCGATAAGAGGAGATTATATAAGAGTGAGATTATGGACGAAGGATTATAGAAGAAGGCTTGAGAGGCGAGGGAAAAGAGGGTGTGAAGAAAGTGGAGAGAGAGAGAGAGAGGTGGGGGGAGGGGAAGAAAGAGTGTAGCATGTGATGAGGATAAGATTAGACTCGACATTTTTAGAAATAAAAAAAAATCACATACGAACTCTCTCTCTCTCTCTCTCTCTCTCTCTCTCTCTCTCTCTCTCTCTCTCTCTCTCTCTCTCGTATACCTTTGTTATCTATCAGTTTTCATGTATATTAATCTACCTGTGTATTTCTCTCCATCTACCAATAATATTAGCACTTATCTCCCTTCTTACCTGTCTATCCTTCTATATTTCATGCCCTCCATTACAATCAGTTCAGCTAAAAACACATCATTTCTTAGATTTATAGCCTTGCCGATAATTTTAACACTGCCTCCCTTCCCCTCTGCCTCCCCCTTCTTCTTCCCTTCCCCTCCCTCTCCTCCCCCCCTCTCCTCCCCCTCCTCCTCTTCTCCCTTCCCCCCTAGACAGAGAAGGCAGTAAATTTTTAACGGGGCAAAACTGAAGATTTATTTATTTATTTTGAGAGAGAGAGAGAGAGAGAGAGAAACAAGCAGAAGAGAAAATGAGAGAGAGAAAAAGCAATCACTGTCTTTGTCTTCTTTTCGACTCCTACGCGACATGTCTTACACGACTTTTGCTCCTCCTCCTCCTCCTCCGAATGGTTCTCTCTCTCTCACACACACACACACACACACACACACACACACACACACACACACACACACACACACACACACACACACCTTGATTCCCTACGACCCCCTCCCCTCGCCCACCTTGTCGCTTGTTCGCCTGTGTTGTCGGTGGTGAGGCGTGGGAGAGAGAGAGAGGGAGAGAATTGATATGTAGATGTGCCGGAAGTATATTGTTTTGTAAAGATACTGTAAGGGATGAAAGTGGAGGAGGAAGGAAGGAAGAGAAGCGGAATAGGAGGAAAGGGGAAGAGGAAGGGAGGAAAAAACAGAAAAGGAAGAGTAAGAGAAGAGAAAGAGGAGGAAGGAAAATGTAGGATAAGAGGAGAAAGAGAGGAAGCAGAAGAAGAAAAAGAAAGAAGAGGAGGAGGAGGAGAGGAAGGGAGAAGGAAAAGGAAGAGTAAGAGGAGAGGGAGAAGGAAAATGAGGGGAAAAAGCGAAGGAGAGGAAGAGGGAGAAGGGAAAGGAAGAGGAGCTGGAGAAAGAGTAAGAGGAGAAAGAAAAGGAAAGGCGCGTAGGGGTGAGAGGATTGAAGGCTTTGGTTCTTGAATGGGAAATGAAAAATGAAACGACCACGAGAGAGAGAGAGAGAGAGAGAGAGAGAGAGAGAGAGAGAGAGAGAGAGAGAGAGAGAGAGAGAGAGCGGGAACAAAAGAAGGGGGAAGAGAATAAACACACACACACACACACACACACACACACACACACAAAACAGGGATAACCAAAATAAAACAGAGCAAGGAAAGAAAGGACTAGACGAGGAGCCGTGTATAAAAGGAATACCCTTGAAATAAATTGAATGAAAGGGAGTGAAAAGTACTGAAAGAAAATGGTGTGAATGGATGATGGGAGAGAGAGAGAGAGAGAGGAGGGAGGGGTGGGGGAAGGGTGAGATGTGTGAGAAGAGGAGGAGGCAGAGGAGAGAGAAAGGAAGAAAGGAGGAGGAAGGGAGAGAAAAAGGGAGAGATAGGAGGAGGAATCGACGAGGGAAAAAAACAGAGGAGGAAGGAGAGTAAGAGGGAGAGTTGGAGGAAGGGGAGGAGGAGGAAGCGTAGAGAAAAATGGGAGAGAGGAAGAGAAGAAAGGGAGGAGGAGAATAAAGGGAGATTTGTATGATAGGGTGAGATGGTGGGGATGTATTGAATAGGGAGGGGGAGGTGAGGGGGGGGCACTGTGCAGAAGAATACGGGGTGGGGGAAGAGGGAAGGGGGGTTGAATGATTGGGGAAAATATGAGAGGGGGAGGGAAATAGGTGTAGGAAGAAGGGGGGAAGGGGGAGGGGGATTGGTTGGATAGAAGAGGTGGGTGGGGGGGGGCTAATTTTTGGAGAAGATGGATGAGGGGGAGGGAAGCGTTGTATGATGGAGGGATGGTGATGAAGAAAGAGGAGGGGGGAGGGAATTGGTGGGGGAGAGATATTGTGTGCAAGAGGAAGTTGGAGGTGGTCGGGGTTGGGTGCAAATAATTGAGAGAGAGAGAGAGAGGATTTGTGCAGACTGACGGCTGTTTGAAAGAGGAACAATGAGAGAGAAAGTGAGAAAATGAAAGGAAAACAAAGTGAAAGAAGGACAGGACTTTGGAGAGGGAGAGAGAGAGAGAGAGAGAGGAAAAAGAAAAAAAAAAGTATTTCTTTCTCTTCCCGACTCCTACACAACATGCCTTACACGACTCCTCCTCCTCCTCCTCCCCCCATATCTCTACCTCTTCCATCAATCTCTTCCATCCTTATCTCCTCAGTCTTCCTCCCCCTTGTCTCCCTCCCTCCTCCGTCTTCCTCCCTCCCATCAGTCTTCACAGTGGTCATTTGTGTCAATCGCTTGGTAATTCTTTTCCCTTCCTCTCTCTCTCTCTCTCTCTCTCTCTCTCTCTAATAAGGTGAGGAATATATATGTTGAACAGGGTTGAGAAAAAGGTAGGTAGGTTAGAAGATAATTGTTCGGAGAGAGAGAGAGAGAGAGAGAGAGATAGCGTTTCCACAAAGAGGGTAAAAATCTGATGCATTCTTTGTCGTATTAATAATTCAGAACATTTTTTTTTTTTTCTCCTGGCAGGTCTTGATGATGAAAGTATATAGTGCTGGTAAGGTTTCGGAAGTGAAATACGGGGGTTGGCTTCCGTAGAATTTAGGTGCAGTATTTAGCCCTCCCTTCATTGAGAGAATGTGTGTTTGTGTGTGTATGTGCGAGAGAGAGAGAGAGAGAGAGAGAGATTTGGAGAAAGAAGATCGTACATGGGCGTTGGCCTTGTGAACATGTTACCTATACCCCCACCCTCACCCCACCCCTCCCCATTCTTCACCCCCCCTCCCTCTCCCCACCCCCACCCTCACACACCCCAGTAATACTTCTTCATTTTTCTTTCCCCCAACCACCCTCCCCCATCTCATCGTCACCCCTCCTCCCTCTTTCTTCCCCCTCTCCCACCATTCTTTCCCCTTCCCTCCACTCTTCCCCTCCCCCTCCTGCTTCTTTGTTTTCCCTCTTCCCTCCTACCCTGTACCCCCTTCCCTCTCCCCTCCCACTGTCTATCCCCTCCCCTCCCACTGTCTATCCCCTCCCCCCTCCCCTCCCACTGTCTATCCCCTCCCCCTTCCCCCTCACCACTTATCCTACCATCACCACCTCTACCTCCCCACCCCTCACCCACTCACACATACTGTTATTTTCAGTCATTACCCCTCGTCTATCTGATCCCCTCCCCCTTACTCTTCCCTCCCTCTTACTCTTCCCTCCCTCTTACTCTTTCCTCTCCTTCCTCTTTTCCTCCCTGTCAGTTATAGCCCCACCCATCTCTCCCATCTAACATCGCTTAGTATCCATCCCCCCCGCAACACACACACACACACACACACACACACACACACACACACACACACACACACACACACACACACACACACACACACACACACACACACACACATTCTGTTCTCTCTCCTTTACTCCCTTCTTTTCTATTCTCTTGTCTCCACCTCCTCTCTCTCTCTCTCTCTCTCTCTCTCTCTCTCCAAGGTTGAGGAAAGTGCTGAAGTGGAAGTTTATATTGCTGCATGAGAGAGAGAGAGAGAGAGCCTTGTTCCCCTGGGTCGCGGGTCTTGCTTTGTCCGGTGAGCGTCTTAATCCACTATACCCTCCCTGGGGGGTTTTGTGTGTGTGTGTGTGTGGACGAGGGGAAAGGGGGAATGGTGGTGTGTGTGTGTGTGTGTGTGTGTGGACGAGGGGAAAGGGGGAATGGTGTGTGTGTGTGTGTGTGTGTGTGTGTGGACGAGGGGAAAGGGGGAATGGTGGTGTGTGTTTGTGTGTGTGTGTGTGAGAGAGAGAGAGAGAGAGAGAGAGAGAGAGTTAATACTGTATAAATGTACTGAAAATCACACATCCCCTCACAACCACTCACTCTGATTCCACTTTGTCTCTGTCAACACTTCTCTCTCCTTCCCTCCTTCCTTCCCTCGCTAGTTTCTCTCTCTCTCTCTCTCTCTCTCTCTCTCTCTCTCTCAGAACACACAGACGACACCGACCTACCTTGACCTTTGACACCTAGCCATTCAAGGTCACTTAACCCTTTGACAGCCACGGTCTCTTCTCAGTTATTTTTATTTATTTATTTATTTTTTGCTTGTGAGAAAAAAAAAACACCCAAATTCCGCCATGATAAAAAAAAATAATTATACAGTATATATATATTTTTTGACGAAGATGTTAAGGGAAAGAGATAAAAATGGTAATTAAGTGAAAATGAATTGCATAATGGAAAGTGTTAAGGGAGAGATGAAAGACAAGAGTAGGGAGGTGAAAAGGTGAATAGATTTTATTTCCTTTAGTGAATTTATTTATGGAGAGTAATCCCGTCTGAGCTGAATAAATCCCCTGTCGGCAACAAGATTTAAAGACAGTGTAATAAATCGCCTTAGAGCTTTATTTTGGGGGGGTGAAGCTGTCGTCAGTCCGTTTCTTTATTTTTCCTGATATTTTCCCTTATTTTTCTTTATTTTTTTTTATCTTTTTCTTAATTTTTCTTGTTTTCCTTCTCTTTCTTAAATTTTCTTTTTATCTTTTTTTTGGTCTGTTTTTCCTTATCTTTTTCTTTATTTTATCTTTTTCTTTTTTATCCTTTCCTTTATTTTTTTTCTTTTTCTTTTATTCCTCCTTATTTTTTCGTATTTTTCTTTAATTCTTCCTTATTTTTTCATCTTTTCCTTCTTATCCTTATATTTATTTATTTTTATTTTTCTCATTTTTATCGTTTCCTTTATTTTTCGTTTTTAATTCCTCCTTATTTTTTTTTATCTTTTTCTTTAATTCCTCCTTATTTTTTCATATTTTCCTTTTCTTACTTTAATTTTTTTTTATTTTCCCCCCCGTTTCTTCCACTCTTGTGCCGGGGAAAACCGTCTGAAACAAGCACAATGTAGTAGGCGTCGTACTGAAGGGATTCTTACCTTTTCGAAATTTATAGGTAAAATTTGGAAGTAAAAATTTTGATTTGTGTTTTGGGTGTAGGATGAATTTGGAGAGAGAGAGAGGAGAGAGAAACCTACAACACGTCCACACAACACATGCAGTTGGCGCAGTGTGGTGTGTAAGGGACCATTGTCACATCACACATTCTTACCACACCAAACACCAGCACCACACCACACCACACCACACCACACCACACCACACCACACCACACCACACCACACCACACCACAACACAACACAACACATAACACCACCACTCAATCCCACCCTCACGATTGCTGCCCCATCTCACCTTGTATTTGGGCCTCTCAGTTTTAGATAGTAACTTTCTATTTATTTATTTATTTATTTATTGCTTTCTACTTTGACTCTTTTTTTTCCCCACTCTTAAAATTTGTCGACTAACCTAGCTAAGTTCCGGGAGTGATGGAATTAAATGTCACCCGGAAAAGGATAAAATGGACTTGGCTATTACGTCTTCCACACTCATGCCGAAACTCTTTTGTAGGTCATTTCAGGTGTGTGTGTTCCATCTCTTCTTGCCTACGTTTTGTCCCTTTTGTTACCTGTAGAATTTATACCTGCTCATCATTTACCCCCCTTTCCGATCCCGTCGACGTACCCACACACCGTCCCTCATAATAATAATAATAATAATGATGATGATGATGAGTTATGAGTTACCTAAAGTGGTGTTCCGTTCGTGTTTTCGTGTACATTAGCCTACGATCTCTCTCTCTCTCTCTCTCTCTCTCTCTCTCTTTTTTTTTTTTTTAAGAACCAAAGGCTAAAGGTTTGTAAGAAATTACCCTTGCCAGAAAAAATATAAACGATATATAGATGGGTTCATTTCGAGATGCAGAGACATACTGCTTTTAAAAGACTGGGACTTTAGACATGAGAGAAATACAAATTGAGGGGGACAGTTCCAGAGTTGACCGAATGCATACTTAATGGACTGAGAGTACTAATTAGCTACACACACACACACACACACACACACACACACACACACACACACACACACACACGTGGCCTTTCCTTTTCGTCCACTGTGTTATCTATTGCGCTTGAAACCTACCTATTGCCAGGGAGAAGCCTTGTGGGGGGTGTTATTGGTAATTGAGTGAATGACAAGAAGGGTGCGAGAGAGAGAGAGAGAGAGGAAAAAAATGAAGGGTGTGTTGAGAGGATTACTTTGTGTGTGTGTGAGAGAGAGAGAGAGAGAGAGAGAGAGAGAGAGAGAGAGAGAGACGCCATGATTGTCAGAGAGAGAGTCCTATTCAGGCATATTGTCCTCTCCTGCTTCTCACTGTCCAATATTGCTAACTTAAGATCTTTACCCTCCTTCTTTACTTTCCTTTTTTCTTCAGTCTTTCCCTATCTATCTTCCTTTTTTCCTCCTTCCTTTTTTCCTTCTTTCCTCCTTCCTTTTTTCCTTATATTCATAATTTTTCCTGCTAATTCATAATTTTTCCTTTTCAGGTTACACTATGATAGTCTCTATTCTCCTTTCACACTTTCCTGTAAAATGTCCACGCCAGTTTTTCTATACGGCGTGGTGTTCTTTCTGACTTTTTCCTGCCGGCTTCGGCTGGAGGGTTTGGAGGGCGGGGGAGAGCCTTCTTCTTTGCTGTCCTTATCTCATTCTAGTAGTTCAGTTACTCTTCTAGGAGCTGCCTAGCATGGGCCAACCGGCCTACTGCAGTTATCCTCTCTTCTTATGTTCTTATGTTCTTATGTTATATTCCTTCCTTTCCCTTTTTTCCTTCTTTTTTCTTTTTCTTCATTCCTTCTTTATTTTCCTTCCTCCATCATCAATTAATCATCTTGTTTTATCTCCCTTCTCCGTTCTGCTCTTCCTTCTTCCTTTGCTCCCTTCTCTCTCCTTTTCCTCCTCCTCCTCCCATTACTCTCCTCCTCTTCCTCTTCCTCCTCCCCCTCCCTCCACACACCTCCTCCTCCTCCTCCTCCTCCTACACACGGATCCGGAAGCCTTTCAGAGGGTAATCTCATTTGTAAACATTTTCCCAATTGGAAATATCATCTGCACACACACACACACACACACACACACACACACACACACACACACACACACACACACACACACACACACACACACCAATTTTTCAACATTCAGTTCCACAAGAAACTTTGTTATATATATCTGTCGACTCCTTAAATGATATTTGTCATAATGAAGGTAATGAAAGTAATGAGGACTGTGTTGATTATTGCGGTGGTGGTGATGATGATGATGATGATGATGATGATGAGGAGGAGGAGGAGGGGGAATATAACGATGATAATTATTAAGACTGATTACAAATTCGATGATAATTATAAAAATATGCCTTGAAAGAAACTAAAGATCTTGGAAGGGGTAACTGAAGAAAATAATTGGCCTAAGTGTTTCTTGGAAGCGAGGAAGGCGGTACATTGGAGACCATTGTGTCAATGTTTGGGGTGAAGGGAGAAGAGGGAGAAAAGGGGAGAGGGGAATGGGGGAGGGGAGGGGGAAGATGGGAGAGGGGAATGGGGGAGGGGAGGGATGGGAAAGAGGGAACTGAAAGACGAAGAGGAGAGGAGGGGGAAGGAAAGGGGCAGAGGGGATGGAAGGAAGAGAGTGAGAGAGAAGAGGGAAAGGGGGGAGGGACGAAGGGATTGGGGGTGAGAAAGGGACGAGGGATGGGGGGGGGGAAGAAGGAAAAGGCGGGAGGAAGAAGAGGAAATGGAGAGAGGGGGGATGGGGGCAGAGAGGAGGAAGGCGTAGGGTATAAGAGGGAGGGGGGAATGGAGGTTAAGAAGGAATGAATGGGGGAAGGAAGGGATAAAGGAGAGAGAGAGAGAGAGAGAAGATATAATAAATGCTCCGTCGGTGATTTTTGAGGCAGTCTCCCCTTCACTATGCTCTTTTCACCTTAACTTGGCTCAGATTTTCGTCCCTTTGAGGTTTATTTCACGTATCTCAATGGCAGAAAAAGTGCTGAGGTTCTACATCCTTTCCGTAGCACTTCTTCGTGACTAGCACTGTATTCTAGGATTAATGCATTGGTTCAACTCGGCATGCAAGGTGGGGAGATGTTTTGGGACACACACACACACACACACACACACAACGATTACCACCACTACCACTACATGCAAAGAAATAGGTTAGCATTTCTCTTCCAAAATCTGTAAAAAAAAAAAAAAAAAAAAAATCATCCTTGCATTGTAATTTTTTTTTTTTTTTTTTTTTTTTTTTTTTTTTAGGGAATATTTTTGCTCGAAATTTTGAAAGATTATTATTATTATTTTTTTTTTTCATTTTCAGTTTTTGCCTGGGAGATTTTTGTTATATATGCGAAATAATTCAGGAGACTTTGACTAACAGGTTTTGGGATTAGAATGGAAATGTATGCATAAGTGTGGTGGGACCTTGGGAGTCGACAAGTGGGTCTCTCTCTCTCTCTCTCTCTCTCTCTCTCTCTCTCTCTCTCTCTCTCTCTCTCTCTCCCTCTCTCTCCCCTGCCCGCTCGCGCAGATTCGAATCCCCCCCCCCCTTTTTAGGATGTGGGTTGATTTCTTACACTTGCCTCTTAGTAAGCTGGATTTTTGTTTCCTCCCCTAGTGATTTTTTCTGCGTGTGTGTGTGTGTGTGTGAGAGAGAGAACGAGAGAGAGAGAGAGAGAGAGAGAGAGAGAGAGAGAGAGGCATCCAGAGAGAGTATTGAAGGAGAAGCAATTATTCAAACAGACAGGAGAAAAAGGAAACGCGGGAGAGAGAGAGAGAGAGAGAATTATACTGTTCTCAGGGCTTGAATAGTTTTGCTTTCCTCTTTCCTGTGTTTTCCCTTCGATCCTGTGATTCTCTCTCTCTCTCTCTCTCTCTCTCTCTCTCACCCCATTCAGTTTCTCAATTTCTTTCTTTTGTTTTTACTTTCCTTTTACGATTTTTCCCTTTTTTATCACTTTTTATAACGACTGTGTGTGTGTGTGTGTGTGTGCGTGCGTGCGTGCGTGCGTGCGTGCGTGCGTGTGCGCTTCCTCCTCCCCTTTCCTGTTATGTCTCAGGTGAGCTACAATCCATTTTTTTTTTTTTTTTAATCTTTTTCGCAGTTGTAAATGTATTCCCTTTGTGTTTTAGGCTTGCCAGGTGGGGAGTTTATTTGAGAGAGAGAGAGAGAGAGAGAGCGTTTAGCGTCTTACTTGAGGAAGTTTTTCTAGTTATAAAGTTTTCTGATGTTAGTTAAATTAGAGAGAGAGAGAGAGAGAGAGAGAGAGAGAGAGAGAGAGAGAGAGAGATTAGAACAAACGCACTATAGATAAATTTGTTAGGGATGGGATGAAGTCTGTTAAGGAAGGAAGGGAGGGGAGAGAGTAAGTAGGCAAGAGGAAGGCTTTAAGAGAGAGAGGGTAGATAGAGTTTTGGGGATTTAAGGGAGCTGGCGAGGGAGAGGGATTAAGTAGGCAACGGGAAGGCTGTAAGGGACGTATAAAGAGGGAGAGTTTATTGAAGGGTGATCATTATTCAGAAAGAGGGAAGGGGGAATTGTCTATGAGAGACTGAAAAACAATAATAATAATAATAATAGTAATGATAATAATCTTAATGAAAGTAGAATGAAGAATAGTAAGAGTTAATAATAATGATGATGATAAGAAGGGAGAAATTTTACGGGAAAGATTGAGAGAGGGAGGAAGGAGAGAGACGAGAGAGAGAGAAAAGAATAAATTTAAGAGGAAGTTGAAAGAGCTTCGGAGAGAGGAAGAGAGCGAGAGAAAAGAAGGGAAGAAGGAACCAATGAGAGAGAAAGAGAGAGAATTGATGGCGATAAGGGAGTGTTGACTCATCTCAAAATTTTGTCTCTGAAATATGACTCTCTCTCTCTCTCTCTCTCTCACACACACACACACACACACACACACACACACACACACACACACACACACACACACACACACACACACACACACACACACACACACCAGCAGTTGAAAGCCAATTAAGATGCAGCGGTATGTGTTGAGGCATACTTCATCGTGAGGGATCGGGGAATTGAGAGAGAGAGAGAGAGAGAGAGAGAGAGAGAGAGAGAGAGAGAGAGAGAGAGAATATTGAACGAGATGGAAAGATAAAAAGAAAGGTATCAGAAAGAAAGAGATATAGTGAGGAATAAAAGATAAAGGAGTGATTGGGGGGAGAGGGAGAAATACATATCCTACCCTGTGTGTGTGTGTGTGTGTGTGTAAATATTCCCCATACACTGTTCTAAATTATCCAGGTCAGTAACTCACATGCGAAACGATTTATTTATTTATTTTTTGTGACCTCGTAATGAAGGAGTTAATTGAGCTTAATGTAATGGTGTGGGTTTGGGAAGAAAAAAAGTAATGAAGTCAGTAATGAGGATATTCTCACACACACACACACACACACACACACACACACACACACACACACACACACACAACCTGATATTCCCTCTCTTATACATAGCCAAATATTACCTTTTTACTTAATATTCCTGATCATTTACCACATACAGTCCATCTCCTGCTGCCTATTTCGCCCTCCCTATCCCTTCCCCTGTTGCCTTTAGCCTCTATCCCCTATCCCCTGCTTTTTGTCCCCTTCCCTACCCCCTGCCCTCCGTTCCCTGTGTCCTCACCGTGTTCCCTACCCCTTTCTCCCTATTCCCTGTTTTATTCCCCTTCCTATCCCCTGGTCCTCTCCCTTCCCTTTCTCCTGCTCAGTCCTCTTCTTCCTCCCTCCATCCCCTATTACTTCCCCCTCCTATCTCTTTCCCCTTCCCTTTCTCCTCTCCTCTCTTCCCCTCTCCTCTCCCTCCCTCCCTCCCTCCCTCCCTCCCTTCTCCTCCTCCTCCTCCTCCTCCTCCTCCTCCTCCTCTGCTCTCACTTCCGGCAGGGTGAGAGAGAAAATGTGGTCCTGGGTTTGGAAAATGGCCATCTTTCATATTACATTTTTTTTTTTTTTTTTTAAGTTTTGATATTGCTAGCTAAATTAAACTTGGACTGCTGGAAGGATATATAATTTCTCTCCCTCTCTTCCTCCCTCCCTCACCTCTCTCCTCCCTCTCTCCTTCCCCATCTCTCTTTTTCCCCTTTTCTCCCTCACCCTCTCTCCATCTGCGTCTCTTTTCCCCTCTTTCTCCCCCCTTTCTTTCTCCCCCTCTCTCCTTCCACGTCTTTCTTTTTCCCCTTTCTCTTTTCCCTTTCTCTTTTTTTTACTCCACCTTTCTATTCCCTTTTTCTCTTCTTCCCTTTATTCTTTTCTTTTTTTACTTTTCCTTTATTTTCTGTCCTCTTCCTTCCCTTCTCTCCTCTCCTCTCCTCTCCTTTCCTTTCCTTCCTTTCTTGTCTTTCTTCTGTTCTCCCATTATTTGTGTCCCTCTTCTCTTCTCTCTTCTGTTTTCCCCTCCCCTCCCCTCCCCTCTTTTTTGTTCATTACCTTTCCTCTTCTTTCACTAACTTTTCTTCCCATCACTTTTATCCTCTCTCCTTTTTCCTCTTCCTTCCCTTCCCTTCTCTTCCCTTCCCTTCCCTTCCTGTTCTTTCATTTCCTTTCCTATATTTTTTCCTATTTTCTCCTCTTATCTCTTGTTCTTTCATTTGCTTCTCCCCTCTTCTTTTTTTTTCCTCATCTCTACATTTTTCTTCGCTTCTCCTTCCCTCTCTCTTATTCTCTTTTCTTTCATCCACTTCTCCTCTTGTCTTTTTACTCTTTCTTCTCTTCTCCTCTCTTCTCTTCTTATTCTTATCAACGTTTCATCTTCTTTCTTTACTCACTTTCTTCCTCTCTTCTTCTTCTCACTCCTTTGCCTTCCTCCCCACACTCACTCTTTCCATCACTTTTCTTCCTACCAGATCCACCTCGCTGAATTTGACGCCGCCTCCCTCCCTCCCTCCCTCCCTCCCTCCCTCCCTCCCTCCCTCCCTCCCTCCATGACTTCTTTCTCAGTATTTCTGTCCTCCCTTCCCTTCCCGCCCCCTCTCCTTTTTTTCATGTTTCCCTTCCTCTTCTCCGCCCATTCATTCCCTTTCTCGCCCCTTCTTCCCTTCCTGTCTGCCCTCCCCTCCCTCATTATTTTCCTTCCCCCGCGTGCGTCTTTCACCATTCTCCTGCCTCTCACCATCCCTCCCTATAACACTTCCCCTCTTCCCTCCTTCTCCCCCGTACTCCTTCCCTTCCTACCCTCGCTTATCCACTCCCTCCTCCTTCTCTCCTTCCCTCCTCACAACTCTGTCCTCCCCTTCTACCCTCCTCCTCCCTCTCCGTTCCTACTCCCTCCACCGTCCATCTCGCTTTCTCCTCCCTCCCCTCCGGCTCCCTCCCTCCCTTCTCTCTTTCTCCTCCCCTCTTGCCGTCCCTCCCTCTGCCTCACACACCTCTTCTCGTTCCTTCAATTTACATTTTTATTCGAGCTTTCTGCCGCGTGAGGATCAGGTGTAAGTCAGGACTGGGGCAGGCAGAGAGGTAAGTAGGCCGGTAGGTAGGTTGGTAAGTAGGTAAGTAGGTACAGTAAGTAGGTAGATGTATGGGAGAGACGAGGTGAGGCAGACAGGGGTAGGTAGGTTGGTAGGTTGAGGGAGGTGGGTAGGTAGAGAGTTGGGATAAGCTGGGAGTGAGGGAGGTTAATTGGTAGGTAAGTAGGAAGGAATGCAGGTATGTAGGTCGGTAGGTAGGCAGGTAGAAGAAGGAGGAGGAGGAGGAAGTAGACTGACTGGCAAGCAGGAAGATGCACACACACACACACACACACACACACACACACACACACACACACACACACACACACACACACACACACACACACACACACACACACACACACACACACACACGCTCAGTGACCGAAAAGTGCCAGACCGCGATGTGGACCATTATTTTAAAATATTTGACCCGAACGCGTTGTGGCCAGTTTAACCACCAAAAAAATTCCTGTGTGTGTGTGTGTGTGTGTGTGTGTGAAGCCTTCCCAAAGTTTCATGTGTATCTGTGTGCGTTTTTGTGTGTGCCTGTGTGCATCAATCAGACCTCCCCAAACATCGTAATGTGTATCTGAGTGTGCATTTATTTGTGTGCGTGTAAGCTATGATTAAACCTCCCTAAACGTCCATGTGTATGTTTCCTTGTATGTGTATATGCGTATGTGTGCATGTATGAGTTAAGCTGACCAAACTTCCTTATGTATGTGCTTATGTATGCATGCTTGTTTGCTTATGCCTGTGTGTTTGCGTCTGTGTGTACATTTATGTGTACCCTTTTATGCGTGTGCGTGAATGCATGTATGTACATGCGCCGATTGACCCTTCCTCCCCCAGACGCCTTCATGTGGTGGCACTGATATAACCGGGCGGCTCAGTTGTCTGGCCATACATACATACTGTACATATCTCAATTACTTCCCTATCCCATCATCATCATCATCATCAGCCCAAATTTTGCACATGGGCCAAAAATACACACCTGCGACTTCCGGTAATTACAGAGGTGCACACGTGACCTCGCTATTTCGCACAAGGTATTTTTTTCAGTCTAATAAGTTTGCCTGTTTGGCGCAGGTGTGTGTGTTTGGAATGTTGAGTAGGTATGTGGGGGAGGGGAGGAGTGTTTTGTATGTGTTTTTCAGTGTGTATGTTTGTGTGTGTGGGGGGGGAGGGGGGTATATGAGAGCAATGTGATCATGAAAAATTGAAGAGAATTATTTTTATTTATGTATTTCTTAATTTTTGTAATTTATTTTTTTGTATTTTAGTTACTTATTTTTTGAGCTATAATTTATTTAGCAAACTTTTTATTCGTAGTACACATAACTGATGAAGGGGCTAATAGAGATAAGTATTTTTGTTTATGTTTTATTTATTCTTTATTTATTTGTTGATCTAACGCCAGGTCGACTGCGAATAGAGGAGGAAGAGAAGTAGAGGAATTTGGAACAATAATGGGTTAATATTACGGTTGAGTGCCACTACATTGTATCAGGGAGGAGCCAGCCTCTCAAGCCCATGGGTAGGCCTAGGTAGGGGGGGATATAGGCCTACCCTCGTAATGGAACCACTCGAAACTCATTTATTAGTCTCTGTATCTTCCTTTTTTTTTTTTTTTTCATATTCCATAGATTTTTTTTTTTTACTGTATTTCCTATCCTTCCTGCCTCTTCAATTCATTTCTTTCACTAACTGCCTTTCGTTTATGAATTAAGTAGTATATATTTTTCACTGTCTATTTTTTATCTATCTATAAGGATTTTTATTAAGTTCTCTTGTTATCCATTTTTCTTCGTATCTCGGGACTTAGGAGAAATTCTTTACTGTATATGTTGTGTTTTTTAATATCTGTTAATGTATGTGAAGCCGCCTGTACTTTTTTTTTTTTTTTTCACGTTACCGGTGTGTGTGTGTGTGTGTGTGTGTGTGTGTGTGTGTGTGTGTATGTGTGTGTTTTGTTTGGAATTGATGTATGTATTTAGTATATAGTTATATTACACATGAACAGAACCATCGCCACCAAGAAAAGAAACCTTAGCACAAACTTACACACACACACACACACACACACACACACACACACAGTCATAAAAACATAACAAACACTTGGTCTCCATCACCAGCCTCAAAGAAGCTGAGACCCCCTTGAAAGAAACGGGACACTTCCAAGAAAAGGCCCAAGAAAAAGAATTCGTTCCTGGAATATTGAGAGGAAACAAAGGTAAAAAAAAAAAAAAATTGTATTTGAAGGTGATGGGATGGTGGTGTGGATGGGATGGTAATGTGGATGGGATGATGGTGTGGATGGGATGGCGGTGTGGATGGTGGGGTGATGTGGCTGGGATGCTGGTGTAGATGGGAGTGATGAGTGGATGGTATGCTGGTGTGGGTGTGTGGTGAGTGGATGGATGTTGAGATATAATAGAAACTGACATCTTGCAAGGAAACACAACCCCTCCCAAGAAATATCCAAGATAATAAGTTCCGGGAAGAGTGAGGGAAGAAAAATGATTGTGTTTTATTGAAGACAAGGAGGTAGAGTGTGGATATAGGAGAAGATATGGCAGTATAATGTAACCCCTTCAGTACGGGGACCATATTTGTACTTCCTTGTCTCTGGCACACGATTAGATGAAGCTGAGATGAGACACGGAAGCGTAAGTGAGACAGTGAGGCGTGATGGAGGGAGAGGAGGAGGAGAAAGATTGAAAGAGATTGTGTTGTCCTTGTATGATTTTTTTTTTTTTTTTTACAAAGAAAATAAATATCAGAGTAAAGATTGACTGATGGAGCGAGACGGTGATAGATAGATAGATAGAGGTAGATAGATAGATAAATAAAGAAGAGGGGAGGAATATTAAAAAGTTTATGCTCATACATCTGGTCATTTATTTGTATACTGTACGGTAATATTTGTGATTCTCAAGACTCTATATTTTACGCCATTTATTTACTCTTTAATTTTTGCAAGATCCTAGTAGGTATTTTGATAAGGTGGATGGAAACTTTTGTCAGCAGCTGTACATCATATATATATATATATATATATATATATATATATATATATATATATATATATATATATATATATATATTTTTTTCTTTAACCACTTCATTTCGATTGTGTTTTCTGTATTTTGGTCTTGCTGCTGCTTCCTTCCTTCCGCCCTTCGTTTCGTCCTTCCCTCTGACTTCTCCTTCCTTATGCCTCCTCACTCATTTTCGTTCTGTCTTCCATCCCTCCTCCCTTTCCTTTCCTTCCTTCCCTCTTCCGCCCTTCCATCCATCCATCCATCTTTCCTTCCTTCCTTTCTTCCTTCCTTCCCTTCCTCCCTCTGACTTCTTTTTTCCTTATTCCTCCTCACCCATTTTCGCTCTGTCTTCCATCCCTCCTCCTTCCCTTCCTTCCTTCCTTCTTACTCTTATTCTTCTTTTTTCTCCCTCATTTCTCCCATTCTGATTTTTGCTCCATGTTGTCCATCCCACCTTCCTTCTTTCCTCCCTCCCTCCCTCCCTCTTCCTGATTTACGAAGGCGGGTCAGGGGAGGGTAAATCTCCCTGACGCCTTCACCTGGACATTATAATAAATAATATGGGAGGGAGGGAGAGGGGAGGAAGGGAGAGAAGAAAGAAGGTAGGAAGCAGGAAGAGGGTGAGGGAAGGAAGAGAGACATGAGGAGGGAGGGGAGGGAGGAAATGAAGCAAGATAGACACAGATAGATAGATAAATTGATAGAATGAATGATTGATTGATTGACAGATAGACATATAGATAGACAGACAGACTTAGAGGAAGGAAGGAGGGAGGGAGGGGAGAGTATGAGAGGAAGGAGGAATAATTATTGAGAGAGAGAGAGGAGGTTAAAACTAATGAGCGTGGGCAGGGGAGAGAATATGAAAGGAGGAATAAATATTGAGA